>NW_026575051.1:71839152-72570804 GCF_905146905.1 Nyctereutes procyonoides
AGCACCAAATTAAGGAGCAAAGAGAAGAAAAATTACTAGGTGGTTATTATTGCCCTTTGCCAGTTATGTGACCTTGGCAAGTGGCTTAAATCCTGAGCCCTGGGTTTCCTCGTCTATGAAATGGGATAATAACGATTCAGTGATCGAGTAAATCAGTCAACAAAAACTTGCTGAGTACTGTGTTTCAGAAACCTTGTCTGGTCCTGGAGATAAAACCATGAACCAGACCCAGTCCCTGCCCTCACGGAGTTTATAGCCTCGCATGAAAGAGATTAAACCAACCATCACAGACAAATCTAGTAAGTTCAATTGTCTTGAAAGCCGTGAAAGGGACCTCAGCCTGGTCAGGGTGTCCTCCTGAGGCAGGGACACGTAAGCTGAGACCAGGGGTGGGGAGTGAGGTGCGCCGGGGTAGGGGGCAGATGGATGGCGACAGAACTTAGCCAGCTGTCTTATTTCCATAGGTAATCACGCACACATGGGGCAAAGTTAAATTTCCGTAAAAAAATTTTGAATTTGTCATAGTAAAATAATGCCATGTGCAAAAGTGTGACACCGTAAGGAATCTTGGGACTTCCCAGAGGCTGAAAGAGGGCCGTCGCGACTGGAATGAACAAAGGGAGGAGCGGGACAAGAGGTAAGGAGGAAAGGTCGAGGGGCCAGACATGCGGCCTCTATGGACTCCAGACTGTGAAAATGTAATGAGATAATAATAATGAAGATAAAATTTTGGCACATAGTAACTTTTCACTCAACAGTGATTCCTTCCTGCAAACATAGAGTTCCTTACCTTCATCATTGTTTTTCTTAGTGCTCTTAATTTTTCAGTACAGGGATCCCTGGGTGGCGCAGCGGTTTGGCGCCTGCCTTTGGCCCAGGGCGCGATCCTGGAGACCCGGGATCGAATCCCACGTCGGGCTCCCGGTGCATGGAGCCTGCTTCTCCCTCTGCCTGTGTCTCTGTCTCTCTCTCTCTCTCTCTGTGACTATCACAAATAAATAAAAATTAAAAAAAATAAAAATAATAAAAAAATTTTTTCAGTACATTAAGCTGAGTCACTTCACTCACACATTCCCATCTTCCATGTGTCTCCTCCAGTCTATGACCGTTGCCAAATAATGCAAGATTTTTTTTGAAATTATTCATTTTTTCCTTACAGTATGTTATGATGGGGGTCCTATATATGAATATATACAGATTTATGTGTCCTACTCATATATACAAGTTTATAAATGTTAAACAGCAAAGGTCAAAATTACTTACCTTTAAGTTACTGAGTAGTCTGCTCTATTCCGGAGCATTCCGTATCACCTGTCATTCCACACTTCACATATTTTACTTACAACTGTGGTGTCTTTCTCTAGATTTTAAAAATGATTCCATTACTAGATTTTTAGGCTTTTTTTTTTTTAACAAATGAGAATGTTGATTTTTAAGATCTATTTCGGTCTTTGTACGACTACACTGATAAAGAAGCCCATGGTATGAGATAGCCCAGAAATACCCTGCTGAATTGTCCCGGATTGGTCTAAGGCCTTTGTTCCATTTCTTTAGAAGATGGAAGCTAGTAAGTGAACCTAACTGCTCAAAGGCCACGTTTCAGATGAACCTTTACGTGTGTTTTTCTCAGACTTAAGTGGTGCGGCAACGTGGCTGCACCGAATGTCCTGGCAGACACAGGCGCTAATCATGAATATGTTGTCATAAGAGTGCTCCGCGCACTGATTCTCGAAGTTAAAATAACAGCAGCAACAACAGCAATAAAATGTCTTTCACTCTACTGCCAATGTGAATCTGAACTTGTCAAAGGTGTTGATCAGAGCGAAAGAAGTAGGAAGACAATATTATAAATTACTTTGACGATACGCATCTGCATTCTCTTGAAAAATTCATCCCCCGAACAGTAAACGTGGTTCCAGCCTCCCAAGAATAATTCTACGTGGTTCATATGTCAGATCCACTTTCCAAAAAAATATAAGGAATGAAATCTAAAAAGTCTTCATGTTTACCACATTAGATTCATGAAGTAATTCACGTTGTACGTATGTGTTTTGACCTGTGATACAGGTGCTGTGTTTCACCTCCCCTACAAAACAGAGAGCTGAGGCTCAGAGAAGTTAAGTAACTTACCTGGATCACACAGTGTGGGTCAAGCCCAAAATTGTTGCCGAGGCATCTGATGCTGAAGGCCTGGTTTCTTTCCTGGCAGTGGAAGGATCATTTCCCGCAAGACTCACCCGACAGTAAAAATGCGGCCCTGAAACTCCAGTCCTCCTCACCCCGGAGCCCAGGGCTGCCGGCCTTTCATTTCACAAAGATTCCTGTCTCCTTCAACCAAACCCGCAGGCAAAGTGGTCTTGAAATCCCAGGACTTCCTGGCCACCCCATGCATAGCTGTCATTTGACCTTTGTACGTAGGCTCGCAGTGTGGATTTCATTTGATCCTTATTACGGCCTCTCTCTTCTCTGACTGAACTACGGTGGCCCCTGACTTCCTTCCTGACCCTTGTATTCACATGCACGTTCCCTTACTCAGTGAACAAACAGTTCCCGACTACTTCCTACACGCCAGGGACTCTGGGGCCACCACAGAAAGCCTGTGCTTCGTTCAGAGATGTGGAATCACCTTGCTTGGCCGCACATCTCCAGGCAAACCCTGCCCATGACCAAACACCTTCATTTGTTCCACCCACCAGATCAACCCTACTCGCAGCAGTTGCACAAAGCCGGACACTGGTGTGTCTTAACACTTATACAAGACAGTGTACATCAGACAATGCAAACTGCAGGGAACAGGCTTTCTGACCCAGGAGGAGAGTGTCACGTCTTCTGGATACCCTCAACCTTTGAGCGGTTATGAACATGGCATCCCAGGATTTGCTAAATTTTCAAGCTAGAGGTATTTAACTCATTGGGCAACACTGTTGTTCATGCTCAAGGTCAAAGACAATAAAACACTCCCATTAAGGACAGTGTTGTTCCATTTCTAAAGCCCCTTAGCCAATTAAAAAAAAAAATCTAACCAGCCTGAGTTCAGTTATTGGATACAAAAATATCCTAAAGAGTTTGGAAAGGATTCCTAATAAAAAATTAAAAAAAAAAAAACATTGGTTGTGAAACACGGGGAGTTATGGTGCCAGACTTTCTGTTAGGATTTAATCCCCACAACACCCCATAAATGAATACCTTATTTTGTTAGACTTTCAAATTTGTGAAATAGAGAAAACACAGGGGGAAAAAAGCACATGAAACTTAAATTTACAGCTTAACAAACTATTGCAAAATGAACACTCTGGTAACACCTACTCAGATAAAGAAATGGAATATTCCTGATGGAAATTCTGCAGGACCCTTCCACATCATAACACCATCCACTCCCCAGAGCCAAACACCTCCCCGGCTTTCATGGAATTTAACTTCCTTCCACTTCCTTATGGCTGCACAATCTAATTAACCATCCATCTCTAAAAATATCATTTAATTTTGACCATTTGTTGGGGGGGAGGTCATACAGTAGCTGTTCCATTCTGCTGGGCCTCTTCTGCTTGACATTATGTCATTAGGAGTCATCTGTTTTGTAACATGTGTCAGAGGGCCCTTCACATTCACCTCCATGGTATAAATTTGGTTGAATGCACCACAACTGTGTATTCCTCTGGGCTGCAACTTTTGGATTGTTTCCAGTTTGGGGCCATTTTGCACAAACAATGAACTGCTTCGCATATGCCCCTGCTATACAAGTGTACACGTTTTTCTCTCTAGTAGTGAAATTTCTGGGCTGTGGGTTCTGGGTTTCCTCACCTTCACTGGATATAACAGAGGTTGTGTGGATCGGTACCTCTACCAACAGCTCATGAGTTCCCGCGCTCCACATCCTCATCTGACTTGTATTATTAGGCTTTTAATTTTTGCCAGTCTGATGAAATGTAGTATCTCACTGAGGTTTTAGTTCTGATTTTTTCAAGTTTCTAATGATACCGAACATCTTTATTTATATTCCATGTGTGTGCCCTCTTTTCTGAAGTGTCTACTTGGGTATTTTGCCCAAAGAAGAAGAAATAATCATTCCTATAAACTAAGTAAAAAAAAAAAACTTCAGGAGAGAGTGATCAATAGGACAAGTGATGCTTATTGGTAAAATAAAACGAGGACTGAAGATTGACTATTGGGTTGAGCAAATGGATATCACTGACGACTTAGAAGATTGGTGGCATGTTGGGGGGAAAAGTTTGTGTGCTTAAGAGAGCATGAGAGGAGGGATCAGAGGCAATGAGACAAACTATTTCAATCAGTTTTCATGAAAGGGGGCCAGAGAAATGGAATAATCCGTCTTAAGATGAGAAAAGTAACAGCATGTTTGTATGATGGTGAAATGATTTAGGAGAAATGAAAAATGTAACAGGAAAGGACAGTAAAGTATTATTGCACAGCAGCATTAAGGACTCATTGAAATACATGTGCAACTGTTGTATGTATTTTCTTCTGCCGGGATTAGTTGCTCAGGCGTAAATACAGAGAACAAAAAAGAGTTGGATTTAACTCATGTATCTGTTACCCACTGCTGCATAACAAGTAACCCCAAAACTCAGTGACTTAAAACAATACTTATTATCATTCAGGAATCCTCAGTCAGCTAGGTAGTCTTACTGATATGAACCAGGCTTGGTTGATTATGGCTGGGCTCACACAGGGTCGACGGCCAGCACATGGTCGCTGGGGACTCAATGATTCTGGATGGCCTTGCTCACATGTCTGATAGTTTACTGGCTATAGGCTAGGAGGACTTGAGTGACTGAGATAAGGATTCATCATCCGTTTGGGTAACCAACTTTATTCACACGGCAGTAGCAGGGGTACCAAAATGAGTGTAGATTCCCTTAACACCTCTTGGGACTCAGGCTCAGAACCGACAAAATGCCCTCCCCTCCATGCTGCTGATCAAAGCAGCTCACGAGACTAGACCAAATTCAAGGAGAAATCAATTCTATTCCTTACGTGAGGGCTGCAGAGTCATACTGCAAAGGGTATAGATAGATACAGGGAAGGATTACGTTGTTTTTTAATATCTGCTACTACCAGAGCGTGAGTTTTCACTAGTTTGAAGAGATGAGAAAGCAATACGAGAATTAAGGATGTATCAATTAAGTGATTATAATGATACTCGATGATTATTCAGCTGGGAAAAAAAAAAAACAGAACATAATAGCAATGAAAGCAAAGGAGGTGGCAATCATTGGGTTGTAGATACCAGTGCAGCTCAAAGGACTGGAGTTGGAAACAAGGACATGAGCTAGAGGAACAGAAGAGGGTAGTAACTGTGTGAGTGAGAAGATCGTCATAGATGAGGAGTTAAAAAGAATTGAAAGGGGGATCCCTGGGTGGTGCAGCGGTTTGGCGTCTGCCTTTGGCCCAGGGCGCGATCCTGGAGATCCGGGATCAAATCCCACGTCGGGCTCCCAGTGCATGGAGCCTCCTTCTCCCTCTGCCTGTGTCTCTGCCTCTCTCTCTCTCTCTCTCTCTCTGTGTGACTATCATAGATAAATAAAAAAATTAAAATAAAAAATAAAATGTAAAAAAAAAGAATTGAAAGGCTCATCTATTATAATCATTAAAAAATAAGAAGTGGAGATGAAAAATTACAATGAGCCAAGAGCTAAAATCAAGGCATGGGAAATGTGAAGGGAGAGCTGAGACAGATTGATAAATATATATGAATATTTAAATATGCAAACATACGTGTGTAAATATATGTAATCTCACGCACACACACATGTGCAGGGGGCAGGGCAGGAGAGAGAGGGAGAGAGAGGTTCTTAGGCAGGATCCACGCCCAGCACGGAGCTTGACACAGGGCTTGATCTCATGACTTGGAGATCATGACCTGAGCTGAAATCAAGAGTCAGACACCTACCTACCTGCGTCACCCAGGAGCCCCTGGAAATATTTTTCGAAATTATGTATATACATCTCGTACTTTGGGACAGACCTGTAAGAACAACCGTCCAACTTACAGTCATTACTTCTCGGAAGACAAATAATGTATTGAGTAATGGTGAAAGGAAATTTTCACTTTCATTCTATTTGCTTCTTTTTTCTTTTTTTTTTTTGCTGTTTCATCACATGCGCATATTATGCATCAATAACTTTAGTCT
This sequence comes from Nyctereutes procyonoides, assembly GCF_905146905.1. Taxonomy (NCBI): domain Eukaryota; kingdom Metazoa; phylum Chordata; class Mammalia; order Carnivora; family Canidae; genus Nyctereutes; species Nyctereutes procyonoides. The sequence continues at coordinate 71,845,305 of NW_026575051.1, forward strand.
AGAGGAAAAAATCTGAAAGGAAAGTGAGATAGAGCTTTAAGAAAAGCAGAAGTGCCTGGCTTCCTGTCACATAGATCAGGATTTGAATTTCATCTTGAAATGAGTATGTTCTTACCTACTTCTGTGTTTTGATGATCAAACGAGGTCATTATTTAACATCCTTAACACGGTATCTGGCACGTAGAAGAAGCTCAATAATGTCTGGTATTTATGCACCCACTGACCAGCCCCCACCCACATGCAGACGCAGCCCGTGCACGTGTGCCTGCTTGCACGCCCCAAAGAGAGAGGGTGGGATGGAGAAGGACACGTGAGGACCCAGAGACTCCGCAGCACGTGTGTACTCTCCTCAGAGTGCTTTCAGTTTGGGGGTGAAAAAGAAGAAAAATAAAAGGAGAAAATGGACATGTTTTTTATATTGCCTAGCTGGCTAATTTCCAGCAGGGACTAATAATAAATTATGCATTTATTGACAACTTCACTATCAGGAGCATTTAGTCCAACATTCTCATTAAGAACGCTTTGCATGTCCAAATGATATTTTAAAAATACGGCTCTAACAACAGGAATCAGTCACAGCGAATACTTTCCAAGGGTCAACAGTCATAACGAAGAGAGTTTAGTAGGCAGTGTTATCTCAGTACAGACAGAATCTATGAATAGAAACTAAGAGAATTCTGCGAACCTCATGATAAAAGATCAGTGTGATTAAAGTAAGTATTTTTCTAAATGATGTACTACTAAAAATTAAGTGTTGCTGGGTTAATTCCTAGGTTCCCAAAATGTTGGCTTAGGCCATTTTTACCCTGTGATTGTGTGGCCTGCACGTGAGTTCTTGGTGTGGAAAGCGAAGAGTCTACCAAAGGCCAAATGGAAAATTAGTGCCTGATACTTATACTAGTATTTGACAGAACTAAAAATGAATGGCTGTCAAAACACTGCCTGCAATTGTGGCTCCGAGAGATTAAAATCTTTATTATAAACCTGTGAAGTAGAAATTCTGATTTATTGACTACTGAGAACATGGGATCCAGAGTCCAACACAGTGCCTCCTGCCTCCAAGTTAAAGCTTCCCCGGCCTCATGCGAAATTTCACAATGAAAAAAACAAAACAAAACAAAACAAAAAAATTTCACAATGGAAGAAGATGTAGAAATTAGGAAATGGAAATTCATTCATTCATTCAATGGACATCACGTACCAGGTTGTGTGCTAGGAATTGAGATACAAAGACGAACAAGACATAGTCCCCAATTATAAAATAACTTACACCTACTAGAAAACAGATATAGGTATAGCAATAATTTATTAATCTTTTCACTTTGCCAAGAAAAGAAAAACTGTTAATAGTCAATGTCCAGGGGTTACCTGAGATTTTTCTGGGACAGAAATCCTAGATGCCTACAATTGGGTTAAATATGTCAACACATAATAAATCATTTCTAAGACTACTGATACTCTTTTCCACATTGCTTTTCAAAAGGGCTCGCGTGGAATATTTTTGTTAGAGGGAATAAAAAAAAAAACCAATAGTGGAAGAGGGTGGATGAGCAGGAGATATGCAATTTTTCATGCCTTTTTTTTTCTTTCTTTAAAGATTTTATTTATTTACTTGACACTTAGAGCACAAGCAGGGGGAGTGAGAGAAGGAAGGGAGAAGCAGGCTCCCCATTGAGCAGGGGGGGCTCCATCCCAGGACTCAGGGACAAGGACCTGAGCTGAAAGCAGGTGCTTAACTGACTAAGCCACCCCGGCGCTCATTCCTGTGCCCTTTTTTTCAAATATTAAATAAATATCATTACTTTTAAGAAAATTTTCAAACATCTAATTTTACAGATAAGAAAAATGAGACAAAGTAATCAAAGAATCAAAAAATACAAACTTGGAAGAGGTACTCGTGATTCATTTAATGACACTCCTGTACATCATGAGAAATACATAATTGGAGAAAGATCAAAAATGAAAATACACAGGTGAGATACAGTCATTTAAGTCAGAAAAGTAAACATCCTGCTCAAGAGCTCCGGAGACAAAGAATTTATGGGTCCTTACCAGAGCCACGAGGAACTCCACAATGACCGCGTCATGGTTTGTATGGAATTCCTGAAATATGTGCATATTTGGATGCCCTTGAGGACTGCAAAATTTAACACATTTAAATATCTGAAAATTTGGTATCAAAACATTAGTGAAAAAGAGGAAAGAAGGGCCATGGATGTAACCACCATTTCTCTACGCTCACATATTTTTTGCTACTGTTACCACCAAAATGCTAACCAGCCTCCAAAAATACCTCCTAGATTTCCCATAATCCCGTAGGAACACCAAACCCTAGATAAGAAGGCCTGACTTAAATGTACCCATTATCCTTTGTTTAGATATTTTGCCCATACTAGTATAGTATTAAGAGTAACAGATTTCTTTGTTTCCAACTTTCCCCACCACTTAAGAAAGTCGTGAAAGTTTTCTCTAAGACCCAGCCTGCAGAGGAAGATTTCCTGTAGCAGAAGAGACAATCTCTTGGTTTTGCAGTCCAGCATGGACTCCAGACTCTTCAGGTAGAAAAATAGTCTTGGATGCTGCATTAGTTTCCAGGGCTTCCATCACAGAATACTGCAGACTGAGTGGCTTAAGCAATGGAATTGCATCTCTCACGGTTCTGGAGGTTAGAAGTCCAAGATTAACGCCGGGACACCTGCACCCCGATGTTTCTAGCAGCTATGTCCACAATAGCCAAACTGTGGAAGGAGCCTCGGTGTCCATAGAAAGATGATGGATAAAGAAGATGTGGTTTGTGTATACAATGGAATATTCCTCAGCCATTAGAAACGACAAATACCCACCATTTGCTTCGACGTGGATGGAACTGGAGGGTATGATGCTGAGTGAAGTAAGTCAGTCGGAGAAGGACAAACAGTGTATGTTCTCATTCATTTGGGGAATATGAACAATAGTGAAAGGGAATAGAAGGGAAGGGAGAAGAAATGTGTGGGAAATATCAGAAAGGGAGACAGAACATGAAGACTCCTAACTCTGGGAAACGAACTAGGGGTGGTGGAGGGGGAGGAGGGCGGGGGGTGGGGGTGAATGGGTGACGGGCACTGAGGGGGACACTTGACGGGATGAGCACTGGGTGTTATTCTGTATGTTGGTAAATTGAACACCAATAAAAATTAATTTATAAAAAAAAAAAAAAAGAAGTCCAAGATTAAGGTGTCAGCAGGTCTGGTTTCTTCCGAGGCCTCTCTCCCTGGCTTGCAGACCACTGCCTTCTTGCTATGTCCTCACACCGTCTGTCTTCCTCTGTGCTTGGTGCCCCCCGGTATCTCTTTGTGGGTCCAAATTTCCTCTTCTTATGAGGACATCAGTCAAATTGGATCAGGGCCCACCCTAGAGCTTCATTTTAACTTAATGACCTCTTTATAGGCTTCTCCAAATACAGTCACCATAGGTACGGCGGGGGCGGGGTGGGGGGCAGAGTTTTAACACATTAGAGGGAGGCACAGCTCAGCCCATAACAAACACCAGGACGCATCCATTTTTCAAGTTCTGGGCTTTCTGCAAGAAAAAAGTTAATTAAAAAAAAAGTTAATTAAAAAAGTTAAAAGATTTTTTTTTAAGTTGGTTTCAGAATAGACATAAAATACATGTCTCAGGTAGCGTTGCCGAAACGTAACCAACAAAAATAAAGCACATCGATTGCAATTGGAGGCAGCTGTGGCTGACGCTGTGGGCCCCGGGCCGGAGGCGACCGAATGCCGACAGCGGTGGACGAGCAGGTGTGGACGCACCGGCCAAGCCCACAGGTCTGTTCCCAGACCCTCAGGCAATACGTGGGCCTGGCTGCCGTCTACAGCCCCCACCTCCCAGAAGGAGGCCGACAGCCCACGAGAAACTCGGTGTAAACTGAACTAGCTGCGTTCACCCCGAGTTTATCCATAATTTTTTTCCGACTTAACTGATGGGAAATCAAGATTTCCCATCATATGCTGCTAAAGTAGATTATTTGAACCTGACCCTGAAACTCGACATTTGTCCTAATTAATTAAATTTCAATCCACTGCTACATCCTTAAAGATCTTCCTGAATCATAAATCTGCCATTTAGTATTTGAGCTCTCTCTGCAGGAGCAGCTCATTTCATACTTTAAACATTTAGATATTTATTGAGATACCTTCATGAGAAGTTTCCTATCAAAGAACTTCATCCCACCACATTCTCTCCCTTCACCATCAAAAATAAACACACTCAGGACGCCTGGGTGGCTCAGCGGTTGAGCCTCTTTGTTGGGATCCAGTCCTGCATCGGGCTCCCCACAGGGAGCCTGCTTCTCCCTCTGCCTGGGTCTCTGCCTCTCTCTGTCTCTGTCTGTCATGAATAAATAAATAAAATCTTTAAAAAAAATAAAAAATAAAAAAATAAACACACACAAAAATAAATATATACACAGGAAAAAAACACAGTAAAATTTCTAAGTAGGTGTCTCTTCCTGTGGCAAGAACAGAAGGGGAGAGTAGAAAAATCACTTTTTTAAATTAAGAAACTTAAGGGATTTAAAATTCCTAAAGAAATCAAATAAAAATCTTCCTCATGCAGATCTACCGCCATCTTACGGCCACCGCCCAGTATTACAAATCAGCTTTTGGTTCTATTTAGCTAAATGACTAATATTTAAGGGCTACCGAGTTTAATGTTTAGGCATTTATGTATTTTATCTTTTTCAAGTTACTAAATAAACTCTGTTTTCCCTTAAGCAAATTAAAGGAAAGATGTGGAGAGCAGATCATATAAAAAGTTAACATTACAATGTTTACTTTGGGGTATTTAGAAAAACACATTTTTTAAAAAATGTTTTCTGGGGAGGGGGGAGAGAATCTTAAGCAGGCCCCATGCTCAGGGCCAAGCCCGACGAGGCCTTGATCTCATGACCCCTGAGATCATGATCTGAGCTGAAATTGTGAGTTGGAAGCTTTTATTTTTAAGATTTTATTTATCAGAGAGAGCAAGTGAGCACCAGCTGGCGGAAGGGGTAAAGCGAGAAGCAGGCTCCTCGCTGAGTACGGGCCCCGACGCGGGGCTCGACCCCAGGACCCCGGGATCATGACCTGAGCCGAAGGCAGATGCTTAACCGACTGAGCCACCCGGGTGCCCCAGAAAAACACATTTTAAACTAACGAAAGAATAAACAAACAGACCTCCCCCCGCCATTTAGGGATCTCTCAAATACAAACACAATCTGCCACATTTGACCCGACGACATCAGTCAGGGGCAAATCTCCTACCGACTGTACTAGTTGCTGAGACTCCTTAAGAGACCACCACGGACGCAGGGGCTGAGGTCCAGCATCAAGGTGCCAGCTGGGAAGGTTTCGGGTGAAACCCTTCTTTTTTTTTAATTGCATGTGCATATCCGGTGTCATTTCCTCTTTTTGTACGGACACCCTCATGTTAAATGAGGGCTCTACTCTGCTGACCTCATTTAACCAACCTCAAAGTCCCTATCTCTAAATATAGTCATATCGGGGCTTAGGGCTTTAGGGTATGAATGGTGGGGGGGAGGGGAGCCCTGCGACTCGGCCTGCGACACTGACATATTTACTGTATCACTCCAAGAACAGAAGTCAAGTGGCCGAGGAACACTGAACTCTTGGTTGATAACAGAACAGCTGTGGTACTTTATCAGCACACGTACAAAATTTTATCAGTACAGTATGAAAAATTCAACTTTTGCTTAATGTACAGGAAAAAAAGGAAATATTTTTAGTTGAAAATAAGCCTATGAAACAATAAAAGCCCTATTTTTAGTTGAAAATAAGCCCTATGAAACAAAATACAAGACATTTGTATTTAAGTGCAGGGTCAGGAAAGGAGTTGGGGAGGGAAAGGGGACCGTGGCACATGCTCTTAAAAGGACTCAGAATGAGGCTTGAGGTATAGGCCAGGAAAAGCGGATACAGCTCCAGGAGGGCTAAGAGCTCTCAGGATGCCTGGAGCGCACGGTTGGCTCAATTCTGGCCCAGAATGTGCACGTCTAGACTCCCTAGCACAGAGCTCTGGGACTGGACGTGAGGAGCGCAAGAAATGTAACCGCGGTCACGCCACAAGGAGAAATGTCTGTCAATGAGCCTGTCCCGGGGGAAGGGCCAAGTGCAGTCCCAGGGACACCCACATGATGAAAACCAATCCTTCTGTACTTTCCCCTCCGGCGACCGACGGATGCACCTGTTACTAAGGTTACAGGTTACTAAGGTGAGTCCCTAAAGAGCCTATTCGCCCGGTCAAACCAGATGCCCTTCAGGGAAACCTGTGGCCTCTACCTGGTGGTATGACCTTGGCAGGAATAGTCTGGGGGTCGAAGAAGAACACTAAGGTCCATGCTCCATGGACGAGACAGTCGTAAGAGGGGAATAGGGACAAGCTGTGAATCAATCCAGGTTCTTCTCTTTTGTTTTGTTTTGTTTTTTTTTAAGATTTTATTTATTTATTTGTGAAAGACCCAGACAGACAGAGAGAGGCAGAGACACAGGCAGAGGGAGAGGTTTTTCTCTTTTGATTCACAGACGTTAGGAGCTCGGTTGTTGGACTCTTATCAGTGAACAGCTCAATCTTCTTGCGGATTGTTTCCTCTTCCTGCTCCAGAGAGATCTGTTTGGGGCGTTTAAGAGTTAGAATGGAACAACTATACATTTTATTCAAATGGGTCCACTAGGTACAATAAGTGTCCTACCAAATTGAACTATTTATTGCACTAAATCAATCCCTTGATTGGCCTATTGGTCTCATAAGGATCCGTATTTCTGAGGGTTAAAAGTCATTCCCAATGAATTATATGTTCATTATGTCCTAACTATTGACATTTTCCCCCACTGGACAGTGTTCCTTCAGATTTAACCCAGAAATAGTACAAAGATAATAGACTTGCATTTTCTTTTTTTTTTTTTTTTAAAGATACTGTGTTTTCTCTTTTGAATAATTTTAAGGATCTCAAAGTCCTGGCCTTTCTTTCACATGGGTTCTCAAAATCAAATGGTTTAAGCATCCATCGTGACTTTCATCCTATGGGCCTAAATGGCACCCCGGAGACCAGGGGCCCGGGTGGCTTGGGGGCAGGGTCGGCGGGTGGGCCCGGGAGAGGGGCGCGGGGCTCGGCGGCCTGCGGGGCACGGGGGTGGGGGGGGCCGGGGGCGGGGGCGGGGGGAAGGGGCGGGGAGAACGTGCCCGGGTGGCCGCGGCCCCGCCCCCCGCCTCTGGCCACGCCCCGCTCCCTGGCCCCGCCCCCTCCCGCCGAGCTCCGCCCCGCCCCTCCGCCGGCGCCCAGTCCATGTCCACGCCCCGCTCCCTGGCTCCGCCCCTCCAAGGCTCCGCCCCGCCCCTCCGCGGGCGCCCAGTCCATGTCCACGCCCCGCTCCCTGGCCCCGCCCCCTCCCGCCAAGCTCCGCCCCGCCCCTCCGCGGGCGCCCAGTCCATGTCCACGCCCCGCTCCCTGGCCACGCCCTTCCGCCGAGCTCCGCCCCGCCCCGGCCCCGCCCCGGCCCCGGCCCGGCCCCGCCCCTCCCCTCCGCGGCGCCCCGCCCCCTCCCGCCCGCTCCCGCCCGCGCCCGCCGGGCTCGCCGCGCAGCCATGGCTCAGCACTTCTCGCTGGCCGCCTGCGACGCGGTGGGCTTCGACCTGGACCACACTCTGTGTCGCTACAACCTGCCCGAGAGCGCCCCGGTGAGTGGCGCGGGGCAGCTGGGTCCGCGGGGCCTCCCGCCGCCCCGCCTCTGCGCGGAGCCCGCCTCCCCCGCGGCCGCGCGGAAGTGAGCATCCCCGGCCCTGCGCGGTCGGCGGGGGGGGGGGGGGGGGGGGGGGAGGGGAGGGGGGGGGAGGGAGGGGGAGGGGAGGGGAGGGGGAGGGGGGCCCCTGGGGGAGCCGGCCGCAGGGGGCAGGGCCGGGCCGCAGGGGCAGGCTGCAGGGCGGCGGGCGGCGGGGTGCGCGCATCAGCTCGCAGCGCCCCCCTCCCCGGGCCCCGGCCGCGCCCCTGCTGTGCGCCCCCTCCGCGTCCCCGCGACCACCTGTCGGGGGCCGAGCCCTGCGGGGGGTCGGGGGCCGGGACCCCCGCGCCAAGCCCTGGCCTCTGGGCTCCAGCGCCGCCCGCCGCGGGGACCAGGTGAGCGCGCGCGTCCTGCGCCCGGGCCAGGTCCCCACAGGTCCCCACCGGTCCCCACCCCAGGGCCTCGGAGGACGGAGGGGGACAGAGGTGTGATTCCGCACCCGCCGGTGGATGGGCCTTCCTCCCCAGCCTTCTGGTTTCATTAGAAAACTGATTGTAAAGGAATTCGCAGGATTTTAGTCAAATATCTAAGCATCTCGGCCGAAAACCAGCTGCCCAGGAGCCGGCGGCCAGGGCCAGGGCGGGACCGCACCCGCACCCACAGGCACCGCCCTGGGGCCTCCATTACCCGCTCTGTGACCTTGGGCCACTTACTTAACTTCTTCACAATTCTCAGTTTCCCCATTTATAAAATGACACAAGGAACTGGATTTACGGCAACAGGCTGCGAGAATGACCTGGGCAGTAGAGCCGTAGGGCTTAGAGGGCTTAGAGCAGTGCCTGCCCGTCCGGGGGCTCCTCTGGGCACCTCCAGACCACTCCTAGGCCTCACGGTGGGAGGTGAGAGCTCCAGGCCCCAGGCACAGCCGTGACCGGTGCTGCTGCCCATCACGGGGAGGCCAGCGTCCCAGCCAGCACTTCAGGGACCCAAAGGTGGTCAAACGAACGAAAAGCCACAGACCCTGTGAAGCCGCTGATGCCCCGTCGGCCCTGGGCTTCGGGGTCCAGACAGCCTCACGGGACCCCCGCTGTCCTGGAGGCCCGGGTGGCCAGGCTGGGGCCTGTGGGTGCATCATGTCGCGCGGCATGAGCCATTAACGAGTGACCCAGGTCGGGTCAGCAGCATCGCCCGGGCCCACACGGCCGCGGGTTTTATTAGCTCTCAGACAACGGCCCTGCTGGCCACGGGGCTTTGGGTCCCTCTGCACCGGGACCTGAGGCGCACCCCCCCAGTCGGGGCATGTGTGGGCCCCCAGGGGTCTGGACTGGTGGCTCCCCTCCCTCTGGAGGGGTCAGGGGGACATGATGAGCCCACTCCCTTCACGGCGTCTCCACCATCTTCGCCCTTGTGCCATCTCACGCCCCAAAGCCTGTCACGGGCTCGCTTAGACCAGGGTGAGTTGCTCACGAATCCTCTTGGACGCCGCCCAGCCTGGGCCCAGCCAGATTCAAGGGCAGATGAGGTGGCCTGGGGACCCTCGTCGGACGGGTACGGGGTGTGGCCGGGATGAACCTTTTGCCTGGTTTTGCTTGGTGTATGCAGTTCTCTAAAAATTTGAGGGCAGCTCTTTACAGACCCCCCGCCACCATCCCCACCATCCCCACCCCCGTCAGTGACAAAACCGAAACAACCAAGGAACAGGTTTGTGTCCTTTATCCAGGAGGGGAATAGTCTGTGAACCGGGGAAGCACCATGCACTGAGGGTGGGCACAGGAGAGCCGTCGTGATAGGGCGCTGGGTGGGTTTAGCATGGGGTGGGGGGGTAGATACGTTTACAAAGCCTCGTCAAGTCTTGATCTCCAATCCTAAGAATTCAAGAGCAAGAATGATAATCAATCTCGGTTGTTTAACTGGATGTGGATGGTGTGATTCTGCGGCATCGAGACCGCAGCTGCCTGGGGCTCTCGGGGGCAGGTAAGTTGTAAAGGGGGGTCAACCTGCAGAACTTCACAATTATATAGATATTTCTCCCCCGTCTGCCCCATGAGTGACTCCAGTAGGTTTTCAGGTCTATGAAATTAGGAATGAATAGTGTATTTTATATTTAATCTTTATTTCTTCGCTCTTATTTGTAGCTCATTTACAACAGCTTTGCTCAGTTCCTGGTCAAAGAGAAAGGATATGACAAGGAGTTGCTAACTGTGACTCCCGAGGATTGGGATTTCTGGTAAGTTCTTTTTTTTTTTTTTAAGGTCTTCCTATTCTCTCTGGTTCTAAAACGCTGCTGATAAAATTTTAATGCCTCATCTCCTATAGAGATATAAAAGTGAAATGTGAAACTGAGTCAAAGGACAAAATGCCTTCTATATTGAAAGTTTCATGTTTCATGATGTGGAAGGTTCTCGGGAAGTTAAAAATAAAGCTGCACTATGACCCAGAAAGTGCCCTGCTGGGGATTTACCCCAAAGATGCAGATGCAGTGAGACACCGGGACACCTGCACCCCGAGGTTTATAGCAGCAACGTCCACAGTAGCCACACTGTGGGGGGAGCCTGGGTGCCCTGGGACAGATGATGGGTACAGAAGCTGTGGTCCTATAGATACAAAGGGACATGACTCAGCCCTCAGGAAGGACAAGTACCCACCATGGGCTTCGACGTGGGTGGAACTGGGAGGGGATAATGCTGAGTGAGGTAAGTCAATCGGAGAAGGACAAACCTGGTCTCACTCATACGGGGAATATAAGAAATGTATATTCTTATATTTTGCACTGAGTGGGGAAAATTAGAGCGGGAGACAAACCATGAGAGGCTCTTGACTCTTCGAAACAAAGGGTCACAGAAGGGGACGTGGCGGATGGTTGAGGTGACTGGGTGGCCGGCGCTGAGGAGGGCATACAATGTGATGAGTACTGGCTGTTATATGTTGGCAAATAGAATTTATTTATTTTACTTATTTGCTTTTTAAAGGTTTTATTTATCTATTCATGAGAGACACAGGCAGAGGGAGAAGCAGGTTCTATGCAGGGAGCCTGACGTGGGACTCGATCACGCCCTGGGCCGAAAGCAGGCGCTCAACCGCTGAGCCCCCAGGGGCCCCAGCAAATAGAATTTAAATCTAAAAAAAAAAAATGCAATGGGCAATCAAAAAAAAGTTTTATGTTTCATGAATTAAAGCCTTTTCTGCTTTAAATTTAGACTTAAATATGTAAATAAGCTAAAAGCTTACTGACTAATTTGGATATTTTTGTGTGGCTGAAGTTTGTCACAAGTTTCAGAGGTTATTAAGAACGATCTCTAAAATGTACATTTTTTTTTTTTTAAAAAAAAGTTTGCTTTATCGCCTTTCAAATACAGAACTGTGGAAGAGGAAGCGTCGTCGTGTTTTGGACGTGTGTCTGAGCTGGGACGTTGGGTTTTCTGTAATTTGGGTAGACGCCCCTACGGCTAAGTCACGGCTCACTCCTTTCCTGAGACGCTTGTCCACTTCCCAAGGCTTATTGAGTCCCTCTTCCTCATCTAAACAACAAAATGAAAATCCTACCCTGTGAAGTTGCTCAGTTCACAATGATAATTCTAAAACACACAAAAACATGCAGAAGTAATTCTAGAGCAATGATGTTCATCTCTACCTCTGCCGCGTTTGGTTGGCCCTTTTGTAAAAAGAAGAAACAAGCATTTGCCGTGTGGAACCGCCGACCCTGGGCAGTTTGCTGTGGACCCCAGTCCCTGATGCTTCTGACGTAGCCCCTCGTCTTTTGTTTGATTCTCTCGATATCCGGTGGCCGTTACACTTCCTTGCTTTTATTATTCACGATAACGGGCCTGTACCCACTTTTCTCCCCAAATCCCACAGGCCTTTTACAGCGAGGAACCCAAAACTCCGTTTTTTGACTTTGTTTTAATGGTTTTCAATGACATGCCCTGCCCAGAGGGCAAGTTTTTATGACCCGACCTAAATGGAGCCAATTTCTGAAGACTATAGGAGAGACGTGCCCAAGAACGTTTCTGGTGGAACCTAAACGTGTGCATGTGTGCCTTTTATTTAATGAGCGGCATTTGCACATTTTAACATACCTACGGACGTAGTGTGATGTTCCCTTTTTTGTTTTTTCAGTGTTGGATTCCTCTTTAAAAAAAAAAATTGTATTTATTTATTCATGAGAGACCCAGAGAGAGAGGCAGAGACACAGGCGGAGGGAGAAGCAGGCTCCATGCAGGGAGCCCGACGTGGGACTCGATCCTGGGACCCCGGGGTCACGCCCTGGGCCGAAGGCAGGTGCCCAGCTGCTGAGCCACCCGGGCGCCCCAGATTCCTCTTTTTTAGAAGCATGACGATTTTGCAGACTCAACATGCTGTCTTCCATTTCCTCACATGACAGTTTTCCTTCCTTACCTGCTCTGTGGATGCTGCTTAATTTTAGGATTCCTGGATTCTCTCACTTGTTTGACTGCCGTCCGGGTCACATGGGTGGGGAGTCCCTTTGCAGCACTGTTTGACTTTTTGAAAATGTAGCTGACTTCTTCTAGGGTTAGCTGCGTCTGTGCATTGATTGGTAATCGAACTTTTCTGTTTTAGCTGCAAGGGCTTGGCACTGGACCTGGAAGAAGGGAACTTCATTAAACTTGCAGATGATGGCACCGTGCTCAGGTAATGACCTTTACCTGTCAAGTCAGAACTTTTCCTCCAGGACACTGTGTAGCGTTTGCTTGTTAAGGTTCAGGTCAAACAAGATCATTTTTTTTTTTTATCACATGACAGACTGTGTGCCTGTGCTTCTTTGTACGAAGTGTTTGAACAGTTTGAATAGCGATCTCAAGGTCTAGTTGTTTCCAGGTTAGCTCGCCCGAAATATTTGCAGGAGGTGCAGTGGAATCCTAATGGCTTGCCCGTCTCGCTGCCCAGAGAACCTGGGGGTATGTTGGGTCAGAGAAGCACATGGTGGCCTGGAATAAAATTGGGTTTCTTTTATGGAGGAAGGAGGAGAGAACGGGTGTTGGGGAGGGTTGGCAGTCGGTGCACACCTGCCCTTTCTCCCTCCTCGTCCTAAGGGGCGGAGAGCGAGAGCGGGGCCGGCGCCGATTATTTGGTTGCTCGTTTGCACGCAGCTTGCCTTGGGCAGCTGGAGCTGGAGGGTCGGGATGCGTGGACGGGTGTCTGTGTGGGCGCGTGCCGCACACAGCGCAGCCGTGACCGTGACCTCGACCGCGACCTTAGGTCCTTCAGGTGCACTTCGCCGTCTTTGGTGGGAGTTGGAGGCCTGAAGCGAGTCTGTCCGTCCTCCCTGTCACCGTCCCTGCCCCGGGGCCGACCCTCTGCCTCCACCCTGTGGCTTGTCCGCAGCTTCGCAAGGCCCGGCTGGCCTCCGGTGCCTGTGTCCTGCCCCGAGCTGGTCCCGTGCGACCGCACGGTCCCCCGTCCCTCTAGCATCACAGCGGCCCCGCAGCGCTGTCTCCTTCGGAAGGAGCCCGCCCAGATTTCCCGTTTGTCCTTTCGGTCCTCGTGTCCCGGTTGTGTCCCTGCCGCAGCCCCGGGCCGGTGTCATGGGCTCATGTGGGTGCCCGTGGACCGCTCTTCCCCGCAGAGCTCAGCGCCGCGTCTTGGGAGGGGGCTGCGCCGCGGGGCGGGTCCAGGGCAGCGGGGACCCCAGGAGGAGCTGGGTCGCGCAGGGCCCGGGCAGGGGAGGCATCAGCTGGGGGCAGGGGCGCTCATGAGCACTGTCCTGTCTCCCGACACCAGGGCGAGCCACGGCACGAGGATGACGGCCCCCGAGGCGCTGGCCCACCAGTACGGCGGGAAGCCGTGGAAGCACTTCCCGGGCGACGTGGGACCGGCCGGCCGCTCAGGTAGGCGCAGCTCTGTGGCCTTCCCTGCCCGGGGCCCCCGCGCCACCCTGCTGCCCCGTCTCCCGCCCCGTCTTTTCTTTCCCTTCTGTTAAGTGACCTCACACGCTGTCCCGCTGTCGCACTGCGTCAGGAAGCTCTGCGGGTCACGGAAACATGCAGACCCCTCTCGGAACTGACCCGTAGGCACTGACGTCCGTGAGCCGACGCGTGCCTAGCACATTGTCCTAAACAAATGGGCCGGATTGTGACCGTCTGGTTTTCATTTGTTCTAAATCTCTGGGCCACTCCCCCACACTACGCTTTTGAAGCTCACCTGCTCTCCAGAAAGCGTAGGGACCCGAGGGGCGCCCGGCTGACCCGGTTGCTGGAGGGTGGCTCTTGATCTCAGGTTGTGAGTTCGAGCCCCATGTTGGGGGTAAAGATGGCTTAAAATAAAATCTTATAGGTCGCCTGGGGCGGGTCATGGTTTAGTGCCTGCTTTCTGCCCAGGGCATGACCCCAGGGTCCCGGGATCGAGTCCCACGTCGGGCTCCCTGCATGGAGCCTGCTTCTCCCTCTGCCTGGGTCTCTCATGGATCGATAAATAAAATCTTCAAAGAAAAAAGAAAAGAAAATGCAGTAACTTGAAAATAGTTGGCGTTACCCCTTGTTACAATTAGGTTTGCTTTGTCACATCCGCTGTCTTTTGAGAGTTTGTTTCGTTTTTGTTCTGAGATGAAACGGCAGGAAGCGAGTGCTCTTGGTGGAACACGTGGAGAGGAAGGCAGCCTCCACGTTGGGCGTCGGCCTTCACACACCGCAAGGTTAGGTGCATGTCTGGAGAGCGCTTTACTCAGCTCGGGACCGGGAGCGCTGTGGTCCTTCCAGAAGCAGGCAGGTGTCGACGACGGTTTCCCAGAAAGGCCAGGGCGCAGCGGAGTGCTTCACCCTGACATCCATTCACAAACGGCCGGCGCCTTGAAGAAGGCAGCAGGAGAAGAGCAGACCCAGGGGCCCCACAGGTTGCTCACCGCCCTGCCCGCCAGGAGGTGCCACCTCCCGGAATGAGCAGCCCCCTCTGGAGCTCAGCCTAACCCAGGAGGACCTTGGAGGCCACCTGCTCCTAACTGGGGTGCTTAGGGGGGCGTCTCCCACTCATGCTCTCAGCGGTCGGGTGGTGCTCAGCAGCTGGCCAAGTGGCGCTCAGCAGTCAGGTGGTGCTCAGCGGTCAGTGGCGCTCGGTGGTCGGCCAGGTGGCGCCCAGCGGTCGGTCAGGTGGCGCCCAGCGGCCGGGTGGCAGTGACACATAACAAAGGCCTGTTGTTCCTGCCAATTGGAAGGGAAAGCTGATACCTTTACAAAGAAATAGTGTTTTTCAAGGTAGAGACATAGAAAAGAAAAAAAAGCCTGCGATTCCACAGCCCGGTTAATCTTTGTTTACATTAAAAAAAAAATCATGTGAGCGAATGGTCAGAAAATTTAAATGTCATAGAAAAGAGGAGTCGGTTACGTGATAGAGGTTGTGTCCCGGGGGTTAAATGTTGGGACGCTGCGCTGCCCAGCCGTCCGTCCGTCCATCCATCCGTTCACACACCTCTGTCGTGCCTGCTGTCTGGCCGTTATGGGCGGGGCTGCGGGAATGCTTCTGTACCCATATGTCTTGCACTTTGGTGCAAATACATACATTTTTTTTTAAGATTTTATCTATTTATTCATGAGACGCACAGAGAAAGAGAGGCAGAGACACAGGCGGAGGGAGAAGCAGGCTCCATCCCGGGTCTTGGGGACCACGCCCTGAGCCGGAGGCAGACGCCCAAGCGCTGAGCCCCCAGGCAGTCCTGGTGCAAATATCTGGAGGGTAAATTCCTAGAGGTGCAGCTGCTGGAAGGACATGTAGGTTTGAGGTTTTGAGCCATGAGGCCAAGTGGGGCCTTCGTCCAGGAGAGCGTGCTGAGGCGCGCTCCCCCCAGGACACCGAGGGCTGGGCCGTGGGCAGACAGAGGCATTTTACTGGCTGGTGATTTGAGAACCCCATTTCGGCGCCGCTTTTCCTTAGCAGCCAGTTCCCAGGGAGCGAGTCCCTCCACCCGGTCCCCCATCCGGCCGAGACAGCTTGGCACAGCGGAAGGCACGGGGCAGGGGAGCCGGTGGGCTGGGCCCAGTTGAGTCTATTCCTTCTGGGTAAAGCATGTGTCCTGGCGTCGCTTTGCTCACCCTTCAGTGAAGCCAGTGTCCCCCAGCTGCAGGGGAGCAAGGACGCTGTGCCTGCCCCAGTGCTCGTCCCCCTCGGCCTCCCCGGTACCACAGTCCGTCACCCGTCAGGATGGGCCATGGTGTGGCCGGGGCTCCTGGGCACGGCCTGCGTGGGCAGCACCAATGCCTGGTGGGACTGGGGCTGATGTGCAGCCTGTTGTATTGAGCCGAGCTCACTGCCTTCCCGCCCAGGGAGCCTCCCGACCAGGAGCGGGGCAGTCGGAGCCCCCAGCCGCAGCCTTGTGCTCTGGGGGCAGTGGAGGCCTTGAGGGCCGCGGGGCCCGGCTCCAGGTCAGGACTGAATGGCCAGTGGGTGACACTGGGTGGTCCGGCCCTCGGTGGCAGGAGGCGTCCCCAGCCCCTGAAGCTCCTGGGTCACGCCCCAGCCAGCACCCGACTGGTGTCTCAGCTCTGCCTGGAGCTCCGTGTTGGTGGCCATGGAGGGAGCAACACAGGAGGGGAGGGGAAGCAGGGGTGTGAGCGGGACGACCACATGCCTCCTGCTCCCGGGCGCCCGAGCAGCTGCCTCTGCGGGTCCCAGCCCAGGAGGTCCGAGGACGTGCAGGCCGGTGCACCTCGGGCCGCAGCCGTGGCCGCCGGGTGCTGAGTGGCCTCACGTCCCCCGGGGACGCCCGGCTCCTCACACCGACAGAGCCCTGCTCACCTTGTGCAGGAAGGGAAAACCGTCTAAGAGGTCCTGCCAGTAATTTCAGCTGCGAAGGAGGATAACCCAGAGCGTGATGCCAACCATAGTATTTTTAGCAGAGGGAAAGGGCACCCAAACCCGCCCAGCCACCCTGTGAGTGCACAGAAGGAGAACTTTGGACTTGGTTTCTTAAACGTTAATGATTTGCTATGAAGACGTGAAGGGCGTTGAGTGATATGTAAAGGGATGGACATCGGGCCCCTGCACAGGGTTTTCCCCTGATTTGCCTGCGACACCTTTGTTCCAGAAACCCATTCTGCTGTTAGATCATCCATTTGTCGTTCATTCGTTCCCAGACGTTCATGGCGTGCCTGCGGGATGCTGGGTATTGTGCTCCGTGGACACTGAGGAGCAAGGCAGCGGTGTCCCCAACCTCCCGTGTGGCCTGCAGGGGCAGGAAGGGAGGACTTGAAATGAGGCGCTTACATGCAGGCAATAATCACGACCGATCGAAGCCCAGACCTCTGGTTCTCTCCGATTCCTCTTTGTACACAGGCACCCCAGGGCCTCTACGACGTTGGGGCCCCCCCGAGGCGGAGTGGTTGGCCCTGACCCTGGTAAACGGGAGCGAGGTAGTGGAAGGAAGGAACGGGCGGGCTGGATTCCACAGGGACCCTGGAAGCCCCGAGAACACGGCCCCATGCGACCCCAGGGACAGGAGACTTCCTTGGCGCCCACCCACCGGCTCCTGGGTGACGCTTGCCACCGGAGACGCGGGGATGACTCAGGGACGACTCGGGGACTCCACGGGCTTCGGGGGAAGCGAATGGCACTCGCGTTTGGGGTGGGACGACGCCGTTGAGCGCAGTGGCTGGGATCACCCGGAGCCAGAGGGATGCGACACGGGTCATCGGGTGTCTGCCCGGGGCGGCGGATCCAGGGGTGGCATCTGCCCCCAGGGAGGGCTCCAGATTAACGCTGTCCCGGGGCCAAACAGCGTAAATAAATCCCTCTGCTCCGCGAGATCCTGGGGTGGCGTCCTGTGCGCCCAAGTCTTTCCAAGATAAGTACACCATGTCCTTACATGACGTGATGCCTGCCTGCCTTTCTTTCTTTTTTTTTTTTAAATTCTTCTCATCCCCCCGGTTCTCCCATTAAACTAAGGTGGCCCAACCGCACAGACGTGGAAAGGCGCCACTGCGCGGGTTACGTCCTGGAGCTGCCCTGCTGGGCTGATAGTTCTGAAATTCAGTGACGCTGATGACCTAAATTGTGGCTTTTTCATCGTGTGCTTTAGATTTGGGGCGTGGTCTCTTTTGACGGAAATTTCTCTCCGTTAGACCCTTATGTAACAGACATCACGTTATAAGTTCCTTGTAGCTTGAGCCTTTAAAGGCAGGAGTAGCCTGTAACAGAGCCATTCGGAGTTAACGTCGAGGCCCCTTTACAACCAAACCAAAATCCAGCGTCTCTTGGGCCAGTTTCTGTGTCACGTACATGAGGTGCTGATTCGTTCCCGGTTCAAAATCTTGCTCTTCCAACGCCTGGGGGCTCAGTGGTTGCACATCCGCCTTCGGCTCAGGGTGTGACCCCAGGGTCCCGAGATCGAGTCCCGCATCAGGCTCCCTGCATGGAGCCTGCTTCTCCCTCTGCCTGGGTCTCTGCCTCTCTCCCTGGGTCTCTCCTGTATAAATAAATAAAATCTTGAAAATAATAATAAAATAAAATTTTGTCCTTTCTTTTAGGAAAATATTATTTTTATGATAACTACTTTGACCTGCCAGGAGCTCTGCTGTGTGCCAGAGTGGTGGACTCTCTGACAAAGGTGAGCAGGGACTCGTTTCTCAGGAATTATGACCGGTGTCCAGTCATATGTCGGAGGACTTAATCATGGATGTCTTTTGAGTTGGAATGGAGCTCAGTCTCCTCTTTGTGATACTAGAAGTGACCGAGGAAGAAACACGTGGAGAATTTGGTCACGTGTTTTGGGAAAATTAAATAGCCGGGACCGTTTCCCCAGGAAGGATGATAAACCTCTTCCCCAGCAGAGGGTGCACGTGTCTAAAAAGAAAATACAGACCTCACAGCTGGAAAGGGTATTTTCTTGGTTTCATTAGCAGATTAAAAAAAAAAAAGAAAGAAAGAAAAATGATCGAGAGACTTCCACCTGTCCTTACGCATTCTACATAAGGCAAAATTCTTAAAAATTAGATGAAGTTTTCAAATGCATCATTTTGACCAGTTTGACGCATGTAGACGTTCCGTCTATAGAATTTGCGTGTCCTTAGGTCTGAGGACCTGGGAACAGACACCAGTTTTATGTCAGAATTATTCTTCTGTTTTGCACATGTTGTCATTTAAAATCCTAACGATCAAAAAAAATAATAATAATAAAATAAATAAAATAAAATAAATCCTAACGATCGTGTCGGTAATAGAACACGCACGATCGATTACTCTTGAACCAGAATCGGTCGTGTGTTCATGGAAGTCTCCACGGAGCTGTAATTTCCGTACGTTTGTAGAAGTCGTTATTAACGTGAGATGGGGACGGTTTTTCATCCATAGCGACTTCAGGCGAGCGTATTAGTCTTTGAATAACTCGGCGCTGGTACAGGTGCACGTACCTGGTAGTCTGTTTAGGTGGGATGCTGGTTAGCGATTACATTTCCAAGGAAGCAAGGCATTGTGGGGTTACGTGTTTCAACGTAATGTTTGTTTGCACCCCGGTTTAAAGAAATCTAAATAGAAACGGTTAATGTTTTGGATCTGGAACCTCCATCATCTCTTCTAGAGAGATTTGCTGCTCTTTTTTATTGAGATCAGGTGAATGTGCGCTGAATTCTAAAGAGCCAGCTTTTGGGGCTTCAGGGCTTGCGGCTTCGTAGCCCCACGGATGCCGTAGTACAGGAGGTGGCACATTCTGAGATCTCAAAAGCTGTGACACTGTAAATTCAGTCCTGTGTTTAATATATATAACTTTTTAAAAATAATAATGATATATATAATTTTGACTTTATAAGCAGAAATTTCTATTTTATTTGGGCTAAATGAGCTGTATTACCATTTAGTTGTGTGTGTGTGTGTATATATACGTATAGCAGTGATTTTCTTAAAGATTTCTCTGTTTAAAGTCGCATTCAAGCACTGAGTTTTTTCACCTGTTATCTTTTCTACAATGTGAGTCCCGATTTTAGGTTACAGTAATATTGCAGTCGCTTGCTGTGTTTTTAGCTGTGCTCAAAAGCAGAAGTATTATATGTGTTGACATTTGGGATTTTCTTTTCTTTTTTTTTTTTTTAGCAGAACAATGGTCAGAAAACATTTGACTTTTGGAAGGACATAGTTGCTGGTATACAACACAATTATAAAATGTCAGCTTTTAAGGGTGAGTCCTATGAGGGGGGCCTTCTCATGTTCGTTAAACGCCGTGCGCCTGTGAGTTACTTGGAAGTTGCCTGTTTTGTCATGTTCCTCGACTGGGACTTGATTTCATCAAAATTTCGCTGCGAGGTTGGTACTGCTTACGTTTTAAGGGGCTCTTTTATTCGCGTCGGCCTCGTGGCCACAATGGCCAGCGCTGTGGGCTTTGCTGTTTTACGTGCCTGCCGCCGGGGGGTGGCGGGTGCCCCGGAGCTGAGGTCCCCGTCTGCCGCGTCCGGCCTGGGAGTGGGGCTTGCGCACACCTGGAAGCGTTGGTGCAGCAGCTGGAGACGGAAGGGGGAGTGAGAGAAGCGGGACGGGGGACTCCGAAGGGACAGGGGTCGGGCCAGGCTGCACGTCGGGTGTCCCAGCTGCGGTGCGGGCTTGCTGGGGCCCCTCGGAGGCTACGTCTGAGGAGTAGGGGGACGGGGCGCCTCCATCGGGGGTACCCCGGGCGCCCGAACCAGGCTGCAGCCGTCCAGCCCGTGGACCGAGGGGTGCTGAGAGCGGCGTTTCTCGGCTCTTGACTGACATAAACCCGCCTGCCTCCCTTTAACATAATTCATCAGAATAATCCTAAATATTATGACTAAAAACACGTCAAGGCAATAAATAGTAACTGCAGAATATTTTTTTCAAGTTACCTATTTCTCTGCTGCCTGCTTCTGTCCTTCCCTGAAGAGATCACTGCTTTGGGGACATGACGGGACTTTTCTGTCCCCGGTCGCCGGCCCTGGACCGGGGCTGGCAGGTACCCTGTGGTCCGGCCGATCGATGCCTGTGTGCTGGGGGTGTGTGGCACTGCCGTCCCCAGTAGACGGCCGTGAACGTGACCGCTCTAAGAGCCACCCCCCCACCCCCCGACCCCCCGCTTCGCTGTCTTACTTCTGTTAGCTTCGTAGAACGAAAAGCCTTAAAAGAACGGTTGAGAATAGCAAATCGCTGTTCTCGAATAAACTCAGCACAAAAATCTGTTGATGTGATTTTATTGCATCGTAAATAAGGTAAAAACAGTTCATGCTTTAGTAAGTGAGGCACAGCTTCAAAGTCTTAAGCAGCAATATAAAAATACAGTACAGGGCATAAATAAGTTACATCTTTTCCTTCCTAGCCAGATTCTGAAACCCTCGGCAGTAGCTATGATTTCACGAGGACGGGAGACTCGAGGTCCGTAGGGCAATGGTCTGTAAACCCACAAGATCCTGTTCCGTAAGACTCGACAGGGAGTCAGATTAATCACACTCATATTAAATAAAGAAGATAGGTCAGACACCGATTTCCAAGTTGTGACGGGCACTTGGAGAGCTTTTCTACAGTCACAGGAAAGCGTGAAAAGGTTCGTGGCTGAAGCACCCTGCCTCCCGGATCAATGGTGACATCACCTTTTGGCTCCTCGTCCGGGCTCTAACAAGTCCTAGGCACCTGTGTCCTCGAACAGATCTTGACGAAGGGCCGGGTAACGCACCATCGGAAGGATCTTGGGGCCTACGGTGTCTTTTACATTTGAATATTCAAGTATTTGAGTTCTACAAAGATAGGATACCCTCTGAATGGTTCCTACAAGGTTTCCTGTTAATCGGCAGAAACAGGCTTTTTTTTTTTAAGTGCTGAATTTCTGATACCGAATTTAATGACGTAACTTAGCGTCACATTTTAGGGTTCCTTGGTGATCATTTTACTTTTTTTTTTTTTTACCCTACTAGGACTTTGAGGGTGAAATGTTTAAATACTGAAGGAGTTCACAGAAAACTTTATAGAGTCTTGGGACCACTGACTAGAAATTCAAGAGGGTCTTCACATATTCTTTGCCGTTGCTGCCCGCTTTTCCAGCAGGAGAATGGGTTGGTCTGAAAGCTCACATCTGTATTTGGAAAGTTAAAACGGGTCACTCTTTTTGGCCTACGTCCATATGCATTTTGTGGGGCGCAGCGGAATTGGGGAATGCCTCGTCAAGCAGATTTACGTGAGCTCGGTTGGGAATACGCTCACATTGGTGCCACCAGGAACCCTGAGAAAGAGGAGTGGACGTACTGGGAGGAGTACAGCCCGCTCGATCCCGTGTTGGGCAGCTGGAGCCACACCTGGTCGTTCTCCGTGAGCTCGAGCACGGCGCTCCCCGAAGCCTGATCCAGGTAGCCCTTGGTGTATTCGTCGTAGGTGTACATCACAGGGGTGCCGTTCTTATAGAGGCCCACCCAAACATGGGTGCTTTTCACATGCATGTGGTAGGAGAAATAGTATGTTCCTGGGATCTGACAGGTGAAGATTCCAGTTCTTGGGTCATAATGCTGTTGCTTGTTATACAAGATCTTATCAAATGGGATGGGAATACCCACGGCCGGGTAAGCTTTGGAGAGGATGACAGTGAACGCAGACATCGGCATTCCTGTTACTCCCTGGTGGGCGCTAACGAAAGGCTGTTGGCCTGCCTTTATGAAGCCCTCAGACGAGGCCGCTTGGCCCGGGGGGCCCGGGGGGCCTGGGGGACCTGGGAGGCCAGGCTCTCCAGCGTGGCCTCTCGGACCCGGAGGCCCTGGTGGCCCAGTGGGACCATTAAGCCCCTTAGTTGCCACGCCAGCTGGGCCAGGAGGACCTGGAATTCCTGGATCCCCCTTAGATCCAGGGAATCCGGGAATGCCTGGCGGCCCAATGGGGCCTCTGGTTCCTGGGATTCCAGGAGCACCTCTTGGACCAGTCTCACCATTGTGTCCAGGCGTTCCCTTAGCGCCTGCCGGGCCCACGGGGCCTGGAAGACCAGGAGACCCTCTGAGTCCAGCATCACCTTTAGGGCCCGGTAACCCTGAGTTTCCCTTAGGACCACTGCTGCCTGGTTCTCCTGGGTACCCCGGTTTTCCATCTAACCCAGAGGAACCCCTTTCTCCCTTAGCCCCAGGGTGTCCTGCAGGCCCCACTGGCCCCATCTCACCTTTAGGGCCTGGAATCCCTTGGTTGCCTGGGATGCCTTTTGGTCCTTGGGGTCCCATATTTCCGGGAGGTCCAGTCAGACCTGGTTCCCCGGGATGACCTGCCGGGCCTTGTTCCCCTTTAGCACCTGGACTTCCTGGAAGGCCAATGGGTCCTCTTTGTCCCTTTAGGCCTGGCAGCCCTGGTTTCCCGAAGCCAGGAGCCCCTGGGGCCCCAGCTATTCCGGGAGCGCCAGGGTGACCTTTTGTCCCAGGAATCCCTGGCTGGCCTGGGGCTCCTGGGGCCCCTGGCTTCCCAGTGCCTTCTGGTCCTCGTTCCCCGGGAGGACCTTGGGGGCCTGGTGGGCCAGCTGCCCCCCTCTCTCCTGGAAAGCCCCGATCACCTTTGATGCCTGGCTGTCCTGGAAAGCCATTTTCACCTCTTTTTCCCACTCCAGGTGGGCCCGGGGGTCCCAGGGGACCCTGAGGGCCAGGAGGGCCTCTCTCACCTGGGCGTCCAGGAGCGCCATATCCTGTTTCCCCTTTCTGTCCATGCACACCAGGGACTCCTGGTGCCCCCTTTTCTCCTGGAAAGCCCCTGGGTCCTGGGGCTCCCGTAGGTCCCTGTTGTCCAGGTTTTCCTGGAATAGTAATTCCAGCTGGGCCGGGGCTTCCAGGTGGCCCTGGTGGGCCCCGTGGTCCCGGTAAACCAGCTGGTCCAATATCTCCTTTTGGTCCAGATGGTCCTTTCGACCCTGGTTTTCCTGGCAGTCCTGGCAAACCTGGCTTCCCAGTGGCCGATGGTCCCGGTGGGCCAGGCAACCCCGGCTCTCCTTGGGGTCCAGGACTTCCGTGGCCTGGTTTCCCTGGTGGTCCTGATGGCCCTGGGTGCCCTCGAGGTCCAGCGGGGCCTTGTGGACCAGGAATACCTTGCTCTCCTCTTACTGATACACCTAAAAGACATCCCCGATAGAGAGAGAGAGAGGGAGAGAGAGATGATTAGTAATGACATCACACCGTCAACCAGTCCATTTTGGCACACTAGTCTGAAATGGTTTCAGATCATACATTTTAGCGTATTTAAAAACACTGCTAGCGGGGATGGTTTCAAAAGACCACGGCTTCCGTGATACTTGCATTACATCCTATTATCCATGACAATAAACCAGGCTTGAAGAATTCATCTAGAATAGTGGCCCAGTGGAGGTATTTACCCCATTCATATTTGGAAAATCATCTACCTTGAGAGGAAAGGGGAAAAAAGGTATATGACAGGAAAGGAACAAAAAGACAAATGCAGAATAAATGGGAAGATATTTAAGAACTATAGTATTTTTCTCTCAAAAGCTGTCCTATAAGACCTCAGTGAGGAATGCAGTTGATTCTAATGCACGTCTGCCCCAGCCCTGCCGAACGCAGTGTAGACTGAGGCTGATTTTTTTCACCCTCAGGACATGCCATGAGCTCCTACGTTCTCCTGTAAGTGACTTAACATTGAAACAGAGAGCGGGTTAGAAGCAATGGGCAAGGTATATAAAATAGTATTGAGACGCTTATCTAAAGCCGTCTTTGGTTAACACACATAGATGCTGTTGATTTCAGAGAGCTGTGGGTTCATGAGTTTTTTTGGGTTTTGGGGGGGGGGATTTGTGGTTTAATATTTTATTGAGGGGTGAGAGGCAGGGAGAGGTGGGGGGCAGCTACAGCGGCCCCAGCCCCACCAGGGGGAACAGACCTCCTCCCCACCCCCTGCGCCCCTGTGGGTTCATTTGAACCAAATACTTCTACTGATGTTATGTATTCAGTTCAGAAATCACTTATTTGCTGCCTGTGATGTAAAAGGGCTCTTGGGCACAAGTGTGGGGGATGCACAAGACCCATCTTAGGGGAGCTTCAGTCTCAAAGGGAGTAAAACAAGGGTCTGTGCGTTAAGAGGTGTCCAGTGTCTTGGTTGTAGTCATTCAAAGGCAGGATTTACCGGAACACTCTGGTATTAGGATGTATAATCGGGGGAATATTACCATGTCAGTCTTCAGGCAGCAATCATCATAAGCATCTCTTAGAAGCTACTTTCTTTCTCAGAGAAATTCTTTAATTGCTAGCAAAAATGGTAATAATTGTGATTTAAATGTCTGCAGAAATCATATTAAAATCATGCTCTATTTAATAGGTTTCAGGAAGATAGATGAAATCCCTGCGTATACTACTTAGGTTTTGTTGGAAAATGGTTCTCCGTTACAGTAGTTTTAGCAAATGGCCTAAGTATTGAATGATTTGGTCAAAACCTTGAAAATGACTTAATGGCTATGACTTGAGCCACATCTTTTTTGTACAAAAGTGATCAGTGTATTTAAAATTTGTCTAAATCTTTAATGGCTTTAGAAATCAGAATGAACTCTAAATGAATCAGAATGAATTCTAGTTCTATTGGAATTAATATTAAATGAATGGTAAATTGCCTTTGAAAACATATGCTTATGGGTATAGTTCACAGTTACTATTAATTGTTGGTACATTATTATATTTAAAAAAATCTTTCAGGTTAACTGGCATGTAAGTAGTAGTCAGCCAACAGTAGTTGCTAATATTATTCTCTTGGGTAGAGATATTCCTGATATTTAAAATACATTTGGTGACAAATGAAATATAAAATACACAGGAGAATCATTAGTAGATATGCTAAAATAGGAAAATCATTTTAGACTGAATATTTATATTTTATACTAATTAGAGTTATATTTCATACTGTAAATATTCAAACATATGGAGCTTTATTCACCCATGGATTTTCAGTAAGAAAATCTGGAAGTCAGGAAGAAGACTATGAGAAAAATTAATTTATGGAAAAGATCTCAGTATACTCATCTACATCACTGATGTTTTAGTGTACATGTATTACATATCTACAAGTTGTAAAGGGTTGTAATATATTACAAATAGAATAAATGAATAAATAGGATATAAAACAGCACTTTTTTTTTCAAATGCAAACTATGTTAGATTGGGGTTTGCCTCAACATCGGGCTCCCTGCATGGAGCCTGCTTCTCCCTGTGCCTGTGTCTCTGCCTCCCTCTCTGTCTCATGAATAAATAAATAAAATCTTTTTTAAAAAAATAGCCAAGATTATGCAGTTAAGTAAGGTGGGAAAATAGAAATATTTTTAACCTTCTACGAGTGGTACATGTGATTTTTTAATTCAAGACTGTTTCATATGATCTTGGTAAACCATAAAAAGTCTGAATTTGTGATCATAGAGAGTGTAGCCGGTGATGCATGTCCTAGCATTTCACATTGCCATTCATCACTTCAAGGAAAGTAGTAGTTTTCCTTATATCTTTTATTCTTTCTTTCAGAACTTTCCTTTTTTCTCATATTTTACTTGTATTCTGAAGCATTCAAGAGTTTTCATTACGTGCCCATGTGTTTATTTTTAAACATTAAGCTGCCTTTCATGAAATGTTTTAAATTTCATCTTTCTTTTTAAGGAGATAATTTGCTGAAAAGGATGGTCTCCAGAAGCAGTCTTTATATAAAGTCTATAGCAAATATCCTTAGCATCATTGGCAAAGTAAAACATGTGACCATAATGCAAAAATACTAAGGGAAGGAAATTTGAATCCTACAATCCATTCAGATGATTCAGGCTAATCCAGTAGACGTTTTACAGGTAGTTTGCGTCAGGTGTCATTCAAATGTGAGATCTAGGGATCCCTGGGTGGCGCAGCGGTTTAGCGCCTGCCTTTGGCCCAGGGCGCGATCCTGGAGACCCGGGATCGAGTCCCACGTCGGGCTCCCTGCATGGAGCCTGCTTCTCCCTCTGCCTGTGTCTCTGCCCCTCTCTCTTTCTCTCTCTCTCTGTGTGACTATCATAAATAAATAAAAATTAAAAAAAAAACTTTTCAAATGTGAGATCTAATCATGG
Organism: Nyctereutes procyonoides; assembly: GCF_905146905.1. Lineage (NCBI taxonomy): Eukaryota > Metazoa > Chordata > Mammalia > Carnivora > Canidae > Nyctereutes > Nyctereutes procyonoides. The sequence continues at coordinate 71,872,032 of NW_026575051.1, forward strand.
CCCCGCTTTGAGGATCTGTTAGTCGTGTACATACATCCTCTCAGTTCTCTTCACAATATCTGAGAAAGCTGAACAGCTGGGGAATAGACTCAAGAACAAAGCTGAAACGTCTCCAAGGCTGCCCCACCCGTCGTACCCCAATGTGAGGAGGTGGAGAAGCCCCAGGAGCACAGCCAACACCTGAGTACCTTACAGTATTAGTTCACTTAAACTTCGTACCGGCCCTTTGAGATAGCTGCTGCTGCTTTTAGGAGGGAGGAAACTAAGGCCCAGAGAGGACCAGTGACTTACTGAGGCCCCACAGGTAGTACAAGGCAGTGAAGCGTGCGTACTTGACTAAACCATATAAACCGTATAAAAATGTAGAAATCATTAGGAAAGCTGGTGCTTCCTTGGCCTATTAAATTTCTTGGAAAGGCATTAGATTTTATTTAATAACTAAGACTCAATTTTGGATATATTTGTGGGCCAGCCGAATCGGCTGTACAAGTAAACAGTGGCGAAGCATTTAGGTATCTAAAGCTGCTACTCTCTTTGTGTAATTGGCAGTTATTCCTAGTTAAGACATTGTAAGCTTCATTAATCTGTATTGGATTAATATCTTCTAGATTATGGGTAGTTATTTGTGCAAAAGCGTCATTTCAGGGAAAAGTTTTCCCCACACAAAAGTTCTTAATGTTCTCCAGGCACATCCTTATACCCTACTCACTATGTAAAGGACACCAGTGTTCTTGAGTGGACCTACTTTTTCCATAAATCGTTTTAATATTTTTGGGCAAACTCAGGAGTTTGAAAATGATTTAGCACCCAACAGTTAAAAAGCATTTTGCTAAAGAGACCATTAAGATTGTAGAAAGCAATAACCAGTTAGTTAGTACAGCAAAATATATAAAGTTTACCTTTACTCTTTATGGCATAGGGAATGAAGAACTGTGTCTTGGTGTTGGGTGGTGGTGGACCTTTTATGCCCGTAGGTGTTTGGTATCGCTCAGCATAAAATTCTCCATGAACCAGGTTCAAGGACATTAGCAGCAAAAGGGCTGTTTGTGGCAGCATGTTCTCAGATGGATTCTGAAAAGGAAAAGAATAATTTCTTGTCAGTGACCTGTTTCATTTGTCTGATGTTGGACAGATGAAATTCTTAATTTTATTGACTACCTTTTTTTACTTTGTCCTGTTTTTAATATATTTCACAAACCAGAATTAAAAATTTTTCTTTACATGGATATATGACTTAGGTCTTAGTGGAAACCACATTGCAAGTAATCAAATAAAACTGAAGTGACTTTTAGAGAAGAAACACAGAAACCACAATTGGATGCCTGTATTAATAACTCAAGATCTTTAACATAGGTTGAAATATCCAGTAGTTTCAAAATAAACTAGGACATGATTTTACAGATATGGTTTTATTAGGACTCTTTTTGTATAGACTAACACAGATTAGACTTTCTGAGTACACTTCAGTGGAAACCCATTTTTTTTAAATGACAAAAAAAAAATTAGTTACTTTATCAAGGCTTCTTCTGAAACAAGCTAACATGGAAGTCCAGCAGAGCGTCAAGTCCTAGACTTACCGGGGTGCTGGGAGTTCCTGGAGGTGGTTTCCTGACAGCTCTCGGAGCCCTCCTGTGTCCAGGTGAGCAGAAGGTACCTCTCCACAGCTGTCCTGCAGTATTTATACTGTTTCTCCCTTACTTCATGAGGTTGCCCTGAGCTTAAGCTCCTCCCCCGAGAGGTGGAGAGTACTAATTATAGTGGAAAGTTCTATTGGGCAGGCAGACAAGATCAGGTTGGGCTCTCTTTCCTTGTTTTCTTATGGAAAAATAAACTCTTTGTCTTAAATACATATTAATAGTTTTAACCATGCACCATCTTTTTCTGAGATTTTATTTTGGAAGTTATTACTCCGATGTTTAGGTTGGTTCATGATGAGATGACAATACACCCTTTGTATATCTGAAAGGAGATTCTTGTGTTATTTGGTTGAAAATATTTGTTTGTATATAAAAGTAGGAAAGGAAGTCTTTTTTTTTGGGGGGGGGGGAGAGTGTGGATTTAAACCATCATCTAAATTCTTCACTTAGGACGTAAAGCCAACAATGTGTCCTATTAATGTTCCTAGATTTTTATGCAAATAGCTTACCCCAATTCTTACTTATTTTTGAGCTTGAAAAGAACAATTAAAATATAGTTATGTTGTTTTATACCTTAGACTTTAGTGTAAGTCCTCAGACATTAATAAGAGAAATTTTAAATATCTTAGTATCTATTTCAGTTTTTACATATTAAATGTTTTAAAGTGTTCAGGCAGAGGCAAGATATCCATGAATTTGACAGTCAAGTTAGCAATGTAATTACCCCGAAGGATTTAGATTCTTTATTTACAACACTACAGTATGTTCAGTAAATCGCTTCAAGTTTTATTGCTTAATTTTGGATTTTACTTTAAAGTTGCGGCAGGAGTACAAAAGCCTTAATAACTGATAATGTCATATCATGTCTAATTAAATAAGATTGTTGTGTTCATTTCAGAAGAAAAAAATTCCCCAAACTTTGCTTTCAGCTTTTTAAAAATACCAGTGGCTTACCTTACAGTTTCCTTCAGGAATCTTGATTCAGCTCAATTAGAAGCACAGATGAAAGTAAACATTATCATGGTCATTTTCAATGGTTAGAATTCTTAACAATATTAGGACTCTTAAAGTCAGTTTTCAGGATCGTAAAAAATTTAATGTAACAGAAAGTCAAGAGACCAAATTCTGTATCTTATTTAATTCCATTGTTTTGGAGCCAAATTAAATCAACTGTGCAGGTAAAGTAGGTGAGAAGGAAAATTCTGTAACAGGCATAGATACAACATTTTTAAAACCTCTGCAGAATTAGAGGGGAATGGTTTCGGGACTGATTGATAACTGAAATAATTCAGTGTTTCACCAGTGGATGAAATAAAGGTTTGTTCTTTTTCTTATCCTTTCTCTTCCCTGCATATAATTTTCGGTATTTTTTTAGACTAAGCCTTTATAGAAATATAAATGGATAGCTCACCTTGCTGACGGCCTTTCTCCTAACTCTTTTATTTTTTTTTAAAGATTTTATTTATACATGAGAGACACACACACGGGGGGGGGGGGCGGGGGACGGAGACACAGGCAGAGGGAGAAGCAGGCCCCACGCAAGGAGCCTGATGCGGGACTCGATCCCGGGACCCCGGGGTCAGGCCCTGGGCCAAAGGCGGGCGCTAAACCGCTGAGCCACCCAGGGATTCCCTAACTCTCTTTTATTTTTTTTTTCCTAACTCTCTCTTTTATTTGAACCTTTCATTGGTGCCATGTGTTAAAATCTGTAACGTCCTATATGTCTATGTGAATATTCATAGATACTCATGAAATACGACTTTTGTGTCAGTTGAGATTAACAGGAGAATTCAAAAATTTATATTCTAATCACTCTTTCATCATTTGGGGAATGTCTGTGGAACAGCTTTTGTGATTGTATCGTGTGCTGTGCTATGTCTAAGATCCCGCAAAAGATCAGTGAGAGAAATGCCTACCCTCCATCTGGTTGTGGCTCATTTGGTGAGGTAACCTCCATCTATTTGACAGGTGAGGTAACATGGATGCTCTTGAAGGCTAAGCTGTAGAATTTTGTTTTGTTTTGTTTTGAATCTATTTTAAAAGGAATTATTACCCTTACATATTCTAGTAGTTTTGTGTGGGTATATGGATACACCCCCCCACACCCACACCCTATTTGTTCGTGATTGAGACTGTTCCCCTGTTAGATACCCCTCGTGTGCAAGCACAGAAGGCTAAGTCTCAGCTCCTCGCACTGTGCACCTGTGTCGCCCGTTTGCCCACCTGTGGCTACGCTGGCTGTTTTCAGAGCTTCGCACCTCAAACTCTAGGTGTCTGTTGCACAATGAAAAGGTTGGGCTAGGTTTCGAAGCTCCTCTCACCTTTAAAATTAGATCATTCTTGTGTTTGAGGTATTTTGCTGTTCCCCGCGGTGAGACCGCGGGCTTGGCTCCGCTGAGTATCTATTAGAGACAAAGTCCATACCAGGAGGTCATATGCCTTCTTTTGGGGACATGTAAATACGTGTGGGTATTTGTCAATCTATATCCCCCTGTAACTTTGGAAAATGTGGTTGGTGTCTTTGTTGGATAAGGCTTGGACATTCAACCCTTTTCGCAAATAGCATACTTATTTCAGCACAGGGAATCTGACTGCTGTTTGCTTTGTTAGTCACATAGGAGCACTGTCTGGTCCAAAGCAGATTGTAGAATCAGAGTATTTGCTAGCCACACCCCGCCCAATTGTGTATTTAAAACTATTTTTATCCGGGGAGTTTACTTGTAGCTGTTTGAACCAACTCCTCTGTGGCTTTCTGATGAAAACCTATTCCACTTAAAGCAGAAAGCCACGTTCTTGGAACTCAGTAACCTAAGTGAATTTTTATAATATCAAGTATGAATTTTTTTGCACTTCTGCCATTTAGCCGCTCTGAGCTTCCCTATTCACTTTCACTACCCAGGGTCAGTCATTAATTCGCCGAATTCTTTTTGAGTGCCTCTGTGTGTCCAGCATGGGGATGAAAAGTGGGTGAATAACGTGCAGCCCCCACCCTTGCTGGGTTTGAACACTGGGCCGCTGTCCGCCCCCACCCCGTCCTGCAATCCTGAGGAACAGGACACAACCCTTCAGTCCTCCAGGTTCGGTGACATGGTAGTAGTTCAGAGACTCTGTCGTGCAAAAGCTCTTCAGTTGATCATGATGGACGCCTAAGTTGGAATGTCTTGGTCTGATACCAGTGTTCTGTTACCAGCTTGTTAATGCTACCTACGTAATTTTTTGGTGGTTTTGTGCATATAGTTTTTGACTTTATTATAGAAAATTTTGGTCTTATTTAGAAGTAGAGATTAGGGGCAGCCGGGTGGCTCCCCGGTTTAGCGCCGCCTTCATCCCAGGGCATGATCCCGGAGACCCAGGATCAAGTCCCGTGTCGGGCTCCCGGTGCATGGAGCCTGCTTCTCCCTCTGCCTGTGTCTCTGCCTCTCTCTCTCTCTCTCTCTCTCTCTCTCTCTGACTGTGTCTCTCATGAATAAATAAATAAAAATCTTAAAAAAAAAAAGTAGAGATTAGGTATAGGGAGGGCCTAGGTACCCCTCACCCCATTTAAACTAATTTCAACTCCCTGTCACTCAGCTCTTCCATTCACCATACCTCAGAATTGTAGACAAATATACATGGTCTCAGTTCACCTGTAAATATTTCAGTATACTGAAATGAGTCATTTTTCTCTAAAACAAAATCTTCATCATACCTAAAAAATCAACCATTACTTAATATTATCAAATCTTTTAGTCCATGTTCAGATTTTCCCAGTTATCTTCATGTATGTACACACACATATGCGTCTATATGTAAGCGCATACGTATTTACACATGAACATGTATAGAAACGTACCCACATATGTGTAGTGTGTGCGTGTATGTACATACTCATATGTTTTTATTGATCCGTGTACTGTTTGTTCAAATTCGGCTCATGAATTATCCCTAATTTATATGTTCCTGTTAATGTCATTTTCTCTTCATGTCTCTTTTTTTTTTTTTTAAGATGTTATTCATGAGTGACACAGAGAGAGAGAGAGGCAGAGACACAGGCAGAGGGAGAAGCAGGCTCCATGTAGGGAGCCCGACGCGGGACTCGATCCCGGGTCTCCAGGATCACGCCCCAGGCCGAAGGCGGCGCTAAACCGCTGAGCCACCGGGGCTGCCCTCTTCATGTCTCTTTATTTCCTTTGTAGTCTATTTGTTGAAAAACGGGGTCATCTGTTCTGTACAATTTCCCACAATTTGGATTTTATTGTCACTCAAAATACTTTTCTGTACCCTGTATTTCCTGTAGATTGGTAGTTAGAGCTAGAGGTTTGATCTCCTTCAGGTATGAGACACACACACACACACACACACAAATACTTTTTTCAGTGAGTGCCCTTCACAGACCGCGGTATGTGGTGTGCTTCCCTCAGGAGGCCCTTCCACTGCTGGTTGTCTCTTGTTTTGTGGTGTTGCTAGGCCTGCATCATTACCTAGATCCATTATTTCATTGGAGGTTACGAAAGGGTGGTATTTGAATTCTGTCGTTCTTCCTCTGTTCATTAGCTAGGATGCTTCCATAAAGAGAAACACTCCTTCACTGACTACTTGGTTACCTCCAGGTGCAGAGAAAAAGGCAGGAGAAGTGCCTTATCAGTGTGCGACCTAATAAGCTTATTTTTCCAGCATCCTCCGGAGGTGACCCCACGAGGTGTTTGAGTATCATCATACACTCATGGATTTAAATATCGCATGTGTTTAAAATCCAAGGCAGTTATTATTCTTATTATTGCTCAGATTTGCCCCGTCTTTGGTTAGCCATATACTGACCGATATACTACACTAAAATTCCCAATTCTCATGACAGTAACAGAGTTATTCATTTGCTTTGTTCCATAACGCTCACAGTTTCTCAGTAACAAAACCAACATTCGCACCACATTATTGAAAAGAGTCTAAAATTATTTTTGCTGTTCTTTTAGTATTTCTACTAAAGCTATATAGTCAAATTACTATGCTTTAGAGTCAAAACAGCTCTTCATGTTACCCATTCAGTTTACTGTTAGGTTTATTTGTTTCGTCTTGCTTTCAACTTTTAGAAGTATTCTTTTTAAATTTAATTTTGTCTTATACTTTCCTAAAATACTTACATTTCCAATGGTATGCTGATGAATGTTAAACAACTGGCTTGGGGGTTCGGAGCTATGTTTGCTGATACCCATGATGTAAAGACTCCCACCATGGCCAGTTTCAGGCCACCAAGGCAAAGACAAGTGGCTCACAAAATACCTGAACGTTTATCAAGAACCAGTACAAGCCAGCCTCAGTATATATTGCATATTTCTCAAGTCAAAATTTATAAAGCCAGGAATATTCAGAGAAGCCTGGCTTCTATTACTGATCTATCCACCCCGTTTTTACTCTCTTTCTATAATCTCTTTTTTATTTTTTTAAATCTTATTTATTTATTCATGATAGACATAGAGAGAGAGAGGCAGAGACACAGGCAGAGGGAGAAGCAGGCTCCACGCAGGGAGCCCGATGTAGGACTCAATCCCAGGACTCCAGGATCACGCCCTGGGCTGAAGGCAGCGCTAAACCACTGAGCCACCCAGGGATCCCTATAATCTTTTTTAAAAAAAATCTGACTTGGTTTATACTTTTATTATTTTTTAAAATAGATATTCATTCATATCCCCTTCCAATTTCTTAGATAAATGGCATCATAAAATACATACTATATGCTACCACTTTTTAATGTAATAGTTTGTCTTGGAGACCCTCGCATAGCATTAGGTAAAGGGTGGCCCACATTTCCTTTTTACAGCTGCATAGTACTCCAGTGTATGGAGTACTAAACTATGTACTAAAGCTCCGTAGTTTTACACACATGTCCCTGTGGTGGACGTGTGTTATTTCCTCTTTCACTAATACAGATATTTCGACAGTGAATTATTTTGTATGTGTGTATTTTTTGGCCAGAATATCTTTGGCAGAGATTTTTAGAACTGGGAATTACAGGTCAAAAGGTAGACTCGTGTGTAATTTTGTGACATACCATTGAACCCCCCTCATAGGTCTTGTGTCATTTTGCATTTCCACCAGCAAAATAAGAGAGTGCTTGTTTCCTCACGGCCTCACCAACAGGATAGGTTGTTTAGACTTTGTTGAATTTTTATATTTTTGCCCATTTTGGAGCTGAAAACTGGAATCTTGATCTCATGGTACTTTTGATTCCTCTCCCTGAGCATATGGTTGGGCATCTTTTCCTGTAGTTAAGACCATACTTCTAGCTCGAGCTTCCTGGAAGTGTTCTCTGTCTTAGGAACATAAACCTCTTTTCTGTGATACAGTTTACACATATCCTTCCCAGTTTGTCCTCTGGTTTTTTTGCTTATGTTTTTTTAACATTTGAAATTTTCTTTTAAGACCTGTACACTTTTAAGTCAGAATATTATTGTTCTTTCATAGACTCAGAGCTGTAAGGAACATGAGAGGTCATCTAGATCAATCATCTTATTCTTCACACGAGGAAACTGGCTCCTGTGTTAGGATGTCTCCTTCCCTAATGTTCAATTGAGTTACATTTCTGAAATGAAGAGCTGTTGTCGAGAGAACCCATTGAAAGAAAATGCCACCGACTAAGCTAATATGCTCATCTCCTTACCCAAGCAGGACACTGATTTTCCTGAGTCCCTAATTCTTCAGTGTTTTAGCAGGGGAGCTGGGAAAGGTTCCCAGAAGTGTCATGAGGGCACTTAGAGACCCAAAACATCCACCACCTCACTGTACCTCATTCCTCTTGAAAATAACTTAAAAGAACATTCGTAGGTGCTATTACAGAGCCCAGGAGCTAAAAATGCTCTATTTGTGTAAATAGTCTAATGTGGCTTAGTGGTTAGATACCTGCTGAAGGCTTGAAAGGAGAAATTCATGCATAAAAACAGGTGTTTATGAAATCCCTGAAACTTCAGGCCAGGTCAAGAAAAACAGAGTCATTTAAGAAGTTTGAACAAGGGTTTTATATTCTATTTTCTATTACACATAAATGGCTATATTACTTAAAGAACTCATGGTTCTGCGCCATACATGCTTCATGACATCACCATCTTTCCATAATAACCTGCTGAATTTAAAAAAAAAAAAACAGAGCTTCGTGGCTCCTTGACCTCCGATCTCGTTGGCCACCCAAGAGACTCTCAGCTATTCAAACATGTTCTTCTCTATTTATGAGTTCAGCTTCACGTGCAGTCTCTGCTAAGTTGGAAGGAGAAATTAGGCAGAAAGTTAAAGTGCAGAAAATTAAAATTTCAATTGGGAAGACACTTTCTATTTGAATCTTTTTACTCCCCTGCTTATTATCCTACTTTGAACAACTCCACAGTCACCACGTACCCGTAAATACAAAGTACTTGGAGGTACCGGGTACCTACAGGTGCAAAGTACTTGGAGGTACCCGAGAGCCTACAGGTACAAAGCAAGGTATTTGCAAGTGGCAGCACAGACCATCGAGAACCCCACCCTCACTGTTGCTCATGCAGCTCTTTAACTTACCTGTAACAACTGAAATACACTCCAGATTTTTCAGTTTAGGTACTGCTGGGCCCTATTGTACTTATTAGCCTTTGAGCAGATAACTTTGTTCCGTGGGTGGCAGGCCTCTGCCCCTAACTGTGAGCTGGTGCTAAGGGACCCCTCTTCCTGCCATCTCTGGCCCATCGGTTACCCTGGCCAGGTCACCTGGCCTTCTTGCCCCTGGTTTCCTCATCCATAAAAGCCCGAACATCTGCTTACCTGCTTTCAGATTTTCAAGGTAATCACTGTTTAGAGAAAATGTAGGAAATAGAAAGTAAAATAAAACGTATACACTGTAGAGATATAATGACTGTTAATAGTGGTGTTTTTCCCCCCCCAGTGACCTTTTTGAAGCTAAAACTCTATCAATTATCTTTAATCACCTGTGAGTCAAAATAACTCCTGCCGCTTCTGATGGACAGTAAGGCTGAAATGTAGAAGGCTACAGTCCTATCCTGTTTTGGTTGTTTTTAATATTTTGTTTAAATTCAATTTGCCACCATACAGTATAACACCCAGTGTTCATCCCATCAGGTGCCCTCCTCGGTGCCCATCACCCCATCCCTATCCTGTTTTCTGCTATTTCTCTTAGGAAACTTGGAAGGAGAGTTAAGATATATGTGGGGTGGTGGACAGTGCCTGAGAATGATCAACAGGTGTGAGCGATGACGATGTCAAAGAAGTTATTGTCTCTCATTACCTGGGACCCTTTATAGCATCACTCTTCTCAAGTGTTCGCCAAACTTTTTTTGAGCCTCTGCTGTGTCGCATTTGCTAGGTTAGGTTCTGCTGCTACTGATGCCCTTAGTCTCCTGGGGAGGCAGATAGCAAACACAGCCTCTCACGGCCATTGCTTTGGCTTCTTTTAGAATCTAGAATACACAGATTTGGGCGTGAAAGGAAATCAGGTGCCGATCGTCACACAGCGTGCTCTCATCACACTCCGTACTCCTTTCTGAACGTCACTCCAGGACTATTGGTCATTTATCACTGAAACTCCACCTGAACAGGTAGTGCCTGGTACAGAGCATGAACTTCATAAATATTTGTAGGATGGGGCACCTGGGTGGCTCCGTGGTGGAGCATCTGCCTTTGGCCCAGGGTGTGACCCCAGGGTCCCGGGATCGAGTCCGCATCGGGCTCCCTGCAGGGAGCCTGCTTCTCCCTCTGCCTGGGTCTCTGCCTCTCTCTCTGTGTCTCTCATTAATAAATAAATAAATAAAACCCTTAAAAGAAAAAAAGAAAGAGAAAAGGGTTTTTTCACTATGCTTCAGATGCTACTGCAGCTTGTGGATCAATATACCCATCCCTGGTCGTGTTTTTAAAAACCTTCTTATCTGCTAAACCAAGATGCCTGCAGTACGTGCAAGTTCGTGTGCAAAACCAGATGCCTTTTAGGGTTGTGAAATGTGTCAGGCAGTGTCCGGCTGAGTAACTAACCTATCTTAAGTTCTTCCCGGGTGCTCAGAGGTACAATTCGAAGCACTTTTCATATCTTTATTTCACGAAAATAGGTACTGTTACCCCATCTTTAGACATGAAGAACTGAGGCCCTGAGAAGCATCCTAGCCAACATCACATAGTAGGTGATGGTAGTTACAGTGTTCTGTGGCTCTATGGTAAGGATTTAGGTGGGATCCAATGTAATTCTGAGCATATGACTTTAATTCGGACTATTTAACTTAATTGTGTGCAAGTACGATTCCACTATGCTCACTCTCCAGATCATCCTCTCAACATTGGTGGAAACGGTTTTTCATTAATTCAGATTTGCTAATTAAAAAAGAAACTGCAATGAGTGCTGAGGGTGCTTATCCTGAAGAAATGTCAGTATGCTTAATTCATAGCACATCATAGCCTCTTACAATGACTGAAAGGAGGGTGAGTTTACTAAAAAAAAATTCTCAATGTTTGGGAGACATTTGACTTCTTACTAATTTTTTAATCCTAACAATGGATAAACTGTAGTAAAAGTTGAAAGATTATTTGTTCTAAAAAAAGAGATCCCATTTAAGAAACCTTTATGTGGGGTTCTCAGCTTCAGAGAGTTTGATGGTTTTTTGTTTTTTGTTTTAAAAAGCTGCTTATGAATTGATTTATAATTTGAACTCTCTTGCTAGTGTGTTTTAGTAAACTTTCAGATGTTTTTTCAAATGCTAGTATTTCTTTAGAAACTCAATTTTGAGCTAATGATTGATTCCTGTGTTTAAATCACTCCTGCCCTGCAAATGGAAAATCTGGCACCAGAAACCTTAAAGACACTTACAATTTAGTATTATCTCGTATCGAACTGGGACTGGCACACTATCAAAGAATCCTTTTTCCTCCAAATTTAGGTAAGTTCAGCAGTATGTATAATATTGAAAGTTGTGTTCCAATGTAAAGTTTCATTGGTGTAACACCACCTCTTAGCTTTGAGATCATTGCAATTTCATTAGTTAGAATTCGTTTTTAGACATAATTTATAAGTGGAGTTGATCAGGTTGGCATTAGAATCTATATTGGATTTTGCAAGACGTGCTACTGACTTACAAATGCTAATGAGGTACACAGATCTAGAATTTCATTTTTGGATCCCGATTTTTAATAGAATTTTATAATTAGCACAAGTTAAAAATGACAAAGAATATTTATTTTAGAGAGAGATAGGGAAGAGGGCAGAGGGAGAGGGGAAGAGAGAACCTCACCCAGACTCTGCACTGAGCACAGAGCCTGACATGGGGCTTGATCTCACGACCCTGAGATCGTGACCTGAGCCAAAACCAAGTCAGAGGCTTAACCGACTGAGCCACCCAGGTGCCCCAGGATTGTTCTTGATTGCAGGTTTGATGTTTAAGAGAATAGGAATAGCTACTTGGATGTTTTCCATTTTGTCTCCAGTCCTGCTTTTGGTTTTATTTTCCCTAAGCCATGGTTTCTCACATTGGTAAATAATGCTTTTTGATTTTGCAACCAGTAGGGTTTATATAATTGTAGCCAAGAAAAGCTTAAAAGCTTAATTTAGGAAAAGGCATATTGATCATATATGACATAAAATAGTAAGTTACAAAAGATAGATGTATGTTTCTAGTATATAGCACAACTATAGAAAAAATGCAGATGTGGGATCCCTGGGTGGCGCAGCGGTTTGGCGCCTGCCTTTGGCTCAGGGCGCGATCCTGGAGACCCGGGATCAAATCCCATATCGGGCTTCCGGTGCATGGAGCCTGCTTCTCCCTCTGCCTGTGTCTCTGCCTCTCTCTCTCTCTCTCTCTCTCTCTCTCTCTGTGACTATCATAAATAAATAAATTTAAAAAAATTTTTTTTAAAAATGCAGATGTAATGAGAAAAGAATTAGACAAAATATTAGTAGGAGAATTTAGGGGGTAAAACTGACCTTACTTATTACCAAATGTATGTTTTAGGGGGTGAAAGCTCTCAATCTGTTAAGTAGCAGTTTGTGGGCAATTAAGTTAAAGGCTCAGAATTCTATGTTATTTGGTACAGATGTTAAACTCGTATAGATTTTAGGTGATAAAAGTACTATGTTTAGGGTCATGTGGGTGGCTCAGTTGAGTTAAGCACTGGACTGTTGATTTCAGCTCAGGTCATGAGCTCAGGGACATGGGATCAAGCCCCAAGTGGGGCTCTGCACTTAGCGGAGAGTCTGCTTCCGATTCTCCCCCTTTCCCTTTGCCAGCGCCCCCCCAGCGCCTGTGCACACACACCCCCTCTAAAATAAATAAGCTGTAAAAAGTTAACATTCAAAAAATAATAAAATAAAATTATTATATTTAAAGGATTCTATTTAAAAGCTGACCTCACTATAATATTGAAAAATATTGTATTTGAAAACCATTTATTCTTAGATCTTATGTTACCCTTAGTATTGATACAAAAATTCCTGGACATTCACATGCCTATTATATGCTATAGTGTAACAGTATTGAACTGCATTTATTTATTTATTTATTTATTTATTTATTTATTTATTTATTTATTTATTTTTTATGATAGTCACAGAGAGAAAGAGAGAGAGAGGAGAGAGAGAGGTAGAGACACAGGCAGAGGGAGAAGCAGGCTCCATGCACCGGGAGCCCGACATGGGATTCGATCCCGGGTCTCCAGGATCGCGCCCTGGGCCAAAGGCAGGCACCAAACCGCTGCGCCACCCAGGGATCCCTTGAACTGCTTTTAAACCACACTTGACTGTGTTAATGCAATGGTAGTAAATTTATAAGAATTTTAAAAAACATCTCAGCTGACGATAAAGAGCACTTCCATATTTTTAAATTTAACTTTATGGCACTTTAGGGCCCTATTTTTCAATTGAGATGTGTACATGGGAGCCACGTATATGAGCTATGTGGTTCTTTAGCTATTTCTTGACTTGGGAGGAAAGAAGGAAATAAAGAATTAGACTTTGTTTTGCTTAAGAGACTTATAAATATTGTTGTCTTCTTCCATTTATATAAAGGTTACCTGCCTGTGAGACCCTCGGAAAGCACTTGAGTCTTCTCTTGGTCACTTTTAAATGTCATTCTGTGATTATCACTGTAATTAGATCTGATTCGACTTTGTCTTCCTATTGGGTTTGTATTCATTGACACATCTTCTCAGTGTTGGGTACTTTCCTTTTCTCATTTGACTCCCAAGAACCTCGTATGACAGATGTCAGCCTTATGTTGTGTGTAAGGAAACCGAAGCCCGAGAGGAGTTCCAGAGGGTCACTAAACCAGTAGGTGCAGAGCAGAGTCTGGATGCCGGGTTCAGAGGCTACAGTGGCATTTTCCACAAGAGCATGCATCCAGGTATTTTTAAATACTCTCCTTTTGAGGCACCCAGGTGGCTCAGTCGGTTAAGCATCTGCCTTCGGCTCCAGTCACGTTCCCGGGTCCCGGGATCGAGCCCTGCATCGGGCTCCCTGCGCCGCAGAGAGTCTGCGTCTCCCTCTCCCCGTTCCCTCTGCTTGTACTCTCCCTCTGTCTCTCTGTCAGATAAGTAAACACAATCTTTAAAAAAATAATAAATACTCTTCCTTTGTTTAATTTTCTGTGATTGTTACTTAAATCAGTCAACTCTTGCCCAGGTTCCGCGCCTTATAAACTGTAGCTGAAACGCTAACCTAGCAGTTCACATGGCTAATAGAGTAGAAGCAACTCCTTTGCTCTTCTGGCCACGTTGTGCCTCTTCCCTCCTCTGCCAACATTGCTTTCCACTGTTTTGAGAACAAAGACCCCTTTTTTCGGTGTATACAATTGAGGAAGCTTTGATACACGCATAGTATACGTGACTTTCTTATACAGAAAGCAATAATACTAACACAGCGAACATACAGACACCTGCTGCCCCCCTAAAGACACACCCATTACCTCTGCTTTTTTTTAAAGATTCTATTTATTTATTTGAGACAGATTGAGAGAGAAGGAGCCCAGAAGGAGAGGGAGAAGCAGGGGCCTCCCCCTGAGCAGGGGGCTCCATCTGATGCGGGGCTCGATCCCAGGACCCCGAGATCATGACTTGATGCTTAGCCAATTGAGCCACCCAGGCGGCCCCATGACTCCTGCTTTCCTGCGTCCCCCGTGTAGGGAACTCTGCAGAATTGTGTGTCTGTCATTCCCTGTCTTCATAGGAAATCTATCCTCCCACATCCCATGCCCCAAAAACACACATACACATATCCCACAATAATTTTTTGTCACATGTTTTCAAAGTGTATTTAAAGGTATTACACTGTGTGTGTGCTTTCACAACTTGTTTGTTTGATATGACGTTACGTTTTTGAGATCCATCCGTATTAACGTGTGTAGCTGTTGGTTATTCATTTTTCACGGCGATATACGTATTCAGATTATGAGTAATCAGAATTTATTTTTGTTCATTTGATGATGGATATTTTAGCTAAGTTTTATTTCTTTGCTATTAAAATAATGCTGCTTTAAACATTCTTATACATGGTCCCTGGCTACCCACCAAAGAATTTTTCTTGTGATTATTACCTAGGAATAGCATACTGAATATATATATTTTCTGTTCCACTGGCAAATGCCAAATTGTTTGCTAAAGCCATTTTATGTTTTACCAGCAGGGCATGAGTTACAACCACCTGGTATTATTTAAATTTTAAAGGTTGCCAATCAGTAGTTGTAAAATGCCATCTCATTAGATTTTTATTTGTATATTCCAGATTTCTAAGGAGGGTAAGAATAGTTTCATGTATTGGTTGGTTGTATTTTCTCTCAATGCCACTTTATACCTTTGCTCATTTTTAATCAGCTTATCTTTTATTATTATTGTTTTTTAACATTCCTTACATATTTTAGATATTAATTTTCATTAGTTATGTGTGTTGTGGATATATGGCACCTTTTGTGTTATCTGAAGCTATCATCTAGCCAAAAAAAGACTATTTTTAAAATGACTCCTTGAGACCCAATAAGTTCTTATATTACCCTTTTCCCAACTTACCAGTGGGACTTCAAGCTCTTATTTATTCAGGATTTGACATCTCTGTGAAAGATGGTGGAGAAAAAAATTTTTTTCAATGAATTTTCTTTCTCTAAAAGATCATTCCTTTTTATAGAATTTGCAATTCTAACATAACTTGTAAAGGTTCTGTATAAATCACTAACAAGTTTATATTCAACATTTGAAGTCAAGTAAAAGGTAGATTGCTCCTTGTGCAATAGTAACTAGCATCACATTCTCTGGATGGGAGTCCTGATTATTTCAGTGAGTGATTTTCTGAGAAAAACACTGTACATGTGAGATGTTTCTAGCCTAGAAAATGTATAAGAATTACTTTTTCAGGAAAATATTCAAGTTACTTGGATGAAAACTCAAAAAAGATTTGTTACCTCTAATTTTCATTTAATAGTTGATTTGTAGTACATGATACAAATGGAATTGATGCTGTTGATGACATTATTATATTTTACTTTTACATTTGCACAACCTTTTGTGGGGGCTAAATGGATACCATTTCTAAAATATGAAACTAATATTCACAGGTGTTCTATTTTATGTTTAGAATTTGTGGGACCAATTTTAGTAATTTAATTTTAAAAGACAAGAATATTGCAAACTTTGTTTTATTAATACCATTTTGGGTTTTTTTTTAACCTGAAAAAAAAGAAACCTGGCATATTCTTAGAAGAAAGTAGAGGTTGCATTGAGTTGAAAAAAAAAACCATTTTTTTGATACCATAAAAACCAAAACCACATGCAACCTAAATTGGCTACTAAAAAAAGCATCTCTTTAGTTTCAGGTTTCATATTTTATATTTAATGACATATTTTATGTGTAATGATGTATTTTATATATGTCAATGCCAGTTTTATTCAAACTCATTTTTTACGCTTAAAACGTTAAATGAGCTTGCAACTTCTGATAAATTTGTTGAAATTTTTTGGAATCTGAAAATAAACCTGTACAGGAAAAGGAGATCCTTTGTTTATAGTGTGTGGTAAAAATTAAGGTTTGTGCTTATAGTGAGAAATGTCTTAAGTGACCTAGGCACGTTGATCGAATGGTAGCTCAAAGCAGTTCGTGGCAGTGGCTTGGAGTTCAGCAGGAAGGAAGCAGTGAAGCAGGTTTATAGTGTCATTTGGCACAGCTTGTCTCATTTCTTCTCCTTTCTTGCTGACCTGCCTTCAGACTGCAGAAGATGCAAACTCCTGCATTTATCAGCTCTAAGAGAGATTTTCTCGTTGTAAAGGGCTTTGTTCGTAGCCCACGTCTTTACACGGATTAGTCTGAATACATGGGAATCAAGCAAATGCCCCCAAATATCT
Source organism: Nyctereutes procyonoides (assembly GCF_905146905.1). Lineage (NCBI taxonomy): Eukaryota > Metazoa > Chordata > Mammalia > Carnivora > Canidae > Nyctereutes > Nyctereutes procyonoides. The sequence goes on from NW_026575051.1 coordinate 71,888,984, forward strand.
GGATTAACTGTTCTCTGTACGTTATGATGAGAAAGCCTGGTGAATGAAAACAGACATTATGATTTATATCTTATTTGGAAAAAACTATGGTTTTTTTAATACACATTTTGCTATTATTGTGAAATTTCTGGAGACAGGATTTTGTTATGTTGAATAATTTTTAGGAGTAATATCAAAATGCCTGATACTTACGCAAATCTGGCATGGAGAATATTTGAAGGAGTTTCCATCAATACAGATAACATCAGAAGGAATAGTCATGTTACATTTTCCCACATTCTTATTTTCACTTTTTGTTTCAGAATGAATTAGTTCTACTACTTACAGATCTTTTTTCCCTATGAAAACTGCCACAAGTCACACTATCCTTGTTAGCTATGGTTAAGCAATGGGAATGTGCCATTTTGTTATGGCTGTACGTGCCGGATTTTGCTGTGCTGTGTATTTGGGTATCTGATTATGTATATTTTTAAAGACAAATTGATCATCTTATGGATAAGCCTAGGAAATAAATTATTTACTGAAAAAATTCATTTCATTAAAATCAAATCAAGAAAGATTATTATTACTACTACATGGTTGAATTTGTAATAGTGTTTGATTACGTAGATGGGACTAGAATGCCTTAGACCTTCTCACAACTTGGGGAAAAATTCAAGAGGTTGGGAGCCTTTTCTTTATGATTTTTCACATAATGTCAATAAATATGGTCATTGATTTTTTTTTTTTTTGGAGTGAGAGTATCCAGAGCTCATTTATTACTGGCCATTCTGGATTTGGATATTTGGATTTCTAGAGTTTTGTATAATTGGGATCTCTTTTCGTAACAGAAAGTATGAAAGCGAACCCTTATTCTTGTTACGACATTGAAATATGAACTCAAAGGAGAGCACTAACTATGATTCATATACTGAGCTGCTAAATATGCTTATTGAACTTGTTTTTCTTAGTTTTCTATATTACTTTAAGTATAAGATTCTAAGTGAAAACCTTAAGCATTTGGATATATTTAATTTAAATAAACTTTGAGGGCAGCCTGGGTGGCTCAGCGGTTTAGCACCTGCCTTCAGCCCAGGGCGTGACCCCGGGGTCCCAGGATTGAGTCCCACATCGGGCTCCTTGCAGGGAGTCTGCTTCCCCTCTGCCTGTGTGTCTCTGCCTCTCTCCGTGTCTCTTATAAATAAATAAAATCTTTTAAAAAAATAAAATAGGTAAATAAATAAATAAACAAACTTTGACTTCCAATAAACTAGTAAGTGGACTCCTAGAGTTTATTTGTAATCCACGCCAGACTTCGGGACAAGTATTTCTTAGACTTCACCACAGTAATATAATCTTTCAGAGGACTGGGTGTGATAGCAGGAAGTAAACCGTGGGTGGTGCGCCAGGGGCCTTAGTCCCTGATGGCCTTCAGCTGGTTCACCGTATCCCGGTCACAAGTACGTATGATAGGAGGATGGGACCTGTGTCTGGCTTGTAGTTCACAACGAGATTTTTTAAACAAGCAATCTTAGACCGACAGTACGGACTGTTCTCTGCAAAACTTTGTGGAAAGTTATGGGATTTATTTCAAGATGTGCTGGTTGCCAGCAGTGGAGACAAGATCTGTGGGGAAGGATTCCGTTAGAGTACGATGTTGAAATATCCTCAGAGGGAATGAATGAAGCAATCCTAGATTCGGTTCATGCATTAGACTGACACGTGAGAAGCGGCATGCCTTTCAGATCTATTACGTGGGCAAAGTTATGGGCATAAAAGCTTCCAAGGGGTTTAACGCTTTAGAATAGACCGGAAGCTTCTTTGGAATCTTCCCCTCCCTCTGCAAAGTGTATTGTTATATTACAGAGGACCGTTGGTACCTGCTTACTATTAAATGTCTCCAAATAAATTTCTCTTGAAAGATGAAACTGATGAAATGAATTGGCAACAAAATATTTGGATTATGCACGTTGTCAGATTTGAGCTCAATCACTCTTGACTGTAAATTCCTTAAAAATTAATAACATTAAATTCCTGGTGAAAAAGGAATGCTGATTTTCAAAATGCAAGGTTTTCTCTTTTGTTTATTATCTCTTAGTAGGGAGATTGGTTACATCATTGCTTCAGGATAAATCTACAAGATTCCCACTTACTTAAAATAGTAAAATGGATCCTACGTTATTTTATTAGAAACCCCAGTCAGTATTATCTTATTATTTTCTCTTCATCTCTAACCTAATATTTATGTATATACTATGTTATAATCTATCTACTTTTTTTTTCTTTTCAAGTTTTTATTTAAAATCTAGTTAGTTAACATATATGGTAAAATTGGTTTCGGGTATAGAATTTAGTGATTCATCACTTATGTATAACACCAAGTGCTCATCGCAAGTGCCCTCCTTAATGCCTCTCACCCGTTTAGCTCCCCCCACCATCCACCACCCCTACAGCAGCCCTCAGTTTGTTCTCTACAGTTAAGAGTCTCTTATGGTTTGCTTCCCCCTCTCTTTTTTTCCTTCCCAACATTCATCCATTTGGTGTTTTAAATTCCACATATGAGTGAAATCATGTGGTATTTGTCTTTCTCTAATTGGTTTACTTTGCTTAGTATAATACACTCTAGATCCAACCCTGTTGCCAATGGCAAGATTTCTTTCTTTTTGATGGCTGAGTAATATTCCATTGAACATATACACCACATCTTCTTTATCCATTCATCAATCTATGTTATAATCCTCTATTCTTACTATTTCAGAGCTTTCTTTTAGATGTTGTCAATGACCTAAAAATCAGATTTGCATTTTCTATCCAATAAAATGTGAAATGGATTGGTTTTTTTCTGTATCTTACTATTTATATTTAGATGTTAGCAGTTCATCTTACTGATTAGAGTATGATTTCATTTTTAGCAATAGTTGTGTTGCAGAGTTGAAAATTGTATTTGTAAAGTAATCAAATAGAGTTTTTGGCTACCTTCTCACCTCTTAACATTTACATACCAATATTTAGGAGTAGCAAACACTTGTCCAGAATTTTGTGTCTGGTAATTATTTAATTTTAGTATATAGTCTAGCTTTCTCGCAGAGCAATGTACCAGGAAAAGTCTTCCCTTCTTTATTTCTGGAGCGCAGCATGGACGTGGAGAGAAGACACGGGGAGAAGGCCTCCACCTCCTAACTCCACACAGATACCAGCCACATGTCACACAGCCCACTTGTTGATCATGATTACAATTAATACTGATCAGAAAACCTTCCATACTTTGTGGGGTGGGCAGAATTTGAGGCAGAGAGAGCCCCTGGGAAATGATAAAGGAATGTAGATATTCAGAGGTTCGAGTCCAGTATATCATTAAAAGGGAATCCAGCCGATAAATAGTTATGCAGGCTGCACAAAAACTGGTTTGTACCTTTTGAATATGTGGCATCAACCTGTGATGCTAAATAGCTTTCTACATAGACTTGGTCATACCTTGGCCTCTCAATTTCAAAAAAAAAAGGGGAGAGGAACTTCTCTGAAGCTACATGGCTTAAGTAAATAACTGGGAGTTGCTTCATTCAAAATGGGGGAAAGAAATCCCTTTGTGTTAAAGCCAGGAAAATTCTCATCTGGCCGCTTGGAAACTTCCTCCTTGAGGGAAGTGTGTGCCAAGGGTGAGAAAAAGGATAAATGAATTAACAAGTAGCATTTAATGCTAGAGAAATACTTCTTTCATCTGTATCTTATAGTTTTCTATAATTATGATACAACATATTTCTTAAGCTTCTTTGAATTTTCTATGAATTCTTTCTGATGTATGTTTAAAAATCAGTATTAAAATTGGCCAAAAAGTCCAGAAATAGATACCAAGGCACTATATGTATATAGTATATTTAGTGTATAGCATATTTAGTAATATATAGTATACGATAAAGATACCATTTTAGTCAGTAGAAATGGATTACTCATGGATAGTCACCTTACAAAATAAAGTTGTGCCCTAACTTCATACCTAACACCAAAATAAATTGCACAGACATCAAAGATCTGAGCATTAAGAAAGATAATTACCATTAGAGGATGCAAGAAAAATATATATTTGTTTAATCTTGGAGTCAGAAAACCTTTCTAAGTATAACCCTAAACCCAGAAACCATAAAATAAAAAAAGATTATGAATCTGATAACTTTAAAAAACATTCTGCATACGAAAAAAATACAAGCAAAATTAAAGCCAAAGAAAAACTGGAAGAAAAATTTTCAGCTCATGTAATGAATAAGATACCAATAGTCTTAATAAATAAAAGAGTTTCCTTAAAAATGTATTAAAAACAAATCAACTCATAAATAAAATCTTTTAAAAAAAAGAATAAAGCAACTCAGTTGAATAATGGACAAAGGAGGTAAACATTTAACAGGAAAGGAATGTAAATAAATGGCTTTAAGCTTATGCAAGGATGTACACTCTCATTCATGATAAATTGCAGATAGACACTGCTGCCCGAAGTACAAATTAATGTAAATTTTTAAATATTCATAGTTTCTACCCAAGAATTTCATCTCTACAGATTGATCCTTCAGAGATAATTGCATGTGTTCAGAGAACGTGCATACAGGATTTTTCATTGCACCGTTGTTTGTAACAGCAAAAGAAGGAACCCGCTCAAATATTCATTCATAAGTACTAGGTACATTCCCGTACATCTGTACAGTGGAACGTTAAATAGTAAAAGGATGGACACACCTTGTTATGAACTGATATGGAAGGACCTTGAGGATATATTTAGTAGAAAAAATATGTGTAAAATTGAGTATATGTAAACAGTATAATATAAAAATACACATAGCTGTATATGTCACACAGTATCTCATAGAGTTTATGTAGGATAGACAAGGAACCATTAGGAGCAGTTGCTTTTGGGGAGAGAAGAAGGGTGGGTTCGTGGATGGGATGGGAACGAAACTGATTTTTCATGTCTGCCTGTCTTTATGTGCAAGTATAATCTGTTCCAAAGTACAGCATATAAAAAGACCGAGAGCAAAAGAGAAAAGAATATAGCATTTGTTTTCATTGCCGTCTACTGTACCTGCCATCCAAATCCGAGGCTTTTCTGAGCACTTGAATATAGTGATAGATAACTGCAATCCTTAACTTAGTTTTTTGTTTATTTTTCTGTGTTTTTTAGGTGTGTTTGGTTTGCTACAGCTGCCACTACAAGATCTTTCGTTGTCTTAGGAATATTAGTATGAATATCAATTTTCATTATCTTCTCAAAATCTGGACATGTTAATTAATCTTAATGTATTTTTTTAGTACATCACTTTTTTTGTAATAAAGTAATGGCTAAGGGGTACGTGGTGGCTCAGTGGTTGAGCATCTGCCTTCGGCCCAGGGCGTAACCCCGGGGTCCTGGGATCGAGTCCCACGTCGGGCTCCCCACGTGGAGCCTGCTTCTCCCTCTGCCTGTGTCTCTGCCTCTGTCTCTGTGTCTCTCATGAATAAATAAATACAATTTTTTTAAAAAATAGAAAAGAAAGTAATGGCTAAATAGTTGACATAGCAAAACCATTACTAACTGAGATTTGAGAAATTTTGTTTTTCTCAATGATACAGAAACAAATGAGAGAAATAATGGCAAACATTCAGGTATAGTTAGGGCCGACTTCATTTTTAACCATATTTTGAGTGGTTAACTCTACAGGCAGTCATTTCTATAATTAAATCACAATGAAAGCTTAACAGGAGAAATAAGAATATAGCCAAATAAATATTTTCGATAAGTATGTATTACATGGCACTGTTTTCTAAATTACAGCTTATTCTAAGTAGCCAATCCTTTGTTTTTTACCACTAGCACACACTAAAAATTGAAGTGATGGAAATTTCCCATGCTGCTCAGGCTCTCATAGACATTTGGATTTTTAGCCCATTTTATGTGTTTATTAATTTTCCTTTTTCTTTATTATAAGACAGGTACATAATCCATGGATAAACACAAGTGGACAGTAAACCAACAAATTTCTCAATATATTTTGTCCGGTGGAATATTTTGGGGTAATTAACACATTTGGTTCAGAATTTGAAGGTTGTAGATGATCCTGTTGAGCAAATTCACACAATTTATATTTCTCATTGACTTTTAAATATTAAATTAAGAACTTTTTCATAGTCAGTGGCTTACGTAATTGTTCTCATCATCGCGATATGTCAGAGCAGTAGGAGGCCTTTCTATACTAACCGGCCTCTTCCTACTGTGCATGGCAGGAAATTGAATAGACAGTGTGTTTCTTTGCTAGACTGATGCTGCATTCTTGGGATTATAATTTTCTAAATTATTTCCTTGCCAGTATTAACAGAACACTGACCTATTCAAAGGTCACTCCAGTAGGGTAAATAGTTGGGTTTGAGATGGAGCTTTCCAAACAGTGGTGTTTGAATAGTGAAGTATATGGCACTTTTGGTTTTAACAAAGGTAAACCAAAGGACAACTGTAGCTCGATTTGAAATTGGAGAAATAGTTATTTTCCAAAAGAGCCCCTATGCCTAGTGCAGATGCTGAATTAAAAATAGTTGAGGGCCTCCTGGGTGACTCAGGCGGCTGAGCGTCCGACTCTGCGTTTCAGCTCAGGTCATGATCTGGGTGGGGGTCGTGAGATCAAGCCCTGTGTCAGGCTCGTGCTCAGTGAGCAGTCTGTTTGGGATTCTCTCTCCCTCTCCCTCTGCCCCTCACCACCCCCCTCAAATAAAGAACTTTAAAAAAATAGTGCATTTAATACTGATGCACTGCATCAGGGTAGAGATTGGGGTAGAATTTCTGAATCTGGAATCTCCATATAAAATAACTGGGGATCCCTGGGTGGCGCAGCGGTTTGGCGCCTGCCTTTGGCCCAGGGTGTGATCCTGGAGACCCGGGATCGAATCCCAAGTCGGCCTCCCGGTGCATGGAGCCTGCTTCTCCCCCTGCCTATGTCTCTGCCTCTCTCTCTCTCTCTCTGTGACTATCATAAATAAAAATCAAAAAAACTTAAAAAAAATAATTATAACTGGTAAAAGAATTCTAAAACCAGAGAGCCTTAAGAGAGCTTTTGGGCCAATTCTGTTTCTACAGAGATGAGGAAATTAAGAAAAAATTTGATTTACGTAAAGAATCAGGATTGGGACTCACAGCTTTTTATATAAAACCTAGTATTCCCCCTCACAGATGGGTACAGTTGAATGTGTTGGTACAGTATTTTACCTTTATTTCCTATGATAGCTCCCTTTGAGGACTGACCCAAAAATTTTGTAGAGGGTCTGAAAGAAGGCTTGCAGGCCATGAATGAGGAGGCTGAAAGCATAGCAGCTAGGTCATCCCTGGTCTGGTCTTTTATAAGGGCAAGTAGAAGCCTAGGCTTGAAGGATTTTCACAGTCGAGTGACCTAATTAGTGTGTTTTTAAAAGATTTCTCTGGCTGCAATATGCACACTTTGGGGAATCAGTAGTCGTTGGGAGATCAGTTAAGAAAATCCCTACAGATGTTCAGCAGACATCTGAAAACATTATAGTTTCACTAATCATCAGAGAATTGCAAATCAAAACCACAGTGATGAAGTAATCACCTTTCACATGTCAGAATGGCTAAAATCAAAAGGACAAATAACAAGTGTTGGCAAGGATGTAGAGAAAAAGGAACCCTCGTACATCGTTGGTGAGAATGTGAAATTGGTACGGCCGCTATGGAAAACAGTATGGAGGTTCCTCAAACAATTAAAAATAGAAATACCATATCATCCAGTAATTCCACTACTGGGTGTTTACCCAAAGACAATGAAAGCACTAATCCATGCACCTCTGCGTTTATTGCAGCATTGTTTACAGTAGTCGAGTTATGGAAGCAACAGTAGACGAATGGATAAGGAAGATGTTTTTTATATGTATACGTATATGTGTATTATATATATCTTATTTATATATATAAACATAAATGGAATATTACACATAAAAAAGGATGTGTAATATTTTATTGCCATTTGCAACAACATGGATGGGCCCTAAAGGATATGATGTTAAGTGAGGTAAGTCAGATTGAGAAAAATATGCCATATGATTTCACTCATATGTAGAATCTAAAAAAAACAAATGAATAAATAAGCAAAAAGCAGATCCAGACCTATAAATACAGAGAACAAACTGATGGTTGACAGAGGGGAGAATGGGGGTTAGGCAACATAGGTGAAGGGGAGTGGGAGATACAGGCTTCCAGTTATGGAATGAGTAGGTCCTGGGAATAAAAGGCAGAGCATAGAGTATGGCCGAGGATGCTGTGTGGTGCCACAACGGCGACGTGAGGAGCACAACATCAAGGCCCAGAGAGATGGAATCACTGGGTGCACGTCACTAGGTTACTAGCGTAACCTTCTGTGTCAACTGTATTCAGATAAAAAACTTTTTTTTTAAGGGGAAAGAAAAAAAGAAAATGGTGTCTGCACTAGAATGGTGTGATGTAGATGAAGTGAGAGGGATGGATAAGAGTGATATTCAAATACGAGCTTTTAGAGATTGGGGCATTAATCTTGCAATATTTGGTAAGCTTACGTTCATTCGACGTTGCCTGCCGTTGCTGCTCTCCGTCATATAACCTTGTCATGTAATGTAACATCTGAATGTGAGGGGGCTGGAGAGCCGTGGAGTATTACACATAGTAAACATCAAATGTGAGTTTGGGAGGATCACTTAAAATTATGTGTAATGAATGCAGTGTTCATACTTAAATATTACATAAACTGATTTAAGAACTGATTTATGATTGGTATTTAAGTTTTATAGGTAGAAACAATTGCAAGTTATATGTGATATTATAGGTTTTTTAAAGATTTATCTATGTGGGGGAGAGAGCGAGCGTGCGGGTGCCGGGAGGAGGGGCCGAGGGAGAGACTCAGCAAGCAGATCCCCACTGAGCCTGAGCTTGGAGCCGGAAGCAGGGCTTGATCCCAGCTCGCATGAGACCATGACCTGAGCGGAAACCGAGAATTGGACACTCGATAGACTGAACCACCCAAGTGCCTTATGATTTTATAGTTTCTGACAATCGAGGGAAGGAAATGATGCTTACAACTTTTTGTGGCACTTAAAAATGTTCCCTTTTGTTGGCCGAAGTCTTGCCGCCTCTAGATTTACGCCTCTTTCTAAATTTGTTCAGGAATTAGAATTTGCAGCTCCTAATAAGAATTTGTATCACCTGCTTAGTCCTTTTCTTTTCCTCTTCTGCGCAGTTACCCAGCCCACCTTCCCACGGCCTTCGGGGCCTGCAGCGTCCACTCCGCTCTCCTCCTCTCCCCCACCTCGTTAGGTGCTCTGATCGGAGTGGCCTGCCTTCCGCTGAGCCTGTCAGCTGTCTTCCACTCACGCGTGCAAATACGTTTTTACTACATATCATTTGCTTGGCTAACTTTTTTTAAAATAACACAGGAAGAAAAATCCTAAATGTTTATAACTTAGACTGTTTTTTGGCTTATGCCCTGCAAAGTACTGTATGACTAAAAGTTATTTGTAGCGTTTTATTCTGTTCATTTATATATTCATTTGAACTTTTTTTGAGATTTTATTTATTTATCCATGAGAGACTCAGAGGCAGAGATACAGGCAGAGGGAGAAGCAGGCTCCCTGCGGGAAACCCGATTCAGGACTCGATCCCGGGACCCCGGGGTCACGCCCTGAGCCCAAGGCCGATGCTCAGCCACTGAGCCACCCAGGCATCCCTCGCTTGAAATATTGAGTATTTGCATGGTGTTCCTTACTTAAGTTTGTTATATAGCACTATTCAACTCAAATAATTTATGTGTGGTCTTTTGGTATGCTTTTAAAATTCACAATGTTACCAAGAAAATAGTATGTATTGAAAAATGTGATAGTCAATATTGAGTTGTTAAATTTAGGGTTAGGTTTATAGGTGGTATGTTAGAAATTATCACTTTGCATTCCCACTTCTGATTTAGAACGGGAATAAAGTCTGTCTATTTTAGCTTTTCTATAATAAATCACACCTTTAAATAATACTTTAAATTAAAACTTTAAATTTAAAAAAAATGCAGCAACAACATAATAATTCAGTATAGCCTATAAATAATAGCAGCTCTTTTCCTGATTATTGAGACATTTATAAACTGGTAATTTTGTCTCCTCAAATATTCTTTTGTTTTTGCAGCACCCAGACATTTATTTTAGATTCTGAAGCTTTATAAGGACATGTTATTTAGAGAGTAATTGATGCCAACTTCATTGAAAACACCTATTTTATTTTACTAAGATAATACTTCTTTGACTGAGATGCAGGATCACAGTGACCTAGTTGATTCCAGTACACCACTCCTTACAAAGGAGAAGGAGAGAAATGGAAATTTTGGAGGAGATGGGGTTTGCATTTCATAGTCTACTTTAAAAGGACGCACTGTCTTCATTTTCATTATACGTTCAGTACAGTTGACTTCTGAAACGCAAATGTTAAAACGGGCTTGAAGATTAAGAATTTGAATTGGGAATATATCGTGGGAAAATACAGGAGGTAGCTGCTTGATTCTTCTTCATCTGTTAATGATCAGAGTTTTGACACCTCCAACTTGCTCACAGTGTTTGATTATTCAGCTTCTTTACGGTGAACTTTCATCCCTTTCATCCTGCTCCCTGCTTCCTCGCCAGGAGGTAGATCTCTTTGCCATTTGTTTCAAACTTAAGAGAAAACACTAGATGAATCTTAACTGGTCTCTCTTCTCTCCCTTTAATTTCACCTGTTACGGTGATTATCCATCCACACTGCCTCGTCCGAATGAGCTGCCTTGCTCTTTCCCCCGGGCAGTCCATCTCCTCCATACTGGAGTCATCCTCCTCTTTCTCACATGGGTCTTCCGTTCCGCCATCTACTCTCCATCATATCCTTGGGTAAGCCTTTGAACACATTCAAGACTTTGGGGGATGTATACTAAAAAGAGAAGCCTTCTCACAGCCCTGTACTTCTTTCTCTCCTCCTCTTTGCTCTCCTCCTTCACAGCGATACTTCTTGGGATAATCGTTCCGTATTTCTCTGTCTCCTTTCACAGCTGTAATAGAATTCTCGGCACCATTCTGTTGTTCTCAGCGAGGTCAGCCAGAAACTCCCACTGGCCAAGTCCAGGGATCGGTTCTCAGTAGTCTCTATTACCAGTCTTGTAAACATCTAACTTTATAAATCATGCTCTCTCAAAACTCACTCTTCTCTTGGCTTCCTTACTACTTCTCTCCCTGGTTTCCTTCTCAACTCGAACTTTGTCTTATGCCTTGACTTCTTCTGCTTTGCTCATCCCTTGAATGTTGAGATTCCTCAAGATCCTGTGTTTGGTCCTCTTCTCTTTGGTACTTCAGGGGCTACTTTCATGTTCATAGTCATTGTCATAACTTCATTCACCATTTATTTATATGTTGATTTCTCCTCAAACCCATTGGAAACTAACTAACTACCAGGAGTTAGGATTCAGGAGACTATGGAAATCATTCTCATGAAAGATGATATGGAACTGAACTCAGGAGGGTCAGAGGAGATAGAGAAGTTAGGTGTTGACAACGTATAATAAGGAGGCAGGATTTCACGACCATATATTTATATTCCCTTTTATTGATGGAGTAGAAGCAAAGGAATGAATTTGAGGTTTTAGGCTTGGTCACTTAAAGGTTTGGGGCTCCATCCATTTAAAGATTCAGAGCATAAAAAAATGAGCAGGACTTTCAAAGATGATGATTATATCTTTGAACATGTAAGCTTGGAAGTATCTGTTGAACTTCAGTTGTTCCTTTCACTTGTGTGAGAACAGAGTGCCAGGGAGAGATCTGGTATGGGAATAATGGACGTAGAAGGAACCCATCTGCAGTGGGCATGGAGGACGGGAGGATGTGGAGCACAGAAGGTGAGACGGGCCAGTATCACAGCTTGTCTTCAGCGCTCCGCACACTCCCACCCCTTGTCCGGCTGTCTCGCGTCTCCACCGTGACCTTTGTCATAACTGCGGCAGACTACTTGATGTTCTCTTAATGGGCATGTTCTTTTTTACTTTGTGTTAATTAATACTCATTGATCAGTGTCTGAAAACCCTCTGCTCATCTATGAATTCCCTCTTTTATCTCCAGAATTTAGCTCAAGTAACATCTCCAGGAAGCAGTAACTGGGCTTGAGTATTTCTCGCTCTCTGCTCCCGTGGCCCGTACAGTAGCGCCTGTACGTCTCCCTGTGACTTACACGTGTGGTTCATTCCCACTAGACTATATCTGCTTTTGGCTTCAGACTTGGGTGAGCGAGTTGAGGAGCCAGATTTACTTCTTTGTGAAGGTAATAGAATTTTTGGTAGAATGTTTTATAATTACATGGCTCATTAAAGTATAATAAAAAATAACTTAAAAATTAGTGGTTGGCCACCTTAATATTTAAACATGGCTTTTTGAAAGTCCACTAATAAAATACTTCTGAGTCCTTGATTAGGCTCTGTGAACTTACCAGAGAAAAACAGGAAATCTTAAAAACCTGTAATTTCCCTCCATACTTCTTGTCCTGTTTTTATGGCATAATGAAATACAGAAAAATACATTGCTTTATACTTTACCACTAGATGGCTGAATTACATCACTTTTGGTAAAGAAGTAAAAAATCTCTTGAAGTAGCCTACTAGGTAAAATTTAACAAAATGTCTGATATATAAGCATGAATATACCCATGTTTATATATACATATATTTATACACAAGTATAAATATACACACATGCACACACATGAATAACTTTCTCTCTGAATAGTCAGGTTAATTGGAATTAAAAATTCTTTCTTAAAAACTTATAAAAAAAATTATCGCCTCGTATGATTTCAGCTCTAATTTTGATGAGATGTATGAAAGATCAGTATATTCTAAAATCATGTCCTTGGATGGAATTTCCACAAACATCAGTTAACTAAAAATTTCACAAACCCCTTGAGGGTGAACTTAGCTGTGTTAGAGAACCGGTATCTGTTGTCAGATGAGTACGTTCACTTTCTCTTTAAACAGTGTTTCGTAGTTTCTGTTCAACTGGAGTTTAAAGTGATAGAAAAGGTGCTGTGCTACTTCTTCATTTAAATTTCAAGTGTAAAGCATTTTGGTCCAATTTTTTAAGTCTCAAATCAAATCTTGGTCTTAAGTGCCTCTGTTTTTGGTCAAGATTCAGGAATGCTCTAGGAAGTTGAACCATATGCAGTTACCATTTCTGAATTTCAGAAACTCAAACATGAGCAGTCTCATTTGGTCCAACCTAATAACCATCTTGTTTCAGTCATTTTCATTTCTTACAGTTCATACAGTGACCTGAATAATTGCTATTATTTGGGGCTTTTAAGCTTTGGCCAGCCAAAAGCTTAAGGTCAGTCGACCTTGAGAGGACGACTTCTTTACCTTCTCTGTGAGATGCGGGGGAAGGCACAGACTCAGAAATGCATTGGGCACTATGACAGGGTATTAGCAGGCCCTCCTGAACACCAGGAGGTTTTCCAAGTACCGTTTCAGTGGAAAGTCACGTAAGTATTGTGCTCAGAACGTGCAGGGTGCATCTTTGGAAATAGGACATACAGTGTCTAAAGGGAATATTCCTAGGGTTATTTTGGTTATGTACTAGTTGAAGTGATTGACCCAAAATATGTTAAAGTGTGGGTCTCGGGCACCCAGGTGGCTCAGTCGGTTAAGCATCTGACCAGCTCAGGGTGTTATCTCAGTGTCCTGGGACGGAGCCCAACAGGGTCAGGTCTCCAGGCGCAGTGGAGAGTCTGCTCATCCCTCACCCTCCGTTCCTCCCCCTGCTCATGCTCTCTCTCAAATAAATAAAATCTTTTCAAAAGAATGTGGCCCTCAAATGAACACCAACTTGTAATGTATTTTTTTTCCCCCTTGGAATAGCATTAACATAATAGTCTATTGATTTTATTTTTGGTTACTTAGTGGTAGTGTTAACATTAAACTATGATGTGAAATTTTAAAATTGTGGATAAACACATTTAGTATTTCAACAAAACAGCAAAGTATCTGAAGTGATATTTTTGGCTAAGTTAAGACTTACTGGGGCACCCGGGTGGCTCAGTCAGTTAAGCGTCTGCCTTCAGCTCAGGTCGTGATCCCAGAGTCCGGGATCGAGCCCCACATCAGGCTCCCGGCTCACTGGGGGTCTCCGTCGCCCTCTGCCTCTGCCCCTCCTCCCTGCTTCTGCTCTCCGCACTCTCTCTCTCTCTCTCTCTCTCTCTCTCTCTCTCTCTCTGTCTCTCTCTCTCTCTCAAAAAGTAAAATCTCTAAGACTTGCTGTCGGTGAGGCCTTCATCTTCCTTTCCATTCCTATATCCTAACACCTTCCATGATAATCCACTTTCTTCTTGGGCAGACCTGGTTTTCACTTTTTTTTTTCCTGACCTCTGACAACAGATTCACCCAAACATGTTGTACTCCTTGTTACAGGTGATCATGCTAGTGTTTTGGAACTTTTATGTCAACCTTATTTTAAGTCTTCCAGCAAAATGTTGATTCAAAAATACGTAAAACCTTGTATTTGCTCTTTTAAAAAAAAATGCTGGGACAGTGAGGTAGTGTTAAAATAGTTTGAAAGTACTGTTCGTGTTGTTTATTTGGTAAACTTACAGGTTAATTTAATTATGAAAGGGAGAGGTCCTCTTTGAGAAATATTTGAGTGTTTTGATGGAATCAAGCAATTCCTTATTTGTCCTGTTTTATTTCACCCATCAGACTAAAAACAAAGCAATGTTTGACTCTGTATGCTTCAGGATTATTAATTAGGAGGTACTTCTCGGCAGAGGCAATTACATTTCTTGACTCGGTTATAACGTCTTGTAGATGAAAAACAATGAATTGTTTTGAGAATAAAATAGATCATTTTTTGCAAAGTAAAAGTAGAAAACATTGTTCAGGATTTAAAAAAAAAAAAACAAAAACCCACAACCACATCGTCTTTATCTGTTTTGTTTATACTCCTTGTGCAGATTTGAAATGAGGCTGTTAAAAGAGAACTTCATTTTGATGGGAGTGTATAGACTTTATCCGTAGCCAGCTGGACACAATACGGCATTGGAATATCTCTCACTTCGGGTTTACTAAGGATACATATATTTAACATGATTCTAGTGCTCCTGAGCCGATAGAAAACATAACAGTCATGAGAGTCAGACATCACACCAGTTAGGAACTTCTCCAAAGTGCTCCAAGGTTCTGGGACCATCCGAGAGAGATAACAGTCTTCCTTATTAGGAACAATTCATTCAATTAGCACTTCACGGTAGTAGTTTTCTGTTCTTTTTTTTTTTTTCTTAAGGCCTTGTCACTCACCTGCACTAACACGTCTTCTGGAAATCAGTGCTACTTGCTAGGTCACACAAGGAAATAATACGCTTCTCCTTAAAAGGGAGAGGGTGAGAGAGAGACAAAGAAAGTGAAGGAGGGAGGGAGGGAAGAACTGCTACATGTACTGAAATAGAAAGATTTGGGGATATATGAATTTTTTAAAAGATGCAGAACTGTATATATTTTATAATATCTTTCATGGGGATGGAAATGGATAAGTACACAAAGAAACACTGGAATCATATACAAGAAATTAATATTAAGTAGTTATCTAAAGGCATTCGGGGCTGAGAATAAACTAGAAGAAAATTACATTGCCTTTAATCAAGTTCAGCGGTAGCTTTTATCTTTTATAATGAAATCTCATCATAGCCAGTATGCTTTTCTGATTATGCCATCACACAAAAATCTTGAAGTTATGTTAGAGTCAGTAATACTTCTTAACTGAAAAAAATAATACTGTTATCCTCTTTTCCCATTATCCTTTATTTTGAGGAGAAATAAGCAAAATAATGAAATTTCGATTTGCCCCTTGTTTTCCTACTTTTAGCATTTCCCCTCAGGTCCTGCCCCTCTGATTTTCTAACAAAATTAATGAGCTTTGATTTTAGGCGGGTTCTTTTGTTTGTTTTGGGTTTTGGTTTTTGGTTTTAGGTTGTAGATCTCATTTAACTAGATGCTCTTCTGTTTGTTTAAATATTTGGGGATTGAAAAGATGTATTATGTTGTCTCTGCCTTTCAGTCGCAAAGTATTAAAATTAGTTGGCCGTACCCTACCTGTTAAAGGATTCCTGAGCTCTGTATAGTACAGAGGGGGAGGGACGAGGTCCCGAGGAGGACACAGAGGCAGTGAGGGGAGGGACGCGGGGAGTCTCTGGAGCCTTCCCAGACGTGGTGGTAATTTAAAGTTGCCTTGAAGGATGACTTTGACCAGGTGGAGACAAGAGAGAGAGCTGCGGTGGGATGACACTGCAGCTATCCTTATCCTGCTTTTATAAATTTGCTTTTAAAGTTCCTTGTATCGGGCGCCCGAGTGGCTCGGCGGCTGAGCCCTGCCTTCGGCGCGGGGCCTGCCCCCGGGGTCCTGGGTCCCTGCTCGCCGAGCCTGCCCCTCTCCCCCTCTCCCTCTCTGCCCGCCACTCCCCCTGCTTGTGCTCTCTCTCTCTTTCAACTACATAAATAAAAGCTTCAAAGAAAAGTCCTGTCTGAGGATTACATGGACCATCTCCCTGGGTCCTCCCTGGGTGCGGGACCGTAGGGCTCGGGTCCTGCGGCCGGGACTCCGGGAGGAGCCGTGACAGTTTGCTGTTCTGCAAAGTGTGCTCGCTCCGGGAGGCCGCCTCCCCTCTGCCCTCTACCCCGACGGCCTGCGGCCTGCTGGCTGCCTGGGGCTGGGGCTGGGGCGGGAATAGGGGCGACAAAACTACGTCACTTATGTGCACTGCGGCTACTTGCCTCGTTTCCCCGTAGCTCGTGTTTTCTGGACTAGTGTGGTCCGAGAATGGGGACCCCCCCCCATCTTCGAGCTAGGCCCAGGGCTGTCAGCTTCCAGAGCAAGTCAGACCGCGTCGGTCGGTCTGTGGGCGCACCTGTCGCTCCTTCCTGCCACCTGAGCCGCTCAGAGTGCGGCCGAGGTCACAGGGTCGAAGCTGCTTGACAGCCGGCGGCGGAGCCCTGATCCCTTGTTTTCTGGTGATTCGAAAATACTGGCCCGACCTGCTGAAGAGATGGGAGTCCCGAGGAAGATCAAATGTGCGTGTGAAACGGCATTTTTTTAAGTTGCACTTTTCCAGCAGAGCGTGCCCGGGGGGCAGCTGACCCCCCGGGAGAGGCACAGCCCCGCCCTCCCCCAGCTCGGGCCCAGGTTGGGGGCTGCTGCGGACGCTCCATCCAGCCATTGCCCCAGGGGAGGCCGAGGGACAGCCCGACCCTCCTGCGAGACACAGGCCAGCAGCGTGGCGCTTGCGGGGTCGCGGGCGGCCCGAGGGAGCCGAGCCGGTGCCGCTGCGGGGCTGCGCGGGGCGCTCGGGCCCGACCCCGGGGCGGCAGGGAAAGCTCCTCGGCCCGGCCCGGCCCGGCCCGGGCGCCTTGGTGAACCTGCGCTCTTCCCGCCAAGCCCCGCCGGACCGCGTGGGGCCCCCGACCTCGGCCTGCCTCCGGCCTCGTCGCCAAGGAGGATCGGCTTCTGCCGTTTCCCCAGTCGGTGACTCCTTGCCACGCGGGTGGGAAGTGGGGAATCCGCGTGAATGCCCGAGTGGGCGGCGGTGGGCCCCGGGCCCTGGGGCGGCGGCCCGGTGCGTTGGGAGCCAGAGGAGTCTAGCTACCTGCTCCCTAACCTGGCCAGCGGGGTTAGGGACTTCACACAGAAGGGCGTCTTCTTAATGCCAGCCTTTCAGGATCCGTGATATTTTAAAAAATACACAGTGTATTTATTGATTTTTACTTTTTTAAAATTGACTGAGCTACGGGTTTATTCTTACCAAAAGCAGAGAAACTTAACCTTCTTTTTCTATAAAGACAGAGGAGAGACTTCATACCAAATCTTCAGTCTTGTTCCCCTTTTTGCTCACACCTTTTTCCAAATTATCCATATTTGACAATTTACACATGTAGGATTATTCATTTTTTTTTTGCCCACTTTTCCGTTCTTTATTTTCCCCAAGCCAAGCTGTAGTATGAATGATAGGATGTCCTAATTGGTGGAGACCCTTTTTTCAACATGGTGACTGTTAGGTTTTCTTGACATGATGTAAATAATTAATTTACCAACTTACTGAATCTTCGTGCTTGTAGCTGTGAGCTGTGTTTTTTGTTATGCTCCCCAGAGCCACACTACACTGATGACCTTTTCTACATGGCAATAAATGGAAAACTTTTGTTTTGGGGGGAGGTTTTTTTGGGTTTTTTAGAGTGAGAGAACGAAAAGGGGCAGCAGGAGAGGCAGAGGAAGAATCCTAAGCAGACTCCACACCCGGCAGGGCGCCCGACGAGGGGCTCAGCCTCCTACCCTGAGGTCACGAGCTGAGCTCCAATCAAGAGTCAGACACCCGACCGTCCGAGCCACCCAGGCACCCCTGGAAAAACTTCTTAAAACCAGATGAACAATATATTGGGAAAGCAGTTCTGTTATCCTCTAAATCTATAGGAAACTTGTAAATTTTCAAAAGGACCTCCTTTCATGTTATATCTAGTGGTTACTTAAATCTCTGTAAAAGAAGAAAATGATTCCATGAAGTCAATTTCATCAGAGTCATTTCTATTTAAAGATGGAAGGGCTGAAATTATTAAATATGCCAGTTCTGACTTTGAAATGAGAACGATTTCTCAATAGGAATTGAGCTGATGGAAGTACCTTGCTTGTCTTTCTCAATCTTGTTCAGCAGGTAAATTATTTTGAGAGGCCGACCACGTACAGGGGTAGTGTAGCTAGGCTTGCTGTCGGAGTCATAAAGATGGTTAACGCGTAGCTCTTGCCCTCAAGAAAATGAAATCACAGACAATTTAGAACATTCAGTGACTTTAGAAAGATCTTTTATAGGCTTTTATCACGATGGTCTGTGTGCCTGTAATAAATGCGTCCTGTGTATACTTGACATACTTTATAAGGGGATCCCTGGGTGGCTCAGCGGTTTAGCGCCTACCTTTGGCCCAGGGCACAATCCTGGAGTCCTGGGATCGGGTCCCGCATCAGGCTCCCTGCATGGAGCCTGCTTCTCCCTCTGCCTGTGTCTCTGCCCCATTCTCTCTCTCTCGCTCTCTCTCTCTCTCTCTATCATAAATAAATAAATCTTTAAAAAATTTGTTTAAAAAAAAGCATTTATAAAATTAGTTCAAACAGAACAATGTTCTAAGGCAAATAAAAATAAATATTTTTGACATCGACTAATAATTGTACTGATTTCATCTGGTGAAATTTGAACATTTTATAAATTTACAAGCGTTGTTTCCTTCTTTTTCTTAATCCTTCTACCTCCCACAGGTTTCTATATTGAATTGTTTGTAAACAATTTTTGTCCTCATTGTCTTGGGAAGTAGAGCTTTCTTAGAAAGGATGGCAGCTGTGGCCATTGTTGAGTAATTACCTTGGCTCCCAAGTGGTAATGAATAGATATGATCATTTAGCTCAACTGAAATGTAAAATAACCTTGTACTTTTCTCTAGTGTTTTTATTTTGCCTTCTGTTCTTGAAGATATTTTCTCTGAGGTTAGAAGTCTAGGTTAGTGGTTGTTTTCTACCAAATGTTCTCCTTTCTGTTGTTTTGTGTTGGGAAGTCAGTTGTCCAGCTGTCCTTTAAAGAGTAATCTGTTTTGCTCAAACCACTCTGAAAGATTTCTCTATTTTCAGTTTTTAGCATTTGGTTATGATGTTCCTTTGTAGAGTCTTCTTTTTCTTTATCCTTCTTGGGATTTGCAGGACTGTTCTCAGACGTGTGTTTCATACCATTTGTTGGTTTGGGGAAATTCTGAATCTTTATCTCCGAAAATATTACTTCAGCTCTTTTTCTTCTCTCTTTCTGGAAATTCACTTACATGTAGATACTTTAAGAAGTACTTTAACGGGTGCTTTATATCTCTTAACTTTTTTTCAATATTTTCTCTTCTGTTTGTCAGTTTTCTGTCTTCTGACCTCTTTTCTAATTCTCTTTAACTGTCTAAACTGCATATCCATTTAAACTTTAATTTTGGTTACTGTATTTTTCAGATCTAGAATTCCATTTTGTCTCTTTAATATTTTGCAGCTCCCTGACAAATCTTGATTTTTATCTTGTAGCTCCTTGCATTATTAGGCATTTTTTTAAAGTCCATCTCCTTGTACCACAGGACCCCCTGTGGATCTGCTTTTATCATCTGTTTTTCGGGGGGGGGTTGTTTTCATCTTATATTGTTGTCTCTGTATCTGATAAATATTTTTTATTGATACCAGCTATTTTTTAACAGTCATAGAAGAAAACCGTGGCCTCGGATGGTGATGTCAACTTTCTACAGAGAACTTGCCTTTGCTTCTGGCACGTAGCCAAGGCACTGGCTGCCCTGCAGTACTTTTAATTCATTTTTCAAAGACTGAGATGATTTGAAGCTGTGCTTCAGGCCGATGAGAACTGTATTATGTCTGGTTCACACTTATACAGCATAGTCCTTTGAGTTCCCACAAATCGTGGAGGGTTTGTTAGCCTCCAATCATGGGAGGGACTGGACTCGGTTTTTTAGTGCCCAGACTTCTTGGGCTTTTTTTTTTTTTTTTTTTTTTTTTACCTCTCCTGGAATCGCTGTTGCCCCTGATTCCAAGAAGCAGCCCCATATTTCAGGCTCACATCTGTTTCTGTCTTGCTCATCTTGTCCCCTTAAATCCTCACTGACGTTTTGGCTCTCCAGTGCTTTTCAGCATATGTTTTCTTAAACTGCCCAGTTTTCCTAGTTGCCTTTTTTTTTTTTCTTTTGAGCAAGTGAGTGAACGAGCACATACTTGATCAGCGGGAAGGGGCAGAGCGAGAGGAAGAGAGTTGTTTTTTTTTTTTTTTAGATTTCATTTATTTCTGAGAGACATAGAGAGAGAGAGGCAGAGACACAGGCTGAGGGAGAAGCAGGCTCCCTGCGGGGAGCCCAATGTGGGACTCGATCCCAAGACCCTGGGGTCACACCCTGAGCCAAAGGCAGATGCTCAACCACTGAGCCACCCGGGTGCCCCAAGAAGAGAGAATTTTAAACAGACTCCACACTCTGCATAGAGCCTGACTTGGGGCTCCATCCCATGACCCTGAGATCATGACCTGAACCACAATCAAGAGTCACATGCTCAACTCACTGAGCCACCCCGGCGCCCCTCTAGTCATCCTCTTGATTCAAACTGTAGAGTCCTCCCAGAACAGAAGAAAAGCCCACGGCTGACAGAGAGACAGCTGGACATTTTGAGTTGCATCAGGCACAACAGGAGCAGAGAAGGTCAGATAAAGAAAGGAGAAAAGGAAAAAAAAAATAAAATTAAAATTAAAAAAAATAAAATTAAAGTAATTTAAAAATGTTTTTAAAAAAGGAGAAAAGGAAAACAACAAAAGTAGGGGAGAATAATGTCTGGGGCTAAAGGAAAAGAGCAGTGACCTGTTGAGCTCTCAGGTAACAAGGGCAGTTAGTTGGCCCCTGGATTAGGGCTGCGGGGCCACAGCTGACCTTGTCCGTGGCAGATTCCTATTCACTTTAGTA
Source organism: Nyctereutes procyonoides (assembly GCF_905146905.1). NCBI lineage: Eukaryota > Metazoa > Chordata > Mammalia > Carnivora > Canidae > Nyctereutes > Nyctereutes procyonoides. The sequence continues at coordinate 71,910,508 of NW_026575051.1, forward strand.
AGAAGACTAGTTTGAGAGAAGAATGGGAAGTGAGGGAGTGGATGTGATCAGTGTAGACAACTCTGTTGGTTTTGCTCTGACGCAGAGAGCAGGGCAGTGGGGGCTGCAGGAGGCTGTGGAATCAGAGGAGATAACCCCGTCCTCCCCCCACCACTGGAGGTGTGATCGGAATGAAAAGAAGAAAATAATGGTGTATGTGTATATACTTTTTTTTCTTTTTTTTTCTTTCTTTTTTTTTTTTTTTTTTTATGAAAAGAGAGTGTCCCTAGGTCGCAGGCTTAAGTTAAAGTGAGTTTGAATTTCGTCCTGCCACTTAATTGGTGTTTTGGGGAGAAAACTACCTAGCTGCCATTCTCTGATAAAAATAATTCCTATTCCTACAATTGTTGTGGATATAAACTTAAATAAGAAACATGTAGTGCTTGATTCTTAGTCATAAATACACTGCAGTTACTGATTTTGTTGTTACCTTTAAATTCTGAAGTCTGTGTTCAGAAACAATTACGATGATTTATTTATATACTTATTTTTCTTGAGAACTCTTTATGCAGGGGCCCCTGGGGGGCAGGTCTCACTGGGCAAATAATGACTCTGCCTTCGGCCCAGGGCGTGACCCCGGGGTCCCGGGATCGAGTCCCACATCGGGCTCCCTGCGTGGAGCCTGCTTCTCCCTCTGCCTGGGTCTCTGCCTCTCTCTCGGGGTCTCTCATGAATAAAGTAAAATCTTTAAGAAGAAAAAAAATACTAACTTTCATCTTTGGCTCTCATCCCTTGGACAGTACTTGACCCATAGTAGGGATTCAATAAACTGTTGTTGGATAAATTAATACAAGTGTGAGTGAACAGTTAATATAATCGTCACCACTGTTACAGCTTTGCATATTTTAATGCTTTAACCACTTTATTTAATTGTTAACTACTTTCCTAGATTATTATTTTACAAAGAATACAAATAATAAAATCAAATAAATATGTGAGGTTCAGGCTTGTTGGGTTTTTTTTTTTTTTTTTTTTTTTTTTTTGGAGGATTGGGGTTTTTTTGTTGTTTTTCTGCTTTGGCCTAGAAGGACATTATTTTGTGAAAGAGGTTTGAGACAGAAATTACAAATAGATACTGTTCCAAAAGGCCACTTATACTCAAGATAGTAGAAATTTGGAATACACTCTCTAAAACAAGTCATGCTTTGTAAGTGTTAGTGGTGGTAAAGATGAGTTTTGAAATAAGAATAATCAGATTTCAGATCTGAACTTGAATAATGCTTGTTTAAATCATAATGTCATATAACTTGAGAACTAGTCTGGGAGGGCAGGGGTGGGACAGTGATGACCCAGGAGAACAGCATATTCCACCTTCCATATGGCTGAGGTTGCCCATAGAGATCCTCTGTACCCCTGCTTTTCTCTTTTCTCTGCTACTTTATATTCTATTTTGGATTTTAAAGATTATTCCAGATTGCTAAATTTCTAACTTTGCTCCCGTGGTAGGAACAGTGGGGATGCGTTGGGTAATTGGGATGCAGTGAGGAGCGCTGGGACAACCATTTGTACGAATGTGTAATTTCTCCGACTTGTGTTTTGGTGTTAGAGATGGGCTTAAAGAGCTGTCTTTAAATCCAGTTCCTGTACCCAGGGAAGTCCAAGGATGAGAGTCTCTGACTTACTTTGCATAGTGGGAAGGATTTTGTGGATGGAGAGCCACCCAGATGAAGGTTCCAGTATCTCAAAGGAGAAATTATGTTGTGGAAAGATTATGAAGTGGGATCCCTGGGTGGCTCAGCAGGTGAGCGTCTGCCTTGGGCTCAGGGTGTGACCCGGGGTCCAGGGATGAGTCCCGGTTGGGTTCCCTGCAGGGAGCCTGCTCCTCCCTCTGCCTGTGTCTCTGCCTCTTTCTGTCTCTCATGAATAAATAAATAAAATCTTTAAATCTTTTTAAAAAAAAATGAAAGATGAAGAAGGAAGAGAACTAAGTTCTTATCCTAATGCTGTCACTTTCATCCAAACAGTGTAGGAGTCTAAACAAATTTTGGGCTTCTGTTTTTTCCGTCTGTAAATCAAAGTGATTGAGCATTTCCCGACCTTTGTAAATTTGTGAACCCTTTCCTAAACATGATCCATGATTCCCTCATTGAAATTTTGAAAATTAGTTTTTCATCTTTATATGGTCTATGATGTGATATGATGTTACATATTAAAAACTATTATGTTAAAGATTACATAAGGTTTGTTTTAGTATAATCCTTACTAATTCATATTATAAAGAAAAATTCCCTTTTCTCTGTGTAACAGGTAATATATTCTGTCAGATTATATAAAAAATTATTGGTAGAGGAAAACTTTAAATGTTTATTGTATTTCTTTATTGTGTTAAGGCATCAAAAATAGTAAAAAACTATTTTCATGTCTGGATGTTTGGAATTCTTGAATTTTGACTGTTAGGAAAGTCTACGCTCTTTGTTCTGTTTGATTTCTTTTTTCTTTTTCGTTCTTTTTTTTTTTTTTTTTTAATTTTGTTTATTCATGAGAGACCCAGAGAGAGAGGCAGAGACACGGGCAGAGGGAGAAGCAGGCTCCGTGCAGGGAGCCCAACACAGGACTCGATCCCGGGACCCCAGGGTCATGCCCTGAGCTGAGAGCAGACGCTCAACCACTGAGCCCCCCGGTGGTTCCCCCCTGTTTGATTTCTAAGGAATAAGATAAGAAAGAATGTTTCAGGTTTTGATTTGCGGGCACTTTGCTACAATCTCTCATTGCAGGTGTGGATTACCACTTAGGAGAAAATGATCTTTACATTGTTTCTTTTAACTTTTTTTTTCCTAAAATACCAGAAATCTCTTGATCTGTTGCATAAGAAATTTGATCAGATAAATGCAGTTCGCAGAAGAGTTCAGAACTTGTCATCCTTCCTGTCTTTTTCCATTGTCCATCACGTGAATAAGTTAGCACAATATACTAAAAAAAAAAACAAAAACACTCTAAAGTGTCAAAACGACAGCCCCTAGCAACGTCCATGTGAGTATAACCTGCTGCGTACCTGTCGTCTAGGAGGCAGCGTCCTGCCACTCACTTGAAATACACAGCAGGGCTCTCAGAATTTTGTTTTAAAGGGCTGCACAAAAAAAATAATAATAATAAAATAAAATAAAAATATAAAGGGCCACACAATTGGAACATTTAAAAATAAGTTTAAACATGGGCAGGATACTGGTACTTTTGTCTCTTAACAGCCTGAAATCGAAATGCCTGTGCCCATCTCGGGGGGTGGTCAGATGGTGCAGAAAAATAGTGAAACACTGAGGTGTCGCGTCGCTGCTTGCTTTCTGGCCGGCAGGAAGGAATGGGCCGGTGCCGTGGGGTGAGGGCGCGCACAGTCTGGTGCACCTGCGTGCGCGTGGCGAGTTCACCTGAGCAACAGTGACGGGGAGAGCGTGATGGCAAGTGCTCCTCAAAACCACACGCAGGTCGGAGGACCCTCTTGGCCGCCTCTCTTCCTGGACACGTTACTTTAAGAAAAAAAAATGTTGTCGTTGTTGACGTATCAACTTTTTGTTTTGGAATAATCCCTATAAATTTACAGATAAGGATCACGGGTAATATGGAGAGAGAGACCCTGCGTAGCCTTGACCCAGTCTTTTCCGACGTTACCATCGTACCGTGCCGCGTGAATGATTTGCCGAAACCGGGCCTCGGCCTTGGTACGTTACGGTGACCTAAGCTCTAGTCTTCAGGTGGGTTTCACCAGTTTCCCGCCTTCCCAGGGTCCCATCCGGACGCCACTTGGCACGCGGTCTTCGATGCATCTTCTCAGTCTTGCCCTCATTCCCTGACCCCGACAGTGTGGAGGAGGAGGCGTGCTGCTTGCCAGGTATCCCTTCCGCACAGCGTCCCTGCATCTGGCGCGTCTGTTTTCTGACGTAGCTGGGGCTGGCGTTGAGCCCCACAGAGGTGAGAAGCTGTTCTTTTGCATCGTACCAGGGCTGTAGGTGCCGTCCCCCTGATGCCAGTGGCAGCATCGACCTTGACCTAACTCACCAACGCAGCAGTTGCCGGGTTTCTCGAGCGGGAAGTGACTGTCTCCCCGTCTCATACCCTGCTGCGTGGAAGCGAGTCACTGGTCCAGCCCACCCTCGAGGTTGGGGTTGAGAAGTAACCCCCCTCCTGGGACGGGGAGCGATCCCATCCTGTGGGAAACCCTGCAGGGAGACCCGCTCACAGGACCGCCTTCGTCTTCCTCTCTCCCGAAGCCGCACGTGGCTCGCGTGTTCACGGAAATATCAGGCCCGGGTCATGCCTGGGACTAGATTGACTGTAGTTTCACTGCTGATTATGAAATTCAGACGGCAGGGGGGCCTGGGGGGCTCGGGGGTCGGGTGTCCGCCTGGGGCTCAGGCTGTGACCCCGGGGTCCCGGGATCGAGTCCCGCGTCGGGCTCCCTGCGTGGAGCCTGCTTGTCCCTCTGCCTGTGTGTCTGCCTCTCCCTCTGTGTCTCGTGAATAAATAAATAAAATCTGTTTTAGGAAATTTTTTTAAATAACGTAAAATTCAGACTGTAGGTGTGAGTACAGTATTCCTTATTGTTTGTTTTCATGCTACAAGTAACGAAAGAATAACTTGAGTCCGCACGCTACAGGATTCTGGAATCTTCCCTTTTGCTATCTTAATAAAGTTCTTTTGTTTTTGTTTTTTAATGAAAACCGTCTTGAATTTTTATCCAGATAAAACTTGGACTGCTTCCAACTCCCATAACTTTTTTTGTTTCTGTTGTGTCCTTGACATGCTGTCGTAGGGAGGCTTCGGCCGTCAGGCCTACCACCCGCGCGGTGGCCTGTTGACGACGCAGGACCCGGTTAATGCGGCCTGGCAGCGTCGTGAGCACTGTCGCCTCTAATTTCTACAGAAGCCGCGTTAGCAGAGCAGAGGTTCCCTGTAGTTTAAGGCACATTAGGGGCTTATGTTGGCCTAGACTGTTCTGGTCTCCTCGTCCTGGTCCGACCGTGCAACAGCCGCCGTGACTGTAGGACGTGTAGAATATTCCAAGAGCAACATTACCTGTTTGTTGGAAAAATCAGTGAATCGGTTTCGCGTGTAGCCGTGGGTGCTGCCGGCGCAGTGAGGCCGGACTCCAGTGGAGGGGGAGTGGGCCTCGGGACCCCGCGCCTTCCCCGGTCCCGCCAGGGGTCCCCGTGGAGGCCCGAGCGGAGACCCGTGCAGATGCCGCCCCTGCCCCGTGTCCTCAGCCCCGCCGTGGCCGCCGTGGGAGCTGCCGTGGGAGCCGGGTCCTGCAGCGCGGCCACCGGGGAGCCAGCTCCACGTCCTCCTGCCCGGGCCCCGGCGGGTCTCAGAGCCCACGCGTGCGACACTCACGTGCCAGAGACCGTGCCCTTGCACAGGAGCCCCCGATGTCAGCGCGACGCGGGCCTGTCCGCTCCCGTCCTGCCCCACAGACCATCCCCCGCCGTTCTCCGGGGCCAGCCAGGGTGCCAGGGTCGGAGCCTGAGCTCTCCCTGCTTGACCCTGCGCCCCCGAGTGTCCGCCGCCGTCCCCGTGCGTCGTCTCCCCAGCAGTGGGGCGGGTGGTGCTCTCGCTGACAGTGAAGCCCTTCCCCGGCCTTCCACGGCCTTCCACGGCCTTCCCCGGCCAGGCCCAAAGCAGCACGGCTTGCTCCCTCTCCAGCTGTTCCACATGCCGCCTACACTTGTTCTCCTACATAGAGACACTCCTTTGCAGATTACGTGAATTCTTAGAAAATGCCGCCTTAGTGATTACGGTGCAAAGTAAAATCGGTTTTCCTGTAAAAATTGAGTAGTTCTCAAAAGAATGAGCAGTACAGGATTTAGTGTTTCCAGGAAGAGCAAGAATTTTACAGATTTAAGCACAGTAGGCTCAGTGAACGGAGAGCATTTCATCCTTACTGCTGCTATGTTTTGTTTTGTTTTTTTGTTTTTGTTTTTGTTTTGTTTTGCAACTTCCCTGTTGTTTCTGCCTCCATATTTTACTGATCATCAGTAGCTCTCGGGTCATAAGGAAAATTAATTTCTTATACTGTACTTATTGTAAAATAAATAGTTGGTTAAGTGTCTGCTTTCAGCCCAGGTCATGATCCCAGGATCATGGGCTCCCGGCTCAGCGAGGCGCCTGCTTCTCCTTCTGCTCCTGCCTGCACTCCCCCTGCTTGTTCTCTCGCTCTCTCTCTTTCTCTGACAAATAAATTAAATCTTTAAAAAAAATGTTTTTAGATTTTGCTTTTTATTAACCTATATAGTACGTAGCAGGTAGTTTTGTTTTTTAAAGGCAGATCCCCTTTTTTCTAGTCACTTTATTCTTAAGCTTTAGAAATGAACAGAATTTTATTTTCATCCTTCCTTGGACATTTTCTTTCTTTTTTTTTTTTTTTAAAGATTCATTTATTGATTCGTGAGAAACACAGGGCCGGGGGGTGGGCAGAGACACAGGCAGAGGGAGAAGCAGGCTCCCTCCATGCAGGGAGCCCGACGTGGGACTCGATCCCAGGACTCCGGGGTCACGCCCTGGGCCAAAGGCAGACGCTCAACCCCTGAGCCACCCGGGCGTCCCTGGATATTTTCTTAAGAACTACTTATAGGAAAATCATGTACGTTAGAATCTTCTTAGAACCAAAAAAAAAAAAAAGAATCTTCTTAGAACCTTACTAAACGTCATTATGATACAGCTATAAAATGGAACTTTTGCCCCAAAGTTCTGTCAAAAAATATAATAAAATAAAGTGTTTCTTTTGTTAACAAGTTCTCATAGTGTTAATGGATTTCTCAAGCATTTAATAATGTGGGTTTTTTTTTTAACATATCTTAGTATTCTTGGGATTTCTTTTTGGGAATATAAATGTAATTACAAGTGTAGAAAAGTGACATCTCTTTTGGAGGAAGAATTTGTTATAACAAAAAAGTCATAACCATAATTTAATTCACATAACCAAATTAAGACGTGTGGTATACTTTGAACAAAGCACATTCTTAACTAGAAACTTTGGCTCCATATTTGATTTCTTGAACTAACTGTTAAAACAGAACTAGATTAAAGACTATAATAATCTTCCAGTGCTTATTTAAAACAAGATTATACCTTTGGGGCTGTTTTGACTTTTTAAATAGGGGCACTTCTCTAAGAAAAGAGAGACTGTTCTATTTAGTGATGTGTTTTACTCTCTGTAGATATCTGAAAATTCTTCTGAGGGCTTATGATTAACACTGTCCCTGAGGAATCCTGTAGCTGTTTAGTACTGATGCTTTGGGAATGGAAGTATTGGAAACAGTTACAGTAGCAGATGCATATTATTCTCATATATAGTAAACTTTTAGGAAAGGAAATTTAAAGAAACTGAAATAGAGAATGAAGATAACATTGCCACAGTTGTTTTAGAAATAGAGAGTAGCGACGCCTATCGACGTCCCTACTGGCTCAGCGGTTGGGCCCCTGCCTTGGGCTCAGGCTGCGATCCTGGGGTCTTGGGATCGAGTCCCACATCCTCCCCGCGGGGGGAGCCTGCTTCTCCCTCTGCCTGTGTCTCTGCCTCTCTCTCTATGTCTCTCATGAATAAATAAATAAAATCTTTTTAAAAATAGAGTAATCAAGATCTTGACTTTTTGTTTGATTGACTTGTTATACATTCTGACACTCTGTCGAGACACTAATACGCAGTGTCATCAGTACCACCGTGATACTTGGGGCCTGCTAAGCACGGTGCAGAAGACAATTCTGCATAATAACATTTGAGCCCACAAGAGCTTAAAATGTAGATGACAACACTGGCAGTCATCTGAGTACATGGCTTACAAACAGATGAAGAAAAAACAATAACCCAGTTTCTGGGAAAAGAGGGAAATTGAATGTCTAGCTGGATATACTGGAAAGAACTACCCAGGTTTTGGTGAGATAAACATAGTATTTTTTTTAATAGATTGGAAAGTCTGGCGTTAGAATATCAGATGCTGCTTTTTTTCTAGCTTATTCTTGGAATTCATATTTTGATGAGAACTAATCAAAACTATGCCTGTCTTCTGTTTCCACTTTCTGTCTGGAAACTTTCATCTTTCACTTGCTACTACTTCCCCTGGAATGGAAATACTGAAATGTTTCTTGGAAATGGTAATTTAGTGGTTAACGTGTGTGTGTGTTAATTTGTATGATAACACTTTTTTAAAAAAAGATGTAATAAGATATATTGAAAATTTTGTTTGCGAAGGAGACTGTACATATGCTACAGAATTCTTCCCCCATCCCATTAACTATTCTCAACCAGTCTGGTAAAAAAAATACCAGTCTTCAACAGCTACTTGGTTTGCTTCTTCACTGGTTCTGATAATTCTTTTTCTCCCTGTCAATTCATATATGATAGATTCTCTGAATTGCAGAGAATTGCCAGTGCTTTTTAGAGCTTTTCACTTTAAATAATAACATGCAAGGGAAAAAAAGCCCAGAAGAGTGAAAACTTTTTATATAATATACAAGCTTCCTTCAACCGATGCTTTTTAGCTTAATTTAAAACCATAACCAACCTTTTTCCCCACATTTCTTTTCAACTTTGTTTGAAAATATCAATATCCTAAAAAGTAAATACATAAGCAAAAAGTTTCTGTTAGAAATTTGAGTCAAAAAAAAAAAATAGAAATTTGAGTCATTAACTTTCCTGTAGTGGTTGGCTAATAACTAACGGTAGTACAAATTTCTTTTTGTATTTTTCTGTTTTTCATATTTCCCCTTTTAAAACACCTTTTTCTTCCCTGATTTAATTTTTGAAGTTAATGGAGACCTCAGATACAATTTCATATAATTTTTTATCTTACTGAATCGAATCCTGGGACCCATGTGTGCTTAGAAAATGTTTAGAGTACCACAACTAAAATCTGAATTCTCAATTATAATGCAGTTTCTTAATGATGTAGTATGTAAAATAGTTTAAATACAGATATTCAGTAGTGTTTTACAGGATGAGTTCATGCACAAGGTCATAAAAATTAAGTCTTATTACATAAACTCTCCATTTCCAACAAATGCTCAATACCAATAAATTAAAGTTAGCTTCAGATTATGTTCTTTTGCTACTTCCCTTGACTGTTTATAACATTCATGACACATTTTTCAGTTAACTATGTTTTTCATTCACGGGTGTTACAGACTTTAAGAAGCTGAGTAGAACATATCCAGTGATAGGTGCCACCGGGAGATCTAGACTTTATTATATCGGTGATTGAAACTCACCACTTTCTAGATACTGTGCATGGCTTCCATCAGTTTCATCGTAAAGTGGGTTAAAAATATATTCATGAACTTTCCTCTCTTTAATAACACGGATTTTTAAAATATGAGCTTTATTGCTACACTTAAAATGCTGCGACTTCTTTATATAAGTTATCACAGACAAGAATGTTTGCTATTTTTTGCTAGATATACTTTCAGGATTAAAAGAAGTATATATACTATGACATGTCCTACCATGCTACACCTCACAGTGTCACATCACATATTCCTCCCATAAAGAACATAAAGTCTTTGAGACTGAGATTTCCTTTGCATAGACAGTTTTATCTGCTTTACAAAATTCAAGCCTTGTGCTTTTTGGTGCCGTTAGACTTTTTAATTCAAAGAATTTATCCAAATATTTACAGGAAAAGAAATATAATACATTAAAATACAGTCGGCTCTTTAAGGTTAATTAAATAATAATGTTCTAAATGTTTTCTAGTGGTCTAAGATATAACCATGTGAAAGGGCATTAAAGTTCCATTTGTGTATTTTCTACTGAGAAAAGAGATGGACCTTTTCCTGTGTTTTTTACTAGAAAAGACCTGGCTCCTTACTGGAGATTGGTTTTATAGTCAATATAAAAATACTACTTTTTCATGACAGTGAATTTACTTAATGGAACATTTTTTATAGTAAATATCTAGTTTCTATAAATTGTTTCATAGATAATGAAAGAGTGTGTGTGTGTATGTTGTACAGTAGGAACCTGGCCTGGATTTATGAGATCTAAGTGAAAGTGCATTTGCTTGAAACTCCTCATTCTGTAACAAGCTGAGTACAGACTGAGGACACGTTCCTTACTTAACCCTTAACTTGAAGTCTTCCTTTCTTGATTCATGGAGGGGATAGAATGAATCCGCAGCCATCTCTGTTTTAATGTCCACACGCAAAAATTCTGACATTGAATGGTGAAAACCTTAGTCAGCTTTATAAAAAGTGATTAATGAAGTAGAAAGCCAACTACTTCGAGTCTTTGGCACGTAAAGCACCAGGTCCACACAGAAGGCAAATTACCAAGTGCCCCCACCGCTAATGACTGAACTTTTCAAACCCGGTGCAAACAACTGTGGTATTGCTAAAGACAATTTCGTTGAGCAGTCTAAAACTTTATCTCAGTGCAGAGTCTACTTAAGACTCTCTCCCTCTGTTCTACCCCCCAAAATAAATAAATAAAATATTTTTTTAATGGAAAAGGGATAAAATTGACACCATATTTTGCAATCTCTAATAAAAAATAGTGGATCTAGGCAGTGCCCATCAGTAACTGCTAAAACTCTTAGAAGGCTGATGGAGAAGGTGATAACACCTGAACCTACTGATCACTCCTACTATACAAAAAAAAGAAACAATCAGGTATGTATCATATACCTCCCGATTTGATGCAACAGGAAATATGAACATCATCTATAAAATTTTCTTGCCAAAATATCAAACCCAGATTGTACTAAACTTCTTGAATTACCAGTTGATAGGAAATAGAACTAAAGTAATCAGATAACGGACACTGTAGAAATGGCAATAGCAGTGTCCGGGATGGGAGAAATTCTATGGGGGAAATGACTGAATTTCATCAATAGATAAATGGAAAGGAATAAGAGGCAAGGCTGCAGATTAGGAGAAATTTAATTAAATTTAAATGCAATTTTTGGGTGTTTGTATCTTGATTCAAATAAGCCAATTATAAAAACAAACTATATAGGAGACACTGATGACATTCTCAACACTGGAATAGGGTCGTATTAAAGAATTATTGTTACATCTGTCACATGTCAAATGGTTAAATAAGAGTCCTTATCTTTTCGACATACATACTGAAGAATACCTTGCATTTATTGTAAGATAATCCAACTAAGGTGTAGGAGAGCTATGTAGATGAGAAGATTGACAGGGGCGCCTGGGGGGCTCAGCAGTTGAGCGCCTCCCTTCGGCTCAGGGCATGACCCCGGGGTGCTGGGATCAAGTCCTACGTCGGGCTCCCCATAGGGAGCCTGCTTCTCCCTCTGCCTGTGTTTCTGCCTCTCTCTTTGGTGTCTCAGGAATAAATAAATAAAATCTTTTAAAAGGGGGGGGGCAGCCCCAGTGACGCAGCGGTTTAGCACCGCCTGCAGCCTGGGGCGTGATCCTGGAGACCTGGGATCGAGTCTCACATTGGGCTCCCTGCAAGGAGCCTGCGTCTCCCTCTGCCTGTGTCTCTGCCTCTCTCTCTCTCTGTGTCTCTCGTGAATAATAAAATAAAATAATAAAATAAAATAAAATAAAATGGATGTTTATGCTCATTAATAATCAGGAAAGTGCTAATTAAAATGTCAGTGAGAGAGCACCAGATACCCATTTGAGTGGTTGGTATTGTTTTCATTTATTTTTATTTATTTCCTTGAGAGAAACAGCATAAGCAGGGAGGAGCAGAGGGAGAGAGAGAAGCAGAGTCTCCACTGAGCAGGGAGTCTGAGGACCACAGTCGAGACTCAGGGCTGGATCCCAGGACCCTGATATCATGACCTGAGCCCAAGGCAGACGCTCAGCCGACTGGCTACCCAGGCGCCCCTGAAGTGGTTGGTACCGGAGAGTCTGGTGGTATCCGTGGCTGGTGAGGATATAGCAACGTGGACCCTCCAAACTGCTGTTGAGATTGCAGAGCGGTCGAGCTAGTTTTGAAAATTGTCGGGTGCTGTCCTGCAAAGTGGAAAGTGAGCTTTTTCTGTGACCCAGTCGTTCCATGCCACAACATATACCATGCAGAACGTTCTTGCTGGCGTTCACAGGAGCCCTTAAGTAGAGAGAACCCAAATGTCCATCAACAGTGCAGTCGACAAGTCATGTATCACAGAGTGGGTTCTACTCACAAATGAAACTGAAGAAAGTCTAGCCATTCTAACAATATGAGTGAATCTTAAAAATACAGTGAGAGAAAGGAGGAGCTCGATACAAGAAGTATATATTCTCATGTAATTTTATGTGATAAATTGTAGAATGGGCTAAACTAGAGCATAGGTAGCTGACGGAACTAGAAAAGCAAAGACCTGAGTACCCTACAGATCAGGGCAAGTTACCTTTGGGCGGGGGTGTTAGGGCGGTCTCAGGCCCTGGAAGCCTTTTATTTCTTGACCTCGTCGGTGATCACGTGAGTGTTTGTGATATTTCGCTGAAGTATAGTCTAATGGGCTTTTTGCTTTACGCGTGTATTTTTCACGGTGATTCCTTTCAAGAAACACCCATGAATTCTGAGGTCAGGGCGTGAGGCCCACCGCTGGTCCCTGGGGACGCGCCTGCGGGGAGGAGGCCCCACGGCTGCCTGCCAGCACCGCCGCGCCGGCCCCAGGGCGGCCTGCGCCTCCTCCAGCGTCCAGCGGCCTCACTTTTCTAGGAAAAGAGCAGGATTCCACATGGTAATAAAAGGAAAATAAGTTTTCAAGGCCCTGTTGCCTCAGGGGAGGCCGACCTTGTGCTGAGGGGGCGGTGGCGACAGGGAAGGCCCACCCCGGACCCCGGCCCGCCGCGCTGCACCCCGGCTCCTCCCGCGCCCTGTCCCACCCTGTCGCACCTGCCGCCGAGCCCTGTGCCCGAGCCCAGGCCGCGGCCGCCACTGCAAACTGCGGAGAGCGCTGCTGCGTCTCCGTCCGTCCCATCAGAGGTCCCGCTTCCACAGAGCTCCCGGCCGCCCCGCGGGACCGGAGGCCCCAGGGCCGCGCACAGGCCCCCCCCCCCGGGATCACGCCCTGGGCCAAAGGCAGGCACCAAACCACTGAGCCACCCAGGGATCCCCACTATCTAGAATTTGAGCATTCCTCCTAATGCCAAGTCCTTAAAGTATGTACATCGCGATTCACAGTATTTGTATATTTGTATTTCCTGAACCTTCGGGCTGCCGGGCTCCTATCGTTCGTTACTGTCCTCACCAGCAAGGGAGCAGGAACACTCTCAGAGGTGAATTCAGATCGGTTTTGCTACTTATAAGGTATGTTGATTGCCCTACTTTTTTTTTTTTTTTGGACAATAAAAATGAGGTAAAAAATCAAAGGAGGATGAGAATTCGGGCTTGAAATGCATCTAATTAATCTCCCTCTACCCATTAGTCAGATGAAAACTTCTAATCATGGAAAAAATTTGTCATATGGACTTTCAGTCCTTAATTAGGTACATCGAACGGATCCCTGGGTGGCGCAGCAGTTTGGCGCCTGCCTTTGGCCCAGGGCCTGATCCTGGAGACCCGGGATCGAATCCCACGTCGGGCTCCCTGCATGGAGCCTGCTTCTCCCTCTGCCTGGGTCTCTGCTTCTCTCTCTCTCTCTCTGTGTCTATCATGAATAAATAAATAAATCTTTAAAAAAAATTATGTACATCGAGTAGGGGCATATGTGATATTTAAGAGATGAACATGAATTTGGACTTAACTGTGCGACTTTGGCAATTTAATTAACCCCTATAAATTTTTACCCGCTGGTATTTATCATTGGGACACTGGTGTAAGGCGCTGTGTGGAATATGTTAAGCAGACTGCCTACCACGTAGTGAGCTCTGAATAAATATCAGATGATATTATTTAGGAAAAGGCAGTATTCTCTTTTTTTGTATAGAATCACGTATTCTTACAAAATGCATTTCTACTTGACAGACTTGAACACGTTCCCCCCCCCCCCGCTCACCCCAACATCATTTGAGAAAGGGGAAGTTGGGACTAGAGCTCAAGCACAGACCAACAAAACACTGGAAATAGACGTTTCTTGTTGCTCAAATTGGATTCTGTATTTCTGTCAGTAATTAAGTACATAAAAACTTTTTTCCTGATCTTTTTTTCTTTTCAATGTAAAGTCAAAAATAAAATTTTAACATCAAGGAGTATCTTGTGCATTACAGAAGTAAATCTGGGGGCACCCGGGTGGCTCAGTCAGTTAAGCACCTGCCTTCAGGTCGGGTCATGCCCCTGGTCCTGGGATCTAGCCCCCCGTTGGGCTCCTGCTCAGTGAGGAGTCTGCTTCTCCCCCTCCGCCTCCCCCTGCCTCTCCCCTGCTCATGCTCACACGCTCACTGTCTCTCTATATCTCTTTGTCTCAAATGAATAAATAAAATATTTTTTAAAAAAAGTAAATATGAAATTCAGAATTCTGAAATTTAATTTTCAGATTTTGCCTCATATCTGTGTTGAGAGAGCAGAGCTCCGACCGGAATGTGTCCTGTCCAGACACTAGCGTTAGTGCTTCTCAGAGCCAGTTCCTCCCGGTGTTCCATGGGCACCTGCTGCTTTGTGCTCACGGGCTCCTCGCAGCATCCTGGGCCTCGGTTCTCCTCCGCAGTGGTCCCTGGTTGCACTTGACCCGTGACAGTCAGTACGTGCACGTGGAGGTGTCCCTAAGAAGCTGTTTGTGAGATGCGTCGCCGGAGTAGGGATGGTTCCCTGGCCCCTCCTGCATGAACGTTGTCGGGGTGAGCGTCGTAACCCCGGGGCCTCCCAGCCCGCGTGTACTACTTGGGAAAGCTCGTGCTCCTGAATCTGTGGCCCTGACTATTCAGTTTGCTGTCGTAGCAGCCCTTCGTGCAATGGCTTTCGGTTTATTTGTGTTTTTCTCCAAGATCGGCCAGCTCGTCCAGTGGCTTATTTACAAAGACCTGCCCCGAGCATCTAGTAGTGAGGAGTGAACGTGCCGTCTCACTTTCCATAGGCGCCTTGTAATCGATAACAACACCTCAAAAAAAAAAAAAAAAAGCAAGGTGTTTTATTTCTAAACAAAAGGCAGAAAGAGCTCTGTGTTATGCTGGCTTTTGAAAAACAAAAACTTGGTTTCAAATCTGAAACTCGTAACCTACTTGCCGTCTGATCTTGGCGAAGTCTCCCAGTCTGTCTAATCTGAAATTGTTGCCTTCGTGAAATGGAGGAGGTGCTGCGTCCTTCCCGGAATGAGCATAAAAGAATATGCGGAGCAGAGTTTTACTGACTCCGAGTACCGAGTAACTGGAGCTAGCTCATCAGCACGCGTGGGATACACCGCATCTCTGTGCTGAAGGACACCAGGGCCAAAGGTTGTCCTCGTTCAGCCATTTAACAACAGAACAGCGTTTTCAGGAGTTTGCTTATTTTGAGAGCGAGAAGGAGCGCGTGAGCGGAGGGGGTGCAGAGAGAGAGAGAATCCCCATCAGGCTCCGTATCCCGCACCCAGCCCACCGAGCGGTTCGATCTTCGGACCCTGAGATCACGACCTGGGCTGAAATCAAGAGTCAGACTGAGCCACCCGAGCGCCCCTCAAAAGTTAAACTTTAACTCTACTACAATAAGCCTTGAAGTTTTCATCTGTATGTGTTGGACCCAAATATAAAATTTTGCTATAAAAATTTGAGGATTTGATGAATAATAAAAAAGCAAAGGCAACTTGAAACTCCGGATAAAAAAGGTGTATACTGTTGTCACAGTCCAATCAGAGTGCAACAAAAATGTGGCATGATTTTGAGCATTTATGAAAACTAAGAGAAGGAAATCTATTTCCTTCATTCTAGTAATGTGCTATTTTGAAGACAGGTCATAAAAATGGACCCTGTAGAAATAGAAATGTAATGCTGACACATTACTTCTCTCTGCTGTGAACAATATCAATATCTATATATCATAATACGGTAAACAGATTATTTGCCTTTAATTTTTGGAAACAACTTACGAACAGAGCATAGAAAGGTGAGTCCATGATTTGAAGACAAAAAGTAAGATAATGGTCAGAAGTTAGGATGCAGGAGGAGATTGGAGACTTGGTGGGAGGAGAGGGTCACTGATTGCCTGGGTTTTGTGGCAGGGAGGTAAAAATTGATATAAAAACAGGTAGAGCTTGAAGTGCCTTATTTAAAATTAAAAGTGACCAGTAAAAGAATAAAAGGAGGGGCACCTGGGGGGCTTAGTTGGTTAGGCATCCAACTCTTGGTTTCAGCTCAGGTCAGGATCTCAGGGTTGCGAGTTCGAGCCCTGCGTTGCGCTCCACGCTGGGCATAGAGCCTGTTTAGATTCTCTACCCCTTCCTCTTCCTCCTCCCCACCCTCCTCCGCTAAGAAAAAATAGAAGAATAAAGCTAAATATAACTATAAAAATTACAAGCAAGGAGAAGAACAATAAAGGGTAATGTGAGTTAAGTTAATCCTCATTCTTAGTTGGAAGTCGGTGGGTGTTGCCTGAAGTTTATGAACTATGACTGTGTGATTTAGATCCCTGAACCTAAACTATCAGGAAAGTCGAAAACAAATGGCCAAAGACGATGACCTTAGAGAGCAGCCCTGAAGAGGGGCAGGTAGGGGCTAGAGCCGGTGCTTTTCATTATAAGTCACTCTATGTAATTGTAGTAATATTTTTTACTAAGTACACATATTAACTCCGATGCAAACATTTAAAAAAATGGTACTAAAAAAAATAAAAAAAATTTTTAAAAATGGTACTGAGAGCAAAAAGTCCATTGGATGGACACTGGTGCATGTTACCCCATCCCCCAATCTAGAAGACATAGGCTGATTCTCTGCGCCTGAAGTCATCTCCTGGCCCTGTCACCCCCTCACCAGTCCCTCCAGACTTTTTTTGTCCTACTTTTAAACGAGGCAGCACAGAGTGTTTTTCCTTCCAGCCTAGGGTCGGCCTATGTTTTCTATCACCTTTTCTAACTTTTCTATCACCAGTGGAAACTCTTAGTTTCTTGCACTGAAATGTCAAGATAGCAAATTTCTATAAAACAAAACAGACTCAATGTACAGTGCAGGTGTGTGTTAGTAAGTAAAACAATATACCTGCTGTTTAGAAAATGGCTTGTCTTATACCAGGATTTTATACGAAGATTTCACTCATATGTGGAAATTAAGAAATGAAACAGATGAACATAGAGGAAGGGAAAGAAAAATAAGATGAAAACAGAGGGAGGCAAACCATAAGAGACTCTTAGCTTTAGAAAACAGGGATGAAAAAAAGATTAAAAGATTAAAAAATTTAAAAAATAAAAAAACAGGGGTGCCTGGGGGGCTCAGCAGTCAGCCCTTCGGCTCAGGGCGTGACCCCAGGGTCCTGGGATCGAGTCCCACATCGGGCTCCCCGCGGGGAGCCTGCTTCTCCCTCTGCCTGTGTCTCTGCCTCTCTCTGTGTGTCTCATGAATAAATAAATAAAATCCTTTAAAAAAAAACACTTTAGAAAACAAACTGAGGGCCTCTGGAGGGGCAGTGGGTGGGGGACAGGGTAACTGGGCATTAAGGAGGGCACGTGATGCAATGAGCACTGGGTGTTATATGCAACTGACAAATCACTAAATTCTACCCCTGAAACTAAACTATATTTTAACTAAATTGCATTTATATTTTTGTTTTTTTTTAAAAAAAGACTTCACTATAAAAACCATGTAGAAGAGGAGAGTGTTGATTGTCCGAAACATTAGAGATTTTAAGGGCTGCTATGTTATTTCCTGTGTATTTCTATTAATTTACCTTAAATTTTTATTAACATTTTTTCCTATTGAAGAGGTAACAGTGTACTAGACATTTAGTCACCAGATTGTGACCAAGTCATTCCTAAAATACTCATTTTTAAGAATAGTTCATTACAGGGGTGCCAACAATAACTCCAATATCCTGCCTTTAAATACTGCTGCTTTTGAAATGAGCACTCTGGTAGTTCCTTGCCCCCTCCCCCAATGCACATAATTAAGGGCTAGAAAGATGGCTTCCAAACCTCTTCCCAATTTCTGGATAAAAAAAGCAGATTCTCGGGATCCCTGGGTGGCTCAGAGGTTAGCGCCTGCCTTTGGCCCAGGGCGTGATCCTGGGGTCCTGGGATCGAGTCCCGCGTCGGGCTCCCTGCAGGGAGCCTGCTTCTCCCTCTGCCTGGGTCTCTGCCTCTCTCTCTCTCTCTCTGTGTCTCTCATGAATAAATAAAATCTTTTTTTTTTTTTAAAAAAAAGGCAGATTCTGTAGGAAACAGTCGATTCCCTTGTTAACCCGCCAGCTGTTCATCGGCAAAGATCCAAAGTGTAGATCGATTTGGGTCAGTAGCAGCTGATGGAGTCAGGCGGGTTCGGTGCGCACAGAGCAGTCGCGGGCGTCGTGGGCGAGGACTGAGGATGCAGGACAAGTTCTTCTCTAGCACCGACTGCGGGAGGCACCAAAGAGCTGCGCGGAGCCCCAATCTGGGCCGGAGGACAGTGGAGCTGGGGGCGCTCGGCTACAGGCCCTTGGTCACCTGCTTGTCATCTGTGCGCCAGCAGCCCTGAGCTTGTTCGGGCCCTGCCGTGAGCCCGTGGGTGTAGTTCGGGTGCTGAGGGGCTGAGCTGGACACTGTCACCCCGTGACCCCCGATCTCGTGCTGTGACCTCTAGTCCACAAAAGGGGAGTCTTTCTTCGCTTGCCCGGTACATACTCTATGAAGTGCCTGACGTCTTCGATGGCTTAGACCCCAGATGACCCAGCAACAGCTTCCAGGGAACAACAGTTTCTGGGTTACGCCGTCTGCCGGGGCAGCTCCCCAGCCCCCCGCCTCCTGGCCCCGCGGGGCCCTGAGCCAGGACACGGCCCACGCGGAGCCAGGCCTTCCCGTCGGGCCGACGACGCGAGCCTCCGCTCTCACTGAGGACAGCCCTCGCTCGGCCGTGCCCTCCTGCACCCCGGTAACTTACCGCGAGGGGCGCCCCTTTGTCCCCCGCGTGAGAACCTGGGGGGCCTCCCGTAACCGATGGTGAGCAGCGCTCCTCAGCCAGCACGGAGGGCTCTCCCGATTGGCTACCCCGGACGGCTGCGGAATCAGTTCTCCAGTACTGTCCCTCACAGCCACCGAGAGAAGAATAGTTCAGCACGACTAGAAACACTAAAAATCACGATGAAGCTCCTGTAGCGGTCATCCCATGGGGCACAGGGCCTCATTCTTAGCCCTGGTGTCATTTTGAACTGGAAATTCTTTGTCATGGGAGCTCCTGTGTGCATTGCAGGGTATTTGTCAACATCCTTGGCCTTTGTCCACTAGATGCCAGTAGAGCACACCCCGACCCAACAAAAACGTCCCTAGACGGTGCCAAATGTCCAGGAGCTGGGAGGTGGGATAACGAAATCAACCCCGCTTGAGAACCACTGCCGGAATGTGATTAAAGACTTCTCTCTATATGGGACGGAGTCTCCAGTGAGTTCTTCTAGATACGTAGGGGAGTCTCTCAGATATCCCTGCCCAGTTTTTCTTCCTAAAAGGACTGTCTTCTTTCCTTTTTCCAACAAGTTGTGAATCTCGTCTTCAGGCCCCGTCCTTGTCAACAAGGCATCAGGTAGTGGAAAGGACCCTGAACCAGCATCAAAAGACGGCATTTTTCCCAACAATGCCGTTATTAGCCTTGATCTTAAGCAGAGCCTTTATTACTCTGAACCTTAGTTTATCCATCAGTCAAAAAGGCTGTGGGGGTGCCTCGGTGGCTCAGTCGATTGAGCATCTTACTCAGTTTCAGCTCAGGTCATGATCTTCGGGTCATGGGATTGAGCTCCAAGTTGGGCTCTGTGGTGGGCGTGCAGGGAGCCTGCTTACGATTATCTCTGTCCCTCTCCCTCTGCCCCTCCCACCCCCACTCGCGCTCACTCTCCAAAAAAAAAAAAAAGAAGAAGAAAGATAGATTGTGGAAATGAGAGAAGTATATATTTGAAAGCACTTTTAAAATCAAAGAAAGCATCCCGCACCCGGATCTTGGTTCCTAATACCATTCTCCAATAAAGGGAGCCAGGGCTCTTCGGAGAAATGTCAGACTCTAGGACCGCGGCAGGCAGTGCGCACGACAACGAGCCTGCCACATCTTACAGCCTTGGAGCCAGAAAGTAAAGAAGTGCTCAAAAAATGATGATGATGATGAGGGGGTACGTCAAAGGGACACCGGAATCAAATAACAGCTCCCCATGGCAAAAGCTGGAACAATTTGAGGACAGAATAGATGAAGTACTATTGGATTATAACCCAGAGACCCGAGTATAAATCAAATACCGGTGAGTCATGCCGATGCAAATGATTGAACAAATAAATAAATGGGGAGAAGGGACTACTTTCCTATGCAAAAGAATTTCAAATAATTTATGCAGACACTTTGCCCTCAAGGTGGTGAAACATAACTCCTTACTCCTTAATCACAGGCTGCGCATAGTGAATTCCCCCAAAGAGTACAGTATGGAAAGAGGGCCAACGCGTAACCCCCCAGCGAGCGACCTGACAAGCACGGCCTCAGCCGGTGATCGGGTTCAACTCATATGGGTAGGACGGCCCCTTGACGTGGTGTGCTGAGAAAGGCATCTTCCCCGGTGTGGTCTTCCTCCTAAAAACCCATAACTAACCCCCATCTCACCATGAAAATATCAGATACGTCTCATTTGAGGGACATTCTATAAAATACCTGACCAGTATTCTTCAAAACAGCCAAGGTCATCCAAAACCAGGAAAGTCTGAGAAACTGTCACAGCCAACAGGAGCCTAAATAGACGTGACAGCTAAACGTAATATGGCATCCTGGAACAGGATAGAGTCCTGGAAGAGAAAAGGGACATCAGGGGGATCCCTGGGTGGCTCAGCGGTTGAACGTCTGCCTTCGGCCCAGGGCGTGACCCGAGTCCCGGGATCGAGTCCCCATCGGGCTCCCTGCATGGAGCCTGCGCCTCCCTCTGCCTGGGAGAGGCAGAGGCCTCTGTCTCTCTCTCTCTGTGTCTCATGAATAAATAAATAAATAAAATATTTTTTTAAAAAAAGGACATTAGGTTAAAACTAAGGGGAAATAGGAATAAAGTGTGAACTTTAGTTAATGCATTAATATTGGCTCATTAATTGTGACAAATATAATATTGTAAGATGTTAATAATAACAGAAGTAGTTGTAAGATACACGGGAATGCCCTGTACTATCTTTGCAAGTTTTCCATAAATCTGAAATTCGTCAAAAGCTAAAAGTATATTTAAAAAGCCACAGCTAAACCAAGACAGCTAATTCAGTGGTCATTTTATCCAGAAGCTATACCATAAGCTCTCGTACGTGTCCTCCTTAGTTTTAAGGGCCATTCACGGAGCCTGTCTCTGGTTTCACTCTCATGATGATGTTTAACATCCTTTATCAATCACGCTTCATCTCTCCTCCTACTAGCTTGGAATAGCTTTAGGTTTCCACGGCGGAGGCTCAAGAGTATCACATACTCATATTCTCCTCCTTGTTGGCATGGCTCCCATGGCAGACCAGGTGTACGTACTCGCGTGAGGAAATCCACCCTTGGCTCCCTTTTCTTCCTCCACCTGGTCAGAACAGTGTCCTTTACAGCGCACAGGTGCTTTCTTCTAACCAAGGTTTGGAAATTTCCCTGTTTGGTTTCTCTTCTCTTGGGTGAGAATGAAAAAACAGTGAGGAGGTACTCGGGCAGCACCGTCTAGAGTTGTGGAAGGAAACCCAGATCCACCCAACAAGTAATGCAACTGAGTACGTGCAGGATGGGAACGGAGAGGGAGGGACCCTTCAGAATGGTAAAACCCGATGAAAAAATGTAAGGTAAGTAACAGAACCGTTTCCACCTTTCTGGCTTTAGCCGTGATGCTTAACCATATAATTGGAGGTTGCTCCCACCACCTTTATTTCAGGAAACAGTATTGCTTTATGCATTCTGTGCATATGGCACCGAACCTAAGGACATATGTGAACACGGTCTCTTACAGAAACTGGAGTCAGAATTACTGTGTTGCCTAGAGAGCGGTGTTCTGTAATCTCTGAAGTGGTAATTATCGCTTAGTGATAGCAGATTAACCGGTCAAGGTTCCCTAATATGACCAGCAGCTACGGAATCAACTCAGTAGCGCTTTTCAACTGGAGCCGAGCATTTCCCTTAGTCAGGTTTACTGATGATGCCCAAAGTGGGTGTTTGACATAAAAAATAATAACGTAGATGGCATGTGCTTTAATGACTCCCCAAAGCCTTCTCATTTAGACTTGGATGTGGTCCATCCCGCCCATGAAGTGGGGAAGGTAACGGATGGCCACCCTCTGACCAGAGAGGACAAGGACACACAGGTGTAAAGCCTGAGCCACCTGATTCTGGGCAGTGTTTCCCCTTCTAGCCCACACTGCAGCCTTGGCATGGTTTCATGATTCTAATTATTACTTTTAAAAAGGCACTTTCTGGACCAAATCATGTTTGCTTGCTATTTTGATCCAAGGCCACACTGTCGCCGTATACAGCCATGGCTGATAATTTTAGGAACGGTGGACCGAAGTTAGCCTAGAGGAGCTCTGCCCAATAGAACTTCCTCGGTGATGGCATGTTCTATATCTGTGCTGCCCCCGCGGTGACCAGTAGCCACACGTGGCTGTCGAGCACTTGAAATGTGGCCAGGGCGGTGCAGGAACTGACTTTAAATTTTTATTTAATTTCGGCTAATTTAACTTTAAATAGCTACATGTGGCTAATGACCACCGGGTTAGCGTGGGTCTAGACAGGGTCGGGACCCTCCATTATGACGCAGGTTCCTCTTACACGTAACCTCTCAGCATTGCCTGGGCACGCCGGACCATTCTTTGCCATTCTTTTAGAGAATTAATATTCTTGAGAACCTTATTTTCTTAGGCTCAGGATATTTGGGATATATGAATAGGCAGCGCAACGTTTCTTCTAAATTACGACCCACTTAAATTTGAAGCTGTGAGATCCTAGACCAGGACTCTAAAGTAAAATTCACTGAGTTTAGGGACTTCTGGGTGACTCCGTTGACTCTTGATCTCAGCTCAGGTCTTGATCTCAGGGTCGTGAGCTCAAGCTCTGCACTGGGCTTCACACTGGGTGTGGAGCCTACTTAGAAAAGAAAAATCCACTGAGTTTATAGTTCACCACGCTCTTTTTGGTGGAAATGAGAGAAGACAGTGATCTGTATGCCGTCGATAACACCTTTAAGAGATTGAACCTTTAGAAAATTATTATTGGCAAGAGGTTTATTTCTTGGAAAAACAAAGGGCTGTTTTCTTTCACAGATACAAATCTGTTATTTGATGCCTGCAAAGTTCAGTGACACTTTAAATCACAATTGGGAGGTATTTACAGAGCCAGACATAAACGTAGCCCACATGATGTTTCCACGAGATTCAGTGGAATTTTGAGTTTATAGTCAGGGAGAAGGGGAACGTGGTTTATAAATTCATAATGCATTGCAGAGAAACCGTATAATATTAAAACAACAGCTGTTTTCATTACTATTGTTGTTAAACTGAACAACTAAATTTAGAAGCGCCGTGGAAGAAATTAGAGAGTTCTTAGTTATCCAGCAGTCCCTTGACTGGAAAATCTCAAGGAATGAGGAAAAGACCAAAGTAACATATTATCAGGAGTAATATAACAATTCAGAAAAGAGGGCTGCTATCTCATTAGACACTTTTTTTCCTTCTAACATGACTTTTGACTTTTTTTTAAGATTTTATTTATTTATTCATGAGAGACACAGAGCGGTGGTAAGGGAGGGAGAAGCAGGCTCCCTGCGGGGAGGCCGATGCAGGACTCGATCCCAGGACCCCAGGATCACGCCCTGAGCCAAAGGCAGATGCTCAGCCTCTGAGACACCCAGGAGTCCCTTCATGGCTTTTGACTTCTTAAAACAAATGCTTTTCAGTTACGTTTAAGAGACAACTATCTCAAAAAAAAAAAAAAAAGAGAGAGAGAGAGAGACAACTATCTTCCACAGATTATGATATTGGAAAAACACTTTTTAAGCTGCGAGACAGAAAATAGTAAAATTGATCTAAAATGTTATTCGCTGTAAATTTGAACAAACTAAATTACCAAATGCTTGCTTTTAATAGTGAACGGTTTTTGATGTTGCACTACATGGATCCTCTTTTGATGTGACTCTTTAATTTCTAACATCACAACTTGTTTCTACTTAGTGTCTTGAATTCATCATTACGGTCATGAAAATATTGTGTCAGTTCTCTATAATTACTGTTGTCAAATACTGGTAAACATGAACATATTTTTAGCTAATAGAATATTTTCGGTCCCCATAAGCCCTCCTTATGCTCCCTTCCAGCTAATATCCCTTGCCTCTGGGAACATCTAACACCAAAGACTAATTTTGTCTGATTTTTTACTTTATTTAAGTAGAAGTAGGCTGTGTGTGCTCTTATGTCTGGCTCCTTCGACATGGTGTCTCTATACTTCATCTATGTTGTTGAATGTAACAGTAAGTTCTTGATTTTCACTACATTATACCATTATAGCTGTACCACAACTCATGTAATCATTCTGGACAATTTATGTAATCATTGATAGACATTTGGGTAAGTTTAAATTGGGGGCTTTTACAAATAATGCTTGTGTAGCTGTTTTCACGTTCCTCTCAGACCTGTACCTAAAAGTAGAATCACTGCATTTTAGAGTAAATGCGTGTATGTTTAGTTTTGGTAAAAAATATTGCCAAACAGTTTCACAAAGTACTCGTACAGTATAGGAGAGTTCCCAATACTTTATATTTTCAGTATCTCGCCAGTACTTGAGATTGTCAGGATATTTTTGTGGGGCAGGGGGAACCGCTGAACATCTATAATAATCATACTTTAGCTTTTGGAAAAAGCTACTAGGGAGCAGCCGGCTTAGCAGTTTTAGGCTGTGGACACCCCTACGCACACACACACACTGGGAACATCAAATGTTCCCACTCCCAACTTGCCCTAGACCCAGACAGAAAGCACCTTGAAGAGCAACCTTCGACCCAGTTCGCTTTGGGCAATGATGGCAGTTGTCCTGCAGAGAGACAGTTGGGTGAGAGAGAATGAAGCGCTGCTGTGAGCCCGAAGGCTTTTGACGGGGTAAGAAATACTTGAGGAGTCAATAATACCAGAATTTGCCAGGCGCTCTCAGAGTGTGTCTGGTGATTTTCATTGTAAGTGATCTGACACAAATAGCTGTCAGTTCACCCAACTGAATTCAACAAACATTATTTTGGCGAATGCTTCACTCCTAGCTTGTATATTATAGAGATGCAAAAGGAGTGAAAGATGACGACTAAAAAAAAATGAGTCAGGAAAATGCAAGGTATAATAAATGGATCCCGTCTTGTATCTAGTATCTAGTGGATTGGCAAAAACTACGCCCGGTAACACGCTCCAGGGAGAGTAGTGTGAGGCTGTACACGTACTGTACTGCCAACGCGCTGTAACCACGCCGGAAGGACACTTGGTGTATCTACTAAAATTAGAAGTGTACAGGGGCAGCTGGCTGGCTCAGAAGAGCGTCCAACTCCTGATCTCGAGGTTGTGAGTTCCAGCCCATGTTGGGTATAGAGATGATTTAAATAAATAAAAGTCAAAAAAAAAATTAGAAGTGCACCTCTGCAATGACCCAGCAGTCTCATTTGTAGGAATAAGCCCTGGAGAGATACTCATCTGTGCATAAGAAATCATACCCAGTGGTGTTTACCCTGAAAATTTTAGACATGAAAAAAACTCTTCAATAAAGGACGGGCAAAGCCATCTGTGGTATGTTCATACATGGATCACTCTGCCATGGTTAAAAAGAATGAAGCGTCTCTAGAATGTAAGCTCTGGGAGGGCTGGAGCTTGGCTTTTGTTCGTTCCCATGTCTCCAGCCACTAGAACAATGCACAGCAGCCATGTAGTACGTGCTCAGGAATTATTAAACGCATCTGTAAGTATACGGCTGACCTCCAAGTCATGCTGCTGCATGGAAAAGCAAATTATGGGAAATCTGTTTTATAAAATACATATATGCGTGTATGTAAGTTCATAAAAACTTACTGGAAAAGTGTACATCAGCATGTGAAATACATACGTGCGATTGCACATCTATAAAAACTTATCTGGAAAGACATACAGCAAATGACAACATGTTACCCCTTAAGGGCAAACAAAGGGAAGGGACACAATTTGGGAATAGTATTCAGAGAAGACTTCAGACTTCTCTGCAGTGTTTCAAATTTGGAGAAAGGTTATGTTTTCTTATATTAGGTAATTACAAGATATTTTTAAAATGACATTTTACTACGGAAAGATAATTTCCGTGTTGCCTGGCAGGTTGAAATAATCTGGGCAAAGAGCTCCTCCCTCCAGAGTCCCCCAGGCTACGCGCGGCCATACAGAGTGTCCAGGCGTGCCGGATCTAGTTTCCCAAACGAATTCCTCAAATATATGGAATAAATTGGGAAAAAGGCTACAGTGATTCTGCATACTTAGGAATCAGCCAGCTGTGTGTGTTTTCATCTTTGTTCTGATTCTTTTTACATTTGAAAAATACATTAAAAAGTGTTTATTTGAAAAGTGAAGTATTTATTCACATCTTTACAAAAAGACTTTTTTTTTTTCTCCTTAATAAGGGAATAAAGAAGGTTAATAGGAGTAAATAGTGAGGGATGTGGGGTGAAAGGATCAGGAAAGCAGGATTTCCATTGCACGGGGGTTCGCCGGCTCTCTGATGGGCGAGTCCGCCTCCCTAGCTCTGCTGTCCCGCCTGGGGCCGGGGGCCGGGGCTGTGCGGTCTCCGGGCGCTGCCCACTGCTCTGCGAGGAAGCCCACGCGATGGAGCAGGAGGCCGCCCAGCTCGTGTTTTGCCCTGGAAGACGCAAAAGGGACAGCTGTGCCTCCTCAGTAGCACCTCTGGGTTTTCGACCTGTTTTGGAGGTGGGTGACTCGGCCTCTGGGCCCCATGGGGCCGTCCTGTGATGCAGCGTAGCTCACCGCCCGTAAGCCGCGTGCCAGGCACTGTACTGAGGGCTTCGTGTACGTCGTCGTGTTTGACGCACGTGCTAACGGTATGGGACGGCTTCTCTCCTCATTTCATCCAACAAACAACCAAGGGTGCAGCCGAGACTGAATCGGGACTGTGCAGCGTGGCCCCGGGCCCCAGGACCACATCCCGTAGTGTGCGCGCGGGTCTGCTCCACGCGGAACTGCTCTGGCCTCCGAAGACTTTCCAGCAGGAGTGGAATCGCCCTTCTTCTTAAATCAAGGGCAGTAGCCAGGGCTTAGTGAAGTTACCTGTAAATCATGAATTCTTTTCTCCCTTCCCTCCCATTGTGTTCTATAATGATTTTATTTGCTGACATGAGACGTTAAATTAAACTCCTCTTTAGGTTTTAAATGGAGTTCTCTGGAAGGAGGGACATTTGCCGTAGCTTTCGGAGAACTTGAGCTGTGCCTGGTCACCTGAGAGGTCTAGTGAGGGTTCCATCCGTTCACGCTTTCTTCATTGGGTGCACATAGTTCTTTTAGTTTTTATCACTAGCATTTATTTGCCGGACGCTTAGTAAAATGTTTACCTTATTTAAATTGAATCTTGAAAGTTTCCTTCTTGGTTATTGAGTAATTCCAGGCTTTTGGGTTTTCCGGATTTAGGTTGGCAGTGCCTTTCCTTTCAAAAAGAAATAGTCTGATCACTGATGTCATGTGCTTGCTTTTTTTTTTTTTTTTTTTGTCATATGCTTTCTTAACAAAATTCTTCTCGGCCAAAAGAAAGTCGGAATGTAGTATTTCATCGGTGAATAGTTTGATTATTGCAGTGTGCTTTTATTCGGGTCTTCTGGGAACCTGTAGTAGCTCTGCCTTGGTAACTAGACCCGTTTTCTGCTGAGAGCAGGTGTGTCGTACCTTGTTCTCCCCAAGACTGACGACGCACACTAAATACGCACCCGCATTTATACTCCTGCTGAGACGTTTTAGCCTTGGGATTCCACTGAACTAAAATCCATGATGAGGAGGGCTCAGAAATAGACGTTTGCCTCTGAGTACAGAAGTGGTGTGTCCTACCAGAGCACATAACACTGCATTCCCCCCACTTCAGGGGAGTCCGCCCGACCCCTTAGGAGAGGTTTCGTTGTGTTACCCTTACCGAGTGCGCGGCGCGTCCTGGAATCTGTAACTGGCGCTGACCTCCATGGCACGGGGAGGGCCGCGGTACGAGCGGGCGGCGGGGCGGGTGGCAGCGCTGCGGGGAACCGGCGGCCCGGGGCGGAGCGGATGCAGGGAAGCAGGGCAGGGGCTCCTCGCTGCGCCGCCCGCGGGGCGGGAGTTGGGGTCGGCGCTCGGCCCAGGCCCGCGCTTGGCGCTCCGGCCCCTGCCCCTCGGCTTCCCCAGGCCCCCCCAGCCCTGCCCTCCCAGATCCCCCCCGCTGGCCCTCCCGGGAAGGGGGGGCCCACTGCTTGCTGGACGGCCGCCCGGGAGGCACACCTGCCGCCGTGTCCCCAGGCCCCCTCCGGCCCACGTGGGTCAGCGGAGCCTGGGCGCCGTCCCGTGCCGCCCTGACCGTCTGTTCCCCTGGAGCCGGGGTGCAGTGGGTGGACCCCGAAGTGCTGTCTGCGCTCCTGGCGCTGCACCCTCGGAGGCCCGGGTTACGGGAAGCAGTGGGGTCCTGTCTGAGCACTTGCTCCCTGGGGGCACCCTGGGGGCAGGCAGGCTTTTGGTTTCTAGGACGTCTGTCCCCGCCGCCTCTAGTATCTCCCTTCTGAGCCTGTTCCTCCTGTCCCTGCTCCCCGCGTGCCTCGGAGCCAGACAATCAACCGAGACTCTTTTAGCGGGAGAGAAAGTGGAAGCAGGGGAGGGGGGGCCAGGGCCGAAGGAGAGGCGCCCCGGGCGGGGTCCGCGCCCCCTCGCAAGCCCGAGCGGCCTGGGCCCCGTCCAGAGTCGGTGCTTACCGACTGAGCCACCGCCCTGAGCCCGCCTTGTCCCGGCCGCCCGGTGTGAGGGCCCCTATCTTCCAGCTTTCTGGAGGAGGCAAAGCTTTCAAATCAGGGTCACCAGTGGGCCGGCTTCCCCCGGGGAAAACAAAACCTCTTAGGAGGAGGCTTGGTGCCTGGCAAGTACGTTTAAGACCAGTTGAGACGAAAGTGACCGCTGTCCCTTTGAAGCCAGCGCCCAGCACCGGTGCCAGGTTGTCCCTGGCGGCGTGTTTACGCGGCTGCACCAAAGAAGACGCTCCGCTCCCTGCAGCTGATCTGGAAGGCTGTGCTTCGGCAGCGCTGCCTCTGCTCACCGCAGGCCGCGAGCCCTGGGTCCCCGGATGGCGTCATCGTGTCATCATGTGCGATTCTTGGATCTTTCTGCTTCCTCTGACCTTAACCAGCCGTTAGCTTTCAGCCGAGGGCCTGCGGCGTCTCGCTGTGACCCCTGCTGTTGCTCCATCAACAAGCCGGCCGCCGGATGGGCCTGGAAACATTTGATTCAGAGACAAAAATAAAGTCTCCCAGAATCGTAAAGACCGCGGCAAAGGCATATTTACATTCACTTAGCGAGGAGAACAGTCTTCTGGCTCAGCAGGATGGACGCTGGGAGGACGCGGCCAGGGGGTGATGGAGGGGCAAGTACGTCACGCCCGGGGACCCGCTGTGATGAAAAAATACGTAAAGCCTTTCTTTTTAAAAGATTTTATTTATGTATTCATGAGAGACTCAGAGCGAGAGGCAGAGACCAGGCAGAGGGAGAAGCAGGCTCCATGCAGGGAGCCCGACGTGGGACTCGATCCCGGGTCTCCAGGACCACATCCCGGGCTGAAGGCGGCGCGAAACCGCTGAGCCACCCGGGCTGCCCCGTAAAGCCATTTAGATTGTCTTTCAAGAAGCAGCTTTACCACCAAGGATTTTTGAAGGTTCATTCTGCTTGGGAGACCATGTTACCTTAAAACAGTCGCTCAAATTAATACATTTACTAATTATTATTCTCAATGCTAAGTTATAATTACTTGTTTATTGTTCCTATTCTATAATTATGAAATACCATAGTTACATCAGGAATCAGCAAATGTTTTCTCAAAGGCCCAGAAAATAAAAATTACAGGCTTTGTGGTTTGCCAACCCTGGTCTTTGTGATCACCCGGTAAGTTTTGTCCAAGAGCTCTCTCCTCACACACACACTTGTGCAATTATTAATCCTCTACTGTTTGCCTGACATCAAGAATGTAAAAAACTTAGAGACAGTTCCTTTTCCGAAAGATCTCATAGTCACGGGAGGAAGAACAATACACAGACACACTTGCCACAAGCGTTCACTATCGTGCAGTGCAAGGGTGTCGTCAGTGGTGTTCAGAGGCGTGTGCCTGGGGAGGGCTGTGTGGACAACACGGCCTGAGGATGAGCCACAGACATTCCTAATCAACAAACGGAGGACAGTGCATTCCAGGAAGGGAAATAATATTTATTCCTTGATGTAACATACTATTTTGTTTTGTTTTCTATCTCAACATAAAATCCCTGTTGCAGGATGATTGCATAGATAACTCCAGCTCAGTAACGGCCAAGTGCTCCCGCAGTAGTGCTGAGGAAGAGCCCATTGATTGAGTAATTACACAGCAAAATAGGATGCCGTTTAAGCAACTTGACCTCTAAAAAAAAAAGAAGAAAAGAAAAATTAATTTAAAAAGGGAACTTGACTTCTGCTTTTTTTAATTATTTTTAAGTGGGGGAGGGGCCGAAGGGGAGAGAGAATCTTTTTTTTTTTTTAAGATTTATCTACTTATTCATGAGAAAGAGAGAGAGAGAGAGAGAGGCAGAGACACAGGCAGAGGGAGAAGCAGGCCCCATGCAGGGAGCCTGATGTGGGACTCGATTCCGGGACCCCAGGCTCACGGCCTGGGCTGAGGGCAGACCCTCAACTGCTGAGCCACCTGGGTGTCCCAAGGGGAGAGAGCATCTTAAGCAAGTTGCACGCTCAGCGTGGAGCCCAAGGCGGGACTCGGTCTCACCTGAACCAAACCCAAGAGTCGACGCTCCCCAGACTGAGCCACCCACCTGCCCATATGCTTTTTCTGAATGTAATGTTTTACTTTCCTAGACCCTGGGCGCAAGACCCCGGGCCATACCACAGCTTTAGACATGTAGGCAGCGAGCTTACATCCCGTGAGTGAGGCGGCTACATAAGGTTTAGTCCCTCTGATTCTTACAGACACTGTGGCCGTTCCCAGATTTGCCACTGACCAGTTTTGAGCGAAATCTGTAGCCTGTGCTCATCTTTACTAATTAGAATCTGCTACTCGTCTGCAACAGGACGGGGTTGAAGTCGGTGATTTCCAAGGCCCCTTCCAGGTCTCGGTGCTGGAGCTAAACTAGACAGAGTGTATGTCAGTAGACACCTTTCTCCTGCAGAAACCCACCTTGGTGTGTTCACATCTCAACCTCTCACTTACTTGCATCACCATCAATCCCAAAGGCCTTGAACTGTGATAAGTGCGCAACAGCGTACGGTCTGGGAGACACGGGAAGGGGGTTTATGGCGGCCTTGAAGTTACCTGGTGGCCAAACGCCGTAGCACCCAAGAGGCGGTGTTGCTCGGTTCTGAGAGTAGGCTCGCTGCCTCCGCGTCCTGGCTCTGCCGCACTCTGGCCTCGAACCTTGGGGCAGCTTCCTTAGCCTCTCTGTCCCTCAGTTTCCTCAGCTGCAAACTGGGAATAATATAGGTCCCATCCCACAGGATTGTTATTCTAAGTATTAAAGACATTCGTGGTTGTAAACGCCTTGGGCTTGTGTCTGCAGAAATAAGCACTCAGGGCATGTTGGTTATTGTAAGTAGCTACGTATAGATCCCTTTATAAAATATGGTACCAAAACTATTAAAATGTTTTAAAATAATGATGACGCCCTTGGAAATTGTTCAAATATGATGGTGAACAAGACAACACGGGTAAAAAATTTACGTGGTTGCTTAAAATTGCCGTAAAGTTCCTATGAATAGAGCGTGTCCTGGCGGCGGTCACACCAAAATATTGGTGTATCTGGCAGCTGGTCTGAAAGGAGAGCCCCTAATGAATTATGCCTCCCAGAGTTTACACCCTTCTGTTTTCTCTTAAAAATGAGCTGCCCCCGTATAATCAGTAAAATGCAGCCGAAATGAGCCCGTAAGACTTCCAAGGCTGTGTCTGAGAGTCCTTGCGGCTCCTCCTCGTGTACCGGGGCCACGTCCGGCTCACCCTGCGACGGGCGTGCTGCGCTGAAGCCCGGGCCAGCTAAGGACAAAGGTGTTTGACCAGCCCTCCCCGTTCCCGCCACCCCTGCCCAGGTGCCACACAGCAAGTGAAGAATTCCTTAAATGATTCCAGAGCCAGTGACATCCGACCGACAGACCTCAAATGAGAGCCACCCGCCGAATGCTGAACTCCAGCAAGCCTCAAAACCATGAAATGGGGTAACATGCTGCTATTTTAAGGCGCTACGTGTGAGGTGTTTTTTTGATACAGCAGTAGAAAACCCAGTGCAGTGAATTTTCTATAACAAGAGTGTGTCATTTGATAAAAGCAATAATTTAGTCTCTTTAAATAATGTTATTTTTTTTTAAAGATTTTATTTATTTATTCATGAGAGACACAGGGAGGGAGGCAGAGACACAGGCAGAGGGAGAGGCAGGCTCCCTGCAGGGAGTGAGACCCGATCCCAGGACCCCGGGGTCACGCCCTGAGCCCCAGGCAGACACTCAACCGCTGAGCCCCCCGGGCGTCCCTAAATAATGTTATTTTCGACATCAGTGTAGTGTCGACGCTAAGAGTATTATGCTTTATATGTGTCTTTAAGTTGTGTATTTGGTCATTTTCAACCTATAAATTCACAAGAATAATACCTTAGCTACCCTAGATCAGGGTAAGCTTATTGGACTTTATACAGGTAACAAAGTACAGGGTGGTCAAGGAATTATGTTTATTTGTGTGGAAACTCTCTAATCAACTCTTACAGAGAATCTCCTTTTTTCCGAGACATAGGTATAGGATTTCTCTTGACAATGACAAACAGAGCATATTGAACGCTTTTTTTTCTTTTTTTTTTTTTTTTTTAATTGGACCGCTCCTGTCTGGGAAATCTAAATGTGTGGTCCTCACCTCTCGGGAGTCCCATGTTCAGCCCCCGGGAATCTGGTGTGGACTGGAGCACCTGCTGTGCTCCCTCCGACACCCACAGACGCGGTGAGGAGCGCAACGCGGAATGTCGTTCACCCACTGAGGCCCGTGTGTGTACTACGGGTAAAGAATTCTGGTCCGGGGGCCCTGAGTGGCTCAGGTCATGATCTCGGGGTCCTGGGCCGGGGCCCCACATCGACCCCCTGCTCAGCAGTGAGTCCGCTTGTCTCCCTCTGCCCCTCCCCCACTCGTGCACGTTCTCTCTCTCAAATGAATAAATAGAACTTAAAAAAAAAAACCAAAGAATCCTGGGCTAGGGCATTATTACTCCTCAAGACTCCTCACGCAGTTTTGCAGAGCGTTACACATAGACTCTCTGTAGTTGTGCGCTTGCTCTGCTAAAGAGAGAGCAACGCTTTTCTATGTTACCAAGTCCATAATTTCAAATTCTATATCACAAAAATAAAACCCTTGCCAGAATGATCATCTGAACTAAAATGGCTCACTAATTTAAAATTTTAGAGTTTTCCCCCTTTCTGTTTTCTTTTTTCTTTTTCTTTTCTTTTTTTTTTTTTTAAATTGACTTGGAGTAACTGACTAGGTGGCATTTTATGGAAACCTGGAGGATACAACTGACGCAGTCCAGATTTGGGTGGAACGTGTGGTGGAAACCGAGCTGCTTCTGGGTTCTGGGTGTCCTGGTACAGACGTGGCGCAGACCTAGCACCTATTCGGGCCTTTCCTGTTTGCATCAGACCCTGTGAGACCCAGTAGTGGATAAGTGGTCCTTTGTGACTCTGCTCTCAAGTGTGTCCTCAAGTTCAGCTCCTCCTACTTAGTCATAGTTCTGCATACTTTGGGCTTTATTAGTAAGAAAGTATATTTCTGAAGACAAGAAGGATGTCTCAAGTAAATAAGGAGACAGTGCACCCTTGTGATAAAATATAATCTTTACAACGCACGTTTCTTTGAAGATCAGTCTGTTTTTTGGAGAAACCTCGAATGCTTTTGACTTGAGGTTAATGGGGGATAAACATCCCAAAAGACTTAATTTTTTTTCTGTTGTGATCCCTATGAATTTTAGCAACTGGTTTTCACTGTTTCAGTTTCTAAGTAGCTCACATTTGCAGTATGTGAGAATTCAGGAGTGCTATCCAGAATTTGCCTTACATACTTGGTAATTTTAGTTTTATTTAAACTGTTCAAAAGATCGAGGTTTACCTGAGCTATACATGTATTTACATTTTGTAAATATATATACAACAGAAACCTTCTGAAGTATTCTTTGGAGGTGAACAAAAACAATTTAGAACCTGTTTCGTTTTATTTTGGATGTTTCTAGAAAAATTTGTGATTTTTTTTTTATCTTTTTTTTTTTAAAGATTTTCTTTATTTATTCATGGGAATACACAGAGAGGAGAGAGAGAGGCAGAGACACAGGCAGAGGGAGAAGCAGGCTCCGTGCAGGGAGCCTGACGTGGGGCTCGATCCCGGGTCTCCGGGACCACGCCCTGAGCTGTAGGCGGCGCTAAACCGCTGAGCCACCGGGGCTGCCCTTCTTTATGTATCTTGAATTGCATAGACCTGGTAATTGGAATTGTGGCACTATTCCAAAGCATCTCCTTCTGGTTCTCTGTTGCTCCACGAGAAACCACCACAAAACGTAGTAGACTAAAGCCACCGTTTGTTATTGTCCCTGATGTTCTGGGCCAAGTTGGGTGCTTCGCGTGTGGGGTCTCCCAGGGGCTTGCAGTCAGGAGTCAGCAGGGATGTCGTCAAACGAAGGCTTGACGCCGCTGACTATCCAGGAGGGCGAGGGCGCGCTCTTAGTTCTGGGAGTTGGAGCACCTACAGTTAAGTTCATCTGACCTGCTCCGCACAGCTCGGTGGTCTCAGATTGGTTGCACTTTTTACATGGCACTGGCTTCCAGTTAGGGAGCCGTTCAGCTCAGATAATGGTAGAGGTTTTACTTTTATGATGTAAAACTTGAAATTATGGGCTTGATGAGTTAGAAAAGTGTTAATACCTCCGTCAAGTGCAAACGCAACTACCACTACGAAGGATCTATGTGCCTCACTCCCCCGCCCCCCCGGCGCCTCCTCCCATTCGTGCACATTCTCTCTCTCTCTCTCTCTCTCTCTCTCTCTCTCTCTCTAAGGTGAAAGCGGTCCATCTGTGCCACCTCGTTGACTGGTTTGCAGATTGGCCAGGTGTGAATCTTCGGAGCCTATCCTCAGAGGTCTCTAGGGTGGCGCACAGGAACGGAGGTTTGCTCCAGGTTCTGCGCAGGCTTCGTTGTGCTCCCGGGTTGGGGGAGCACAGGCTCGGGCAGCATGACTTACCAGCTCCTCTGTTCCCGTCAGCTCAAGTGGACCAAGCCAGTCTCCCTGAGCGTTGCCTGTGTCCTTGCTTTCAGCGTTCAGCCCTCGTATCCCCTTCCTTCTCTTCACTCGTCTGCAGCACAGGCTTTCTCTTCATCAAACAAGGTCCTTCATTCAGCGCTCATGCCTGCATGTGACATCACACATCAACAGCAGTTAACACGTAGTGGTCGCCTCCTACGTACAAGGCCCTACGTAAGCGATGAAGTAAAGTAAAATCAAGAAACCCTTGTCCTAACAGTGTATGTTCTCACTCATTTGGGGAATATGAATAATAGTGAAGGGGAATATAAGGGAAGGGAGAAGAAATGTGTGGGAAATATCAGAAAGGGAGACAGAACATAAAGACTCCTAACTCTGGGAAACGAACTAGGGGTGGTGGAAGGGGAGGAGGGCGGGGGGTGGGGGTGAATGGGTGACGGGCACTGAGGGGGGCACTGGACGGGATGAGCACTGGGTATTATTCTGTATGTTGGTAAATTGAACACCAATAAAAATTAATTTATATATATAAAAAAAAAAGAAACCCTTGTCCTCTGAGAGCCTGTGATACAGGCGGAGGCGGGCAGGATATACAGGTACTAATCACAAGAGTTCTAGTTCCTAAATGTCAGAGCAGTAACCCTTAAAATTACTTGGGGAGTCTTTAAAATTACCAGCGTCATCACCCCAGCGCAGAGCAGTTAAATCAGAATCCTTTGAGTAGGGCACAGATACAGAGATAGAAGTCAAATACTGTTAAAATATAAATTTTCTGAATTATGTTTTTCAATATATACTTCATTTTCCAATTCTTAGGCGTTGTCCTTTTTCTGAGCATTATGTTTAGCATGTAGATTTTTACTTTTCTTATTCTAGATACTCTGGATTTCCTTATTTATGAGTATATTAGCTAGAAGCAAATATATTTATTTACTCTTAGATTAGATAGATCTCATACATAGGAAACCTGTCGTAATATTAAATTTGTTTCATCTTTTGCC
Source organism: Nyctereutes procyonoides (assembly GCF_905146905.1). Taxonomy (NCBI): domain Eukaryota; kingdom Metazoa; phylum Chordata; class Mammalia; order Carnivora; family Canidae; genus Nyctereutes; species Nyctereutes procyonoides. The sequence goes on from NW_026575051.1 coordinate 71,946,954, forward strand.
CTCTGCAAACAGAAATAATTTAGAGCATACTTAACCCATTGCTTATATCTCATCCTTCAAAAAAATTTTTAGTATCTCTTGGCCCAAAATAAAATATACGTGTGTATATTTCAGAAAATTCGTTCTGTCACCTCCTACAGCAAGTACGTGTAACCAGTTCAGAACTAAGCCTTTTAGCTGCTCACCAGCATGCTCTTCTATCACCGTGAAGGTCGTAAACGCCTCCGTCTCTCCTGTGTTAGGTTCTGCTGTAGAAACACCAGACCTTACGTGGAGGCTGACGGTGGAAGTGCTGGCGTCCTGGCATCTCTGATCCCCTTGGCCTAGAGCTTCGAAAGCTCCAGCCGCAAAACAGTGGTGACACAGTTGACAAGAAAAATGCTTCCTTATTCCGTGATGATAGAAACCGAGATGTGGTGCAGTTGTCCGCTTAAAAAAAAAAAAAAAAAAAAAAAGTTATTTTTAATATTCAAATTGTACTTTTTTTTTTAGCCACCAGAGGTCACTACGTCCTCAGTCACATTCGGTGCTTGCAGCCTAGGCCGGGGCAACACTTGCAATAGGATGACCTGGACGGGGCATGAATAGTACAGTTTTTTGTTTTTGTTTTTTGAATAGTACAGTTTTTTGCCACTCACAGGTTATGTTACAAATCACCTGACTTCATTTTTAAATTATTTATTCATTCATCCATCCATCTATTCACTCATTCATTCATTTATGGCGTGGAGAGAATCCCAAGCAGGCCACATGCCCAATGCAGAGTCTGACGCGGGGCTTGGTCTCATGACGTTGGGATCATGGCCTGAGCTGAAGTTAAGAGTCGGACGCTTGACTGGTTGAGCCACCAGCCAGGAGGCCCTTCCATTGACTTTAAATAAACATAAATACTCTTGTGTCTGCCCCGCGCTAACTGAAGTAGTCGCTCACTGAACCTCTGCTCCCTGCCACGCAGAAAGGCTCCCTACCCTTAGGAGGGTACGGTCACTTCAGGGACATAATTTAATGGACAATTATAATCCAGTATAATATGTTCGACCTAACTCCTTGGGTTTCGTAGCTTGATTTATTTCAGTAGAAACATGAGTGTGTATTATAGGCACCAATACTGTATTATAAAGTTCAGAATTGCTAAAAGACTCAATCTTTATTGTTCCCACCACAAAAAAAAAAAAAAAAAAAGATAATTATGGGGAATCCCTGGGTGGCTCAGCGGTTTAGCACCACCTTCAGTCCCGGGGTCCCGGGATCGAGTCCCGCATCGGGCTCCCTACATGGGGCCTGCTTCTCCCTCTGCCTGTGTCTCTGCCTCTCTCTCTCTCTGTCTCTCATGAATAAGTAAATAAAATAATTTTTAAAAAGATGATTATGTGACACGATAAAGGTGTTAGCTAACACTAGGGTGGTAATCCTGTCGCATTATATAAATATAGCAAATCAACACGTCGTGCATCTTGAACTCACACGATGCTGCGTGTCAGGTATATCTAAAAGGAGATTTTTTAAGAAGATGAGTGTGTACTTGGCTAATTAGATCTGCTCCTTGGATGATTGGAGGTTACAGGAGAAGGCAGACGCGTTCCCCAGCCAGTCAGCGGTCATCTCTAATAAGAGCACCCGTGTGTCGCGCCGGGCGTGTGTACAGGAGTTGGCGCTTTTCGTTCGTTCATTTCAGTCTGGCTTGGGAACGAAGTGAGGACAGGCGTGTTACTCCTCGGGGAATCGTGTTCTCCTACTCAAGTCTTGCATTTGCACTCTTGTGGTTTACTAAGGGCAACCACTAAAACTAATTTGGGCAAGAATTTCCAAATACAGGGATCCCTGGGTGGCGCAGCGGTTTGGTGCCTGCCTTTGGCCCAGGGCGCGATCCTGGAGACCCGGGATCGAGTCCCACGTCGGGCTCCCGGTGCATGGAGCCTGCTTCTCCCTCTGCCTGTGTCTCTGCCTCTCTCTCTCTCTCTCTCTCTGACTATCATAAATAAATAAATAAAAATTAAACTTGTTAAAAAAAAAAGAATTTCTAAATACAGTATTTAAATGTATTGCTTTATTTTTTTTATTCATTTGGAAACGGAGTGGTCTGCACAGCAATCTACGTTTGGGTCACAGGAAGGCCCGAGGCACGCACACGCGGAACAGCCGTTTTCTCGGCTGTGGGGTCTGGTACAGGCTCGAGGGTGGAGATGTTTCCCGCATCATATACCACAAAGGCCATGTTATCCACCCCCTACTATCCCTATTGCTACAAAAGCCTTGTTTTTCTGGAGGAATCTCGGAGACCCCCTTGGGTGTGATGGGCCCGAAGCCCAGCGGCGCCGCCGACTGAGTCCCTCCGCAGACGGTTCTGTGCTTGCTCTTGGATCTCACGGTTTTCTCCCCGGATTCGCCCTGCTCACCGGCGCCGTCTCTTCCCTGAAACAGACTTTTTAAGGGTCGCTCCACGGTCGGAGGCTACGGAGGGGCCGTGGGGCCGCACGCGGTGCTCCTGTGGGGCACACCCGGGAGGAGCGGGCTTCGCTGTGTTCTGGGCCCCGGGCCCTGAGTGTCGCCGCCGCCGCTGGGCCGTGGTCCCCCTGGGGCGCATGGGCCCTGCGGCCGCCCGGTGGGGCCTGCGGTGACCTGAGGCCGCCTCGGGCACCGCCGCGTGCTCGACACTCGCATTCGCAAATGCTTGTTGGCCGCCGACGGAAGGAGCAGTTACGCGGACATTGCCGGCGCGCCGCGGCGTCCTGCCTCGGGACCGACGGGGTCCGGTCCGCTGCTGCCGCGGGCGCCCGGGCGCTGGGCGGGAGGCGCGTGGCGCAGCGTCGCGGCCGCGTCGCAGCCACGGTCCCGTCCTCCTCGTTTTACCTGTGGCTTTGGGACGTGAGCCTCCTGGGGACACAGTGAGCCAAAAGAAGTTCTTAAAGAAAAATCTCCTTGACATTTTTGTTTTTCAGAAAACTGCGGAATATACTTTCCAGAAATCAAGAGGGACCCGGGCAGGTACGTGCACACGTGTCCCGAGCCTGTGAAGAAGTGGCTCCGGCAGCTCAAGAGCGCCGGGAAGGTCCTGCTGCTCATCACCAGCTCTCACAGCGACTACTGCCGGCTTCTGTGCGAGCACATCCTCGGGTGAGCGGGCGCGGGGCTGCGGCCGCGCGTCCCTGCCCCGTCCCTGCCCCGTCCCTGCCCCGTCCCTGCCAACGCTGGGTGGCCGCCGAGGGGCCCTGGGCCGCGCTGTCGTCCCGGAACGTCCCGGAACGCCCGGGCGGTCCAGGTGCACAGGCCTCAGGCACGCGGCCGCGAGCCCGCCCGGCCACCCCCCGAGCCCGACGCCTGTGCCCCGACGGCTCTCGCCCTCCTTGGCATCCCTTGAAGATGGGGCCGTAAGGCTCACGCGCATGAGCGGGGCTCCGAGGGCAGCTCAGGGAGCTGCTGGTCACGTGTTCATCCTCGGTTCCGCCACCCCCGCGAGTGACGCCAGGCCCCGCCTGGCCACAGCCGGACCCTAAACGGGGCTGCTGGCCCCCCGGGTGCCCCTGCACTTTCAGCACGTACCGAAGTGCTGAGCGTGAAGCACATTTCCCCCTCCCAAGTGACCTGAGGCTGCCGCCCTTAGCCCCTAGCGTCCACGCTCCTCAGCGCGTGTGGCGTTAGGTCGGCCGGTGGCATATCCGTCACCTTCTGAACACAGAGGCCCGGGAACCTCGAGGTGAATTAAGGCGCGCGTCCCGGACGCCCCGCCTGGTGCCTCGTAGACCATGGAGCCCGCGAGCCGTCCCGACGCCGGGAGCAGGCTGCAGCCCTCTGACCTCCTCCTTCGTTAGCATGGACAACCCAAGCTTGTCTCCCCGTCCCAGCCTCTAGCGCAGCTGAGCCCGGTAACTGTCGTCCCCCCAGTGCCAGAGTCCCAGCTTTCCTTCGCCGTCCCAGGGGATCCCAGGCGGAAAAACTATTAGTCTTGTTATCTAAAAACACCACATCCTAAGATTTCACCGATTTCCAGAATAAGGTATCTTCTCCACATTTGAACACCCTGAAAGATGTCACTTGAATGGATACGATGCTCGCTTTCCGTAGGACCCGCGTGGCGCCCTGGATCAGTCGTGACTCCATGCTAACAGACGCAGAGCTCAGGCCCCACATTTGAAGACCCAGCTCGCGAATATTTTTGTTGTTAGAGCTCTTGAGTCCCTTCACTGTCGCTGTGAGCGTCAGGAGGCCGGCTTGGCACGCTTCCTGACTGCTTCTACTTAACGGTACATTTCAGGAAAGAATGGCGCTCGACCGCCTTCCGTTTCTACACGTGAAATACATAGAAAGTGCGTAAAAGTTAATCAAAAGACAAGAAATGGTTCTGTGGTCAGACAGGTAAAGATTAAGTTCTGTTTTATATGGACTTTCTCTAATTCTTTAAGTTCATGAAAAACATTCTTGCTTCTTTAGGAACGACTTTACAGACCTTTTTGACATTGTGATCACAAATGCACTGAAGCCTGGTTTCTTCTCCCATTTACCAAGTCAAAGACCTTTCTGGACACTTGGTAAGTTAACATTGTGCTTCTTCCTTCCTTCTCTTATTTAAGATTTGTTCTTTCAGTTACTTAACTACCCGTTGGCCGACACGTGTGTGCAGAGTCCCGTGTGAAACAACCCGGGGGGTGAAGGGATGCCAGGTCTTCCCCCACAGGCACACGTAAGCAGGCACATTACATACGTGCGGGTGACGATGGGCCACAGACCGTGTTGCCTGTCATGACTGCCTGTTGGGGTCAACCAGGAGGGCGCCTGAGCGTGCTTGACCCGGGGAGGCCTGTCCAGAAAGCTCAGGAGGGAGGACTTGCCAGGCAGGACCTGGGGGGCAGGCCTTGAGAAGAGCAGAGGAAGAGTGTCCCTGGCAGCGGGACACGCAGACGCACACGCCCGGGTGGCGGTGGTTTAGGCGAGTTCCAGTGACAGAGGATGCTGGTGATTCGGGGGGGGGGGGGGGGGCAGCCCCATAGGTGGAAGCGGGTTGGAATTTTATTCCACAAGCTGCGTGAAGCTATTCAGTTGAGGTGTAAGCGTGCCGTGGAGAGCTCTGGCTGCGGGGCGGGGAGCGGGGCGGGGAACGGGGAACGCGGCGGGCGGCAAGGACAGAGAAGGAGGGAGAGCAGACGCGCCCCGACCAGGGCTGTGCTCGTTCCGCGTGAGGAGCTCGTACTGGAGGCAATAGACAGTGAGGCACGTGGTGGAGATGGAACACCAGGACTTGTGATGTTCTCAGAAACGGAGGATGAAAAGAACAACCAAAATGACTTGGTGATTTTTCTTTTTTTCTGCATTGAGCAAATGGGTGAATGTGGTACCATCTACAGCCGTGAGGGAAAATACAGAGGGAGAGGTTTTCTAGGGTCGGGGTTCAAGCTATTAAGGAATCATTTTTTGACATATTAATCTTGAAATGCCTGGGAGCTACTCAACTGGGACTAACAATTAGGAAATTGTATAGAGGAGGGCAGCCTGGGTGGCGCAGCGGTTTAGCGCCGCCTTCAGCCCGGGCTGTGATCCTGGAGTCCCGGGATCGAGTCCCGCGTCGGGCTCCCTGCATGGAGCCTGCTTCTCCCTCTGTCTATGTCTCTGCCCCTCTCTCTATCTCTCTGTGTCTCTCATGAATAAATAAACAAAATCTCTAAAAAAAAAAAAAGGAACAAAGAAAGAACGTGTACAGATGAGCATGGAGTCCAAGGGAACAGCTTTAGGCTCGAGGTATAAATTTGGGAGAGTCCTCTTGATGCTCAGGGGATGTTTTAAAGCCGCGGGGCTTGTGTGAGGTCGCATGCGGAGAGAATGATGGGGTAGAAGCCAGACTGCAGATGGTACTTCTGCATAATAGATCTTAAACAGGTCATCCTCTCTCTTGATACTCTTCAAGTAAACAGATACAGTGCGAAAAATGCGGTAAAAGTCAATGCATTTGTGGTCTCCAATATGGTAAAAATAAATTTGGAATATTTTTAATGTGCACTGTTTTCCATTACCGGTATGTGTGTGAAATTTTAGTAAGAATCTCTGTGGAACGTGGGGCGCCTGGCTGGCTCTGTCCGTGGAGCTTGGGACTCTCAGTCGCGGAGCTTATGAGCTGGAGCTCCAAACTGGGTCTAGAGATTACTTGAAAATAAGATCTTAAAAAAAAAAGAAAAACCCTCTGAGGAATAGTCTAAGTACTACTCCAGATAGGGAACAGGTGTAGATTTTCTCATCACTCTGTCCTTTTCCCCTAGACCAGATTCTCTTTAGCACTTCTGGGGCTTGGAGCCACATACTTGTTCGTTAGTGGAGGTAGGAGGTGCTGTCCCGTGTGTTAGGGCGACTCGGCAGCATCACTAGCCTCTGATCACTCGATGCCAGTAGCATCCCGCATTCCAAGTCGTAAAATCCAAAAATGTCTACAGACACTGCCGATTTGCCCTGGCGAGCAAAGTTGGCACAGCTGGGAACGGCTGTACCAGGCCGTTCTCATTGACGTATATGCATATTCTCGTACCTTCAGTTTAAAAAAAAAAAAAACCATAAAATATGCCCTGATCCTACATTGTCTTCTGGCTAAAACCTCAATTCTCTGAGTACCTCCACAGCTCAAATTCTAGAAAGAGTTGTCTACACTCGCTGGTTCCACTCCCTCCAGGGACCTCTTCAGACCCTGTACACCTGCCACTGGCCACTGTGTGTTGTGTCTTCGTTCCTGGACTGCACAGAACTGCCCCCCCCCCCAAACCTCCCGGCCCTTTGCCCCTCCCCACCCCACATGCTCTGCATCGTCTGGTTGAGGCTGCGTCTCTGCGCTCTGCTCAGAGTTTGTGGGATCTCGTGCTTTTCCGGGGGACGATGGCCAAGCTGGCCTCTGGGGTCTCACATCCAGGAATGATTAGACTAGAAGATCTCTAAGGTGCTTTCCAGCTCTAACTTCCTGGGCCTCCGATTTAAAATATTCCTGTGGACAAGGCAAGGACTCCTGCAGTTTGTGGAGTTAACGCAAACGTGAGGGCAGTAAGGTTGCCCGGCAGAGGAGGCAGAGGACGGCTGGGGGGGGGGGTGCTAAAGAATGTCCGGTTCCTGACGTTCCTGGTGCTTGTTTTGCTGCTGGTGCTGCTTCAGTCCCCACTGCCCGTCCCCCTCCACCTCTCTCTCTACTAAAATATTCGGTCGCTGTGGAATATTCATTGTGCTCAAGATCAATACAAAGTAAGTCATTAAAGCTATTTTCATACAAATGCAACCAGTTAAATCGTGGCTGTGAGTAAACAGCATCGAAGCAGTTTCAGCCTCTAAATCAAGGGATTTTCTAAGGATTGTGAACTACGGCAAAGGAGGACCTTGCTCTCCTGTTGAATCCACTGGTCTCCCCAGAGGGCGAGGCTTCCGCCTGTCGCCTGTCGCTGTCGCGCTCATTCACTCCGCCCACGAGGACCCGACGGGACCTGGCGCAGTCCTGTGGGCCGCAGCGCAGTGGACGGCATTAAACGGGTATTTTCCGGGCTTCACACCAGTTTCTCAGACAGACTTTCCCTCAGCATGAGTGTCCAGGTGCACGACGTCTCGCCGTCGGTGCGCAGTTTGGAGCCAACATCCGTCAAGTCGCCCTCCCGAGGACTCCTGCAGCCTCCCCTGCGCCGCCTCCCTCAGCTCCCCGGAGGGCCGCCCCGGCCTGCGCTGCTCCTGCGCCCCCTACAACCTTCTTCCCCCCAGACCTCTCTCCCCACCACCTCTGCCCCCACCCCGTGGCCTCACTTCCCCTAAGATCTACCCCCAGACCTCTGCCCCATGACCTCTCCCCCACCTCCCCCCATCCTTCCCCTGTGACCTCTCTCCCCGTGACCTCTCCCTCCATGACCCCTCTACCCCCATGACCCCTCTACCCCCAGGATCTCCCCCCCCCCCTCCCCCCACCTCTGCCCCTGTGACCCCTCTCCTAGGGCGTCCTCCCGCCCCCCTCCCACACACCAGGCCTGCGCAGTATTGGGCTCGGCTCCAGTCTCCTTCCCGCACCTGCTGCCCGCCCACCGCGGCCGACCCCGCGCGCACCTGCGCCTCCTGCCCTTTCCCACCCAGATGCTGTGCGAGCCGCAGCTGCCTCACGCCTGCCCCCCACCCCAGCTCCTTGACACCGTCCCCTCCTTCCCTGCGTCTCGTGCCCACGGCCCGCGCACACTTGGCCCCGATTTCCATCTCCACGTCCTTTAAATCCGTTCTCCATGACTCCCTGCCGGGCGGACAGTGTGGCTGGACACGCAGGCCTCTTGGGGGGCCCACCTGGGCCGCCTCCGGGCCATCCACGCCCAGCGAGCACCTGCTATTCTCCTGGCGGTTTCCGTCGCCGCTCTCCGTCCACATCAGTGTTTTCTCCGACCTTAGCGCACAGTCACCCCGGCGGGGGCCCTTTTGTTAACATTTTATTTCTTAGAGACAGAGAGAGAGCAAGTGAGCATGAGCAGGGGAAGCGGGACGAGCGGGTCGCCCTGTCGGGGCCCATCCCAGGACCCCGGGATCAGGACCTGAGCCCCAGGCAGACAGACGCTTGACCCTGCCGGACTGCGAGGACTCTCATGTTTCTAACCTTTCCTGGTAACAGCTCCAGATCGGCGACGTCGCGCGCGTCTCCAGTAGGGACTGTCGATTATACTGAAAACGCATCTACCTTAAAAGCTCAGCGATTGCAGTGTATTGGCTAGAGTTTAAAAGAAATGAAATTGCAGAACTGCGTGCCAACATTCACACTTCGGTGGGAGGACTCGCGGGTGCTGTTACCTGCCAGGACTGCTGTGGCCACAGAGTGCACTTTCCCTCAGTTCCGGGGGCTGGAAATCTGAGGCCAAGGTGTCCGCAGGATGGTTTCTCGGAGGCCTCTCAGCTTGTAGATGTGCATCTTCTCCCTGTTATCGTCACACGGTCTTTCTTCTGTGGCCTTTTCTTTTTTATATAAATATTTGTTTTAATTCATTAGAGGGACCCCAGCGGTTGAGCGTCTGCCTTCCGCCCAGGGTGTGACCCTGGGGTCCCGGGATCAAGTCCCGCATCGGGCTCCCCGCAGGGAGCCTGCTTCTCCCTCTGCCTGTGTCTCTGCCTCTCTCTCTCTCTCTCTGTGTGTCTCTCATGAATAAATAAAATCTTCATTTAAAAAAATTTCATTAGAGCACAAGCAGGGGGGAGAGTCAGAGGGAAGCAGAATCACCGCTGAGCAGGAGCCTAACGTGGGGCTCGGTCCTAGGACCTGGAGATCATGACCTGAGCCCAAGGCAGATGCTTCACCGACTGAGCCCCCAGGCGCCCCTTTCCTCTGTGTCCTGATTACCTAATCATCTGTGTCTTAATCGGTTCTTATGAGGACACCAGTCATGTTGGGGTTAGGCCCACCCTAGTGGCCGTATGGGGGCCAGTGTTACCCTCTGCGTGCGTGGCAGAAAGGCTCCCCTCAGGTTGGCCACTGGGTCTGAGACGCCAGGGGTATTCTGGAAGAACAGCTCAATTTAGTGTTCCTTTGGTTAATTTCCAGCACCCTAACGCGGTTCCTTTTTGACAGTCTTGTCTAGTTTTGTCATTGTATTTTAACGTAATCACCTCAAAGGCCCTGCTTCAAATATTCTGAGAGACTGGGGGTGAGGACTTCAACATATAAATCTGAGGGGAACACAGCTCAGCTCGTAACGGGTCATACATCCGCCAGGACTCACCACGTTGTGTGTCGCGGTACGTGCGGTCTGTTGTATGACAGTTGACTTCAGCGAACATGTCCTTAAGAGGGAGAGGACAAGAGGATGCGTAAAAGAGTGGTTACCTTTTGTAGAAGAGGTACGTGGATAGCAGATGGCGTCAAAAATGGGACTTTTGAGGGATCCCTGGGTGGCGCAGCGGTTTGGCGCCTGCCTTTGGCCCAGGGCGCGATCCTGGAGACCCGGGATCGAATCCCACGTCGGGCTCCCGGTGCATGGAGCCTGCTTCTCCCTCTGCCTGGGTCTCTGCCTCTCTCTCTCCCTCTCCCTGTGTCTCTCATGAATAAATAAATAAAATCTTAAAAAAAAAAAAGAAATAGACGATTGTCCCACTCTATTTTCAGAAAACGATGAGGAGCAGGAGGCGCTACCGTCTCTTGAGAAACCTGGCTGGTACTCCCAAGGGAACGCCGTCCACCTCTACGAGCTTCTGAAGAAAATGACTGGCAGAGATGAGCCCAAGGTACTGTGTGGTGCGGGGATCCGAGGCCGCGGCGGACGCGCCCCGTGATACGCCCGCGGTTCTAACCGCGCGCGCGGCCTCCGTTCCCACGGGGAAATCCCGTGCCGCCGCCTGCCTTCTGCTTAGATAAGCCGTTGCTCTGCTGCTCTAGACGGGGTCTGTGTCCGAAACAGAAGAGCAGCGGTTCCAAGCGGGGCGGCCCGGTTCTGGGGGATAAGCTGGGTTAGCGTGTAGGACACTGAGCAATAAGATTCTGCTAACAGCTCAGCAGACAAGTTCTATGTGCAAAACCATTAGCTGAACTCAGGCCACAGACAGCCTGAAGGGACGCTTGCTCTCCATATCCTGGTCGCATTGTTGCTGTTGGACCCGGGGCCGTTCTTACGGCAAGGACGCTTTGTTCTAAAAATGTTTTCTGGACAGATGAGTGGGTACCGATAGTGCCCCTCGTCCCCCATTGCCACAGCCCCCTGGGAACCCTTAGGGGTTTAATGGAGCATCCTGACGTGGAGGTTCTGGTTTTATTCCTTTAACCTCATTAAATGCAAATTGAGGGATACGGATTAGATGGGGGGAGCCTCCCAGGTCCACTTGCCCAGCGCCCCATCAGCGATTCTGCTTCAGCAGGCCTGGGCAGGTCCCAGAAACCCTCGGAAAAGCGGCCGTGGTGTGCGCTCCTGCTAATCTAACCAACCGTAACAAGTCATCTCATCCTCCACCAGTTCTTCTTATTCTAAGGGCAGGCCTACCTGGAAACACGTGGACTCTGACTTCTTCAGAAAATGGAATAAAATCAGTTAGCCTTTGCCTTTCTTCTGCCTGCAAATGCATTGTGTAATGTGGTAAGGGGGCAAAGTTGAGGCAAGTTGACCAAGGTCACCTATGATGCTGTTCAAGGACATTTAAGGTGTTTATGGAACTTTTGTCCTACTCTGAGAGCTGGTGAGGAATTTTTTTCCGCTTCACTGAAGCAACCGCTTTCTTTCACGGTTCTCACGCCCCAAACAGAATTTGCTGTCTGACTTACAGGTCGTTTACTTTGGTGACAGCATGCACTCAGACATTTTCCCAGCCCGTCATTATAGTAACTGGGAGACAGTCCTCATCCTGGAAGAGCTCAGAGGGGACAGAGACGGGAAGCCTGAAGAGTCCGAGCCTCTAGAGAAGAAAGGAAAATACGAGGTAAGGGTTTCTTTGAGCTCTTTCCTGGAAAGAAAAACCTTTCTGTTTGACATGTCGTAAAAAGTACTTGTTTGTGCAGAGTGATGGAATCTCTTGGCCCCTTGCTGATCTTCTTGATATCTCAGCTCTATTGTTGATCTTGTTGATAATTTTTAAAATATGCCAAGATGACCCTGACCATCGGTCTTCCCAGCCCTCTGCTTTCGTCCGGTGCTATGACACCATGGATGCCTTTTGGCTAATGCTGAGGCAGCCAGATCCCGACTCCCTGTACTCACACCCTATGTCTCTTTTGCTTGGCCATGGAAGGTATTCTCCTCTTTCTTTATGAATTTAAGTTAAAAAATTGGTAGCTCCTTTAGAATTGCTCCTGAAGCTGCCAAGAATAAAATCTGGGTGAAGACTTGAGGTAAAGAAGAGTAAAATATGTCATAAATCTAGAAAGGGAGAATAGTATATAAAAGCAAAAAATTAGAAAAGAAGAAAGATCAGAAAATAACATGCATTTGTCTAAATTCACCCCAGTGGAACAGTTGTAAAGAAGGAAAAACTCAAAAAAGAAAAAATAAAATAAAATAAAAAAATAAATAAACAATAAAGAAAAAAGAAAAAGAAAAAATAAAGAAATGAGCCATTAAACCACACAAGACATGGAGGACCCGAAAGAGCATACTACTGAGTGAAAGAAGGCAATGCAAAAAGGCTGTGTATTGTATGATTGCAGCTATGTGACTTTCTAGAAAAGGCAAAACTACAAGAAAAGAAAAAGACCAGTGGGACCGGGGGTTCAGGAGGAAGAAAGGAGGTGACTACATGGAGCATTAGGGATTTTTATGATGGTAAAAGTCCCCTGTATGACATTGTAATGGTGGGAACATGACATTGTGCATTTGTCAGAGCCCAGGGAACTATGCGACATAAAGTGTTAGCCCTGATGTAAACTGTAGACTTTCACTAATAATAAGGTTTTAAGAATGGTTAATTAGTGAGCAACAAATGTGCCACATCAATTAATGCGAAATGTTATTAATAGGAGAGACAGTGCGGAGAAGGGGAGGCAGACAGATGTAGGAGAACTCTCTGTACTATCTGCTCTATTTATCTGTAAACCTAAAATCTATTAAAAATAATAACTATAAGTAAACCCAATAAAATGTTAGAATAAGGGATTCAGGTTTTTATGTGGTTTCCATTGAGTAGGATTTAGCCTTCAATGTGATGTTGGAAGTTCTTTGGACTATTTGACTTAAGACCTTTAAAACCGTCTTTTATCTTTTTTAAAAGATTTAATTTATTTATTTGTGAGAGACACGGGGCAGGGGTGGGGGGAAGGGCAGAGAGAGAGGCAGAGACCCAGGCAGAGGGAGAAGCAGCCTCCACGCAGGGAGCCCGACGCGGGACTCGATCCCGGGACCCTGGGCCGACGGCGGCGCTGAACCGCTGAGCCCCCCGGGCTGCCCGTCTTTAAAACAGCTGGTAGGCCTTCTACCCTGAGCGACTTTGGAGAAGGTTTTCACTAAAGAGAAATTAGGAGATTGGGTTTCTTCAGAACGATCTGAAAATACAGGTACTGTATTAAGGAGGTGAAGAATCCCTGGGAAAGTTCCTTCAGTGTTCTATTGACCAGTAGCCCTCCCCCTCGGATCCCTTTCCTCCTGTTAATTAGTCACAAACCCATGAACAGAGCTCGTAACTGGTTTTTCGACATGATCGAAAAGGACCTGGTCAGTCAACAGCTTGAAAATTTTATTTCCTAAGAAGCTCGCAGTACTGTTCCCCTCTATCAGGCTCTGCCTCCCCAGCCCGCCCTGCTGCACTGAACGTGGGTGAGGAAGCAAGGAGTGGGAGGGGTTGGCCCAGTGACAGGGTCAGAATAAAGCCCTGAGAAGGTTCCAGTTTTAGCCCTGAACTCTTCTCCAGCTCGCAGTGTTAAGCAGAGTTGTGGGAGATGGACTCCCCTGGCCTGCAGGGTCTGGGGCAGGTGCTTTGCCGCAGATTCCCAGCTTTGGGCCGACACTTCATGTTGAAAAAGCAAAACCTCCCCAAGCCACTTGACCCCAGAGCTGTCCCGGCCCGACTGCACCCCACCGGGTCTCGGGTCTCGGTCTCGGTCTCGGGTCTCGGTCTCGAGGCGTGTTTGTATGATGGGCGCATCCTCAGCAGGGGCCGCAGGCCAACCTAGTTTTCTCTAGATGGAGGAGGAGCCTCTAGGAGACACCTTTCTGTTTGTATTTAAAGGCAGCTTAAAAAGTGTAAAACAGGGATCCCCGGGTGGCGAAAGTTTAAAACAATTGGGTGAGGTTTTTTTTTTTTTTTAATTATCTCGTAACACAAACTAGGACCACAAATTCTCAACACCAGCCTGCTCTCGTGGTTAAGCTCGTCTGCTTTCCTCTACACGGACGCTTCTCGGCGCATCAAAGCTCGGTGTAAGCACAGCATGTCCTGAGAATTCAGATTCTTTCCTGCTGTTTCTAGTTGGCTTTATTCAGCTAAAGTGAACTTTTAACGGTATAATTTGAAAACAAAGCAACCAGATCACTTCAGGATTAATGTACTCATTGAACAAAAACATTCACATCTACTACATTCTGTAGAGATTAGCATTTTGTCTCACTTAGGCTTGAATTCGATTTTTCAGATATTTCCAGTAATTTCACCCTGCGTAAACCGTCTGGAATGTAAAGATTACTTTCTACTTCCCTTCGTTTGTGACAGGAAGCTCAAGATAAGGGCAGAGAACATCTCAAATGGTACTTGAAAGGCTTATGTAAGAGATTGTTTTCTAGAATCCTACTGTGTCTGTTGATTATCCACTCAACTTTACTAGAGCGCGACAGATAAGCAAAAATGGCCCGTTTTAATGATTAAAGTAAACCTAGTTAAGGAGACTAAGAAAGACTAATTTGTCTTTATTTATCTTTGTTTTGGGAAATAAATCAAAAGTCACCTCGTTAATCTTGTAATTACTTGGACAGACTTAAATCTCATAAGATTAGCCTCCAAAAGGAGCTCCCCTCTGTAGCTTCCTTCATTACTGTTCTCATCTGTTTCTTCATTTTAAATCAAAACAAATAAAAATGTATCCTTTACCTTTTTAGAATGACATATTATGAAATTTAGGTGCCAAAATAATTCATTTTAACGATGAGAATTCTCAGCACACAGGAAAGGGCCAGCCTTTTATTAGAGAAAGGCTACCCAATGAAACCCAGTGAGGATATAATCTGTGATGGAAAAATTTAATGGGGAAAAAGCCATACTTAATGGAAACACATGCTCTTTAAAGTTCTGAGCTAGACAAAGGATATCTGTCATTAACTATATTGTGTAACACGGAAATGACTGACACCACAAGAAAAAGAACTATGGAATTAGGGTCAGAAGACGCCAGATGTGGTTATTTCAGAGTCATGTGGTAATTAGCATAGACCACCAGAGGGAATCAACGCTCATGATGAAGAAGAGAGCTGTGAAAATGCTGGGTCCACATCAGCAATCAGAAATCAATAGTTGGGGCGCCTGGGGGCTCAGTCAGGTGAGTGTCGGACTCCTGATTTCAGCTGAGGTCATGCCCTCAGGGTCGTGGGGGGAGCCCCGTGTCAGGCCCCCACCTGGCTGTGGAGGTGCTTCAGCCTCCCTCTCCCTCTGCCCCTCCCTGCTTACCCTGTCTCCCTCTCTTAAAAAGAAAAACAGTAGCTTTTCTCTGTGCCACCGGCAAGCACTTAAAAATGTGATGAGAAATAAATCATTTACAAAAGCAAAGAAAATAATCACTGTATCACCGTCTAGGAATTAATTTAATACATCTCATGAGACCTTGATAGAGAAGTTTTTAAGTCTCTATTACAGATTCTGAACGGGTAAAAGGAATCAAAAGTACAAATCTCCAGTTATAAAATAAATGAGTCTTGGCAACTTAGTGGTAACTATAGTTAATAATACTATACTTCATAATTGAGCGTTGCTAGGAGAGTAGATTTTTAAAGCTCCAACCATAAGAAAAAAATTATGATTTTTGTATGATGGCAGATGTTAACTAGACTCACTGTGATCATTTTGCAATGCGTAGAGATACCAAATTATGTTGTTCTGCACCTAAAACTAAAATCTTTAAAAGATCCTAAATACAAATGGAAAAATGGAGAGATAGACCATATTTTAAGATAATGCTGATACCTATTTTCCTCAGATTTATTTATAAGGCAACGTAATGTCAGAATCCCAGAAGATTTTGTTGGACCTTCTCAAATTGATCTTGCATTTAGCCAAAACCTGAAGGCCCACAAATAGCTAAGATAATCTTGTGAAAAAGGATAATAAAGGGGAGGAATCTCACCCTATTAGATAACTAACCATGTTAGGAAGCTACAGTAATTTCTTAGTACAGTACTAATAACAAAATAGATAAAAAGGTCAATGAGGAGAGGAAAAAGAACCCAGACATAGGACCCTGTATCACATTGCAAGTTACCGTGTAAGTGTGATGCATGATAGAGGATCATCAATCAGCCGGAAAAGATAGTTTAGTAAGCAGCACTGAGTAAGTAGTCCCGATATATGGAGAAAAATGAGTCCCTTTTTCCCCCTTAAATAAATTCTAAATGGATTATAGACCTGAATATAAGAAATTCGTCTCTAAAATTAATTGGGGAAAATCATGCGGATATTTTTGTGGCCTTAGAGTAAGGAAGAATTTCTCAAGTTCAAATCCCAATGAGCAACAATAAGTACCAAAAATGATGACTTTGTATCAATAGTAGATATTTTTGTTCAAGACACCTGGATATGTTAGCCAGGTGGGTCCTCCCCTCTTTGATCCACCCCTGTGAAATCTCCTTCCCTGTAGTTGGGGATAAGATTGGGTAGTTGTGTGTATGTGTGTACATACACGTCCACATTTTCCAGAGCAGCACGCACAATCCTCATCACAAGTGCCAAACGTTAGAGTTTATCGGATGAGCAGAGAGAAACCTTAACAAGACCGTTCGTTCAGCATCAAGCAGCCGGTCTAGGGACCCCTGCGGGGCTCAGGGGTTGAGCGTCTCCCTTCGGCCCAGGGCGCGATCCTGGAGATGGAGACCCGGGATCGAGTCCCACGTCGGGCTCCCTGCGTGGAGCCTGCTCCTCCCTCTGCCCGGGTCTCTGCCTCTCTCATGAATAAATAAATAAAATCTTAAGAAAAAAAAAAAAGCCAGCCTAACAGCGTTGTCGGGTTCAGCGTGTACATGTGCTGAGTCTTCAGCTCAGGCCTCCTGCTCAGGGATCCGAGGTGGGTTGAGCCACACACGGCGCCCCCTTAGGGATGCGTTAGAGGCCGAGGGCACGGGACGAGGGGAGCTTGAGTAGGCGGACGAGGCCCGGCTGCTGGACGAAGTCGTACAGAGAAGGTCAGGCAGGCGGGGGCGCGCTCCGAGGACGGTCCCCGAGCCCCTCATCAGGGCCGCGGGCTCTGCCGTGAGCAGGAAAGCGCCAGGACGTTTTCACCGACGGAAGCAGTGACGCGTCCTCGGGCCCTGTGGCCGGCCTGGTGGACGCGAGGCTCAGGGCTCGCAGCCGCCGTGTCCGCAAAACACGGAGAAGCGTTTCCTTAACGAGTCCCTCGCCCGGTCCGGGAGTTTGCCTCTCGGCCCGGCGGGCACCGAGCCCTGAGGGCGCACTGAGAGGCGAGGAAGGTCTGACCTGTGGTCCGTGCTCTGTGGGAAGTGGACCGCGGGGCGCCTGGGCCCGACGGCCAAGCAGCTGCCCGTGGCTCCGGCCCGATCCGGGTCCCTGCTCCGCGCCAGCCGCTGCGGCCGCGGCCTCGGCCCTGCCCCGTGTTCTCTCTCTCTCTCTCTCTCTCTCTCTCCAATAAATAAAATGTTTTTTAAAAGACTGAAAAGTACATAGTACGATAAAGGTGACGTGCCGAGTAGTAGGTCAGGGACAAACCCGGGGGGAACGGAGAAGAGCTAATCTAACGTAAGGGTGGGAGGTCAAGGACAGTGTCCTAGATGGCACCCAGGCCAGATCCCAGAGGATGAGGAGGGTCCCCAAACAAAACTGGGGGGATACTTCTTTTTCCTTTTTTCTTAGGGAGAGACAGCAGCTCGGGGGAAGGGGCAGAGGGAGAAGGAGAGAGAGGACCTTAAGCAGCGCCTGTGCTCAGCGCAGAGCCCGACCGGGCTCCATCTCAGACCTTGAGATCATGACCTGAGCCAAACCCCAGAGTCAGACGCTTCACCCCGAGCCACCCAGGTGCCCCCGGGGGAGGAAAGAACTTCTAGCTCTGTTTTCCTTTTTATATAGGATACGGTTTGAAATTCCTACAGCTTTTCTATTTTGATTAACTTACCGAGGGAAAAACTGGTGACGTTGGAGATTAATGATAGTTTTCATTGTTCTGTTCTCTTGTTTCAGGGACCAAAGGCAAAGCCTCTAAACACATTATCTAAGAAGTGGGGCTCTTTTTTTATTGATTCAGTGTCGGGACTGGAAAACACAGAAGACTCACTGGTCTACACCTGGTCTTGTAAGAGAATCAGTACTTACAGCACAATCGCAATTCCAAGTATTGAAGCAATAGCAGGTAAGCAGGAAAATACTTATGAACTTTAGCTGTTACACAGCAATGATGTAAATACTAGAATTCTTGCCTTTCAAACAAGAAAATCTTCCCATGGCATTTGTTTTTCTTCAGATACACCTAGGTCACGGCAACCCGGGTAGTTAGGACCTGCCTGTCTCCCGGAGCCAACCACAGACTACAAAAGCTGGGCCTCTTTTTTTTTTTTTTTCTTTTCTTTTTTTTTTTTTTTTAAGTCTGCTTGGAGTCCTAGGATAAAAGGAAAAATTACCAGGATAAGATGCAAAAGAAGCCAAGTAAGGTGAACCCGACTTTGGGAGCTGCTTTTCCCTTAGTGTTTGCTAATCCTAGGGAGGGTCCCGGAGCAAGTGCGTGGGACTTGCATTAGCTTCCTGAGCCTCCAGACTGGGGAAGTGGAAGGTGGGATCTGCCTGAGGACCGGTGGGCCTGATGGACTCTCTTCATCTGTGTTGCGACCCTGAATTTACCTTAAGGATAACTAAAGCTCAGTGTTAGGTCAGCTAAATCCCTAAAACTAGATTGAGAATATTCTCTTTAAAGGAAGATAACATCATTCTGGGACTCAAATTACTAATAATATGGTATATGTTAATTAAGTTGAATTTAAATTTTATTTTTTTTTAATTTTTTTTTTATTATTATTTATGATAGCTACACAGAGAGAGAGAGAGATGCAGAGACATAGGCAGAGGGAGAAGCAGGCTCCATGCACCGGGAGCCTGACGTGGGATTCGATCCCGGGTCTCCAGGATCGCGCCCCGGGCCAAAGGCAGGCGCCAAACCGCTGCGCCACCCAGAGATCCCCTGAATTTAAATCTTAAAAAAGTTTTAACGATGTCAATCCTTTTATTTTTTATTTTTTTTAATTTTTATTTATTTATGATAGTCACACAGAGAGAGAGAGAGAGGCAGAGACACAGGCAGAGGGAGAAGCAGGCTCCATGCACCGGGAGCCCGACGTGGGATTCGATCCCGGGTCTCCAGGATCGCGCCCTGGGCCAAAGGCAGGCGCCAAACCGCTGCGCCACCCAGGGATCCCTCAATCCTTTTATTATACGGTTAGATAATGATAAGTCAAAAATGCATGTTGCAATCTCTAGGGTAACTACCAAAGAAACCGTAATGAGATACATCCTGGGCTAATTATGTAAAATAATCTTAAAATCTAAAAGAAAACTACAATGGGAAGAAAAGAGTATGAAAAACAAGACAAATGGAGAGTATTCAGTGAGATGCCAGATTTAAAGCTGAGTAATCACATTAAGTATAGAGGGCAAAAATGAAACGACGGAACCCAACTCTGAGCTGTTCAGAAAAGACCTCTCGGAAACATCAGGACACGGGCAGTTTGAATATCAAAAGGTGGCAAGAGGCGATACCATGTCAGTGATAACAAAAGAAAGAGTTCGCTGTATTGAGTGAAGCAAAGTAGACATGAAGGAAGGAATCCATTACTAGCATGAAAGAGAACGACTTCCTGACAGTAAATTCAGTTTTCAGAAATAGATCTGAGAGTCTGAGGTCTTCATAGGGCCCCTGATTAAGGTCAGAGCTTCGTCCCTCCGTTTTCTTAAAAAGACGAGACTGCTGAAAAACCCACTGTGCTTGCAGAGGTTTGTGCTTCTGCTCGCTCATTAATTTCCTGCAGTTCCGCCCCAGACCTTAGCAACATTCCTGGGGAGAAGCCAGCAGAGTCCAGCAGCCGTCCCCCCGCGGCAGACTCCTGGCACGAGTCCCCCTGCCCCCTCGCCACTGCCCCTGCTCGGCGCCTGCCTCCCGAGCTCGGGTGGCCCAGGCCCCGGGTCCTGGCGGCCTCTCCAGGGGCTTCGCCCTGATGCTTGTATTTATTCGGCTTTGCTAGCTGTCCTAGCTCCAGGTCCTAAGCGGAGGTCTACTTAGGTTTTTTGAACCTTAGATTCTTTTCTTAAATCAGGAATAATACACCAAGCTGTGTTTCCGCCCTCACGAGATGGATGTGCAAGGAAGTAAAGCAAGATGCTCATCTGAGTCATTGATCGGGTCGTGGTGGTGACGTGATGATAATGACGACCCTGAAGCACATATACCCTTCCCACAAGGCCACTCCCTATGCCGGCATACAAACCCGGGATGTCAGCATATCCTGCTCATTAAAATAAGATCTCCTAGTTCATTTCAAAAGAATAGTCTGATTTTCACTTTGTTCCATGCTTGTACACATAAAATTAAAGAAAGATCACCTAAATATATGTCTTCCTTTTACAAACAATTTTCCTGTCAAAGAAATGGAACTTGTGATTTGAAAACAGGGGCTAGCCCAGAATCAAACCTATTATTTTTAATTTTTATATTTTACTCTTCCTTTATTTCAAATTGATTCAAATTCATAGAGAGAATAAAGTAATGTGATAATGGAAGGCAATGAATTACTGTATAGTACGTGGATCAACCCTGGTCCAATGGGATGCAGTTATGAAACAGTAAGAAAGTCAAAGTAAAGTGCATCTTCATTATTCCAGGCTTTAAATATTTCTCTGAAGAACTGGAAAATGACCCCCTCCATCTTCTGGGGTAATCACTTTCCCAGAAAGAAGCAGTGATAACATTAGTGCAGCTTCCATCTTCATTTCCCAAAAGCTTTCTTCCTCGGCCTCCTGGAAAAGACCCTGGCGCTGAGCTTTTGTCTTTCTGACTTTTCTCAGGAGAAAATAGTAAGAAGGAAAAAGAAAAAAAAAAAAAAAAAAAAAAAAAGGCCTTAACGGTAGTCAGACAAAGCTAAACAGGTACCGATTTTTTGTGGGGAAAGAAGGAGAGGGAGGCCCTGCCATACTGGCTTGCTGATTTTGCTGCCCAGGGCAGAGGCAGGTGTTGGTCTCTAATTAGCGCCCTGCCGTGTCCATGTTCTCAGAGAGGAGAGATCGGGCATTGCAGGAACAGTCAGTAGGGCCGATGCTCCTGGGTGCCGGACCTCCCCTCTCCAGGAGGAAGACGGCTGAAGCAAAGCACCATGGCCGTGGCCTCACCTGTTGACGACAGAATAGAATCTTTATATACGTGTTATCCTGCTAACATCTCTTTTAAAAAAAGTTCCAAGAGTTGTTCTGTTTCTAATATATTTTACATAGAACTTACTGTTCAAGAATATTTGTTCCTTTTGGCTCAATTAATTTAATTGGTAGGTAATATTGTTGATATTAGAGTGTATTTAATACACAGGGTTTAATAGAATATTGTGGTAAATAAAAATTCGGGTTTTGTCTGCCCGTCTCTCTTCTTCCAAATAGCACCAGAAATGACTTTCCTAAAACCGAGGTGCCACTCTTTCCCTCCTGTTGAATCCCCAGCGTGCAGAGCCTTGTTTTTGACAAAAGAGTCATCTGTTCTCACCTGGTCATAAAATGCCCATATTTCTTAACAGTGATGGGTCTTTTCTGCTACCTGGAAGAGAAAATCAGATGTTTGCTTTAAATGAGATAAGATAAGATAAGAGGTGAAAAATAAACAAATACTCCCTCTTTGCCTCTGAGAACCTTTTTGCATTCATGAAATGTTTCTTTCTAGATAGATGCCTCCTTAGAGTGGGTTATCTCATTGACAGTTAAATACAAATACTCATTTTTACAGACTTTATAAGTTTGTACTTATATACATTACAGTAATGATTGGTTTACAAGCACTGTGATGATGTGACCGTTTTTAACCTTATAATAATAGTTACGCAGAGACCTAAACATTCACTTCAGGCAATTGTAGGAAAGACAAACAGACGGCTGGTTGACCTGTTAGCCTGTATTGTCTTCGTGGCTTATCAGAAATCCAAGAGCTCAGATATATAATTTTAGACACTCAGTATTAGCAATTGCCTTTCCAATGCCTTTTTAATGTGTGGCTCAAAACATACCACAGCCAAGTGAGCAATCGAGACCAATGAAATTCTGTAATATTGAACGTTTTTCTGTTTACAGCATCTTAGGTTTCTCCGGCATCAGAAAGGCAGTATTCCTTGTTCCCGATCTCAGCACTGGTTTTTTCCCCAGGATTAACTCCTTGAGCTTGAGGATTCTCACTGGCATTTAAAATACAGAATAATCTTTATGCTAGTGTCATTTTCAAAGTACTCAGGACTTATGAAATTTTTGAAATAAGGATTATTGCCCAGTATCTGCATATGAAATGAGTATCGTAACATGACACACATCACCGTGTTTGAAGAAATGTAGGAAGAAGATATCTGAAGGCCAGCTTTTGAGAAACTTATATAAAGTTGTCACAATTCCTCGCCATCAATAAAGTATGCGTTTTATGTTCTCTCTCCCAGTTTCCTTGTGGCTGTGTGCACATGCGTGTGTGCGTGTGTGTGCGTGTTGCTTCTCATATGGAGAAAGCTGCCACATTATGTATATTAAAATACTTATTTATCTAAGTATTCAAAAATTATTCTTAGTAACTCTCTTACAGCTTCGGGCCATGAAGATTATTAGTTCTCACTTATCAGTTACATGATGCTCTGAGTAGAGCCTGAGAGACTTTTAAATTAAAAAAAATCATGGGATCCCTGGGTGGCGCAGCGGTTTGGCACCTGCCTTTGGCCCAGGGCGCGATCCTGGAGACCCGGGATCGAATCCCACGTCGGGCTCCCGGTGCATGGAGCCTGCTTCTCCCTCTGCCTATGTGTCTGCCTCTCTCTCTAGCTCTGTCTCTGTGTGACTATCGTAAATAAATAAAAATTAAAAAAAAAAAATTTAAAAAAAATAAAAAAAAATTTAAAAAAACATCTAAATATATTTTGACTTAAATATTATTGTAAATTTTATAGAGAAAAACATTTATACTCTTCATCTTACGTGCAACCTATCCAAGCGACAAAAGAAATACTGAAATTGTTAAACTCTAAAAATTAAGTTTTTATTATCAATGACTCAAATTTTGATATGTTTATAAACAGCCTTTTAAGACTTGCAGAATAATAAAAAAATTTTTTTTTCCAGAATTACCCCTGGACTACAAATTCTCAAGGTTCTCTTCAAGCAATTCAAAAACAGCTGGCTACTATCCAAAGCCTCCGTTGATTCTATCAAATAATGAGACACTGACAACCAAATAGACTGTCTTTACTGAAAAATGAAGAACCATATATGCAGCAAATGTACTGTAAAATGTTACTTTTTAAAAAATATGTGAAATGCTTTATAGGAACATATTCTGAATGATAATTGACCAAGAAATCGATAATGTTTTTCCATAGGTCTCCTTTCTGTATAGAACATCTTGATGCCCAGCAACTCTCATTATACTGAAATCTCAGTATCTTAGAACTGAAAAGAACCTTATTAATATTTTCTACACCAATAGTTCTGAGATTAGGACTCACCTGGGAGGATATATACATACATATTCACACACACACACACACACACATTTACACATATGCTAGACCAGTGGTCCTCAAAGTGTGGTCCCCAAGCTATTAGCACAGCATCACCTGAGAACCTGGTAAAATTCAAATTTGCAGGCCCCACCCAAGACCTGCATAATCAGAAACTCTGGGGATGCAGCCCAGCAACCTGTGTTTAATATTAGTGTGAATCATATACTAAGGTTCAAGAATCACTAGCTACACCGTAACCTCCAGACATTGGTTTAATTGGTCTGGAAATAAGAGATGAGCACAGACATTTACCTGCCCCAGGAAAATGCAGCCAGAATTGAGAATAACTGATCTATATCTGTTCCTTCCACTTACAGCCAAAAACACTGAGTCTAGTGAGAATAAATGATATTTCCAAGTTATCAGGTTTTATGCTATTTTTATGTTTTCCGAAACAAGAAGATAAAGAGGATTTCTTTGAGACACACAGCCAGTATGGGACAGAAATGAGAAGCCAACTATTTCAACCTTCAATGTTACTCATAAGGATTTTCCCCCTACTAGTGTTGAAGGCTGTATAATTAATTTTCATTCACTTTTTAAGGCATATATTCTCAATGGTACAAAAATTGGTTCTTGGGGTGAAGAAAATATCAGATACTGCAATGAATTGTGGCCCTCCAAAGCTCCACCCTGCCCAGTAAATCTTATTCTTTGGTATTAATTTCTCTCATTAGGGAAAAATATAAATCTACTAGTTAAATTTAATTTGGTTGAATTTAATTTTCCACTGGGAGGGGATAATAATGAGAAAAAGGTCGATAAAAACACTTTCAGAGGTTTTATAGTTATACCACAATCCAGGATTATTGTGTTCCACGTGCTTTATGTAGGACTGACAGTAGCTACTTGTGGCAAGATGTCAGAAGCCAGATGTTTACAGTAAATTCTCGGCCACTCTTTATGCTCTAATTTCACTCTGTCCATTAGGACAGTGTCAGAAAACACAACAGTCACTATCATTATTTCACCTGGATTGTAGTGGAGAACTTCACATATTGACACATGCAATGAAAAGATAAATTATTTCATTGAATTTTTAAGTGCTCAAATAATCCCAAATGTATTGTGAGAATGAGTATCTCAGGGTGGGCAGATAGTTACTGAAATTTTTTCCTCAACGTCAGTAGCTCTGTGTGATACCTACTAAGTATATGCTAATGTACTTGAAATTGCTTTCCAGACTCTTACTGGAATATGGTAACACACAGTCAGCTTAGGGCTAAATCAAAGATGATGTCTCATGTATACAAAGAGAGATTTAATTTCTTTAAAAATAAAGCTATTTTTCCTTATGTGGATTTATTTTGTCAATGGCAAAGAATAATGTATCTGTAAATGCTTATAAACTGCTACTGTTAATAAGAAAAATGAGAAGCCCAAAATAAGTTAGTTGTACTTTTTTGGTCACTGAGTGAAAAAAAAAAAAGAAAAAAGGACTCAATTCAGAACTTCTCATCCTACTTTTACCAGTAGTCACCAAAGGAATCCGAACAAGTTACCACCTACCTAATCTGACCTCCGTTTCTTCCATCTTGTCAAGACAAGGTTAGAGTTTATTTCCAAGTTTCCTTCTACCCTTGTAGCAGAGTCTCTGCTTCTAATGAATGTTGTTTTTCTGTTAGACTATAATTAGACTTTTAAATTTTTTGTGTCTAAAAACTGCCGGGATTGCTAAATGAACATGAAAAGTAAAAATAATCCAAAAATGGCACTATAAAAATTAAAAAGAGGGGTCCCTGGCTGGCTCAGCAGTTGAGTATCTGCCTTTGGCTCAGCGCATGATCGCAGGGTCCTGGGATCGAGTCCCGCGTCGGGCTCCCTGCGGGAAGCCTGCTTCTCCCTCTGCCTGTGTCTCTGCCTCTGTCTCTCTCTGTGTCTCTCATGAATAAATAAAATCTTTTAAAAAATTAAAAAAGAAATCAAAGAAGAAAAGCTGTATATTCTTCAATAAAGTTAAATGAAGCAAGAAGGCAAGAGAAATTATGTAAATGGACAGAGGACTTAGTTTGGTATTAGCATACAAGCAAACTCATCATCTAAAAGATAACTGCAAATAAATGCAAGGGATTTGAGATTTACTTTTTGGCCACTCTTGGTCTCAGCAGAGGAAAGATCTGCATGTCACAATGGTAGTAACAAGTCTGTCAGAATTTGGTTTTTGGACTATTGAGGTAGCAGAAACTTCAGCTCAACCATGAATTGCAATCTAAAATCAACTGAAGTTGACTCCTAAAGTTCAAGGCTCTGAACTGCACGGATCTGCTTATGTGCAGATTTTTCTTGATACAATTCTGAAAATGTATTTTCCTTATGATTTTAACATTTTTTTTCTAGCTTACCATATTATAAAAATACAGCATGTAACACATACACAAAATATGTGTTGTTCTCAGTAAAGCTTTCAGTTAACAACAGTAGGGTGTTCCTCAGGTGTGGCAGGGGAGTTACATGGTACACATGTATTTTTGACTATGCGTGGGGAGGAGGCCCTAATTCCCAGATTATTCAAGGATCAACTGTACTTCTGAGTTTGTTAAACTTCAAATCAGGTTCTCTTTCCCCACCAATTTTCATATCCAACAACTTTATGTGTATTTAAAGCAAATATATGTATACACATATATACACACACACACATATGTGTGTGCACACACACTTGTTGAACTGGTTTGAATGAAAATCAAATCTATGTGATTATGCTGTACGTAACAAACCAGCATAGAGTGGAATGTCAAACCATCTCTGGATATGATAACCTTGACTCCGTATTAGAATCACATGGATAGCTTTTTCTTAAATGTGATGTTTCAGGAACATTCCCTTATGTCTTCTCAGGCTCTTGAGAAAAAGGTTTAAGAGCTGATTTCCAGATTAGTGCAAGACTAGGATAGATTCAAAAGTTAACTCACCTAGTGTGAGGCCCTTGAAAATCTTTGCGTCCAGTTCATATAGGGTAAATCTAAAAAGGTGTCTGTTGTTGGTCTCTAGAATCATCCTCAGAAATAATGGTGGTAAGTGCTAACTCTACTAGGCTACTTCATGTTCCTTATTTCCTACAGTATCCCTATGAGGTGTGTATAATTATTAAAATTTTACAGATAGGGATGCTGGGTGGCTCAGTGGTTGAGTGTCTGCCTTCGGGCTCAGGGCGTGACCCCGGGGTCCCAGGATCGAGTCCTGCATCGGGATCCCTCCACGGAGCCTGCTTCTCCCTCTGCCTGTGTCTCTGCCTCTCCCTGTCTCTCATGAAAAAATAAATAAAATCTTTAAAAAATAAAATAGAATCTTACAGATAAGGACACTGAAATTGACAGAGGTTAAATAACATACCTGCTAAGAATTGTACTGTTACTAAGGAACAGAGTCTGTACATGAGCCCAAGTTTCGCCCCAAAACTCATGCCCTTAGTTGACTGACGCCTAAGTCTTCCAACATTGGAAGTAGATTGGGGCAAATTCTCAGTGTAAGACCACATTTCAATTTAACAGTCACACCGTGCTAGGACATGTGAGGGATTAGAAATAAACAGGCTCTGTCCTAAGGTAACACAATTCGGTAAAAAATATTAAAGCAAAGTTCTATACCATAGAACTTACCTGTTAGGGTCAAACAGAATCAAGAACCATGGGAGTAAAACGTATGATGAGCTCTACTCTTCTTGGGAGCCGCATACACTAAAGCCCTCGGTAAGCAGGTCTACTCTTCCTTCATATTCAGGTTCCATTGTTCACCTTGAATATTGAGCAAATCTCCCTCTTTGGTGCTGAGGAAACCAAAATGGAAAAGGAATAATGAAAACTGCTCCAAACTTAATGGGAGGTGGGATATCTGAGTCTATTGAGAGAAGTTAGGTCATTACTTAGAATGACAACTACAGCATCACATAGATTGCCTGACAGGTTCTCATACCATGCACCTGTTCTCAGTCTTAAAAAAAAAACAAAAAAAACTTTATTTTACTGTATTAGTGCTTCGACCTTGGCACTTTCTTGGTAAAGACTAAAGCTTAACAAAGAGATTGGGGCACCTGGCTGGCGCAGTCGGTAGAGCACGAGACTCTTGATCTTGGTTGTGAGTTTACCCTCACACTGAGCGGGGGAGATTGTACTTAAAAAAATTTTTTTAATCTTTAAAAAAATGATTAAAATAAAGAAATAAATTACTAAGTGCCTATTAAAAGCAATCAGCACGTTGAATCAATTTAAAAATACTCAAATTCTCTAATACAAATGTCAACATGTCCTTACAGTTCCTAGCAACTAAATATCGTAAGTATAAGATTTAAAGTCCTTTTGGTGCATTTACCCCCTTTGATGAAGACAACAAACTTCTATTTTCATTCATGTTTGCAGCAATCAAGATCGCATATGGAAATCTCAGTAGCGTTTTCATCTGCAGACTGTATGGAACCCTGAACTAAGTGATAAAAGTGCCCCTTTCAAAGACCAATCATGAATGAATGAAAAATAACCTTCAGCTGAGTCCTGATTATTCACATAGTTTTTGTTTTATGCCAAATTTCGTACAAATGTTTATGATAGTAGTGGAAGATAATCTAGGCTTGAAATTAAAAAATACACGTCTCTGTGACTTGCATCTTAGGCACATCTACTTCAACTTTCAGAGCCTGTTTTCTTTAAAAAAAAAAGATTTTATTTATTTGTTCATGAGACACACACACAGAGAGAGAGAGAGGCAGAGACCCAGGCAGAGGGAGAAGCAGGCTCCGTGCAGGGAGCCCGACGTGACACTAGATCCCGGGACCCCGGGGTCACGCCCTGGGCGGAAGGCAGGCGCTAAACCGCTGAGCCACCGGGGCTGCCCTCTGAGCCTGTTTCCTTAACTATTTAAACGGAGATAGTAAAGCTTGTGTGGGGATTGTGAAAGTAACAGGAGAACATAAACGGACGTGCCTGACCCCTCAGATTTCTTAGGACTGTCAAACCAGAGACGGTGTCTCTGATGCGAACAGATATCCAAGGCTCAAATTGTGACTCTATAGAGCAAGGAATTTTTTTTTTTAAGATTTTATTTATTTATTCATGCGAGATACAGAGAGAGAGCCAGAGGGAGAAGCAGGCTCCATGCAGGGAGCCCGATGTGGGACTAGATCTCAGGACTTCAGGGTTACGCTGTGGGCCGAAGGCAGGCCCTAAACCGCTGAGCCACCCAGGGATCCCGTAGAACAAGGAATTTAATAAGAATACAGATAATTTTGGTTTTTATGACACACACATTACAGAAACTTGAGTCAACTCGAGAAAAAGAAGCAGGAGCTGCAAGAGGAGTAACTGGGAGAAGGGACCTTGAGCAAGGGAGGTTAGACAAGACTTTCGTCATCGTCTGGTCTAATACCCAGAAATGGAAGAATGCCCAAGGAGATTCTGTTATGTGGGCACTAGGGAAATTATGAAGTATGACCCTGCTAACAGGGCAATAGGCCTGTGCAGACCAAATGATACTTGTTTGGTGATCAGAGGATGCGAGAACCTCATAACTGATTTGGAGGTCTTCGTAAGGAATAATTTGGGTCCAGAATTGAGAAGAAAAAAGGCAATGAAAAGAAATGGGGCAGGGACATAGGAGTATACCAATGGGTAAGTGAAACCTACAGAATGTCTAATTTAGTATAATTTTATTCAACAGAACAGAAACCATCGTAATCTAACAAAAGAGTAGCACCAACCTACTAGGAAAATGAATACTATTGGTTAAAGCTGATAATAAACCAACGACAATAAAAATGACATTTTTCTGACCATGTCCAGAAAAGGATAAGAGAGACAATGCAGGAGAAAAAAATCACTGAATTGAAAAGGTAAAATGAACACTACAAGTATAATTTACGATCAAGATAGGTATAGAGGTTGCAATGAGAACGTAGTTCTCTAAAATTTAAAATTTTCCAGGTCTAGGGCAGCCCTGGTGTGTCAGCAGTTTAGCTCCGCCTTCGGCCCAGGGCCTGATCCTGGAGACCAGGGGATTGAGTCCCACGTTGGGCTCCCTGCGTGGAGCCTGCTTCTCCCTCTGTCTCTCTTTTGGTGTCTCTAATAACTAAATAAAATCTTAAAAAAAAAAAAATTATCCAGGCCTAGAAAAATTATACTTAGGCAAGTAAAACTTGCAAGAATGCACTGCACCAAGAGTCAGCAGGTCTGTTTAGTAATAATTTGGGGCCATTTATGTAAAATTTTTGTTTAGATGGCTACAAATACCATTCATTTTCACAGATCTTGCAGTAGCCAGAGCCCTCCCAACTCCTAACCCTTCATGTGACAGCTGCTGACCAGCAAAACAGGACTTAGTCATTGAGATTGGGATGTGTGGGATCTGGTTTCTAGGTATTATGTCAGTCACAATTTGTTATTCTTTCTTTTTAAAGCACTGCACCTTGTAGGAAAAGAAATTAAGAAGCACTTGTAGAATATACAATGATTAACTCCTTCCAAAAATCTATCTTCTGCTGAGGAAAGAGTAAGATCACGGTTAACACAAATGTAGTAAACAACGATGGTGCATTAACAATAGTTTTCCACTAAGTCAGTCAAAGCCAAATACCATTCGGTCTTCATTCATATGTGGAATTTAAGAAACGGGGGGGGGGGGGGGGGGGAGAGACCAATCAAGAAACAGTCAATTATAGAGAACAAACTGATGGCTCAGACCGGAGGTGGTGGGGGATGCTGGGGGATACCTTCAATGCCTGATGGGGATTTAGGAGCGCACTTGCTAAAATGAGCACCAGGGGACATATAAAATCGTTGAAATCACTGTATTGTAGACCTGAAACTAATAGAACAGTGTAGGTAGATTACCTGGAATCAAAACATAAAAAGCCAAAAATGTTTTCCACTGTAAATATTTTAAGTAAGTGACCAAAAACAAGAAATGGTGCTTTAATTACCTTCAAAAACTATACTGGTTGAATAGAAAAATTATGTTCATGAGCATGTAGTTAGGCCTCTTATTTACCATTTTCTAAGCAAAAAAGCACCTTAGAAATTTGGTGGCTTTTTTTTTTTTTTTTTTTGGAAACTTCAGGACAAATGTTTACTGTGATAATTTGATAACTTTAATGATCTCTCAATCTTTTATTGGACTAGACAACACAGAACTTCATTTTTATTTTTTGGTGAAAACAAGAAATACAGCAGACTGACAGACTTTATTTTTCCTCTGAGCACACAGAATACTAAAGTACTTAACGACCCTGTTTAGTTTGACAGAGCAATTCTACTAGTACTTACACTGGTTAGGGACATAAGATGTCGGGTACCACGTTACTATCAGGGCAAGAAATATCGCGACAATACGAGTTATGGGGGGTTTTCAGGGCTTTACTTTCACAAGACATGGCAACAACTTGCAAAATCTCAAAGATCACATTCAGATCATATTTCTAAGAACAGAACTACGCGTGAAGACACCAGGACAAGCTGATATATGAATGAGTGTTCACAGGTTTCAGAGTGCACAGGAAACAAGTTCGATACTTTTGCACACGTTCTCAATTACGAGCAAAAAGCAGGCCTCCAAGTGTCGATTTTGCCGGCAAGCAAAGGTAGAGAAAGGAATGAACAGGACCTCACTCAAACACAGAGAAACAAGGAGCGTACACCACCGATACTCCAGAGAAGATCACTCCTGTAGTAACAGAGAGAAGACATCCAGACTTGCATTTCTGTGTACAAAAATCTACTGGTGAATTCAAGGGAATTCGGGAAAAGTCCTCCAAGCATCCTGTTTAAACATCAAGCACATCAAGTCCCCCTGGGCTCCCGGACAAGCTTCACCCCCCCACCCCCACCCCCCGGGCTCCAGCTTCCCGGGGCCCTTCGGAGACCACTTCGCAGCAGTCGGGGAACGGGCGGGGCGAGGGGGTCGCCGCGGCCCCGACGCCACGGCCACGGCTGCCACCAGTCGCCCACAGGTCTCGGTCGGAGACTTTCGGAGCTGGGGGGCGGGGGCGGACGAGCGCGGGAAGGGCCGGGGCCGGCTCTCGGGGCTCTCGTCCTCCCCCCGACACTGCAGGGCGGGAGCGGGCGAAGCACAAAGGCCGCTCTGGCCCACGTGGCTCTGCACTTCGGAGCTCGAGCTGTTCTAGAGGGGGGGGAGGGGGAGGGGGAGGGACGGCCCCACGGAGCGCAAACGGGTCCTCCGGGTCCCCGGGGGGGGGAGGGAGGGGGCGGCTGCCCAGGTCCAGGGGCCGCGGCGGCTCCAGGCGCAGGCACACAGCGCTGCCCACCTGCCCGCAGCCACGGGGCCCCCGGCAGAGGAGCCACGCAGCTGCACCGGGCGCTCGCCGGCGGCCTCATTCCCGCCTCAGCCGCCTCAGCCGCGCGGCGGCCGGTGAGCAGCTGCACTGAGGGCGGGGCCGGGCGGGGCCGGGCCGGGCCGGGCCGGGCCGAGGCGGCGCGTGCACGCGGGACGTGGACCAGGGCGCGGGGCCCGAGGGCCGGGGGCGGACGCGAGCATCCAAGGGTCGACCTTGCAAGCGACTGAGGGGCGAGGAGAAGCAGGGCCGCGGCGGGGCCGCGCCAAGACGGGCGGACAGACGGCGGCTGCGGGCCAGGCGCAGGTTCGGGGCGCGGGGGCGCGGGGGCGCGGGCGGCCGGGGCGCCGCTAGCCGGACTGGAACCGGAAGGACCTGGGGCTCTCGGCCGGCTGCCTCGCGGGGTCCCGGATGCCCCGGCGCGGCCCGTCGCCCATCAGGTAGTACTGCAGGGGGTTGGGCCACAGCTCGGCCTTGATGATCTCCGCGATCCTGTCGAATTCCAGGAGGCTGTGGTCCGAGAACCAGCTGAAGAAACTGGGGATGGTGTCTCCTCCCCGGTTCCTGTGGACGTGGGCCTGGGGGTCCTGGCCCCGGTGCCAGCGGATCGGCGTGGACAGGGACACGACCCGGCCCGAGGACCGGCGCTCGTACTCTTTGACGAGCCCCTCGTTGCGGAAGTAGGGGTTGCCCTGGAAGGTGAACTTGAATTTGCAGCCGGCCCTGGGGTGCTTGAGCTCCTCCACCTCCAGATTGATCATGTACCTCATCACGTCCTCATCCCGGCCGCTGATCATGGGCGCCAGCTGCGGGTGGTTGCGGAAGGCCGTGACCCAGAAGCCCGGGATGTTCTGGATGATGAAGCTCCTGCGCTGCATGTGGAGCCTGCGCATGCGGCCGAACTTGCGCTCCAGCTGCAGGAAGGCCCGGTCGGCCTGGGCGTTGACGTTCGACAGCTCCTGGTCGATGGCCTCCAGCGAGTCCACGCAGCTGCCGACCTTCGGGGCCTCGGCCCGCGCCGCCTCCGCCTCCTCGGGCATCGCCGGCCCGCCCTCCGCCGCCCCCGCGGCTGCTCCCTCCCGCTCCGCGGCGGCCGGCGCGGCGCACTTCGTCGGCAGCTCCTTGGCCTTCGCCCCCGGCGCCCCCGGCGCCCCCGCCGCCCCCGCGCCGCAGGCTTCTAGGGCTTTCTCCGCAGCAGGGCCCCGCGGCTCTCTCCGCGGACAGCCGTGCCCCTGGGCACCGGCGGCGGCCGAGCCTTCCGCGGGCAGCAGGCGCTCTCGGGGGCCCGCTCTGCCCGCCCCGCGGCCGCGACTCCCGAACACTCGAACGCGGAGCGCCGGGGCGCCGCCAGCCGGGCTCCGGCCGGGGCGCCCCCCGCGGCCGTCTGCACGCCGCCCTCACCCGCGTCCGCCATCCCCTCGGCCCGGCCCGGGGTCGCGTCCGGCGGGCCCGGGGCGGGCTCGGCCGCCGCCGCCGCCGCCGCCGCCGCCGCCGCGCCGCAGTCTCGGGCGGCAGGGAGGTGCCTGCCCTCGGCCGGCGCGCTCATCTCGGGGCAGGGGCCCGCAGCGCGACGGCGTCCCGGTCCCCGCCGCTCGCGCACTGCCGGAGGATGCTGCTATGGCAACCGCTGACGTCACGGCGGCCGGAGGCGCGCGTCCTCACGTCGCGCGAGAGTTCGCGGGGCCTTGGGATTCCGGGTTTCCGGGGTCTGGGCGCGCGGGCGTGGGTTCGCGGGCCGCGGCGGCGGGCGCTTCCGGGGCGCTGCGTGAGTGTCCGCGCCGCTGCGCCGCCCGCGCTCCCCTCCCTCAGGCGAGGCCGCTGAGGGGCCCCCGAGGCTGGAGGTGAGCAGAGCGGCGGCCCCGCGGCGGAGGGCGGGACCCGCGGCGGGCCCGCAGGCCTCTCCCTCGCCCGGGTCTCTCCCTCCCTCTCTCTCTCTCTCTCTCTCTCTCTCTCTCTCTCTCTCTCTCTCTCCCCCTCCCTCATGAATAATTAATTAGGATCTTTAAAAAAAAAAAAGTGGTGACTTGCGCACCTCGGCGCGGTGGAGACGGAAGCCTCGTCCTTCCCGACCCGACAGCGCGGAGGCTGCGCCCGTCGGCCGACACCCGGGGGCGACCGGACGCCGTGCCCGCTGCGCGCTGAAGTGATACAAGCGGTCAAGGTACGCTCCTCCCTGGCGTCGACCCGCACACGCGCGAGCGCGCACACCCGGCCTCGAAGCATCACGGAGGAAGGCGTGATCTCAGGAGATCGTAATTTCCGAAATGGCACGGGCCGTGGACGTGGCCCCGCCCTGAGCCAGGAGGAGCTCCTGCTGCGGGATCCGCGCGAGCTCGAGGCCCAGGAGGAGGAGTTGCCGGGATTCGCCCCTGTGGTAGCCTCCTGCGGGGCGGGAGCTGTTCGCAGCCGCTGCGACTCTTAATCGTCCAACCAAAAATATTTCGAGTGGCGTTTAAGACGTCAGGGTCAAAATAGCTACCTAAAATGTGAGATGTGCCTTTTCAAGTCCGTGCATCCAGTTCATCTAGCAGTGGTGTTGATTCCGTGCCACGTGCTGTTTGCTGCAGTGTGGGAATACTGGTGTTGATCCTCAGACAAACGCCGGAGTGAAGGAAAACTCGAATTTTGCACGTTTTGGTTCCGCATCTTAGATTCATATTAGAAAAATGCCTGTGACTCTTTGCGATAGAGACTACTACGCTACAGAGCACCCCAGATCATGATCGCTTTTAAATTAGGACTCGGGAGAGGATCCCGTGAAAAGTCAGGGTGTAGGGGAAACAGTTACGGCAAAGTAGCAGGCGTATTGGGGGAGGCAGTGCAGACCCTGTGCAACTAAGAAGGAGGTGCGGAGAGAGACACTGGCAGGTGGCACGGAGGAGCAGCCTGTCCCGCAGCTTCATGGGGTAGCTCACAAAGGTTTACCAGACAGTGCAGAAACATTCAAGATATTTTTGTGCCCCTAGTCCGCCTACTTACGGACAGACTGTCCAGACTGACTGCTCCCAGCTAATCAGATAACCCATAAAAACTGTACAAACAGGGATGCCTGGGTGGCTCCGCGGTTGAGCACCTGCCTTTGGCTCGGGGCGTGGTCCTGGAGTCCCGGGATCGAGTCCCACATCAGGCTCCCTGCCTGGAGCCTGCTTCTCCCTCACCTGTGTCTCTGCCTCTCTCTGTATCTCTCATGAATAAATAAGATTTTTTTTAAAAAAAAATTTTAAAGAACTGTACAAACAAGATGCACTCTTCTCAGACTACAATTATTTTTCTCTCCTTTTTCCCCCCGTTTTAATAAATCCCGTTTTGCCTCTGTGGGGTGAAATCCATTTACTGATTTATCCTCTTTGTAAATAAGTAAACATTGTGCTATAATTTAGTGTGTTTGTGACTTTGGGTTATACCTGACACTGCTCTGCCTTGCTTCCTTTCTTAAAGAATCCATACAAGAAAGGTAGCATTTGCTATTTGCAACAGAAAATTAGAAAGTTACTTAAAACTACTGCTACCTATGAACCTTTTTTCTTTTGTTGCATATACAAAGGACTCTTATCTCCACTGCTTGAAACATCCCCATCCCTAGTTTTGATTATTCCTGTCAAGGGGATCATTTTCCACCAATAATAACCTGCCCATCCTTGAAACTCCATTCAAGCTTACCTCATGTACATTACATTAGCATTTTAATGCATTTAATATCCTAAACAAGGACCCAGGATCACAGGGTTGACTCCCTCATGATGGAGACCTATATTAATTGCCAAACTGCCTCCTCC
Organism: Nyctereutes procyonoides; assembly: GCF_905146905.1. NCBI lineage: Eukaryota > Metazoa > Chordata > Mammalia > Carnivora > Canidae > Nyctereutes > Nyctereutes procyonoides. The sequence goes on from NW_026575051.1 coordinate 71,982,374, forward strand.
CATCTCCTATGCATGACCTTCCCTTATCACCTTACCGTTCTAACAGTCCTCAATTTCTATAGCTCTTATGACCTTTACCATGCAAATTAGAATTTACCTTCTATATCTTTAACTTTCTTGATTGTTTTATGCAGATTAGTCTCCTCATGCCAACTAGGCAAGGATGGCTGCATTCCTTGGCATCTACTATAGTATAGCCCAGTGACTATCACATTGGAGATTGTAATGAATTTGATTACTTGAGTTAAATGAAAAATGTAAAAGGTTTAACCAAAATGAATAGTATGACTATGCTAGTATTTCGAGTTGAGTGGATATGTATTATAGGTATGAATCATTTTGTTTGCAATATTAGAATATAGGATTTGGAGTACATGACAAAGCCTGTTCTGTTGGCAGTTGACAAGCGGCCTCACTACAGAGCAAAAGGTATGTCAGTAACATGACCATATGGAAAAATACTCGCAGGAAATGCCATGAAAATCCAGGAGGGGGCAGCCCAGGTGGCTCAGCAGTTTAGTGCTGCTTTCAGCCCAGGGCCAGATCCTGGAGACCCGGGATCGAGTCCCATGTCCGGCTCCCTGCGTGGAGCCTGCTTCTCCCTCTGCCTATGTCTCTGCCTCTCTCTGTGTGTCTCTCATGAATAAATAAATAAAATCTTTAAAAAAAGAAAATCCAGGAGGTAATCTTCATTTGCCACGGGACAAGGAGTTTAACAAAAGTTCAAAAATAAATTAGTATATAGTCAAATAGGAACGATTTTACTAAAGTGTATAGTAAGTACTGGAAAATTTAGGAAATACCCACTGTTGTTACTCTTGAACAACAAGGTGGCTTTTGGTGGAGCCAGGCTACTCATGCTGTTTGACAAAGTCCAGGCATGGGAGTTAATCCTGAAAATCAGGAGAAGCCACAGCTGGCTCCCACGGATTCCTTTCACTTTGTTTTTGGCCATCTTTAGCATCATTATAATACTATTGGGGAATTTCCATTAAATAAAATAAAATAAATATGGAGTCTAAAAATAATTAAAATTTCCAACATGCTTCTTGGAATAAAACCCAATGCCCCCCACCCCCCACTCTGAAATTCCTCTAATATGAGAAATGCTGAGTTTTTTTTTATCAGTTAAGGGTAAAAGAAATCTGGGAACCTAGCCCAGTTAAAGCTGTCATGGAAGAAGTCCTTCAGGCACCTCTTAAGCGTCAAGTTAAAGAGACGACAGTTAACCAGTGGAACACATGATAAAATAGGTTGTGGGTACTGTAAACTGATAGAAGAAAGTTAAACATTTCTGTATATAACCTTTAAAATAATAACCCCTTTCATGTAACCATATTACCATAGACTAGTTTTTCCACGCAGGCCACGCTCTGTCTAGCACTTTTGTCTTTTACATCACACTCACTGCTTTCTCAAGAAATCAATAAAGGTCATGTTCATTATAGCAGTCGAAACTGAAAAGAAAAATATTTCGTATGAAAAAGATGTTTCGGGTGGGGGTGAATAGGTGACGGGCACTGAGGGGTACACTTGACGGGATGAGCACTGGGTGTTATTCTGTATGTTGGTAAATTGAACACCAATAAAAATTAATTCATAAAAATAAAAAAAAAAGATGTTTCTTAATCTTTAGAATGATTAAGATGTTTGCGATAAAATGTAAAATGTAATTATTTACTAGAAAAGAAACTGGAAAAACAAGGCAATGTAAAATGGTATAAATATAAAGCCCCTCCGAAATGATCAGGAGATGTCTGCACCCTGACTCTGTGCGTCCCCTCATTCGCCGACGCCGGCCTTTCCTTCGAGAGACCCACCCCAGCTGGAGCCGGAGCCCAGCGTGTTTTTTCAGAATGATAGGGTTTCTGGTTATATATTCATTAGGGCCTACATTTACTTAGTGTTTTCTAAATGTGTTATCTCATTTAATCCTCAGAATAACCCTGTGAGGTAATCATTATGACTTCATGCTACGTTACCTTAGAAGGAACTGCAGCAAAGAGGAACCGAATTGCTTATCCACACAAAAGTGATAGAGCCGTAATCTGACTCAGGAACCTGTACACTCATTTATTATATTTTTCTGCAATTCCACCCAACATGTAAAATGTAAAGGTGCTTTCTTAGAAGTAAGACTGTATGACCATCCCAATTTAATGTTATATCTTACTGTCCTGTTCCCCTCTGCCCATCCAGAAAGATACTAACAGTCGTTGGGGAAGTGCCTGAACACTAAAAGAAGCAGGAATTCATGATCCTGGATTCAAGGCTTAAAGTCAATAGTTCTCAATCCATCAGAGAGAACATTCCCTTTGTTCATTTGTTTTTTCTTTATTGGTATTTGTAGACCCAGTCTTACTGGAGGAGGGCAAAAGACATGGGCTGGAGTTCGTTTCTGCCTTCGTGAGCAGTGGGAATTTGGGCAAGTGGTTTAACTTTTTTTATCTCCATTTCCACATTTTATAAAATAGGAATCCTCAGGGGCACCCGGCTGGCTCAGTCAATGGAGCATGTGACTTTTGATCTCTGGGTTGTGAGTTTGAGCCCCATGTTGAGCACAGAGCCTACTTTAAAAAAAAAAAAAAATGGGAATAGTAAGCTCACCCAACCTGTCTTTACCCTCTTCTCAGAGTAACAGGTCAATATTGTAATGTAGGTGACCCTTCTCCGTAAGTTGCTTTCCTCCTTCCTCTCCCCCGTTTCCATCTTTCCTTTTTTTCTTCTTTAAAATGTATTTCATGGACCATTACAGCCAAAAGATACTGAATTTTCAAACAATTTCCCCTACTAAATTACCCTTAACATATGGAAGGAGTTCTGTCCCTATGACTAAATGAGTCACCACTCCAGGGCTCCAAAGCCCAGAATTAAGTTGAGCAGCAACAGAAGCATTCGATGGAAACTTTTATCTTCCTCACACAGGACAAAGGCATCTTTAGCAGACAGAGCCTGTGTGTCCAGGCCCACACAAAATTGGCATTTCCAGTAGAAAGCCGTCCTGCTTTTTGAGAAAGCAATGGCTGAAGAACAACTTCCTTCACATTCAAAGAGGATGCTGGGCTAATTGAATTTCTTAAAGGTATGAGTCAAGGATGGATCTGGCTTTGGCACCAATGTAGTGTGAAGTTTCATGTGGTAGCCATGAAAATGCACCTTCCAGCCTTCCTAATACAAGGAGAGTAATTGTTCAAGGGCCTGAATGCTGCACCCTGAAATCTCTAGTCTCCTTTGCATTCCGGCCATACCTCCTATGAGCCCTCCAGCCAATGGCTGAGTGTGGCTAGGGTACGAAGGCAAAACCATTCCTAGAGGATGTGGGACTCAGCCAACAGCTGACTCTGGTTGCCTCAAGGACTCCCTGGTGGCCTTGCTGAATCTTCCTTGGATGGCACAGGAGTCTAGGACACTTCCACCCAACTTTCTCTTGCTCCCCTTTTCACTCAGTCAGATTTGTTTTCTGGACAGATGGCTCTCCTGTCTTTTTTTTCTGGCTCTCTCCCCATCTCACTCACATGGTCATTTTCCCCTAATAAGACCTTTGTATATTTAATCCCAGCTTGACTTCTGCTTTTCAGAGGATCCAGAATAACATGTTTAATAGATCATTTAAACCCCTTAGTTTCAATTTTTTTTTATCTTGCGAATTGGGAGTCGGGAGACAGAATAGCTGGAAGTGGGGAAAGACTTAGTGCAATAAAAAGAAGTCATGCCTGCATTAAATGACATGATGAGGGGGGGCCCTGGGTGACTCAGCGGTTTAGCACCTGCCTTCAGCCCAGGGCATGACCTTGGGGTCCCAGGATTGAGTCCCACGTCAGGCTCCCTGCAAGGAGGCTGTTTCTTCCTCTGCCTGTGTCTCTGCCTCTCTCTGTGTATCTCATGAATAAATAAATAAAATCTTTAAAAAAAAAATGACATGATATAGTAGTTAGATGGCTGTACCTTAGAATCACTAGTTCCTTACATATTTTGGAGATTAACCTTTTCAGATATATGATTTGCAAATGTTTTCTCCCATTCTGTAGGTTCCTTTTTACTCTGTTGATTGTTGGTAACACAAAAATTGTAAATGTTTGAAAGTTTTGCGTCAGAATTTGATTAGCATTTGTTTTCATTCTTAGTGCTAGATAATGGTGTATCTTACAGTGTTTTACAGTAGATGAAATAAATTGCTTTCAAAAAATAGTGTTTAAAACACTGCAGGAAGAAAGGAGGGCCTGGCTTGCTCATTTGGTAGAGCATATGACTCTTTTTTGTTTCAAGTTTTTTTTTTTTTTTTTTTTAAGATTTTATTTATTCATCAGAGAGAGAGAGAAAGAGAGACACAGGCAGAGGGAGAAGCAGGCTCCATGCAGGGAGCCCGACATGGGTCGATCCTGGGACTCCAGGATCAGCCCTGGACTGAAGGTGGCGCTAAACTGCTGAGCCACCCAGGCTGCCCTGTTGCAAGTTTTTATTTAAATTCCAGTTAGTTAACACAGAGTGTAATACTGGTTTTAGGAATAGAATTTAGTGATTTATCACTTACGTATAGCAGCCAGGAGCATGTGACTCTTGAGTCATCCCCAAGTCGGGGGTGGAGCTTACTTAAAAAACAATAAATAACAGTGCAAAATATTTTTATATGTAAAATGGTATTAGGTTCTAGGCTTAAATACTAGATTTTGTCATCTATATATTTAGCACTGGATGATTAATCTGTATGGGACACTGTCCCTCACATTGCAGGATATCTAGCTTCCCTAATGTCCCTAATGAATACCAGTAATACCTGTATTCATTGTAAAAAAAAAAACCAAAATAACTGCCAGACTTCCCAAACACCATTGGGAGAAGCCCACATATACCTTGAGAGTCAGGTTTGTAAATGTTTGTGACTACGATACGGTATTCTCGTTCCTGGTCACTAGAGGGAGGAAGTCGTCTCTACCACAGACCTAGGTCACCGCGTACTGGACCATCTCAACACAGCCCTTTATTGTGCTAAGGGAAGTTAGAGCTTAGCCTGGTGAAGAGGATGACAATGAAGTTTCAAGTGCTGTTCTAAGTTATCACCCAGTTGACTCAAGCCTCCATAACACATTCTCTACATTTCACAGTGATACACTGAGTTCTGTGCCGTTCGGCAGCCGAATTCCAGAAGGATATAAAACATTTGAACTACTTTGGCTAATTCTGTTCTTTTTTTTTTTTTTTTAAGATTATAGTTACTTATCTGACAGAGCATGTGTGTACATGCGGGCTGGGAGGCAGAAGGAGAGGGACCAAGCAGACTCCCCGCTGAGCAGGGGCTCCATCCCAGGCAGTAAGAAACCTCTGCCTGGGTCTCTGCCTCTCTCTCTTGTGTCTCTCGTGAATAAATAAAATCTTAAAAAAAGAGATGAAGCAGGAGCAGCAATAGGGTTTAGGGCAGATGATCCCCAAACATTAGCACGTATCACAATCACCTGTAGTGCTGGTTAAAATACAGTTGCTAGATTCCACTCAGGTTAGATTCCACAGGGCAGTAATGGGGTTCTCAAGATTGCATTTCTAACAAGATTTAAGTGAACCTCACGCTGCTGGTCTGGGGACCACCCTTTGCAACCTACGACATTAGGGTAATGGAGAGTAGTAGGTTGAAGCTGAAGAGTCAGAGAAAAAAGGTCCAAATAAGATCAGAGAATCGTCATGTAGCATCTGAACGTGCAGAAGTGAAAAGGGAAACCCAGCAAGAATGTTGAGTATATCAGCACTACCTATGGTTATATGTCCTGAGCAGATCAACATCTTCAGTGATGAGAGGATAACAGAACTTCTTAGCTTGTAAATTAAGGAAATCTCTAGAGAGCAACTTCTACCTAGAATTGAAGGAGGAAAGTAACCAAAGGAAAAAAAGTATTTCCAAAATTGGGATTATAAATGAAATTATACAGCAAGAAGAAGAACTTGCAAACAGAGTCAGCAGCTTTTTGTTTTTAAAGATTTATTCACGTGAGAGAGAGCGTGGTGGGGGGTGGAGTCAGAGGGAGAGGCAGATTCCCTGCTGAGCAGGGAGCCCGACTGGGGCTAGACCCCAAGACGTGGAGGTCCCAACATGAGCCAAATGCAAATGCTTAACCATCTGAGCCACTCGGGCACCCCAGAGTCAACAGCTTTTATTTAAGCACAGAAGAAAAGTCAAAATAGTGGAAATGGGCAAATAGAATTCCAATTTTTGAATTCATGACAGTATTTTTAAATTTATGGTTATAATTTACATTCACTAAAATGCATGACTCTTAATTGTACAACTTGACAGGTTTTAACAAATGGGTACGTCTGTGTTATCATCGCCCAAATCAAGATAATGGTGCCTCACTATCACCCCTGAAAGTTTGCTCATGCTTCTTTCCAGTTACTCTACAGCCCTGAGGCAACCATTCTTTGGATTTCTATCACCATGGTTAAGTTTCCCAAACCACTGAACTTCACATATATGGAGTTATGTAGTATGTACTCTTTTTTATTGACTGATAGCACACAGCGAGGTGGGGGGCAGAGGGAGAAAATTTTAAGCAGACTCCGCACTAGGGGTGGACCCAAGTTTGGGGTTCAATCTCACAACCCTGAGACCATGACCTGAGCCAAACTCAAGAGTCAAACACTTAACGGACTGAGCCACCCAGGCGCCCCTAGAATGTACTCTCTTCTCTGGCATCCTTCACTTAAAGTTTTTGAGGAATCCCTGGGTGGCTCAGCGGTTTGGCGCCACCTTCAGCCCGGGGCGTGATCCTGGGGTCCCGGGATGGAGTCCTGCGTCGGGCTCCCTGCATGGAGCCTGCTTCTCCCTCTGCCTGTGTCTCTCATGAATAAATAAATAAAATATTTTTAAAAAATAATAAATAAAAATGTTTTTGAGATGCATCCATGTTGTTACATGATCAGTAGTTTGTTCCTTCTTGTTGCTGAGTCATGTGCCGTTTATGAATACATCATGATGTACACATTCACCTTTGGTAGACCTTGATTTGATACTAGCTTTCAACTATGACAAAACTGCTATGAACATTCTTATGCTGCAAATAAATTATACTTTAATAAAGAAAACAATGACAAATCCCAAAAACAAAAGAATATCTATTTTTAGTAACATCTTTGGTCACTTAAATGACCAAAGAAAGGGCTACCACACAACAGTGAGGTGGTAGGGATCACATATTTATCACTCAACGTTAGCTACTATCGATATGATCAAGAAAATGTAAATGGATTCAAACTGGGTAAGTACACGGACTAGAAAGCAAGTGGAGAACATACTCATTTCCCAATACTAAGCTGCCGTGCTAGAATCCGACTCTGAAGCTTAAAGAAATGAAGACTTGGAAATGAAGTTACTACGAGGTCAGAAGACATGCATAGGCTTAACGTGAATCAGTTAATGGCTTAACGTCCATTCAGTTGCTGTGGCTGGTTCTGCAATGCAAACCTCTGCTCGATTAGTAGACATCATCCTCCAGAAATGTGTGCTGTAATAAAGCCCTTAATGAGAAGACCCATATTTCTAGAACTTTGTAGAGGAGTACATGAATCTGAAGATTCTATGTATGTGGTCAATTTGGGGTAATGTCCCAACTGGGTCTATCTAGAACTGTAGGAAATAACATCACTGGCAACTCTTCACCATAATATGTGCTTCCTACTTACTTCCTAAAGTCTCCAGTTACAGAACAATCTTTTAAATATGAGTATTATTGTTACCTTGATAGAAGTTGACCAAAATTATTAATTATTCCTTTATCTGTGTACTTTTGTATTTTCTATTTTTTTTTAATTTTTTTTTATTTATTTATGACAGTCACAGAGAGAGAGAGGGGGGCAGAGAGAGAAGCAGGCTCCATGCACCGGGAGCCCGACGTGGGACTCGATCCCGGGTCTCCAGGATCGCGCCCTGGGCCAAAGGCAGGCGCCAAACCGCTGCGCCACCCAGGGATCCCTGTATTTTCTATTTTTGGTGACTGATAAAAATAAGCTATATAACATTTTAAATATTTCTCCAACTTTTTGTTCAGAAAAATTTCAGACCACAGTTGAAGTAATATTAAAATATTAATACTGCCGTTAAAAAAAAAAGACTCTCAACTATGTAAAAATATTACTAAGAAGTTGTTCCCTTTTTCGACAAGGGAAATTGAAAGTACATCAGGTACGGACTGCATCTAGGAGGAATTGGCACACTTTCTAATCCCTCAGCCTAAAGGGGACATCATTCCTCATTTATAAAGAGGTACCAACTTTGTTTGCTGATGCCTGAGGACAAAGTTAAACTGAGGGTGGGAGTGAGGAGAATAGGTGGATCCATATTACAGAAAGATCCTAAAGAGGCTGTGTTACTCTGAAAGGAAGCTTCCTGGGAGAACTTAAGCAATGACCTGGCTACAGACCAGATTTGCAAATGACATGAAATTAGGGATGTAAAATTACTCATTAGGAGTAATTGATCATCCAAACACAAATAATTAAAGTAAATTTAATTTAATAAAAATTAATATAGATACATGTAAAGTGTTGGACACAAACTTCAATGAAGTAGAACATAAAGGAACCTAATTCAGCATCACGTGAATACCTCAAAATTTAACGGTTTGGGCAGCCCCGGTGGCTCAGAAGTTTAGCACTGCCTTTCGCCCAGGATGTGATCCTGGAGACCTGGGATCAAGACCCATGTCGGGCTCCCTGCGTGGAGCCTGCTTCTCCCTCTGCCTGTGCCTCTCTCTCTCTCTGTCTCTCATGAAGAAATAAACTCTTTAAAAAAAAAATTAAGGGTTTGGTAAAACTTAATCTTACTAGACGTGGAAAGGGTAATATTGCTGCCCCAAAAGCTAATGTTCTCACAAGATCCGTTTAAGGAAATACACTTTGTAAAGTATAGGTGGTAAGAATTCCGATCTTACTTTGGATGTTACTTTGTTCGGTTCAGGGCACTTGACTTTAGGAAAAACACTGACATAATGAATCCTGTTTATTAGCATACACCATGGATGAGGAACATTGAAGGATTTTTTTATCTAGCCAAGTTTGTGGTGATGGTGGTGGAGGGGGCAGGGAGCTGTTAGGAGGACGGGATTATCTGGGATGATCTTTAAGGACTTAACTCTGTGGAACCAGGGTAATTACATTCTGCAAGACTGCATGGGTCAAAAAATATGGGTGCTGAGAGCCTGCTTGGCAATAGCTGGATGTTACAAGGCAGGGCATTTCTAAGTAAATTTAACAAAACTGGGAAGGGAGTAAGGTTCCCTCACTTGAGGAGTCCAAGGAAAGGTTATCCATGGTTCTCAAATCTGTACCTTTGTATCTAATTCAACTGGTTTGAGCGTAGAGCCTAGATAGCAGAATTTTTTCAAAACTCACCAGCTATTTTTTTTTAAAAAGACTTTATTTATTTATGAGAGAGAGGGCAGGGGAGGAGCAGAGGGAGAGTAACAAGTAGACTGTGCTGAGCATGGAGTCTGACGTGGGGCCTGATCTCAGGACCCGGAGATCATGACCTGACCCGAAACCAAGAGTCAGATGCTTAACCAACTGAGCCACCCAGGTGCCACACTCGCCAGCTATTAATAATGGGCAGTTGGGTTTGAGAAATACTAGGCTAGATAACTATGTAAATTAAATGTGAAATTAAAATGGAGAGGAAGGTAAATGGAAATTAACATTTAATATTACATGCCAGCCATTGTCCTTGGCATTTTCACACTCTGACCTTAGCACAGTGCCTGGCACCTAGTAAACTCTCAAATGTGTTTTCTACAACCTTATAATGGCATTCTCTAAATAATCCTGGGAGATTATTAGTTTATAATACAGGTATCGTCATCCCTGTATTGTGGACAAGGAAACCACAGCTCAGAAAAGGTATTTATTTCGGCTAATGCGTTAGGTAGTAGACTGTAAAACTGTGACTTAATCCCAATTTAAAGCTAGTGTGCCCTGGTCTCTGACCGGCTCACTCAGTAGAGCGTGCATCTCTTGATCTCAAAGAGTTTTAAGTTCCAGCCCCATGTTGGGTACAGAAATTACTAATAAAATCTTTAAATAAATAAAATAAAGCTAGCGTGTCTTCCCTGTCTCTTCAGGCCACTAATAAGACATGTTGGTATTTGTAAAAATTAGCAGCTTAAGTGGCCCTTTTTAATAGAACACTTCTTCCTGACCTATTCTCAAAAAACATTACATTAAATGCAAATCATGAAAAAGTGAAAGCCAAAAAGTAGACATTTTCCTAACGTGGCCTGTCAGGCCTGCAGAAGCTCCCCTGCAAGTCTGGAGAACCCCAGAGGGCAGAGGAAATGGATTAGAGTGGCCCTTCAGAGCTCAAACAAAGCCCTTCAAGCAAACATGCAGAAAGCACTGCTCACAAGTACATCACATCCACAATCCAGGACTTCAGCTCTCTGCTGGGGGGGGGGGGGGGGGGAGGTTGGCCCTGAAGGGACAGGCCCGATCTTCTCTGGCACCTTTGCTGAAGAGGAAACATTCAAGGAAAGATACCTCAGTGAGACAGAGAGTTCCTCAAGAGCAAGGACAACCTTAATAACCAAGGCGAAATAATAATTGCTGCAAGACTGCACTGCAAGGCCACACTACTTTTCAAAAATAAAATATACTTCAAGTGGTAAGCATTGAATTGACAATGAAATGCTAGATTCAGATTTTTTTCTGGTGTCTGGCCAATTGTTAAATTTTAGAGCCTATGCTAACACACACAAAATGGTAATTTGATGACTGAAATTTTCTTTTCTGAGCTTCATGTACTATTATAAACCAAATATACATTAAAATTTATTCTAGAAAAACATGAAGATACAGGTTCTAAATATTGTTAAGAGACTCCTTTAAATAACCAATATAATAACGATCAGGGCCAATTTGGGACCCAGATATACTTATATCCATAATTTTACACATTATGTTTTCCAAAGTATTGAGTATGTTGTCTTAGGTACTCAAGGAGAAGCTGTTAAGAGACCTTCCATTTGTAGCCTTTTTTTATCCATTGGCCTCTAGCTATACATTACCCATCTTAAATTTTAGCTAGATAACCCTTGTCTTAAAGTCACAAAAAAATTCATAGGGAGAAAGTTTAATACTCATGTGTATTTTATACACTCCGAGATATTCAAGAAGCCTAAAACCATGCTGTGCGATGTAATTTAAAATTTACCAGTAGCCACAAAAAATGGTAAATATTTTTTAGTATTAATCAGTATATCAACAGCATTATTTCAATATGTAATCAATATACAAAATTAAGGTATTTTACATTTTTTCCCATACTAAGTCTTTGAAATTCAGTGTGTATTTTATACTTATACAGCAGATCTCAATTTGGACTAGACATATTTTAAGTGCTTCGTAGCCACTGGTGGCTAATGGTTACCGTACTGGAAGCACATGTCTAGAGTCTAACTCTCTTCTATCTCCAGTGTAAGTCACCTTAAAATATACAAAAACCAAGCACATAGAAGTTGATCCAAAGTTACGTAATGCTCTGGTAAAATGGCAAGGGAGATTTTAAATGTATAGGGTTTAGACTTTTCTAATCACTTAAACAAAAAATTTGCTTTTAAGGGCTTTGTAAGATTTTTTACACCAATTTTACAAGTGCCTTGAAAACCATCTTTTGGGACACCTGGGTGACTCAGTGGTTGAGCATCTGCGGTTGAGCGTCTGCCTTCAGCTCAGAGAGTGACCCCGGAGTCCTGGGATCAAGTCTCACATTGCGCAGGGAGCCATCTTCTCCCTCTGCCTGTGTCTCTGCCTCTCTCTCTCATGAATAAATAAATAAAATGTTTAAAAAAAAAAGAAAAAAGAAAAAAACATCTTCTTCCCATTACCTCATCAAGTCTTTCTGGGTACTAGGATATTTTGTTCTTTTTTTCCATTTGAGTTGTTCACTTTGTCATTCAGTATCTGGTAACAACTATGTGCAAAACATGCTAGAAGCAGTGAGAGACACAAAGGATATCCCATCATCTCTTTGCCTTCACAAACTTCCAAACTAGCTAGAAAGGGAAAGAGTGAAAAACCTGTAAAAATGTATTTGCATTTTTTACTGTATCACCGTTCCCCAATTCTTTAACAATAAAAGGAATGACTTTATCTTCTTATTCTTGTTATCTTCCCAAGGCCTGACAAAATGCCTTATTGATAAATATTTGTGGAATTCACTGTTCATGAATTATATATTATTTTCTGGAACAGGAGTCCCTGTAAGTACACCAAGTACTTGAAAAGACATTTCTAAAATAAATAAATAGAATAGAATAGGACAAGACATTTCATCTTCTTTAAGGGGAACAGAAAAACTGGAAGGCAGACAAATTATCTCTCAGGCCTTGAAAAATCTGACACAACAGAAGGCAGGGAGGTTTGAAGAAAACAATAAACAAGTTTTTACAGCTGAGAAAGTATGATAGAAGAATTTGCAACTTATGATAGAAACTGCTTATTAAATGAGCAAGTGAATAAAAAAAAAAAGAACTGAATGACCTTAGAATATCACTTAACAGAGACAGAAATGGAAGCTTTAAGGAATTAAAGTGGTGGTGCTACACAAGCTATATGGAAAAAAAGTGACATCATGAGTAAGCACTTATAATTGTTAACATTTTAAAGCCAAACCCGTAGCAACAACCCTCCCAACCTTGCAAGGTACAGCAGTGTGCCCTAGTTTCTTACTTTTGTAAGAATGTCTTAATGTCTGTTTAGCTATGTTTAGAACTTTAATAATCCTATAATCTGTTGTTATTGTGAACAATTACTTCATGCATTATTTGTGGGCAGAGTGAAGAATAAGAAATCTAGCAGAGTAACATGCTTTTATTTTACAACAACACATATAAGGAAAAACAAATATGCCAATGGTACATTTCCAGTTTGACAGAGCAGTCTCACAAAGTATATTTAGGAAAAAAGACACATCAATTACTAAGTTGTTACCAGGGTAAATGATCAAGTAAGACACTCAAACCAAACATCTCTTGTAGGTTATTTTTTCCATGAAGACAATTCCCAGTCTTCAGAATCTGACAAAACCAACTTATTCAAATTATATTTCTAAGGATACAGTTTAAACAGAAACAAGAAGTCAAAAAATCTCATTTTCATGTAAATCTCTGTATCTTACCAGAAAGTAAAATTGTTATTTTTTCAACCATTCCCAATTGAAAGCAAAAAGAAAGCCCGTACAGCTCAAATTTCCCCAGTAAGCAGAAAGTCATTTTACTAAACACTAGAGAAATAACAACACAGTATTAATCTTCTGCATAAATTAAATCAAATGAAAACAAGAGAAGGCACTCAAAGTTGCTTTGTTTCTTTAAAGAACTCTTATCTACGCAATACATTTAACACTCCCAATCTCCTTCCATTCTCCCATGAAAATCCTGAGAAAGGGATGCCTGGGTGGCTCAGCGGTTGAGCATCTGCCTGCGGCTCAGGTCATGATCCCACGGTCTCGGATCAAGTCCCACATCAGGCTCCCCGCAGGGAGCCTGCTTCTCCCTCTGCCTCTGTCTATGCCCCCCCCCTCTCTGTGTGTGTCTCATGAATAAATAAAAATCTTTAAAAAAAAGAAAAAGAAAATCCTGAGAAAAAGTGTTTCTCCTCCCATTACTACTGACAGAAAAAAACCTCTAATTTGAAGGCTCTGTCAGCCAGTCTTACTTAATCTTAGCCCAATTTTTATCTTGCTCATTTTTGACTGTGGTCTTCTGTTTCCCTCGCACAGGTTACCCATCAAAACTACTACTTCCATCCACCACGTACTAGGTATCCTTTTTCCTTTCATTTAGATGTGTCTCCCTTTAAGCCCTCTAGGTGTCGCTGAAGGGGGCTGAGGGTTGGGAAGAGAGCAGAGGGAAGAGCTTCCAGCGGACTATTTTACAGGACACCTGTCCCTAGATAATGAAGAGCTAAAGCCAAATTAAAAGGCTTGCTTTTGCAGATGCTTTTGAAATATAACTTTTTTTTTTCCTAAAGAGACAGGAGACAGATGGAGGAAAAGTGTACAGCCATCCTGGCATTTAATCACATTCAGGGTAAGGAGAAGAGGCACAAGAGGTATACCTAGGTGTTGTGTGAATTTAATAGTTGAGGCTGAGAAAGCCTGGTACTTAGAATGGACATCATCATCCTTGCTCCTGCCACGAGAATAAGGTCTAACTTGTCACTTTAACCACTAGCTTGACATTGTTCTAGATCATGAAAGTGGAGGGAAGAGGGGCTGAGGAATCAAGGAGTTCTTTCGGGGGGAGGAACAGAAGGGTCTTTTGTATGCTGGCAGGAACCCTGGGTCCACCAGCAGTTCTAGGGGTTCCTGTTGACCAGAAACAGCATAATGGGGCCAACAATAATCTGCAAGGTATTCCCCAGTAGGTCGCAGCCCAAGGTGGGCGGGCATGGCCAGTAGTGGGCAGTAGGAGGTGACCACAGGTGCAAGAAGAGCAGTGGAGTCGCATAAATCAGAGACCAAGTGGCGCGTCTGGCGCGTCGCTGCCCCCTCCGCCCCACAAGTGTGCATAGGCTCCATGCCTGCACTACAGAGCAAGGTGGGTAGAATGAGCTCCTAGGCAAAGCTAGAATTCCAGACGGTCAAGAGCCAGACCAAAGGCCCTGGAAACAAACGGTCCATGCAGCGCGCAAAAGGGAATGCAAGTTACAGCATCATTTGCTTGGCTGAGGAGCGACGGGAATCATGGCCACGCAGCGCGACGGCCAGTGGAAAGGACGGAGGGCGGCCTTCAAAGTCCCAGTCTTAGGTTGCGAAAACTCAATGTCCGGAGGAAAAAGGTCGTGGCGACGTCAGGAAGGCCTGTGCTTGGCCGTGTGTGTCGGCCAAGCACAGGCCCAGCAGGAGCCGGCAGGGGGCCTCGGCACACTTCCACGTGCCACGGCAGAGCTCAGCCGGACTGGAATCCGAAGGGCCTGGGGATCTCTACGGGCTCTCTGATCGGGCGACGCCTGGCCCTGCGGACTCCTTCGCGCAGCAGGTAATACTGCAGTGGATTCGGCCACAGATCCTCCTTGATGATCTCAGCGATCTTGTCGGCCTCTGGGAGGCTGTGGTCTGAAAACCAGGTGAAGAAACTGCAGACGACGTCTTGGCTCCTGCGAATGAAGGACTGGGGCTCGCGGCCGCGGCGCCAGGCGATGGGCGTGGACAGAGACACCACGCGGCCAGAGGCCCTCACCTCATACTCCTTGACGAGGAGCTTGTTTCTGAAGTAGGGGTTTCTTCGGAAGAAGAACTTGAATTTGCAGCCGGCCCTGGGGTGTCTGAGCTCCTTCACCTCCAGACTGGTCACGTATCTCAGCATCTCTGCGTCCCGGCCGCGGATCATGGGCGCCAGCTGCGGGTGGTTGCGGAAGGCCGTGGCCCAGAAGCCCGGGATGTTCTGGATGATGTAGTTTCTCCTCTCCAGGTAGTGGCGACGCATCCGCCCAAACTTATGCTCCAGCTGCTGGAAGGCCCTGTCGGCCTGCGCGTTCACCGTGTCCAGCTCCAGCTGGATGGCTTCCAGGGGGTTCATGCGCGCATCCGGGCTCGAGCGTCGGGGCCCCGCGGCCGCCCCGGCACCCTCCCGCCCGGCCAGCTCTTCCTCTCGCTGCGGGTCTGTCTCCATCCTGGGCCGCTCCTCCTCCTCCTCCTCCTCCTCCTCCGCCGCCGCCGCCGCCGCCGCCGCCGCCGAAGCGAGGCCCTCGCGGGCCGGCAGCTCCGGGGCCGTCTCCTCGGCCCGCACGTCCGACGCCCCCGGAGGGCCCCCCCGGCCCGGCCCGCGCGCCCCGGCGCTCCCACACCCATTTTCCAGGCCGCCGTCCGTCGCCACC
The DNA here is from genome assembly GCF_905146905.1 of Nyctereutes procyonoides. Classification (NCBI taxonomy): domain Eukaryota; kingdom Metazoa; phylum Chordata; class Mammalia; order Carnivora; family Canidae; genus Nyctereutes; species Nyctereutes procyonoides. The sequence goes on from NW_026575051.1 coordinate 71,998,226, forward strand.
GACACCCGCGCCGCTGCCAGGCCTTCGCTAGGGGGCGGGGCCTCCGCCCGCCCCGCTCCGGTCGCTACGGAACCGCGACGCCCGCCGCCTCCCACCGGGGCTGGGGGGCCGCTGTCCGCGGGGGCGGGGGCGGGGGCGGGGGCGGAGGCGGCGGGGGCTCCCCGCTCCTCCGAGAGCCCAGGCGGGGCGGGCGCGGCTGCGGCTGCGGGCCCGTCTGCCGCCGCCGGCCCCGCCGTCACCCCGGGCTCCGCCATCACCTGTGACGACGCCTCGGCTTCCTCACGGAGCCGCCTCACGGAGCTTCCTCACGGAGTCTCGTCACGGAGCCTCGTCACGGAGTCGCCTCACGGAGCCTCGTCACGGAGCCTCTCACGGAGCCGCGTCACGGAGCCTCCGTCACGGAGCCTCGTCACGGACTGCCGCGGGTCCGGCTCCCCGCGGGCGCGGTCGGGAGTCGGGAGGCTGCAGGCTCGGGGGAAGGGGCCCCGCCGCCCTGTCAGGCCGCTCCGGTCACGAGCAGCCCGCCCAACCACGGGCGGACGTAGGCGCTCCTCACCGCAACCGCCCCCCGCCCCCCGCCCCCCGCCGGCGTCTGGGGCGCCCGCCCACCCGTCCGCTCGCGAGCGCCTCCGCGCGGTTGACGTCAGGGCCGCAGATCTCGCGAGAGCGCACGGATGCGGCGGGCGGCGCGCGCGGCTGCGGCCTCGGCGGCTCCGGGGTGCCCCGAGCTCGGCGCGGCGCTGCCCCCCGGAAGCGTGTGGTGCCGGCGTTGCGGTGTATTTTCCGGGCGGGAAGGTAGTTTTTCCCTTAAGGAAGAATCTTTGCATGAAGAAGGAACTCCCGGATTTCAGTCGACGCCAAGTCTCATGTGCTCAGGAAGTTATTTTGTCACGTAGGGAAAAAAGGAAGGTTGCTGTTTTCCACAGATACAGTAGTATTCCTTGTGGCTACTGATTGGGGAAGTTTTTCCTTATCTTTTTGAACCTAAAGTCTTAAGAAGAATATGTGTCTCTCCCACATGACACAGTTCTCTTGCTGTCTAGAACGTTCTCTTTTTAGGCAGATACTGTTCATCCTCTGAGACACTTGTCATAAAACTATCTTGCTGTAGGATGTGCTAGACATTTTAGTTTTTTAAGATTTCTAATCTATTTATTCATGAGAGACACAGAGAGAGGCAGAGACACAAGCAGACTCCATGCAGGGAGCCCGATGCGGGACTCGATCCCAGGACCACGACCTGGGCTGAGGGCAGGTCCCAAACCGCTGAGCCCCCCAGGCGTCGCAACATTTTAGTTCTTATAAAGAACTCTGCTATGACTTTGATTTTACTCACTGGGGAACTGAGGCAAAGAGACACTGGGCCACTTAACTCAAAATGACATAATAGTCAACCTGGGGCACCTGGGAGGCTCAGTTGGTTAAGTATCTGACTCTTGATTTTGGCTCAGGTCATGGTCTGGGGTCATGGGGCTCTGTAATCAGCGTGGAGTCTGCTTGAGATTCTCTCTTGCTCTCCCTCTGCCCCTCTCCGATTCGTGCTCTCTCTCTAAACAAATAGGGGTACCTGGGAGGCTCAGTGGTTGAGCATCTGCCTTGGGCTCAGGGTGTGACCCCAGGGTCCTGGGATCGAGTCCCATATCGGGCTCTCCGTGGGGAGCCGGCTTCTCCCTCTGCCCGTCTCGGAAATAAAATCTTTATAAATAAATAAAAACTTTTTTTTTTAATTTTTTTATTTATTTATGATAGTCACAGAGAGAGAGCGAGGCGCAGAGACATAGGCAGAGGGAGAGGGAGAAGCAGGCTCCATGCACCGGGAGCCCGACGTGGGATTCGATCCCGGGTCTCCAGGATCACGCCCTGGGCCAAAGGCAGGTGCCAAACTGCTGCGCCACCCAGGGATCCCTAAATAAAAACTTTTTTTAAAAAAAGGTAGATCCTGGGATCCCTGGGTGGCGCAGCGGTTTAGCGCCTGCCTTTCGCCCAGGGCGCGATCCTGGAGACCCGGGATCGAATCCCACATCGGGCTCCCGGTGCATGGAGCCTGCTTCTCCATCTGCATGTGTCTCTGCCTCTCTCTCTGTCTCTCTGTGACTATCGTAAATAAATAAAAAAATTTAAAAAAAAAAAAAAAAAAAAAAAAAAAAGGTAGATCCGGGATTCCCAGGTGGCGCAGCGGTTTGGCACCGCCTTCAGCCCAGGGCCTGATCCTGCAGACCCGGGATCGAGTCCCGCGTCAGGCTCCCTGCAGGGAGCCTGCTTCTCCCTCTGCCTGTGTCTCTGCCTCTCTCTTTCTGTGTGTCTATCATGAATAAATAAATAAAATCTTAAAAAAAAAGGTAGATCCATGATCTGAATCAAGTAGTTTAATTCAAGAGCTTGTGTTCTCTGTACAAAATGTAAAGTTACACCCTAAAAAACATAAAACTATCCTCACTTAACGTCAAATTATTACACAATTATCTCCCTCCTATCCACTTCCCTCTCTACAAGCATATTAATATTTGTTAGGAAAGCGCACCAGGATTTTCTTTGTTTAGAGGAAAATCAGTTATTCCTACTACCTAAATTCAGTATTTTGTAAACCCTATCAGACCTGTTATCACCTTTTTATAGCATGCATTTTCTGAAATAGTCTTTACTTTTTAAAAATTTATTATTTTTTTATTCATGAGAGACACAGACAGGCAGTGACACAGGCAGAGGGAGAAGCTCCACTAAGGGAGCCCGATGCAGGACTCCATCCTGCGACCCTAGGATCACACCCTGAGCAGAAGGCAGACACTCAACCACTGAGCCATCCAGGCATTCCAAGTCTTTATTTTCTTGATATGAAATTCTTGGATAATATAACCCACCTACACACATTAATAAAAAATAAATAAAATGATTCTGATAGAGAAGAGTAACTTATAATAGTGTCTGTTTCAACATGTAAAGGCATTAACATGCCCACATTATAAGAAATGACAAAGTAGTTAGAAAGTTACACCTATTGGTATAATCACAATGGATGGAGACTAATACAGGTAGGTTTTACTTGTGACTCAGATACCCTGAGTAGCATTCTTCATGGTGACCAAATCTCGGCTAAGCTTTGGAAAAGAAAAAGGAAGAGGTCCCCTAGATACATTTCTGTTATCAGAATGTGTCCTCTAAGCACTATCAGCCAGGTGTCAGTCATGACATCGTTGTTAGTGCCTGAGCACGTTGGGAACTTGGTGGTGGTTACTGATTTCATTCCAGACAAACCTCGTTTTTTAAAGATATTTTATTTATTCATGAGAGACACTGAGAAAGAGGCAGAAACACAGGCAGATTGAGAAGCAGGCTCCATGCAGGGAGCCCGATGTGGGACTCGACCCCAGGACTCCAGGATCATGCCCCGGGCCGAAGGCAGGCGCACTTAATTGCTGAGCTACCCAGGAGTCTCCTGGACAAACTTTAAAGAACATCTGAAGAAGGGATACAGCCTGTAATTTGAAAATTTTCCATCAAGATCTTTGGAAAAGATCTTTGAAAAAGTGCCAACATCAAAATTTAAATAATTAGTGTCTGTGTCTTTGAAGAAAATCATAGATACACATAGTTGAACACCATTTTAAGAAATATAGCATCATTGGGATCCCTGGGTGGCGCAGCGGTTTGGCGCCTGCCTTTGGCCCAGGGCGCGATCCTGGAGACCCACGATCGAATCCCACGTCGGGCTCCCGGTGCATGGAGCCTGCTTCTCCCTCTGCCTGTGTCTCTGCCTTTCTCTCTCTCTCTGTGACTATCATAAATAAATAAAAATTAAAAAAAAAAAAAAAGAAATATAGCATCATCAAAATAATTGAGGCAGAGAGGATAATATTGTTTGGAAACTGTTGCAGAAAATTTTCTGAATATGTAGAAGTTTTAGAAATACCTTAACAATTTGTTTTGCTTTTGTTTTTCCTTTTATATATATCCAAGTATGATATTTGATTTACATCTAAATAACTATAAAAGAGCTTTTGAAAGATAAAAAAATACATTGTGTCATAGTTCAAAGTCTTTTTCTTTTTTGCTCTCTTTTCTTGGTGATTTTTAAATAATACTATGTTTTAGAACTGACGGGGGGGGGGGGGGGCAGCCCTGGTGGCGTAGCGGTTTAGCGCCACCTGCAGCCCAGGGTGTGATCCTGGAGACCTGGGATCGAGTCCCGCGTCGGGCTCCTGCATGGAGCCTGCTTCTCCCTCCTTCTGTGTCTCTGCCTCTCTCTCTCTCTATCATAAACAAATAAATAAATAAATCTTAAAAAAAAAAACTGACGGGGTCTTAAATTACATGAAATGCCATAGTTTCCTTCCTGGAAAATTTATTTCACAGTAAAACCTTGGAAACATATTTTCTTTTTACATGTAAAATGATGTTAAATTCCAGGCTCAGATAAATAGAAGTGTTTTTCCCTTTCTGGAGTGGGACAATTTTGTTGTTGAGGACTCACTGTCGGTATATAGCATTCCTGACAAATAACTTTCTTTTTAATAACCAAAATATACCTCTGCAAACTTCTAAGACACGCCAAAGGAAGGTACGTCTACTGAGAATCTGTTACCTAGCAGGCATGGTCTTCATACTGAGTTTCACTAGAGGAAGCAACTGGTCTTTAAGAAAGTGACATGAACTTTGGAATAGTCCTTCATTTTAAATGAAATAGTCTTGTAATTTAAATTGAACCACAATCTTTTACTCCCATTAAGCTATAATTGTTACAAACTAGTCTTCTTAAATGGGGCTTAGAATTGTTACAGTGGCTCCCAATAATCAAATCAGACCAAAATATCTCAAAAGACCCTGCCTACTCCAAGTTCTTTAGCTATGTGGACTAGTTAGTCATGGACCTGGTTTCAGGTTCTAGCTCTGTCAGTCACTATCTGTTTAACCCAGGAAGGTCCTTTCATCTCTCTGAGCCAGTGGATCTCTGTGTTAAATAGAGATTGTAATACATACTTTACCGGCCTGTTAAGAAGATGAAATAAGACACGTATAAAGACTTTAACACTGTAAGCTTTCAATGAATAAAAGCTAGCAGTATTATTTGTATCGTTTTATGCTAATAAAGCTTACATACATTAAACCAGTGTGCAAGGTACAATCAGGCACTAAATTCCACTATAAAAATTGTATTTAGAATTCAGACAAGACAGACATCCATGTGTACTAGGGCGGTCAGTGAAAACTTCATCCAGGAAATGAGACTTGAATTGTACTCTGCTATAGGTAAGAACTGAAAAACATGAAAAAGAGGTGGGGATGAGGGCATAATCACACTTGTTTACTGTTCCAGCTTTCAGCATGCATTCTAGACCTGCACTGTCCATTATAGTAGCCACTGGCCATGTCTGCCTATTTAATTTTAAATTAATTAAAATTAAAAATTCAGTTTATCAGTCACACTAACCACACTGTAAGAACCCAGGAGTAACATCTGACGAGTGGCCACACTATTGGAAAGCATGCATGGCAGAGCTCTATTTGACAATCCCGTTTTAAACATACAGTATCTTCGGGCAGCCCCAGTGGCACAGCGATTTAGCGCTGCCTGTAGCCCAGGGCGTGATCCTGGAGACCCTGGATCAGGTCCCGCTTCGGGCTCTCTGCATGGAGCCTGCTTCTCCCTCTGCCTGTGTCTCTGCTACTTCTCTCTCTCTCTCTGCATCTCTATGAATAAATAAATAAGTAAATAAAACATACAGTATCTTCAAGTTGTAGAAAAAAGGTGGCTTGTTATAATTTGTTGCGTGCTCTGCGGCAACACAAACAGGGTCCTGAGGGAAAGGGGATGAGGAAATAAAAGTAAAGAGATAGGGACAGGAGGGACACAGTGGATGATGTCCAAGCAGTGTCAGCTTTATTTAAGGTTCTACAACATTATATAGCATAAGCAAAACAAAGCTAAGGAGGTATCTATTTTTAGCATGTTTGTGAAACCCTCCAAGGTTCCCCTTTATCAGTATGTAAGACAGACTCACAGGTGCCAGAAGACCTTGGCTAATAGATAAGCTTGTTGCTCCAGATGTACATACTTCAAAGGAGTATTAGATATGGTTAACAGACCAGCAAGCACAGCACAGACCCTTATTTAAATTTATGACCAGGCCAGAATAAATTTTATCTATTGTGTTATGTGGGCGATCTCGTACAAGCGAGCCCTGAGAACCATTGCTCAAGCCCTTTCTCAAGCGTCAACCAACTATTCACCCTTTAGGCTCCCGAGCCTTTTGAGTGAATGAGGGACACAAGTCCGGACCTGGTTTGATTTAGTTACTCCAGCTAGTCCATGGCCGCCCACAAGAATTAAAATGCCATTCCACAGATATAAAGTCTTTTTTTTTTTAATTTTTATTTATTTATGATAGTCACACAGAGAGAGAGAGACAGAGAGAGAGAGAGGCAGAGACACAGGCAGAGGGAGAAGCAGGCTCCATGCACCGGGAGCCCGACTTGGGATTCGATCCCGGGCCTCCAGGATCGCGCCCTGGGCCAAAGGCAGGCGCCAAACCGCTGCGCCACCCAGGGATCCCAGATATAAAGTCTTAAGGAAAAAAAAAATCACTTATTAAAATTTGTGCTTTCAGTTAGCATTTTTTGAAACAAAATCATGTATTTATAGTGGGAATATTTTCACTAGAAATATGTTTCTCATAATATGAAAAAGACATCTAAATATTATGCTCCTTCACTATAAAACTTACCAATTTAAAATAATTTACAAAAGTGAGCCATTACTTTAGAGGGAAGAATGAAGCTAAACAAATCAAATTCAGGAAGCATTAGTTAAAAAATTTATATAACTAGGTTAATCATTTAAGCAGCCAATAAAATGTATGCTTAGTGGGACAAGCCCCCAACTGTACTTTTAGTAAAGTGAAATAATGCAAAAGAAAATAATGAATGTGAAACAATGAGAATAATTATGTGGAATTTTACATCCACGTGAGTCACAGTGATCTGTTTGGTACAATACCAAAAATGGACAGTCAAGCCATTTAATAAACATGACTTTCTTATTTGAAAGCATCTCAAAATCCTACGGTTAAGAAATGTCATCCAAGGGAAAATACTTCCATGCACTTTCTAGATACCATGAAGTTTAGGTAAGTAGCTAAATCCCATAAATGCTGTAGCCCTGAATTCGTGTTGCCCTGTTCATTAAAACTCCAAAGCCTCAGATGTAATCTTACAAAAATAATGTGATTTTGTTGTAGAGTCCCACGGTCAAAAACCTTTCTTACAACAGTCAGACTTTGATGATTTAAAAAAAGTCTTGTTTTAGAACAAGTTTCATCTAAGTCATTTACTACTTTCCACGTAAAAATTATAGTATGAGAAGTTCATAGTATGGTCTCTAACTTGATACTTCGGTTGTTATAACGCTTCATCTGTCAGCTGAGAACTCTGACTTGTGAATTCTTTGGCTCTAACACTATATTACAACTTCCTTCAGTTCGTAAGCAAACCATTCTACGCACATCTGATTTTAAAATGTGCAAAGTTGATTTGGAAAGAGACCGTCATCCATCGTTTGGCCACTAATACCGATCTTCCCAAGGTGAAGGTCGAATTCACCTTCATGATCAGGTGTCCGGTGTCTGCTCACCGCCCCTCACCGCCCCCCACCCCCGCTCACCGCCCCTCACCCCCTCTCACGGTCCCTCACCCCCCTCACCGTCCCTCACCCCCGCTCACTCCCGCTCACCCCCGCTCACCGCCCCTCACCCCCCACCGTCCCTCACCCCCGCTCACTCCCGCTCACCCCCGCTCACCGCCCCTCACCCCCCCACTCCCCCTCACCGCCCCTCACCCCCGCTCACCCCTGCACACCCCCGCTCACCGCCCCTCACCCCCCACCGTCCCTCACCGCCGCTCACCCCTGCACACCCCCGCTCACCGCCCCTCACCCCCCACCGTCCCTCACCCCCGCTCACTCCCGCTCACCCCCGTTCACCGCCCCTCACCCCCCCACTCCCCCTCACCGTCCCTCACCCCCGCTCACCCCTGCACACCCCCGCTCACCCCCCACCGTCCCTCACCGCCGCTCACCACCCCCCCAGGAGTGACCCTCACCCCCCCAGGCCCCCGGCAGGCCGCCCCCCCCACAGCCCCAGTTACACAGGCAGGGCAAGGCACGAGGTTCCCACACCCGGACACCCGGGTCCACGACCCGCGGGGCCCCTCCCCTCCAGGTTCCAACAAGCCCGCACCCCGAAGAGACTCACTACTGCATTCCGAAGCCCTTCGGGAGCCGGGCAGGAACTCCGCGTCCTCGCAGGGGCAGAGATGGGTCACCGGGCCGGACCGCCGAGTCCCACTGGGCCGCCGCCCGCCCGCCCGCCCGCGAGGTGCCCGCTCCGGCACCCCGGCCCCGCCCCCGTCGCCCTGGTGACAGGCCGCCGCGGCTCCGCGCCCACTGCCCGTCGTCAGGTCGGCCAGAGGCCAAAGGCCTTCCGTTTCCGGGTCTCGCCTCACTTCCGGGCCTCGCCTCACGTCCGGGCGCCGCCTCACTTCCGGCTGCTGCGGCGCGGCGGCGGCGGCCCGGCAGCGGCACCGATGTCCCAGACGCGGCGCCCGGCGGGGAGCGGGGGTGAGTAGGGCCGGGGCTCCTCCGCCGCACAGCCGCCCCTCCGCTCGGCCCCGCCCTCCGCTGCCCCCACCCCCCCTCCCCGCGGCCTCCCCGCCCCCCCTGCAGCGCTCCGGCCCCTCCTCCCCCCTCGCCTCCCCGCACCGCTGCGCTCTCCCCTCCCTCCCCCCCCCCCGCTCCGTGCATCTCTCCGTCCCCCCTCCCCCCGCAGCGCTCCCTGTCTCTCCCCCCTCCTCCCCTGCACCTCCCCAGGGGACCGCCCCTGAGCCCCGCCCTGCCCCGCCCGCCCGCCGCGCTGAGGGTGCCCTCTGGTCCTCCGGCAGCAGCGCGACCGCAAGGCGGCAGGTGACCGGCCGGCGTCGGGCATGGCCGCCGCCTGGAAGCGCGCCCTGCTGGTCCTGCTGGCCTGGCAGGTGGTGTCCTCGCTGAGCTCGGGGGACGAGGACGAAGTCCCCGAGGACTGGGTCCTGCTGCACGTGGTGCAGGGCCAGATAGGAGCCGGGAACTACAGCTACCTGCGGCTCAACCACGAGGGGAAGATCGTCCTGAGGATGCAGAGCCTGAGGGGCGACGCGGACCTGTACGTGTCCGACAGCACGCTGCACCCCAGCTTCGACGACTACGAGCTGCAGTCCGTCACGTGCGGCCAGGACGTGGTGGCCGTCCCCGCGCACTTCCAGCGGCCCGTGGGCATCGGCATCTACGGGCACCCGTCCCACCACGAGAGCGAGTTCGAGATGAAGGTGTACTACGACCGGAGGCTCGAGCCGTCCCCGTTCTCCGAGGTCGCCACCTCCGAGGCGCGGGACGCGGCTCACAGGCAGGCGCGGGCCCCGGAGGACGCGTCCCAGGAGGAGGAGTCCGTGCTCTGGACCATAGTGATCAGCGTCCTCAAGCTGGTCCTGGAGATTCTGTTCTGACGCTCTGGCGCCCTGGCGCGCCCTGGCGCCTGCTCCCTGAGTCTGCGAGCCCCGCTACGACCCAGACCCCAGACCCAGCTGCGTGCTCTGGTGGAAACTGTGGCTGCCGATTGGGGGATGGAAAATAAAGCCATACGCTTGCTTGTGTTACCTCATACACCCCAAAGGGAGGGAAAGCAGCAGGAACGAGGTTAGTATTTCCTCAGAGGTCAAAATTCCTGTAAAAGGAATGCGCACAATAAAATGTTCAGACTCCGGTTGATAGCTTGCTTGTCAGGTGGCCCAAACAGGGCAGTAGCCTAGGAATATAGAAGATAAATCGAAACAGAGCATCAGATGAAACGGCTGGTAGCTAGAATTGTGTTCTCCCTAGAGTTTCTGAATGAGGTTACAACGTGTTTAGGACTTTGAAGCTGCTGCTGAAGTCAAGCCTGAAACGTACGTTTTTGCGCTTTTGCGTGGCTGCGGGGCTAAAGCGCTGGGCCTGCCCCCGGGCGGAGTGGGCGCCCCTGCGCCCCTGTCCAGACAGGAAACCCAGCTGCACCAACTCTCATCAGATCGTTTGTATTTATCATCCTGGGCTACCTATTAGTTAAAATTCTTCCATCACTAAATAACTTTGTTATGCTGCCAGTGGTAGGCCAGAGACCATATAGATTAGGAGAATTTCATGCAACTACTATACACTTTCTGGTCAATGAAGGAATAGTTGAGTATTTCGATTACGTTGCCTAATATTTCCACTGAACTTCTGAATAGAGCCAAAGTACTAAAGATTTAAAAAAAGCTTTTGGAAAATGAACTATTACTTCTCTATCTAAGATTGGTTTCAAAGGTAAAAGTAGCTTATAATAAATAAAGTAGCAGATTTTAAGCACATAGTTAATTTCAGAAATCTTTTATTGGCATAAAGTTGAGAATGTAAATAAATTGGCACCAAATATTTCATTTAAATCCATATTACAATATTGGGGTCAGAAAGCTATTTTATCTTATCCCTCTTTGCTGTTTTTCCCCCTTCTGCCCACTTTCCTGGGAGTTGGGGGGGCTCGCTGACAACAGTCACAAATCCAGCGACCTAGGAGAAAAATTGTTAGTTAATATACTATGAAATTTAATTCTTTAGGACTGAATTTTAAACCCATTTGGCTCTCCTTTAGCTATCGCTAGTAATTTCTCTGTGGATTTGTGTTGTGAAGGGCACTTAGTTCTAATTTAAGGAGAAAAATAAACTCCCTTAAAATAATCAGTGTAATCAATACCATGTGAAATTCAGTGCAAGTGGAGGGGGCAGGAGGCAACTGTGTGTAATGATGGGGACCTTTGAAAACTGCCACCCTTTCTATAACCCAAACACTATCATACTTTGAGTTCAATAATACAAATTCTAATATAAAACTTGTTACAGAGTTTGGCTCACTTTCAGCCGTTTCCCTGCTGCTCAGTGGCAAGTGCGAGTCTAAACGTCCTCCCAAGGCCGGTGTACCAGACTCAGCACTTTAAACTTATCACTGATAAACTGCACCATGTACTCCATCTGAGTTACTACAGAACTTCAAGTTGCCTGCTTCTTAATGATTCCCAGGAAACTTAGTTCTAGGCATACATTTTATAAAGTATTATACAGTGTTAACTATGCAAATAAGTTCTAAATTTACACAATTATGTGTAATATTTTAGTCCAATTACTGTGATTTATCCGACTCTGTGTTCATTCCAAAGTTATCTGGAATTGTCATGCTGTCTCATTTTATAGAAATCTGGTTTAATATTTATAAAGGCATAGCAGTCATTTTGTTAAGTTTCTGAATAGATGACATAAAAATAAAATCAAGGCTTTGAAACAAACTGATGCTCTTGCTTTAGTTCTTTCAGTAGAAAGACATGAGTTCTCTCTATGTATTAAGCTGTACCTCTACCACTTACATCCCACTTGTGATTCAGTTGGGTTACCTAAGGATGAAAAGCAGGTGGACATTTTCTGGGTAATCACAGCTCTGGTCACTTCTTGTGAACAGAAGGATCTTTATGGTGTTTATGTGAGCCTTTAAGAAAAAAAGGCTGGGAGAGTCCCTTCACTCAGAGATAATGTTCCTCCTTTTTTTCAGTCTTTACCTGATGGAATAGCACCAAGGCCCACACAAAAAGTATGATAACCTCTGTCACACACATCACAGAACATCATTTCTTCTTCGTGGTGGGGCTGTCCACATATAATGCAAGTCTTACACTCCATACATTGCCATGGGTAGGTCTTAATCATAGAAACAAGCTCCATTGTCATATCCAGGCAAGAAGGATGGCCTAAACCAAAACCAGCATTAGTATTTCACATAAGAATTTTGAACTTACTATGGCATAATCAAATGCTAATTTGCTTCGGGAGTTCTTGAGAATGGCTACAATGTTTAATCACCAAAGAAATGACAATACAAAGTAGAGAATACACGGGCTGCTTTTCTATGCCTCATAGGTCACCCTGTATATTTGATGATTCTTTGACTCAGGTCTAGCTGACAACTAGAAATCCTGGTTTCTGAAGCAACAAATAGGGTGGTTAAAATGTTAAGAAGACATGTCAGTACTTACCACTGTTATCACACTGGGAGCAGTGTATAAGTGATTCAGCCTTCCCTTTCTTGTTGGACTCCTTACCCTTCAGACAAATTCCACATAGAGCATTTGGAATGACCTTTGGCTGGAAGGGTAGAAGAGGGCTATAAATTCATGCCAGAAGAACTTACTATGGGTTCATAAGGAATTGTAACTGCCTTATCTTTACTTCTGGTATCTTGCTAATGAGGACCTTTTTGAAAGACCTAACTTGAGAGCCAGCTTTCAAATACAATGGCCTACCGGCTAAAGCCTTAGATGTGGTTTTAAAATTTTGTCAGCAGCATGATCTCATGTTAGGATTAAATGTGGCATTCTACACTGCCTACGTGCACAGTAAGATCTGTATAATGAACTGGAAGGGCAGGCTACAATGTCAAATTGCACTTTTAACTGGAAGAGAAAAAAAAATCCAGGTACCGAATGACCATTACCTAGAAGTCTGGCTTACTGTACAATGGAAGGCTCCATGTTAAGCAGCTTATATACCGATTTTGTTTAAAACCTGATTATTTTACAAAGTTGTAAAAATAGATCTATAAAATCTAAGTCACAAAACCAATATTTTAACAGTTTTAGTTGAAAGAGGTCTCATCCATACATTGTCATGTGCATAAATGTTTCTGGAAACCAAGCTATGATTATTCCCTTAGCATATCTAAGAATAAAAAAGCCTATGCTTAGGGGAAAAGCATTCAGTATAAGACACAAAACATAAAAGAAGAAAAAGTAAGTTTTCAGACACGCAAAAAAAAAAAAAAAAAAAAAAAGCTATCACTTAAAAAAGTTACAATACCCTCATATTCTTGAGTACTGTTTGTTTTTTAGGTTAAAGATTTGCTCAATCAAATGAAGGTATTTGGGATTTAAAAAAACACCAACACATGGAAAAGGAAGAAGAAAAGATTCATGGCACCTACAATTATCATCAGGGGAGGGAGAATGTACACATCATGGTTTTGACCATCATAAAATGGTGTTCGTACTACTTGAATACCTAAGTAACGGTGGCAGAAAAAGAAGGGCAAGCATGGGCCAAGTAGGAGCTGGGCCGGGGGCATGTGTGTATACATAAACTAGGGGGGAGAGTATCTTCAACAGGATTGTTGTATTTGTTTTATTCCAACCCAGCCAAGTATATCTTCTATTTCTCTCTCCTAAGCTACTAAACCAAAAGAGGAGCCTAAAGGAAACTCCAACTTTGTATACAGCATTCCAGCTTTGAAATGTCTCACTGCCACCTTCAAAACCTGTTAGGCCTAAACAATTTGTTCTTAATTATTTAAATTCTTTATGTCTTGTCTTTCTTTGCAAAAGATGACAGAGGCATTCAAAAATAATTTTTGGCTTATTTATTTAAAAAAAAGTCAACCTTATACATAAATATAATAAAAACAATAACTCTAAACAATCACAAATGTCTCTACAAAATAATAAATACCATGGAAGTTAAAACATACATATAAAACTTTACCGTGAGCTATTCTACATCTCCTGTATGTGTATCTGTATACCCTGCTCCCCCAACAAAAGGATAGTGTCACATGCTCACACCATGTGCAGTGTGCAGTTACCCTACGTTGTTGCTGCTACATTCTAAGCAGGAGGTTCTTGCTGTGTCTCCTACACCTAAATACGAAATAGCTAGAAGTATACTTCTATGATCCAAGTTCTGGCCCGGTGACGTCCACATCTGTAACTGCCATCATATACAGCAGAAAACTACCTCTCAATAGACCAAAATAAGAGCTCTCTTTTGGTTATGGCACCTGCACCGAATGTAAAAGATATACTTATTTAATACTTGTAGTTGAAGTTAGATACTGACATACCAAGTATTCGAACATCTTTCACTAAAGTCAGGGAAGTAACTACACAGTATTAAATTCTAAAAGAACTCCTCACAGGAGATCCTTTACAAAAGTCAAAAAGGAATAAAACACAAGGCTAGTCATTCACATTCTAGAGCAATTCAAGTTCTACAGCCATTAAAATATACATTCAACACCTATGATAAAAAGGAACACCAAGAAAATTCTAGGTTTACTTCTAAGCTTCACATAATATTTTGTTAAATCACTTAAAATTTTTCTTACCCAATAGTCTTCATCTTGATGAAAAGAGGGAATGACAGGGGTGGAGAATGGAGGGAGGGAGGGAGGGAGGGGGGGGGGGGGAGGGAGAGAGGGAGAGAGAGAGAGAGAGAGAGAGCTTTGTAGCATTTTCTATGGCAATTCTTTGTTCACTGAAGCACTCTGAGCTCTCTGAGAAGCACCCTGCTCAAACCCAGGCCTGCCAGCTGGGAAGCTAGTCTGGGAAGGAGACTCCTCTGATGGAGGAGGAAGGGAGCAGTGCACAGAACTCCCGCAAAGATGACAGAACAGAACCCTACATCTGACAGAGACAGTTCTACCTCTAGTAACTGCAACAACATCCAAGTTTCACTATTGACAAGAAAATTGAAATTCTCCTCCTAATGGTTCTCAGCATCTCAAATAGAAGGCTCACAATACACTGACTTTCCTGTGTGAAAAATAACCAAAGATAAGTGAGACTTTCACGGTAGCACTAATATAGTATAGATTTTAATTATAAACTTGTCACATAGGCCTGAATCCTAACAATTATGCTTTAATTGCAGGTTAATGTAACCTAAACAATACTGTCCTACAAATTAAGGGCAAGCACTAGAGAATCTTACTAAGCAAGACATCAGATACATCATTTTTCTTAACTCCAACATATCTATATATATGACCTTCAGCTTGAAGTACCCTAATATTTAGGCACATCTTGGCTTATTAATATTTTTCATAGAGAGGTTACTTTTAATAAGCATGTTCACATTAATGTGTTAAGTCTAGGTACTGGTTGTTCCAAACTTTGAAATACCTGAAACATTTTTAGGTACTAAAAATGTTCACAGAAATTATAAAATGTGTATTTTGCATATTACACTCCCTTGAGTAATATCAATTGAGATTAATCTATAGGATTTCTTCTCTATTAAATCAATGATACTGTGGAACAATTCTTCATTTTCAGCCTCTATAAAAACATCTACTTCAACATTCTCTCCTCCGAACCCACAATGAATCCAGGCTTATTGTGAAAGATCTCCTCAATGCTGACAGAGTACTTTGAGCTGCCACCCCCATTTGAAGACCAGCAACACACTCTGCAGCACACATACCAGGCTAACTTTCCAAGATTTAATCTTTGGAGTCCATTTGCTTTCAATTATAAGCATTAATTAAATCTTTCATTTTAAAACTTAGGTAAGCTACATATGTAAAAACAAGTATAAAAATCACATAGCTGCAGCCTACTGAAGCCATCCTTGGAAAGCCAACCCTTGCCGAAAGAAGCTTAAGATTTGCTTGTCGTAGGCTGAAAAAATATGCTTTTTTAAAATTGATTATGTAAAAGCATTTTCAAATTAAATATGGATTAAATACACTAATAACACTAATTTGTTAAGTTGCTTTGCTTACTACAGGAAAAGAAAGGTAAGTGGACTGCTAGAAGGGTCCGTCTGGGGAAGGGAAGTTGGCTGGCAGCCCGCATGCACCTGTTCTTCTAGATCGTCCACCGCCATCCCAGTCGTGACACACAATAAGCTGTTTAAAAAGTCCACTCGGCAAAACTACTCGATCACCTTACTCGAAAACATTCCTTCAAACACCTTCATAACCACAGTAAGAATCATACTCGGATACATTCCAGGCCGTAGGAACGGTCCATTTCACTATTACTATCCAGAACATAAAAGTGTACAGCTGATTTCACTCCTTGTAGGACACTCCTATCCCCCACTCCTATCCCCCTATCCCCTATAAGGCAACTCACCTCTCACCAAGCCCTCTGAAGGGGAAAGGACAGACTGCAGGAGGAGCAGTAACAATACTGCTGAGAGCATACTATCTTACTCTGAGAGCATCCAGACCAGAAGTTAACAAGTACACGTATGTAAGCCAAACTACATCACTAAATATGCTTAGATCCTGGTTGTAGAATTAGAGAGGCTATTTGCTGAGGTTAGGCTAAAAATCACCACAGTGTAAATAACAGGTTTTACTATTTTCGGTTACAGAATTAGCTAGATTTGGCAAATGGATCAAATAATCTTTAGATTAAACCCAGTTCTTTCTCCAGGAGAGGAAGCTTATTCCAAGAGCCTCTCCACCCTTACTTTACAGCTTAGCATGCTCAGCTATACTAAATACTAGGATATTTTAAATGTCAGATAATTATGACCTTTACTCCAAGGAAACAAAGGATAAAGTTCTGTCTATGAAATAAATTTTTAAAAACCCATACTTGCCTGGTTATTGTTTAAAAGACAAAAAAAGATTTTCTTATAAATTGTACATATACAGAAAACAGAAGCTGAACCATAGGCAAAAGTGACAGAAAAGCCACCAGGAAAATAAAGCAAAAAAGAAGGAAGCTGACAGAGGGCACACGCCACAGAAGAGCAGCTAGTCAAGTGCAGCAGGCAGAGCTCCGCAACTCTGAAAGTCAAAGTTAAATTATGTCGGGGAGAGAGGCTGGTCAGGGAAGAAGCGGAGTCAGGGGCTTTTTTCTTCTACCTTGTACCCAGGGACTGACTTGGACAGTACAGAACGTTTGGAAGCATCTTTTCTTGGAGTAGCAGCTTTGTCCTTGGATCTCTGTCTTCCCTGGAATGGCTCCTCCTGGCCGTCGGGAAGGCCTTCTCCTTCAGACACGTTGCCGGAGGAGCTGTCCTGGAGGTCAAAAGCACACACAGATTCCTTGGAATAGACACAGATTGAGAGTGACTCTGCATGCTACAGCAAGGATTTTGTTTAAGTTTTGAAGTTCCATCAAAGTAAAAATAAAAAAATAACTATAAATATAAAAAAAAGTTTTCTAGTGCAAACTGAAAGAAGTCATGTTAAAAATCACCTACCTGTCTTAGAAATATGACAGCACAAAGCTGATTCCATTTATACCAGCAAGTACCTTAAGCCATTGTTTTCTGACTTAACATGAACAGAACTGTCTGCTTCAACTGCTACTACTCCAAGACAGCTTCGACACCATTTGCCGTGTCACAAGGGGGCATTATTTGTTTCGTAAAAAGTTGTTTAAAAATTAAATGGTCTTTTTGAACTTGGACACAGCAACTTATTGCAAGATACATCCATGAAGGCAAGAGAAACAAAAGCAAAAATGAACTATTGGGACTTCATCAAGATAAGAAGCTTTTGCACAGCAAAGGACACAGTCAACAAAACTACAAGACAGCCTACAGAATGGGAGAAGATATTTGCAAACGACCTATCAGATAAAGGGCTAGTTTCCAAGGTCTATAAAGAACTTATTAAACTCAACAGCAAAGAAACAAACGATCCAATCATGAAATGGGCAAAATACATGAAGAGAAATCTCACAGAGGAAGACATAGACATGGCCAACAAGCACATGAGAAAATGCTCTGCGTCACCTGCCATCAGGGAAATACAAATCAAAACCACAATGAGATCCCACCTCACCCCAGTGAGAATGAGGAAAATTATCAAGGCAGGAAACCACAAATGTTGGAGAGGATGTGGAACAAGGGGAACCCTCCTGCACTGTGGGTGGGAATGTGAACTGGTGCAGCCACTCTGGAAAACTGTGTGGAAGTTCCTCAAAGAGTTAAAAATAGACCTGCCCTACGACCCAGCAATTGCACTGCTGGGGATTTACCCCAAAGATACAGATGCAGGGAAACGTCGGGACACCTGCACCCCGATGTTTCTAGCAGCAATGTCCACAATAGCCAAACTGTGGAAGGAGCCTCGGTGTCCATCGAAAGATGATGGATAAAGAAGCTGTGGTCTCTGTATACAGTGGGATATTCCTCAGCCATCAGAAACGACAAATACCCACCATTTGCTTCGACGTGGATGGACCTGGAGGGTATGATGCTGAGTAAAATAAGTCAATTGGAGAAGGACAAACATTATAGGGTTTCATTCATTTGGGGAATATAAAAAATAGTGAAAGGAAATAAAGGGGAAAGGAGAAAAAACTGAGTGGGAAATATCAGAAAGGGAAACAGAACATGAGAGACTCCTAACTCTGGGAAACGAACTAGGGGTGGTGGAAGGGGAGGTGGGCGGGGGGTGGGGGTGACTGGGTGACGGGCACTGAGGGGGGTACTTGACGGGATGAATGAGCAGTGGGTGTTATTCTATATGTTGGCAAATTGAACACCAATAAAAAATAAAAAATAAAAAAAAAAAAAAACCTAAATGGTCTTAAGTATCTGTGGGTATTGGGCAGCCCGGGGGTGGCTCAGCGGTTTAGCACTGCCTTCAGCCCAGGGCGTGATCCTGGAGACCCGGGATCGAGTCCCACGTCGGGCTCCCTGCATGGAGCCTGCTTCTCCCTCTGCCTGTGTCTCTGCCTCTGTTTCTCATGAATAAATAAAATCCCTAAAAAAAAAAAAAGGGCAGCCCGCGTGGCTCAGTGGTTTAGCGCAGCCTTCAGTGCAGGGCATGATCCCGGAGACCTGGGATCAAGTCCCACGTCAGGCTCCCTGCTTGAAGACTGCTTCTCCCTCTGCCTCTCTCTCTCTCTCTCTGTCTCTATGAATAAATAAATAAAATCTTTAAAAAAAAAAATCTAAAAAAAAAAGTAACTATGGGTATTTTTACTGAGTAATAAATGTCATTTAAGAAGTTCTTCATGCACTCACTTGTACTCCATGTAAGCGCCAATATCGTCAAGCCTTTATGACAGTATCTGACATGTTTTAAATGTCGAAATTTAGGAGTTCAACATCTGATCATTTAATACTTCATTTGTTAATTTTAAATTTTCTAACTAAAATTAAAATGCTATATATTCATATAAATTATGAAAATTATAAATCAAAATATTTGGTTATCTGTAACTACTATAAATATCCTGAGAACTACTGGGAACATGAATGCATGTCTACATACAAAAAACCCAGATTCACACATTCACACGTTCACACATACCCTATCAATTCATATCCCTCATTTTTTTAAAAAACCACAAAACTGGTGGAGCACCTGGATATCTTAGTCTGTTAAGCATCTGACTCTTGGTTTCAGCTCAGGTCCTGATCTCAGGGTCGGGGATGGAGCCACAGTGTCCGGCTCTGCTCAGCAGGGAGTCGGCTGGAGATTCTCTCCCTCTGCCGGTCCCCTACTCCTCTAAATTAAATAATCTTTAAATATGTTCTTGAAAAAAAACCATACACACACAAAACTGGATTATGCTGTGTGTGTATGCATGTGTTTTTTAATGGTTTAAAGCATTATGTGGGGCAGCCTGGGTGGCTCAGCGGTGGAGCACCTGCCTTCAGCCCAGGGAGTGACCCTGGGGTCCCGGGATCGAGTCCCACATCAGGCTCCCTTCATGGAGCCTGCTTCTCCCTCTGCCTGTGTCTCTGCCTCTCTTTCTGTCTCTCATGAATAAATAAATAAAATCTTAAAAAAAAAAAAAAGCATTATGTGGATTTTATCACATCATTAGATATTCTTTGTGGATTTTATCACATCATTAGATTTTTTTTAAGATTTTATTTATTTATTCATAGAGACAGAGAGAGAGAGATCGAGGCAGAGACACAGGCAGAGGGAGAAGCAGGCTCCATGCAGAGAGCCCGATGTGGGACTCGATCCAGGGTATCCAGGATCATGCCCTGGGCCGAAGGTGGCGCTAAACCGCTGCACCACCGGGGCTGCCTTTTTTTTTTTTTTAAGATTTTATTTATTTATTCATGATAGACAGAGAGAGAGAGAGAGGCAGAGACACAGGCAGAGGGAGAAGCAGGCTCCATGCCAGGAGCCTGACACGAGACTCGATTCTGGGACTCCAGGATTGCGCTCCGGGCCAAAGGCAGGCACTAAACTGCTGAGCCACTCAGGGATCCCCTAGATATTCTTTGAATTTCATTTCTATCATGTAATAGATCACCTACTGTGGACATTAAACTTTTATATATATATATATATATATTTATTTATTTATTCATTGAGAGAGAGAGACAGAGAGAGAGAGAGAGAGAGAGGCAGAGACACAGGCAGAGGGAGAAGCAGGCTGTGCATAGGGAGCCCGATGTGGGACCGGATCCCGAGACTCCAGGGCCATGCCCTGGGCCGAAGGCAGGCACCAAACCGATGAGCCATCCAGGGATCCCCTATGGACATTAAACTTATTCCTAATTTCCATTATAAAAAATACCGTTAACACTCCAATGGCAGGACACCTGGGTGGCTCAGTGTTTGGGCGTCTGCCTTTGGCTCAGGTGGTGATCCTGGAGTCCTGGGATCGAGTTCCGTGTCCCACGTCGGGCACCCCCAAGGAGCCTGCTTCTCCCTCTGCCTATGTCTCTGCCTCTCTCTGTATCTCTCATAAATAAATAAATAAAATCTTTAAAAAGAAAACCAAAAACTCCAATGGCCATTTTTTTCCTAATTAAATTTTGTCCTTCAGATAAACTCTATTAGTGCATTTGCTAGGTCAAATTCTGTGCAAGTTAAAAATCTTGGTATATGCTGTTAAATGCTCTCCTGGAATGTTGGGTTACTTTTTACTTCTACAGGCAGAGTGAGGGAAAAGTCAACTATAACATCATGCCCACACCACAGCTCCCCCTTTTACCAATAAAAAAGGAGCGAAGTGGTACCATCACTTTAACACTTGAAAAGCATCTTATTTTATGTAACATGTACCATTAAATAGGTTTTACAAATTTTGGGGGACAAAAAAAATAAACTGCCCTTTTAATAGTAGCACATTCTCATGTTCAGGTTGGCTATAATTACATTTAAAAATGGCCAATTGCTAAATACATTATGCTAAATGAAATAAGAATCCTCTAGCAACACGTTTTTGCTCTCCTTCCCTTCCACAGAGCACACCAACTCTCCCCAGTCATGCAACTAAAGTTTGCAAAAAAAAAGAAAGAAAAAGGCATGCAAGAAAATGTACCTAATAATAGCACAACATACCAGTCACCTTCACCTTTTCCTATAGGAAATCTAAATTACTAATTAAGCAATAGGAACACATGTTAATGTGCTCCCGAAACTAAGCCAGTTCAATAGGATTGCAAACTAGTGTCCATGACCTTTCCTAACCTATTTGTGATAACTTTAAAAACAACTTTATTTTTTTAAAGATTTGTTTATTTATTTATTCTTAGAGACACACACAGAGAGAGAGAGAGAGAGAGAGGCAAAGACACAGGCAGAGGGAGAAGCAAGCTCCGGCAGGAGGCCTGACGTGGGACTCGATCCCAGGTCTCCAGGACTACGCCCTGGGCTGCAGGCGGTGCTAAACCACTGCACCACCGGGGCTGCCCTAAGGACAACTTTAAATACAAAACTCACCAAAGGCTACCCACAGCCTGTCTGCATCAATGCACATAATAAATAATTTTCTCAATGAAAGCGCTCAGGAAATTATATGCAACTGTCCTTTTTCAAAAAGGGTGGTGGTACAATTTTAATTCCACATTCTGGGAAAAAATTAGCAAAAACTCAAGGGGAAGGAGACAGCTCCTAGTAAAGATCAATGTTCCTACCGAAGTGCCTTTATGTTTCCGTTTCTCATCGCCTCGACCATCCTCAGCATCATCAGAATCCCCGTCGCTGTCAAGGGCTGGGAGCTCAGGATCCAGAGGGGGCTCATAAAGCGCGGTGTTTAATGGCAGATACCGCAGCTCATCTGGTGAGTATCTGAGGATCAGAGAGATGATTGTCACTTGTCTTTTTACGATTAATACGAATGATCTAATTTGTGAGCTTTAAAGGTAGCCTTAACCTTCTCAATTAACCCCAAATACTTTTGGAAAATGACTACAAATGTAACAAAAGTTTTCATTTTGTATCAAGTAAGGAAAATAAATGAGAAGCCTAAACGTTTTTTACACCAGGCTAAGAGTGTATCATATGCATTTGATTATTATCAAAAAGAGGAAGTCTCCCTCCTTTATCTTCAACCCAAAATAGAAAAAAAAGTCAGCAGACTAAGGCAGAACTGTGGCAATTCAAGACTGTGCACAAAACCCATGCCTCCGGATCACTCCCACCCTCCCCTCACCCCGTATCACTGCTTGTGGGTCCCCCGTGGACTGCAGGACAATGCGTCCACCTCACAGGTGGATGTGATGATGACATCAGTCAACACACATGATGCACAGCAGTGGGTGGTACATGACATTAAGAAATTTTTCAAAAAAACTTGTGATGCATGTACTCTAACAAATGTAATCATCACTTTTAATAATTTGCTGACCCCAAAGCGAAATTAAGATCTGCAACCCATGATTTAAATTGGACTTTCAAATAGTATGATCCTATAGTCTATTTTAAACACTGTTCTCTAAAGACCAGTCTCTATCCTCAAGAACATAAAGCTTAAAGGTGAGAGTTTTCAAACAAAAGGACCCTGTTAGCCTTATTTTCAGTTACACCCAGGTTGGGAATGATAGAGAAGCAGCCATCTCGTGACAGAGTGGAAGCAGCAGCCAGGCCAGGGCAGTGACATGGCCGGCACAACCAGGTGGCCCAGCCCGCCCTGCAGCCATTCTGCTTCCTCCTCAACATCCTCTGCAGACTGAGCCAGTGCTTCCCGGTCGGCAGGTCTGGGGTTGTGCCTGAGAGTCTGCACTCCCAATCAGCTTTCAAATGACACGGGTGCTGCTGGGCCATGAAGCACGATGTAAGGACCGAAGCGCTGGTCCACCTGCATCTGCCACGGACACACGAACAGGTGCGGGCAGGGAGATGGGCAGCTCCAGCTTTGTCCGCAGATGTTTACGTTCTGGCTGAAGGGTGTTCTTCACTGATGAACCACAGAAAACAGGATACTGGCCCAGATCTCACACAACGTCTCCAGGTGGTACACACAGAGCTCAAGTCTTTTGAGGCAAGTACACAAGACTCTGCAGTCCCCCAGCAACACCCAATAACAATGGTAATAAAACCAATGGATACCTTTTGTAGTATTCCTGGAACTGTCCGGGGATGAGGGCCACTGGGTAAGAACTGACCTTGGTTCGCTCAGTTGGTAACACTTTGTACTTCCCCTGAGGCACCTGGATGACCTGGGTTGACGTGAAGAGAAATACGTAAGTGATTCTATGCTGGGAATTCAGGTCCTAGGAACACAATCCTTCCTGTTCTCCACATGCTCCTTCCCACAAAAGGCTAAAAACACAGGAGACATTAGGAACTAAAACCTAAGGGGACAGTGGGGATGTTTCTAGCCACACAGGTGAAGTTTATCTGGCCCTTCACCACAGCCAGCACTTCTGAGGGAAAGGTAGCCTGCTTCTGCTCACCACTGGCAGGAGCAGCGGGAGCTGAGCAGCACATACAACATTTCATCTATGAAATGAGAACAATACTAGTTTCAACCTCACACGGCAACTGTGAGAATTAAGTGAATTAATATGAAAAAATTTCTTAAAACGACCCTTGGGACAAGCAGCCACTATGATATACACCTATTAGTCTCATTCAGGAGAAATGTCAACCACAGAGCAAAAGACACCACCCTCACATTTATACACACACACACAGAAGTGAACAGAGCGCTACTAGCACATCATTAAAAATTATATCCTAAATTGTGGAGCAGGAAAGGACACATCACAGGTACAAAAAAACAAAACAAAAAACAAAAAACAAACAAAAAAAAAAAAACACACCACAATGGCTAAATAAAATAAAGGAGATACTGAGCACTCTACCATGACAAGCATTTAAGTGAGGTTCGGGAACTAATAAAGTTAAGCAATCCTACGTGTGTCTGTAAGTCAAAATATGCTCTTCTTTCTTCCATACGTTCCCGGTTTAAGTTGCTGTTAAATTCAGCTGCTTTTTTGGCAGCTTTCTTAATATACTCAGGCACTTTGCTGGCTTCAACTTTCTGAGTATTCTGTTGTTGCATTTGCTGAAATAAAAATATTACAGTTGGAAGTCACATGTAACTTTACAAAATGTCATTCTCCCCAAACCAAATAAAAGATGCTAGTCACCTCAATACTTACAGAATACTCTTTATAATGATCTGTAATTCGCTGACGTTCTTTTTCTTGCAAAATAACAGAATATTCAGCATGTTTGGCCGGATATTCTTTTATCATTAAATCAATCACTTCATCACTACGCAATGCTGTTAAACCTATTTCAGACAAAAGAAAAAAATAGTAAAAATAAAAAGCTCTTTTAAGGCTAAGTGAACAAAACTACTTATCAAAATTTGCTTTTCCTCCAAACTACTCTACATTTAGAGATCCCTGGGTTTAGCACCTGTCTTCGACTCAGGGCATGACCCCGTGGTCCCAGATCGAGTCCCGCATCGGGTTCCCTGCATGGAGCCTGCTTCTCCCTCTGCCTGTGTCTCTGCCTCTCTGTGTCTCTCATGAATAAATAAATAAAATCTTAAAAAAAAAAGAAAACCCACAAACCACTCTACATTTAAAGTTTTCTAGTAGTCAAAGGAAAATATATTAGAAAATAATAAAAAACAATATTCATAATATAAGTCAAACAACTTTTTAAAAAGCTCATAAAATTTGCAAAGGAAAAAAAAATTTGCAAAGGAAAATAAATCAATCTTTCAACCAAAATTTTTTTTAAGATTCAATGTACTATAACATATATCCCCCCTTTATTAAAAACAATGGCTAAATAATGATGCATACTAACTATAGGCAGTTGAGACATAAGGATTATTCTTAATCTAATATCCTTAGTTAAGTATATTAGAAGAAAAAGAGAGCTTTTCAATATATTGCAGTAGTCTTCAAATTCAATACGCCAGAAATATTAGAGTCCAAATTCCAACAAAAGCATCAGCACACATACAAGTCATACAGCCATTTTCAAAACTCAGAGCATCAGAACACCCATGGTTTTATGTTAAAAAATAACCGAGCTGCATTAAAATGTTTATGAAAGAAAAACTGCAAAGCATGTAAATAATCATACAGAACTAAAAATAGAGCAAAATGTGCCGTTTAAGCGATAAAGACCAACACTTTTAAAAACTACTAATACCAATTTTGCACACACACACATGCTGACACTTCTGTGAAATAATATAAAAGGCCATTCTCTTATGTATTTTGTTTTAAAGATTTTATTTATTTATTCATGAGAGACAGAGAGAGAGAGGGGCAGAGACACAGGCAGAGGGAGAAGCAGGCTCCATGCAGGGAGCCCGACATGGGACTCGATCGCAGGACCCTGGGGTCACGGCTTGAGCCGAAGGCAGACGCTCAAGGCTGGGTCACCCAGACGTCCCTCTTTTGTGTTTTTTAAAGATTTATTCAAGATAGATATATATGTAGGGGGGGGGATCCACAAGCAGGGGGAGGGGCAGAGGGAGAAGCAGGCTCCCCGCTGAGCAAGAAGCCCCATGCAGGTTTCAACCCCAGGACCCTGGGATCAGGACCCGAGGTGCAGGAAGATGCTTTACCGACAGAGCCACACAGGTGCCTGTTTTGTATTTTTTTTTTTTTTTGCCTGTTTTGTATTTTAACAAAAACCAAAAGTAAACAATTTAGCCCTTAAATAATTCGATTTATCTTATTCATTTTGTAAAATACTTCAAGAAAAAGGACAAATTCCCTTCCAACATCACCTCATCAACGTCTGTTCAAGCCCCCATTACCTAGAGTGCACTGTGTCTCCGTGATGACGTTTAGCTCCCGCAGGTAGAGTTTCTCCTTATGGGACAAATCTCGTCGCTCTAAATCTCCAAAAAAAAGAACAAAAGACTATTAAAAATAGTCTTTTACATTTGTAACATTATTCATTTGTAAAACTTTCAAAAACTTAAGATTTTTAAAAAGTTTAAACTTCGTGGATTCAAAAAAGTACTGCATGTTACATATTCCACAGATTATTAAAAGAGACCACGCAATCTTACAAAGTCAAGGAATAAAAGCTAAATTAAAGTCGAAAACAGAAAAACCCAAAGCAAGAATAACTTAGTTGCACAGACAGCTTTTCTCCAACGCAGACGTGGCCCCATGTAGCTGCCCCCGTCGCTTAGGTCAGGGAGCAACGGTAAGGAATGGGACCCCTCTGCATACGGCCATAACATATGACTGTTTCTAAAACTTTCCCCAGGAAATTCACCTTCCTCATTTTGCTTTTTAAGTCCGTTTTTAAGGCATAAGAGCAAACAGAGTGGAGAGAGATGTTGGGTGAGAGCAGAAAGGAAAATCAGCCAGCAGGAGAATATACAGTTTATTAAAAATGATCTATACTCAAGTACTCAGAAGTTGAGAACCTATCAAAAAGAATTACTATTAGTTAAAAGTTAGACTTAATCTGTTACATAAACTAAGACTTAATACCTGGATATTTCCGTTTAAAGGAGGTCACACCCAAATATTCACTGACTTGTTCTTGAAGCATATAGTATTCTCCTGTTTCATCAGGTGGCCATTTGTACTCTATCAAATTTTCTGCTGGATAGTAGCTAAAGCTAAGCACAAAAATATGTATTATGCCTTAAATGTGGCTTGTATTAAATTTTAACCATTTTTATTTTAAGGATTTATTTTTGAGGGGTTTTATTTTTAAGAATTTTGTAGAACTACTTTATTTAAATTCCCAGTCTTCTGACTCTGCCATACAAACAACTTCCCAATTGTCCAAGAACACCCAAAAACAGGCAGAGGGAAAGGAAGCAAGGGTGTGCGATACCAAGCAAAACAGTAGCAGGAACACGTGCACACAACCCAAAGAACCAAGACTCACAACTGTCCGCAGTAAAGGAATCCGGTAGTGTACGAGATCTAGAAGGCCAGAACAGGGTGGGGATATCCTTTCTGAATCCCCTCTCTTGGGCTTCACGCGCATACACACTAGTTCATCCGCCTGAGGTACCAACTCACTTCCCATCTGCTGTTCAGTGAGTCAAAACAGCTAAGAAAGCAGAACTTCAAAAACCTGTTTCTCATTGAGCTGAACTACAAACCACAGTTATTTGTTCTCATAGACTACCCAAGGCCAGAGGAGAGAACAGAACTAGTCTGATGGAGCCAGTGTACTGCCGACCAATCCCAATCCTGAGAAGCTGACTACGCATTTCTGGACCTGGACAATTCAACCTCTAAATCTCATCAGTGGACAGCACAGGCAAGAACGTGACATTACTTAATACGTCCAATTAAAAATAACAACCAAAAAGAGTTTTCTCAAAAACAGTGGTGGGAAATTAGATAGATATCCCAAAGCAAAAATAAGAAGTTGGACCCTCACTTCCTATCACATTCAAAAATAGATCAACAACCTCAATGCAAGAACCAAACCAGAAAAGTCTTAGAAAACACAGGAGTAACTCTTCAGGATCTCAGATTTGGCAACTGTAGACATGACACCAAAAGCATGAGCAACAAAAGAAAAACAGATTATTTGAATTTCAACAAAATTAAAAATTTTGTTTACCAAAGGACTCTATCAATCAGATACTTTTACTCTATCGGAGTAAAAAGGCAACCCACAGAATAGGAAGAAAAAATGGCAAATCCTGTACTTTAAGTGGTTAGTAAGTAGAATGCATACAAAAACTCCTACAACTCAAAAACAACACCCAACTTAAAAATGGCGAAAACACTTGAAGAGACATTTCCCCCAGAGATTCACAAATAAGTCTGACAAGATGGTCAACACATCACTAGTCATTATGGAAAGTCAAATGGAAAGGACAGTGAGATGCCACCTCACACCCCTTAGGACGGCTCTTACCAAAAAGACTGGGGCACAAGCACCGGGGAAGGACATGACCCAGTGGACACCGTGTCCCACTGGCAGGAAGGGAAACCGCTGCGACCACCGCGAAAGGTCCCCAAAGCGCGACACGCAGAGAGTCCTGTCAGATCCAGCTGCTACTCTCCGAGGGACACACCCAAAGGAACTGAAACCAGGGACTGACCAGACATCCACACACCTACGTCACCGCAACCCTGTTCCCAACAGCCCAAAGCGGGAAACAACCCAGGCCCGTCCCCAGAGGGAAGGACATACGAGAGCTGCTATGTCCCCCCCACAGAGCACAGTTCAGCCCTGAAGAGAAATTCTGACATACACTACAACATGGATGAGCTTTCAAGGAATCATGTGGAAAGAGGCCAGACATGGAAGGGCAAATACTGTAGGACTCCACCTACGTGAGGTGCCCTACGTCACACGGAGAGGGGGACAGGGGCTGCCAGCCGTGGGGAAGGAGGGAATTGGCAACTGTCACTGCTTCATGGCTAAGACCTTTCCACACAGTAGTGAAGCGTTCCGGAAGGGTGCAGGTGGCAGCTGAAGTGCCGGGGAGGAGGGAGGTATCGCAGAGGAGAGAAATATACCACAACTACTATTAAGCAATAAAATGACAGTACCCAAGATCTTGACTTGAAGTCTCACAACTCCTAGAGCTATCTCCTGAGCCCATTCGCCTCCTTTTGGATGGTTGGGTCCCATCATTTGAATTATCTTCATTATCATCCTATACATTCAAAAAATTCAAAACATAAGAAGAGAAACAATAAAAAATAAGAATGATTATGTATCTTCCCAGGCTTGCTACAAGGCTCCACTTAAAGGTTCTTTAATGACAAATGATTATACAAATGTTAACTTTCTATTATAACTAAGAAGGGCCAAGATTTTGGCATGGCAAGCCCTGAAAAAAAAATCTAAAAAAAACTAAAAAGTGATCTTTTATACAATCAAAATAAGAAAAATCACAATTAACCTGTAAATGTAAATCTACTTTTCCTTTCTTAGCAACTAGTTAAAATGCCATGTACTTTAAAAACAAACATGTAAAATTGCTGTTAACACTCTTAATATTAAAGCAAACCCTCCTAACCCAGTTAGGAAAAAAACGTGTAGATCATTTCATGTTTAACTCAACTGCTAGGGAGTTGATAGGACTATTCTAAAGGAGTCCTATATACTTCTATTTCCATGAAAAAAGAAAATACAAAGACTAAAAACAGGTTACCAACCCTGTTAGTTTTTTTCTTACATCGCAAAAATTGAGCAAAAATATTCCCTAGTAAGATTCATCAATCGATACAGCAAGAGACGCGCATCCCCACCAAAAGAGGAATGGCTTAAGCAGTTTTAGGTGACATTATCTGTGGTGAGGCATTAATACCAAGACTCTAGTTGGGCCATTCCATTCAGAACATAAGTGAGCCATCTCAGATGTTAGCAAATTGACTTATTCACATTACTAGCTAACGCTTAATGACCATAAGGTGTACGAAAATAACTGAAACAAAAAAAAAATCAATTAAATGTAGATTTGTAAGGTGAATACAATTTTGTTAAATAGCACGGTCTTCTTGCTACATGTTAAAACGAACCCAATCCAGCAGAGTACAAGGCTGGCCCGGCACCGTCCTGGGCGCTGGCCTCCACCAGCTGAGCCTGTGCTGAGCCTCCTCCCCTTCGTAACATTGAGGCGATAACGCGGCCTCATGACGTGGCTAACGCAAGGATTAAAGGAGTTAGACACGCGGGAAGCGCTCAGAGCAGGGCCTAGCGGGTCATGGACCCGTGACGACAACCAGAAAGTCCCAAACGGCTCCGCTACTAGGAACTGACTCCGATTCTTTCTCAAATTGTGTGTGTGTGTGTGTATGTATGGCCTGTTGTCCTTTTTAGCTCCTGTATAATAATCAAAAAACTGCCTATTCCCATTAAGAAAGGCAACCAGGGGGATCCCCGGGTGGCTCAGTGGTTTAGCGCCTGCCTTCGGCCCAGGGCGTGATCCTGGAGACCCGGGATCGAGTCCCACATCGGGCTCCCTGCATGGAGCCTGCTTCTCCCTCTGTCTGGGTCTCTGCTTCTCTCTCTCTCTGTATCTCTCATGAATAAATAAATAAAATCTTAAAAAAGAAAGAAAGAAAGAAAGAAAGGCAACCAGGTAGGAGATGGAGAAGAGAATAAATGTTATTCTCCAAAAATGTGCATTTAACAGTAAGAATCAGAATGGCGACAATACGATTTCGGGAATAACTCCCTTTAATAAGCAAATTCAGGTATTACGGTTTTGTTTTGCTTTTTGTTTGTTTTTTGGTTTTTGCCGTTTTACTCACGACTAAGCATTTTAAGGACTTTTAGGTTTATATATTTCCTTTGCTTTAAAAGTTGAAATACCCCCAAAAAAGGTAACGTGCAAAGTCCTGAGAAATAGTCGCTGGGACGAGGGCGGGGGCCCGCACAGGTGCGCGGGGGGGGCCGTCCCGCCGCGGCCACAGGTGGGCTCCCGCCGCAGGTGCGACCCCGCGACCCCGCGCCCCCGCGCCCGCTTCCGGGGCCCCTGGGCCCAAGCCCCGACTGCCCGCACGCGGCCGCTCCCCCCGCGCAGCCGCCCCCGCCGCCCCGGGACCCAGTTTCCAACTAAGTTCCCGGGGCTGCCGGGCGGCAACGCGGGGTCCCGGCCGCCCCGGGGTCACCCCCGCCCCGCCCCGCCCCGCCCCGGGGCCGGTCTCCCCGCCGCTGCCCGGACGCCGCCGCCGCGAGGCGCGCTCCGAACCCCCGCGGCCGCCCCGCCGCCCCAGAGCCCGGGCCTCGGCGGCCGCGGCCTCCGCTCCCCCCGCGGGAGCCCCGCCCCGCCCCGCCCGGCCCCGCTCCTCACCTTCGGGGACGGCGCTCCGGGGGTGGCCGGGTCGCTGTCGCACGGCCGCGGGGACAGCGCCGCCCCGGGCCCGGCCGCCGCCGCCATCAGCCCGAGCGCCCCGCGCCGCCGCCGCCGCCGTCGCCGCCGCCTCGTCCCGGCCGCCGCCGCCGCCGCCGCCGCCGCCGCGCGGGCCGCCCGCCGCCCGGGCCCCGCCCCCTCCGCCCGCCCGCCGCCCGGGGGCCGGCCCCTGCCTCCGCGCGCCCCGCGGCCCGCCAGCGCCGCCGCCACCGCCATGGCCGCCGCCAGCGCGCCTCCCGGGCGCCGCGGCTCAGGGGGCGGAAGGAGGCCGCCGGCCGCCCGCGCGCGTCAGCCCCGCCGCCCGCCCCGCTGCGGCGCCGGCCCCGGCCTCGGCTGGCCCAGCGCCCCGCGCCCCCGCCGGCCCTCAGCCCCCGCCGCCGGCCCTCAGCCGCCCGGTCCTCAGCCCCCGCCGCCCGGCCCTCAGCCCCGCCGCCCGGCCCTCAGCCCCCGCCGCCCGGTCCTCAGCCCCCGCCGCCCGGCCCTCAGCCCCGCCGCCCGGCCCTCAGCCCCCGCTGCCCGGCCCTCAGCCCCCGCCGCCCGGCCCTCAGCCCCCGCCCGCCCACCGCCCGCCTCAGCCTCAGCCGCCCGGCCCTCAGCCCCCGCTGCCCGGCCCTCAGCCGCTCCCGCCCCGCCGCCCGGCCCCGCGCCCCGCGCCGTCCTCCGGCCGCCGCCGCCGCCGCCGCCGCCACCCCACCTCCCGGCCCGCCGCAGCCCGGCGCGCTCCGCGGCCCCACCTCCCGCCGTCCCCTCAGCCCCCAGCCCCGCCCCGGCCCGCCGCCACTTGGCGCGCTCGCAGCCGCCCCCTCCCCGCGCCCCCGGCCCGGCCCCGCCGCGCGTCAGCCCTCTCCTCCCACCGCGCCCGCGCCGCCCCGCCCCCGCCCCGGGGTCCCCGCGGTCCCCGCGGTCCCCGCCGCCCCGCCCCAAGCCCTGGGCCCCCCGCCCCCTGCTCCCGAGGGTCTCCGCCGACACGCCCTCCGGCCAGGGGCCCGCCCCCCGCCCGGGGGTCCCCGCGTCCCCGCGTCCCCGCGTCCCCGCGCCGCCCGGAGCGCCCTGCGGCGGGGGGCTGTCGCGGCGCCGGCCCATTTCCTGGCGCTCGGCCGGGCCCCCGCCCCTCGGGCGCCTTTGTTCTCCGCGGCTCCCGAGCCACCTGCCGGGGGGCGGGCGCGCGCCAACGACGCCCCGGGCTCCCCCGGGAGGCTGGGGCGGGGCACCCCCGACGTCCGACGGTGTGGCCGGGCCGGGACCAGCCCGCGCGCGGGGAATGTGCGCGGAACGTGCTCCGTGCGGCCGCCCGCGACCCCCTGGGAGGCGGCCCGGCGCCCTCCCGACCCCCGCGGCCTCGGGCTGCTCGGCGCGGGCGGCCAGACCCCGCTCCTCAGGGCGCAGGGCGCAGGGCGCAGGACGCAGGACGCCGGTCGGCCGTGCGGGACACGACCTGAGGGCGCGAGTTCTGTTGGGACTGACTTCGTGGTCGTAGTTCCCAGACTCCTGCCGCCCACGCTAGGATTCGTCACGCGGGAGGAAGGGAGCCTGCGAGGACCCGGCCCCTCGCTGTGACAGGAGGCCGCGGCCCGACGTGACCTCTGGCCCCGAGGTGGCGGAGCGGGACGGCGGAGCGGGGCCTGGTCACCGCGGGCCGCGCGCCTTCCCTCGCGTGACTCCCGCTTACGCTCAGCCCGCGAACGTTCGCTCGGGCGGGGACGGGGACGGGGACGGGGACGGGGACGGGCGACCCCAAGGGGTAAAGCACCTACTTTGCGGCGCCCGCCCACCCGCTCCCGACGCCCCCTCGCCGCTCGCCGCTCGCCGCTCGCCGCTCGCGAAGGCCGCCTGCCCCTCGGCTTTCACTCACCTCCGTCAGAGCGGCCGCCCGTTTCCCTGCTCACGGGAGCCAACGGCCTGGACCCACCGAAAAGAAACCAACAACGATCGTCCTCGCTGATCAGGGCCCTCGCTCGGACTCCAGACGGAGCGCACCGCTACGCGTACCCGCGTGTTCGGGAAGAGACCGAAGGCGCGACGCGTCCTACGACGGAACATCTGCGTTCGCTCGTTGCCGGCGCCTTTCTCCCCCGCGCACTCGGTCTCCGGGTCGGACACGCGTCTGGACTCTTCGTTCCAAGCCACAAACCCTGGCGGAGCCCTTCAACGGCCACGGCAAGCCACGCCGCGCACTGCGGAGGCACCCGGCGGACACAGGCCCGGCCCGGGGCACCCGGCGGACACAGGCCCGGCCCGGGCACCCGCGGACACAGGCCCGGCCCGGGGCACCCCGCGGATACAGGCCCGGCCCGGGGCACCCGGCGGACACAGGCCCGGCCCGGGGCACCCCGCGGACACAGGCCCGGCCCGGGGCACCCCGCGGGTACAGGCCCGGCCCGGGGCACCCCGCGGGTACAGGCCCGGCCCGGGGGCACCCCGCGGGTACAGGCCCGGCCCGGGGCACCCCGCGGGTACAGGCCCGGCCCGGGGGCACCCCGCGGGTACAGGCCCGGCCCGGGGCACCCGGCGGACACAGGCCCGGCCCGGGCACCCGGCGGACACAGGCCCGGCCCGGGCACCCGGCGGACACAGGCCCGGCCCGGGGCACCCCGCGGGTACAGGCCCGGCCCGGGGCACCCCGCGGACACAGGCCCGGCCCGGGGCACCCCGCGGATACAGGCCCGGCCCGGGGCACCCCGCGGATACAGGCCCGGCCCAGGGGTCGCTTCAACGCCAAAAGAACAGGATGCGATTATACGTGTTCAGAGGCAGTGTAGGGGCGCCCGGGGGCTGGGCGGCTGAGCATCTGCCCTGGGCTCGGGCGTGATCCCGGGGTCCGGATAGAGCCCCGTGTCCACGTCAGGCTCCCTGTGAGGAGCCTGTTTCTCCTCCGGCCTCTGTCTCTGCCTCTCCGTGTCTCCCATGAATAAATAAATAAGATCTTTAAAAATAAAAAGGCAATTTAGGTGGGAAAAACTTACTTGCAAGTACATTCAGATTTTAAAGTTGACCTAGAACTGGAAAGTATCTTAAGAGACTGATAGGAAAATTACAGGTAAATGTACAACTGGAAGTGGAAAAAGGATTTCAAGCCTGAAAAAGACTGAGAGGTGGAAAAGTAGGAAGTATGATTAGGCACATCAGCTATTCCACTGTGGCTTGAGGATAGGGTAAATGAAGGCAGATTCCAGGAGTTGGGGGTGAGATATACAGGCTGGTGGTACGATGCAATGGGGAGAACAAAGATCAAGAGTTAGGATTTTGGGGGCTCCTGAGTGGCTCAGTCGCCTGAGCATCCAACTTGCTTGTTCGTTCTTTCTTTCTTTCTTTCTTTCTTTCTTTCTTTCTTTCTTTCTTTCTTTCTTTCTTTTTCTTTCAAGATCATATCCATTTATTCATGAGAGACACAGAGAGGCAGAGGGAGAAGGAAGCTTCCCGTGGGGACCCCAATGTGGGACTCAATCCTGGAACTCCAGGATGAGGCCCTGAGCCGAAGGCAGATACTCAACCACTAAGCCACCCAGGCGTCCCAGCTTCCAACTCTTGATCTCAGGATGGTGAGATGGAGCTCTGTGTAGGGCTCTGTACTCAGTGTGGCACCTGCTTAGGAGTCTCCCTCAGCCTCTGCTCCCCCCACCCCCCTCAACTCTCTCTTAAAAAAAAAAAAAGTTGAGATACTTGGGTGGCTCAGTGGTTGAGCATCTGCTTAGGTCGTGATCCCAGTCCAGGGATGGAGTCCCGCATTGGGTTCTCTGTGAGGAGCCTGCTTCTCCCTCTGCCTTTGTCTCTGCCTCTCTCCGTGTCTCTCATGAATAAATAAAGAAAATCTTTAAAAAATAAAAAAAGTTAGGATTATGATCAGTACCAACTATGCCACTTGATAGCCATGTGATCCATAATCGGTAAATTTTTAATCTCTGAAACTCCATTTCCTCGTTTGTAGGATTAAAATAACAATGTCCATCCGATTATTTCACAAATATTTTGTGGAAAGCTACTATGAAGTAAGAATTATGTTAGGTGATAGAAGGAAGAATCCATCAAGTACTACCTTACTACGTGCTAGGTTGGAAATGGGTAGGAAAGGAGCAGAACACTAAGTGGCAGCTATCGTAAACTGAGAGCATAGAGTGTTTCTAAAAGGGACTGGTCAACTACGTCAATTGAGAAGTTCAGTAAGATGAGGACAGAAAAATGTCTTTAGCAATCTGGGGGTAGTTAGCAAACTTGATCATTTTGAGGTGTTTCATAGGAATGGCAGCTTCAAAAGCTAGACTGAAGTCCCTCGAGGAGGGAATGAGAGGCCAGGATGTCAAGCGGTTTGTGCCAGGTACCAAGTACCGGAGAAGGAAGGTAGCTTGGGAGGTGGGTTGCTGTCTTTAGGGTGGGACACAGGTCAGGGAGCTTGAATGCTGAAGAGGGGGAGGCGAGGGGGATCATGGTGCAGGAACAGGGGGAGGCAGTTCTTGGAAGACCATGAACCGGTGCAGGCGCAGGGCAAATCCTTGACAGCAAGAAGCACCTTCCATCCACTGTGACAAGACAGAAAACTGAGCATGGCTGCAGGTGCAAGTAGGATTTGAGACTTGGTAGAGGAAGACTTGATTTTCCTCTGATACTTCTTTTCCTGAATGAAATAGGCGGTGAAACTACCCATGAGAAGTGAGGAGAGGAGGGGAATAAGGAGGTAGGAGTGGAGGTAGGAGGGCAAAGTTGCTAGGATGCCAAGCCGTTTGCCTGCTACAGATTTGTGGTGGACACCTCCAAGGGAAACCAGTTGGGCCGGTTCTTGCATGCTCTCGGTCAGATTTAGCTACTTGAATTCAGGCTATGAATATGCATTTCCTTCAGAAAGGGGTTTTCCCAGATGAGTAAGAGAGGGAAAGGAATTTGTGTGTGTGTGTGTGTGTGTAAGGTTTTATTTATTCATTCATGAGAGACACAGAGAGAGAGGCAGAGACCCAGGCAGAGGGAGAAGCAGGCTCCCTTCAGGGAGCCCGATGGGGACTCGATCCCAGGGTCACGACCTGAGCCGGAGGAAGGCCCTCAACCACTGAGCCAACCTGGGGTCCCAAATTTGCATATGTTATAAGGGAGCAATTATAACGATGGGCTCTTAAACAGCGGAGAAGGGAGTCATGGAGATTTCAGTGAGATTCTACAGGTGCTGAGCGCTAAGGACAGGAAATGATTGCATAAAAAGTAACCTGCTTGAGTCCAAGATTTCAGAGGTCACACTAATATTGATGATGGCAAAGTCTACAGGATGCACCAAGGAGTAGATGACCAAGGTGGACTAGAGGAAAATATCACCAGACGTGAGTTGGTCAAGGAATCAGGAAGCTAGAGTACAGACTTCCTAGTTTTCATGAGAGCACAGGACTGTAAAAATGTCACAGAAGCTGAAACCATACAAAGTGATCTTATTTATTTATTTATTTATTTATTTATTTATTTATTTATTTATTTACAAAGTGATCTTAATAGAGAAAAACTAATTGCCCAATCAATGACTTTACAAAAACTTTTGGTAAAACATTTACAACTACCTTACTGCCAATTATAAACGAGAATTTTTAAATTGTAAAACTAATATTTAGCACACTGTAATTTAAAACAAGAAACACCGAGATTTAGTGCTTTATTTCTTTGTAAAACGTTTACCAAGGGTAGTTTGAACAGCGTTTGCCTTTTCTGTGCCTTGATAAATTGTCATACTCCTTCCAACACTTTATGTTTTGCATTTTCAGTGTTGTAAAATATCTCCGAGTGTCTCTAAAGTGAAGTAACAATCAGTGCGGCTTCCTGGGGACATCTTTATCCTTTGTCACAACCACCTGCTCTAAGGGTTCTGTGCAATCCGGGTGGAGGTTTCCCAGCAGCACCCCGGGCCGGCGCAGCAGCTGAACCAGGGCGCAACGCTAACCAACTCTGTGGGCCTCCAAAAGGACGCAACCCGACTTAACTGCAGTAAAAGCTTGCTTTTCAGTCTCTCTGTAATTACAGCTTCCTTTTGACGGGACAACGTCAACACTTAGCCCAAATGCCAGCCGGACCCACTGGAATGTTATTATTATTAGAGTCTTCTATCCTGAGTGGAAGGAAGTCTTCACCACAGCAGTTTTCTGTTCCTAGAGCAGTTTAACCTAAAAGACAGTGATCCAGTGTTACCAGACTTAGATCTCATCCTCTCGGCTTTACTCATCACTTTCAAATTTCCTAATCAGGTCCAATTTCGTTTTCAGCCCCTCATTTCTTATTTCTTTGGATGCACTTTCAACTGTTTGGAAATGTTGTTAAACAAAATTCTAATGTAAAATGAAATTTTCTTTTGATGGTCCCCTTCTGTAAAACGTCCGTCATGTGGGTCTGTCACTGGGAGACAAGGAGGCACTGTGCTGTGGCCCGAAGCGCTGACTAGCTGGGGAGCAGTGACCAGTCCCTGACGGGCCTTGCGCGGGGGACCGGGATGCAGGTCGGCCACCTGCACCTGTGCTGCGCAGGCTGGGCACTGGCGGGAGGTCTGGGGGTTGTTCTTCCTCCGTCAGTGTCACTGCCGCAGGGTCATTGACATCTGCACCCGGCCGCTGGCGGGGTGGGGTTCCTTACCTGGACTGTGGCGATCAGAGTCGGGCGTCCCAGCACCAGGCCACAGGGGACTGCCTTACCGCAGGCCATCTGTGTGGACAGCGATGTCCCGCAGAGCGGGCTCGGGGCAGTGGAGAGGAGGGGGGACTCCCCCGCTCACATCCTCAAGGTAGAGAAGGAGCACGGTGGGCTGCGGGCAGCGGCGGTGCCGGCGGGGAGGCCGCGTGGGTAGCTCCCCCTGTCCCTGGCTCCCAGGCGTTAGGCCTGGATGGGAAGGCAGCTTTTGCTCCAGGGGCAACGGTGGGGCTGACCCCTCCCGGGCAGAGCCGCCAGGGTGGCCCGGCTGTGCCCTTCTGGAGCCCGGCCCCGCACCCTTACCTGGGCTCTCGGGCCTACCCGGCTTGCTGGGCCCTGGAGATGGGACGATGGCCGACGCCATCTGAGCCCTTGTCGCTGCCTCCAGGGCCGACAGAGCAGGCGGGAAGGAAGGTGGGGCGGTGGAGACCCGTGCATCACCACCGCCCGAGACACGATTTGCTTCTGTCCGTGAGTCCCCTTGACAAGTCATTTCTCCTCACGCTGGCCTTGGCCTTTTATCTATTTGTTTATAGTTTTGGGTTTTCTGTCTTCTCCTCCTTTGGAGGCTGCTCTGCACATGCCCTCCTGTCACACGGGTCTCCGCCTTGGGAGCAAGAGCAAGGCAGGCCCTAGTCAAGGGAAGACTCCAACCCCCACTGGAGTCCTGAGTTGTTCCCGGAGCCTGTTCGGAGGAGGCTGGAGAAGCCGACAGTGGGCAGTGGGGTCCGGTTGCGCTGCTCTCTGACCAGACCACGACCGATGCTCCGGCTGGGGTGCCGGGAGGGGTCTGGGGCTCGGGCTGCGGCCTGCTGCGGCCTGCTGTGGCCTCCTGCGGCCTCCTGCGGCCTGCTGTGGCCTCCTGCGGCCTGCCTGCTGTGGCCTCCTGCGGCCTGCTGTGGCCTCCTGCGGCCTCCTGCATCCTGCTGTGGCCTCCTGCGTCCTGCTGTGGCCTCCTGCGGCCTGCTGTGGCCTCCTGCGGCCTCCTGCATCCGCTGTGGCCTCCTGCGCCTGCTGTGGCCTCCTGCCCTGCTGTGGCCTGCCTGCTGGCCTCCTGCGTCCTGCTGTGGCCTCCTGCGGCCTGCTGTGGCCTCCTGCCCTGCTTGGCCTCCTGCGTCCTGCTGTGGCCTCCTGCGGCCTCCTGCTGTGGCCTCCTGCGTCCTGCTGTGGCCTCCTGCGTCCTGCTGCAGCCTCCTGCTGTGGCCTCCTGCGTCCTGCTGCGGCCTCCTGCAGCCTGCTGTGGCCTCCTGAGGCCTCCTGCGTCCTGCTGTGGCCTCCTGCGGCCTCCTGCTGTGGCCTCCTGCGTCCTGCTGTGGCCTCCTGCGTCGCTCGCTGCTGCGGCCCTCCCTCCTGCTGTGGCCTCCTGCGTCCTGCTGTGGCCTCCTGCATCCTGCTGCGGCCTCCTGCTGTGGCCTCCTGCGTCCTGCTGCGGCCTCCTGCAGCCTGCTGCCGGCGGCCCGGGCACAGGCCTGGCTAACCGTAGGGCCGCGCGACGGAAGGACAAAGGAGGGCAGCGGAGGCGGCCCGAGAGTGGAGGCCGAGCGGACGGCAGCAGAGCCGCGCACAGGCCCGGGGCCCCCGAGGAGTCGCACCCGACGGTGGGCAGAGGAGCCCAGCTCGGAAGGCCGCGGAGGAGAGCCGAGGCCGGGCCGGCGGGCACAGGACGGCCGCCCCGCCACGGTCCGCGGGAAGCCGAGGATCCCCAGGCTCTCGCGGCGACGCAAGCCCTTGGCGGCGGATGGAGCCCGCACGCGGCACCTCCCCGGATGCGGCGCCCCCGGGGGCGGCTCCACCCCGCCCCCCCCCCAGGAGGGCCCCGGGGGGCGTGGAGGGGCGGGGCTGCGGACGGGGAGGCGGTTAGTTGGTCGCGGGCGGGGAAGGGGGAGCGAGGGCAGAGCGGAGGGGACCCCGAGGCCCAGCGCAGGCGGCGGCAGGCACGGCGCGGCCGCGGGAAGGCCCGGGGCTCCAGGGAGGCCGCCGAGCGCCTGGTTGTTCATCACCCCCGTGAGTCACACCCTGGCCTCAGGAGGAAGGTAGGATCCCACTTTACAAACAGCCCCTGAGGCCGTGAGCTCTACCCCCAGGGAATCCGGCAAGTCAGGAAGGTCGCGCTTCCCCCGAGCACGGGCTTGTCATCCCTTCTGTGGGCCCGGTTCACGGCTGTGAACTCCCAAATTGAAGACAATTTAGGCGACGAAGATCATGTCTGCACTGTGTGGCCCAGAACTGCTAGTCCTGGATCACCCGACTCATTACGACACGTTAGTGAGAAGAACACTCTCCTCTACCTTTCAACCTCCCAGTGTTGGCTGTTTTTACCATCCTTTAAGCTGGACAAGGTTTTTCAAGTTCCAATTACGACCCTGAAAGTCACATGATCACAGGCTGGTCGCCTCCTCCAAGCCCACCCCCCCCTTCCCTGCTGGAAGAGCTCTGAAGGTGGGGTGTGCTCCTGCCACACGGCCCTGTGCTCCCAGGGGGATGCAGCCCCAGCCCCAAGGAGCCAACCATGACCCGTCTATTCATAGACAGGAACATGGTTAAATTATATCAAGTTAAACAAATGTATGTAAAAGTCTGGGGGAGAGAGGGAGAGGGACAGAAAAAACCTGGATCCTTGGCCAAATGCCTGGAAAATAAAATTTTCCTTTTTTTAAAAACTGGATTAGGTTTTTCAGTTCTTGCATCTAAAAAGAGCTTAACTGACAGATTAATGAAAAGAATGACCACACACTCTTAAGCATTTTGATTGGTTAGGAATGTGTTAAATACATGAATATCTTTCTTTCAAACTTGGTAATTTCTTTCCAAAGAATGCCTACAATGTATTAAAATACCATTCAAAAATACAACTGCCTTTAGAAGTTTTCCAATATTTGTTTTAACATTTAATGTGATACTTTACAAGGCTGTCATAATGGCTACATTTCCTGTAGCAAATTCTAATTGTCTCAAATCTAAAAAGAATAAATAATTTCCCTATATTAGAATCTACTTAGAAGTATTTATATACTCATACCTGTCTATCCCCGTATGTATCATTCGTACTTTTATACTTTGGGGTAATAGAACTTTAATAAATATGATAACAAGTAAGTATGAAGGTAAAAATCTGGCCTTGTTTGTTGTTACAAGAATACAATGAAGCTTCAACTGGAGGCAAAAGTATAGCTAATCAAAGCTACTGTGAAGTTGGCAAATCTTCAAAGTCACATATCTCGGAAAAGTTGAGAAGCAAGCACTCCCGTACATGTAATGAGCTATTCACAATAGAGAGCAAACACCAGGGCCAAGGCAACATACGTTTCCGTTTCATGTTTTGCCCCAACCCAGCTGTCCCATGCAACATCCCAGATCCATCTGCTGGCGATCTGTGACACACAAATTTCAAAAGACCAACATTAGGTAGAACATGTTAAGAAGTAATCGTCAAGTTTATACGGTATCTTAGATAGTGATATTTTTAAAGTAATTTGTCCAATTTCCCTTTTCCAGAAGGGGCCCCTCGTCTCTTCCTGGAACGGTCCTTATCTGACATGGAGACTGGACCTTAGCAGAGCATCTGGTTGGGGGATGAAAGCCCTCTGTAACTGGGTTAAGAGTTCTGCATACATATAACTCTGCTGTGTTATAGTTCATGGTATGGAATT
This sequence comes from Nyctereutes procyonoides, assembly GCF_905146905.1. Taxonomy (NCBI): domain Eukaryota; kingdom Metazoa; phylum Chordata; class Mammalia; order Carnivora; family Canidae; genus Nyctereutes; species Nyctereutes procyonoides. Next base: position 72,039,373 of record NW_026575051.1, read on the forward strand.
TTCCTTTCCATCCTTAAGGTATTTTCAAGGGAAAGTTTATTAGAACATTATTTTGAAATAAAGAAATGGCATTGATTATACAAGCAGGCTGTTAGAGAAAATTCTGAATCTTTTGCTTTGCTCACAAAGCCACACGATTTGACTACAGCCTACTTTTCCGTGGTGGATCCACATGGCCACAAACTTTCATGGCTTCTATATCTCCACCCCTTGAGTATGAATTAACCTTGGGACTTGCTCTGAGCAAAAGAATGTGACAGTGTAACTTCCAAGCAAGGCTGTCAGAGGTCGTCTGCTCCTACCTGCTCAGAACATTTCCCACATAAGGAAACCCACTCAGCCAGTACGGTACCGTTGTGCAATATACATCCTACCCGTGTGCGCTACCCAAATATACCACAAGCACACAGGTTATTAACCAAGCACACAGGGCCCCCATGGCCTTGGTGTCTTTGCTCTCCCGTGTTCTCTGGGGGCAGGTCTCCAGCACAGCTGGTTTCTTCTTGATGTTCAGCTTACCAGAGGGCCTTTCCCATCTCCAGACAGGCCCAGCAGTCATTCTGCCACTCTGGCACATTGTCCTACCTTACCCTCCTCCGTGGAGCACCTGCCACCAACTAGACCTATGTGCCAGTGCTCTCCTCTCCAGGATCCAAGGCACCTCTGTGTCACTGACTCTCATGTGGCTACAACTCCTCTGCCTGCTTCCACGTGCACGTCACTCATCCACAAAGACTGCAAACTGTGTCCAGCTGCCACACATTCACGGGCAGCTCACAAGAACCTCATGTGGCCTAGTGGTGTGCAATCATATTTGTAAATGACAACAATCCCCTTGCTGCTTACTGAGGACTCTGTGCCAGAGACCACGTAGAGGGCTTTCTTACCATCTCATTTGATCCTCAGGGCAGCTGCAGCCAGGGTCACCATCCCCATCTTACAGATGAAAAGAGCGATTAGGCCCAGGCTGCAGGCTCTGACTGCAGCTGCCAATGTTTGTATCTAGGCCAACCAGACTCGAACACGGGCTGTCCCACCATCCACCCTATCCCATTTCTTAAACTCCGACCTGCGTTGTTTTCTGCCCTCAAGTATGGTAAAAAATCCTGGAGAATCACGGTCTGCGTCTCTCCATTTTCTGTATTTTTCTCAGTACCTAATTCCCATTAGTCCTCAAAATAAATTTACTTGTTAATTATCAAATGACACTAAATTGTCAAAATTAGTATGATCAAGGAACAGGATAGCTACAGTTTAATAAATTATCAGTAGAAAATCGCCATCTCTGGGTTAGTACTTTTCAAATAATAGGTAGTGAAGGCAGACAGAGCTAACAAAATTGTCATTTGTCAGAGAGGCACCTTAGAACCTTGAAGTGCCCTGCAGGTGGATGGCACAGGAAGGGTCAGGTCACTAGAGGGGAGAACTCAGAGAACTGGCTGATAGATGCTGGGTCAGTGTGGTACTCACATTTATAGCCTGACCAGTCTTTTGAATAAATAATACTTTTATAATGAACTTGTAACGGTGGTACCCAAATTCTTTCACTGCTGACAAGATGCGGTCTGCTAATTCAAGTGACAAACGAGAGAAGACTTTATCATCATATTTGACATCCTTAAGACTCTCCTTTAAAAGAACAGGAAAAACATTTTAATTTTCAAACCAAATATTTTCTACATAAAAACTCAAGAAAACATGTGTCTACATAATACATATAACTTAAAAAAAATACATGCATTCCCAACCAAATAACATTAAATGACTGTTTTACCAATCGATTTCAATAATAATATTGAATAAAGTTTATTTTGGCTTTTAGCTACATTCAATTTCTCTTCATTACCAACCCTTAACCTGTAAGTTTTCCTTAACTAGATCACCCCATCATACAGCTGTTAGGGAGACATGGGAATTTTAAAAGAATGCTTCTGGGGATTCTTAAGTAGATGAAGGAAATTTTTCTATAATTTCCATATTAGCTAAAACTCAGACTTGAGTTTTCCTAAAGCCTGAATTTCCTGGACAGGAGTTTGTATCATGTGACTCCTGTCTTCCCCAGTCTTCCTGAATTAAGCCACTTCTCTAGCCCTCTCCCCATGGCTTTGCACTCTACTGCTCTCTCTCAGGTCTCCAGGTGGACGCCGAGGAGATCCCAGGTTTTCCACCACATCGGCTGTGGATTAATTACAGCTGGGGAGACACATGTGCATTATGAAGTACGAAGCTTTCCCACAGCCCATAAGCAGACTGGGCCACCTAGTGAGCTAGCCAACTGCAAGTGCCTTTGACTGACCTGGGCAGTGATGAATGAACCATGGTTCTGGGTCCTGTGATAACAAAGGAGCTCCTACTAGCTAAATTTATAGGCATGTAACAGCAAATATGTTGCTCTTTTTTTGTTTGTTTGTTTCCCTTCTAGAATGGTGCTGGATCTAAAACTCTGCCTAGAAGCATTTGTTTCCCTCAGGCATTGGCTATGGTTCGTCATCTTTCAGGCACTTAGCAACATCTAATCTCTCTTCTGAATCTGCCTAACAGACCTCAGGTTTCCCCAACGTGCTCTTTTTTTTTTTTTTTTAAAGATTTATTTATTCATGAAAGACAGACAGAGAGAGAGTTAGAGACACAGGTAGAGGGAGAAGCAGGCTCCATGCAGGAAGCCCGATGTGGGACCCAATCTCGGAACTCCAGGATTATACCCCCTGCCAAAGGCAGACACTCAACCACTGAGCCACCCAGGGGGCCCACTCCCACTTGCTCTTATTTAACAAACAATGAGTGCTTGCTATAGGAAGATTCCCTCCAGCCCCAGCAGTGTATACTATTTCTCTAGAACTATGTCGAATGTTCTGTGAACCCAAGGGAAAAGCCCTGCCCTCTTGATGACATCTAGCTATCCACCTTCATATCCAATCAGCTGTTCCAGGCGCCGTCTTGCTCAACACAATTCTGTAAATTATGGCATGTAGATACAATTTGAAATCCTATTATGTTCAATAAATCTGAACTCAGTCTATGTGGTAAGGCCAAGCAAGAGACACACCAAAATGTGTACTCTCATGTCACATTATGTCTGCTGTTAATGTTTAGATAAGAAGGTAATCAGTAATTACTTTATTGTATTAAATTGAGTTGACATTCTTTATTTCCTTAAATCATACTATCATTGCCAAATATCATCCAACAATTAATAGTTCAGCTTAGAAATGTACTTGTCGGGATCCCTGGGTGGCGCAGCGGTTTAGCGCCTGCCTTTGGCCCAGGGCGCGATCCTGGAGACCCGGGATCGAATCCCACGTCGGGCTCCCGGTGCATGGAGCCTGCTTCTCCCTCTGCCTGTGTCTCTGCCTCTCTCTCTCTATCTGTGTGATTGTCATAAAATAAAATAAAAATTAAAAAAAAAAAAAAGAAATGTACTTGTCTATGGTAGTTGAGGGAGGCTAGAGTAGCCCTCTTAAATATTCTTCTGTATTAATAAAAGTTAATTCATTTAGATAATTAACTTTGATATGATTAAAAAGCTATTAATCATTTATACAAAATAAATTAAATAGATACTTTCTTCCCAACAGCTAGCTCACATCAGTTGTTACTGAGGGAATTCACCTTGTGAACTGACAGAGGAGGTAAGTTTGAAACAGGGAACATATGTCGGGTAGACTCAGGCTTGGTGGAGTCCCTGAGGGGAATCCAGCCATCAGAAAATTTTGCCTGGGTGCCTGGTGCCCAGAAATGAAGACCACAGACGAAAAGGGGATTCCTCAAACTTTCTATAAAAATTTTAAAAGATTTGGTCCTTTATTATGAAAGATGGAATTCTTCCTGTCTGAACAACATAGCCCTCAGATACCAACACTCATTTAAATAATGCTGGTATTAATATTAGTATTACAGTATTATTTTATAAAATTGAAGAAGCTTTTTTGGACTAGCCTGGAAACAACCGCCTTAAATGACCTTTAGATTCCACTCAGTTTAAAAAAGGGAACCTGTGCGTGTGTTGGCAGCCACTTGTCCTTAGACGTTTTAGTGTACAGGAACCAACTGTTCATACCCATTTACAGATTCAGTGTGTCTTGTTTAACTCATTTCTCCAAATATGGGAAAACATGAAACCTGAGGGATAAATAATTTATGGATAATTAAAAGTTGAAATAACAAGAGTTAAATCTAGCTCAAGCATCGATGTGAAGATTCTTGAGTATGACTACAAAATACTGTCATTTTCAGAAATAAGTGCTGCAAAAAAAATCAATCAAATATACGCCATAGATCTTAATAAAGTTTATCAAACCCCCAAAGCTAAGATACTGCTGTCATATGTATTTATCAACCTACCTTTAATATCTGCTGGACTTTAGTTTCTACTGAATGAGCTTGGAATTTTTTCAATGGTTCCATTCTATATGAATTAGCAAACTTCAGTTTTGCCAGGACACTCTTCCATTCTTTACCTAGATCAGCAATTGATTCATCAAATGGAGGCTCTACATACTGAACATCATGAAATGATTCTCTCAGTCTGTCTCTTAAAATCTGTGCATACTGAAAGAGCAGGGAAGGAGAAGAGAAATAGATTACTTTTTTAATCGTACAATGAAATTTAAGATTTAAGAACCCTGGCATAATGGGACAAAATTGGCACAAAATTTGGAATTCCATTCTACTTGACTTCTGTGATAAAGGAGTTGCTGAATCCTAGATTCACTGATTCACTCCTAGCTATCAGTTGGGTTAAAGAAAAAAAAAAAAAGAATCTAACTAGCTAGCTATCATCTATTTATCTATAAACACAAATTTGCATACGTATATTTAAAATATCCATGGAAGATACAAAAGAACCAGAAACAAGACAGGCCTCCAGAGAGGAGAACTGGGGGGGCTAGGAGACAGGCATGTTAAGAAAACTTTCTGGTTCTCTACCCTGAGGTTATGAAAATATTATCCTTCATAGTCTTACAATTTTAATTTACTTTTACTTGTCTTCAAATAAATACCATTATTTATGTAAGTCTTTACATAACATTTACATAAATAAGTTTAAAGTTGAAAAGATAACAAAAGTGTATTGATTTGGGGATCCCTGGGTGGCGCAGCAGTTTGGCGCCTGTCTTTGGCCCAGGGCGCGATCCTGGAGACCCGGGATCGAATCCCACGCCGGGCATCCGGTGCATGGAGCCTGCTTCTCCCTCTGCCTATGTCTCTGCCCCTCTCTCTCTCTGTGTGTGACTATCATAAAAAAAAAAGTGAATTGATTTGGTACAGACATCATTCTGCTTTTGACATTCAACATTCATTCTCTGCCATTCAACACTCCTTAAAGAAAAGGAGTTTATTGGTGCCTAATATGGTCCAGATAAATGGTCTAGGCTCTGAAGTTACAGTGGTGAGCTTCATTGTAATAGGGATTAATTGTTTGGTTTATGTTAACTTATAATCAAGTAGTCTGCATTCATGGAGGGATCATTCTAGGAGAGAGGAGGGCTGATTAACAATTAAAAAGCAAGGCAGCCCAGGTGGCTCAGCGGTTTAGCACCTGCCTTGGCCCAGGGTGTGATCCTGGAGTCCCGGGATCGAGTCCCATGTTGGGCTCCTTGCGTGGAGCCTCTGCCTGTGTCTCTGCCTCTCTCTTTCTCTGTCTCACAAGAATAAATAAAATCTTTAAAAAAAATTAAAAGGCACATAGGAAAATGAGTAAGTGAATTTAAATAGTAGCAATTGCTATAAAAATAAAATTACATGACTTGGTAGAACTCATTGTAATTTGGACCGAACAATCAGAGAAGGCCTCTCTGAATGAAGTTAGGTTTGGGCTGAAGCCCAAAAAGAACAAAGGCTTTAAGGCAAACTATTCTAGAAGCAGGTTTGCAGTCAGTGTGAGTCCAGTGTTCTGAGTAACGCAGAGTGGTGACATTTGATTTGCTACTATTTTCCTGAGAATTTTTGAACTACATTCATCAGGTTTATTGACCTGTAGTTCTCTTTTCTTTGGTGTCCTTGTACAGTTTTGGTGTCCAAGTAATGTCAGCCTCATATAATTAGTTTGGAAGTTATAGAAGAAGTTCCTCTTCTATTCTTTTGAAGAGTTTGAGAAAGATTGGTATTAATCCTTCTTTGAATGTTTAATAGAATTCACCAGTGAAGCCATCTGGTCCTGGACTATTGTTTGTTGGGAGGTTTTTGATTGCTGATTTGATCTCCTTACTACTAATTGGTCTGTTCAACTTTTCTATTTTATGAATTTACACATTTTTTCTGAGCTGTCCAAATTTTTGGCATATAATTGCTAGTAATCTCTTATGATCCTTTGTATGTCTGTGGTATCAGTTGCAATGTCTTTTCTTTCATGTGTTTTTCTTCTTTCATTTCTGGTTTTATTTGAGCCCTCTCCTTTTCCTTGGTGAAATCTAGATAAAAGTTTGTCAATTTTATCTTTTCAATGAACCAGCTCTTAATTTCACTCTCATTCCTGGTATTGAGAATTGATCTTTTTCTTTCCTGATTAGTCTCGCTTCAGGAAGGGCTGGCAAACTTTCTCTGTAAAGAGCCAGCTAGTAAATATTTTAGACACTGTGGACCAACTGTGGTAATTGCACTGCTTCTTCTCCTCCAACTCTCCTTTTGTCCTCTTCTTTCACCATCTCCATCTATTTATTTATTTATTTATTTATTTATTTATTTATTTATTTATTTATGACAGTCACAGAGAGAGAGAGAGAGAGGCAGAGACACAGGCAGAGGGAGAAGCAGGCTCCATGCACTGGGAGCCTGACGTGGGATTCGATCCCGGGTCTCCAGGATCGCGCCCTGGGCCAAAGACCGGCGCTAAACCACTGCGCCACCCAGGGATCCCTCCATCTATTTTTTTAAAATAACCCTTTAAAAATATACAAACCATTAGCTCATAGGCTGTGCAAAGATAGGCAGCAAGTCACATTTGACCCCCAGGCTGCTGTTTGCCAACTCTTAGGCGGGAAGTTTATCAACTTTATCTTTTCAAAATATCTTTGGTTTCATTAATCTTGTTTTTCAGTTCACTATTTCATTGACTTTTACTCTTGTTTTTATTATCTCCTTCCTTTTGCTTACTTTGAATTTACATGGTTCTTTTTCTAATTTGAACTGATAGTTGAAATACTGATTCAAAATGTATCTAATATAGATGTTTAGGGCTATAAATTTCCCCACCTACTTCAATAGCTATTACCTATAGTTTTTGAAATATATGTTCATTTTCAGTTGAAAATATTTTCTCTTTTACTTTATCTCAAGTTATTCAGAACCGTCATTTAATTTTCAGACAATTTGTACTTTTCTATATATTTTTCTGTTAATGATTTTTAATTTATTCCATTATGGCCAAAGAACATATTTTGTATGATCTGAATACTTTTAAAGTTATTGGGACTTGTTCTATGTCCCAGGACATAATCTTAGTGATGCTTCATGTGCACTTCTAAAGAACATTCATTCAGTTGTGGTTGCATGGAGTATGCAATAAAAGTGCACTAGTTCAAGTTAATTATTGTTCACATATTTTATATCTTTATTAGATTTTTGTCTATTCTATAAATTATCGATATAGAGATGTATTGAAATTTCCAACTGTAATTATGGATGTCTATTTCTGTAAGAACACATGAATTTTTTGTGTCCTGTATTTCAAAGCTCTGACTTTAGGTACATAAACAGGATTGTTGGGCCTTTCTGATAAATTGACTTAGTATTATTAAATGACTCTCTTTATCTAATATTGTTTAGAAATGTATCTTGTCTTATACTAATGTATGTACTCCAGCTTCCTATTAGTGATCACATGGTAGATCTTTTCCCATTCTTCCCATTTATGTTTAATGTAATTGTCATGATTGTGTTTAAATCCTTCATATTTTTTGTTTCCTATTTGTCACATGTGTTCTTTGTTCCTTTTATCCATTTTTTTAAAAAAATATTTTATTTATTTATTCATGAGAGACAGAGAGAGAGAGGCAGAGACACAGGCAGAGGGAGAAGCAGGCTCCCGATGGGGAGCCCGATGTGGGACTCGATCCCAGGACCCCGGGGTCACTCCCTAAGCCAAAGGCAGATGCTCAACCACTGAGCCATCCAGGTGCCCCACCAGCATTTTGACATGTCCTCATATGGTCATCCCTCTGTTTGTCCTGTGTTCTAATCTCTCGTCATGGGTTCCCTGGGTGGCGCAGCGGTTTAGCGCCTGCCTTTGGCCCAGGGCGCGATCCTGGAGACCCGGGATCGAATCCCACGCCGGGCTCCCGGTGCATGGAGCCTGCTTCTCCCTCTGCCTGTGTCTCTGCCTCTCTCTCTCTCTCTCTCTCTCTGTGTGTGTGTGTGACTATCATAAATAAATAATTTAAAAAATTTTTAAAAAAGGATACTTAAAAAGTCTTTATACTTGGGGATAAACTTTTGTATAACAGAATTTTAAAAAGAAATGAGAAGTTTAAAAGTGCTCTTTTAAATAGTTTTTATAAATTAAAAAAAATAAATAATTTACTGGTTAATGTATAATCCATATAAGTCATTCTTCTTTTTAATTTTTTTTTTAAAAATTCTGGGTAGTTAACATACAGTGTTATATTAGTTTCAGGGGTACAATATAGTCACTCAACACTTTTGTAGATGACTCAGTGCTCATCATGATATGTGTAATCCTAATCCCCATCACCTATTTCTCCCATCATTCCACCCACTACCCTGCTGGTGATCACCAGTGGGTTCTCTATACTTAAGAGTCTGTTTCAAAAAAAAAAAAAAGAGTCTGTTTCTTGGTTCCTAATGACTCCATTTTAACTTAATTATCTCTTTAAAGGTTCTGTCTGCAGGAGCCCCTGGGTGGCTCAGTCGTTGAACCTCTGCCTTTGGCTCAGATCATGATCCCTGGGTCCCGGGATCAAGTCCCATCTTGGGCTCCTTGCAGGGACCCTGCTTCTCCCTCTGCCTGTGTCTCTGCCTCTCTCTCTGTGTGTCTCTCATGAATAAATAAATAAAATCTTTAAAAAATAAATAAAGGCTCTGTCTCCAAATACAGTCACATCCTGAGGTACCAGGGATTAGGACTTCAACATAGGCATTTTGAGGGGACATGATGAGACATAATAGTCTGCCCTCTGACCCCCCAAACTTATTTCCTTCTCACATGCAAAATACTTTCAATAGTTTCCGGTAGGAGTTACTCCATGTTGTCTGCTAGTTGAAGTCCATCAAAACTCTGTTTTATTCACCAGACTGCATTATGTTTTAGTTAGAGAAAAGAGGTATTATTTGCTCCTTAAACCTCTTAAAAACAAACTTTATTATGTTCTATTCAGAGAATGCCTCTCTAGAGTAATTGCCACCTCCCCCCCCCCAAACACACACAATATACTCAAGGGATACAGCTACAATGTATTTGTAACTACAGTGGCTTCCAACTCTAATGAGTCCCTTGGGGATAGAGCATGCATGCATGGTTTGAAAATAACAGATTCTAACATACTGAAACCTCACAACTTACCATTTCTTCCTTATATATAATTTTGATCCTCTTTTTAAGAATTATTTATTTATTAATGAGACACACATAGAGAGACACACACAGAGAGAGGCAGAGACACAGGCAGAGGGAGAAGCAGGCTCCATGCAGGAAGCCCGACGTGGAACTCGATCCCAGGTCTCCAGAATTACTACCTGAGCCGAAGGCAGGAGTCCAACTGCTGAGTTACCCAGGCATCCCATAATTTTGGCCTTTTGATTCAGTTTTCCTTTTATTCATTATTTTATCTCTTCATTACAGAAAAATCTAATTCTAAAAATGAGGAATGCCTTAAATATGATCAACTTTTTTAAAAATTTATTCATGAGAGACAGAGAGAGAGGCAGAGACACAGGCAGAGGGAGAAGCAGACTCCCTATGAGGAGCCCGATGTGGGACTGGATCCCAGGACCCCTGGATTGTGACCTGAGCCAAAGGCAGACCCTCAACCACTGAGCCACCCAGGTGCCTCTGATCAACATTTTCACATCTACTAAAATAACCTGACTTTAACCCAGTGATACAGCATTTCCTCATGTTGAGCCTGCTTATAATCCTAAAATAAACGGAATTCAGTTATAAGATGCCACTATATTAGTAACAATTACTATTATATTAATATACTAATTAAAGGCTATTTGGAGTGCCTGAGCGGCTCGATTGGTTAACCATCTACCTTCATCTCATGTCATGATCCCAGGGTCCTGGGATCAAGCCCCAAGTCAGGCTCTCTGCTCAGTGGGGAGTCTGCTTTTTCCCTCTTTCTCTGCCCCTTCCCTCAGTTCATGCACACACACACTCTGTCTTAAATAAATTTTAAAAAATCTAATTAAAGGCTGTTTGCTTGTATTTAAGACTTTAAAATGTACGCAAGTGAAACTAAGCAAGTCTTCATTTTTTTGGTCATCTGTTTAAGGTTTTGGGATCTTTGGTTAGAGTTTACAGAATGGGAGAGAAGGTTACAGAACCAGACACAACGCACATCAGTATTCTGTCCCCAATTTGAATTTATCTCAATCATTTTATTACAGTATTCCATGAAGTGTTCATCTAATTAGCCATATTTGGTTCTCATCTATAACACAAAGAGAGTGATAGTTCATCAAAACTCTATCCAATGAGGAATGGATTAATCCTCCAAAAGAAAATGGAGATGTTATTACTAGAAGAAGAAAAAAATGGATACAGCTTATATAACATTAAAATACATTTATATTGATTAAATTGTGTGGTGTATCTTCACGTTTCCAATGAACACAGGAATTGTCTACTACCCAAAAGTTAGAAATTACACATCGGTGCACTTACTGTCCTCAGGTATATTTAGTGAGCATATGTGGCATGCATTCTCAGTTTCCTCACAATTTCTGGTCTATTAAAATTTCTGACTCCTAGAAGCCTAGGTCTTTAAGACAGCCCTATCAAATAAGCAACAATGACCTTGGTCCATGTCCCTTTACTCCTAGACTTTGGTCTACGTAACATCTCTCTCTATCTCTATCTGTATATATATCTTTTAGGATTCAGTCTTACTCATTTTTCAAGACCACTTCTGACCTTTAGCAGGCAGTAATTCCTAAAAGTCACCTTTGTCTGCCTCAAAATACAGAAATTTTTCTTTGTTGCTAGTGATCTATGTATGAGACAGATTTATTACCAGGCAACACCACTGATCCTTGAGCTCGAAGGTTAGGACTGACCACTGCCTCCAGTAAAAGAAAAAAAAAAAATCTCTAACTTTTGACTCCTCCAAAACTTAATGTATTGTCTACTGCTGACCAGAAGCCTTGCCAATAATACAAATAGCTAGTTAACACACGTTATATATTATATTCTTACGATAAAGTCAGCTAGAGAAATGTTTTTCCAAATTGTTACAAATACCCCTCCAATTTTTAAACTTATTTATTGAAAAAATCTGTAAGTAGATCCGTGTGGTTGGAGTTCATGTTGCTCAGGGGCCAAACTGCCCAGCTTAGCTTTTGGGAGCATGAAACTCCAGCTCCAACAGAGTAAGGTTTCTGGCCTCGCTCTCCTCGTGCTCTTCATTTTGTGAACTTGCTTTATTTTTCCTCCTCTCATCTGTTTTTCCCTTTGTAAAATGGTGTCATTAGAACCTAAATTGTTGGGATGCCTGAGTGGCTCAGCGGGTGTCCGTCTGCCTTTGGCTCAGGTCACAATCCTGGGTCCGAGGATCGAGGGTCGAGTCCCCGCATCCGGCTCCCCGTAGACAGCCTGCTTCTCCCTCTGCCTGTGTCTCTGCCCCCTCTCTCCTGTCTCTCAGGAATAAATAATATAATATTTAAAAAATAAAAAGAACCTAAAATATTGCTGTGATATGTTCTGATTCCTGTTTCATTACTTGAAATATTTAGGCTCTGCTCTCCTTCAGCCTGGAGTATGGGTCCCACGAAGTAGGTGGGAAAGGAAACCACGGGAGGAGCAGGCGAGTTGCCCCGCAGGGGGCCAGTCTCCCTCTGACCTTATGGTTCCGTCCCCTTGAACAAATTCCTTCCTCACTTAATATCTCAGCAAGAGGAGGAGTCTCGACTGCAGTCATGGTTTCCGGACTAGGATCCCACACAAAACCTGGTGTCATCCCACCCGGGAAAGTGAGTGGCATCCTCCATTAATTCCAGACAGTAAGTCCTGCATTTATTTTTTTCTCCTGCAGGTCCCTCAAATACGGGGACTGCAGCTGCTTCTGAAAGCTCCACATATCGGACGCTTGTCCTCGAAACGCAGCACATGTGCGCTGCTGTCCACGCCTGCGCGGGTCGCCCGGAGCGCGAGGCTCGGGTCATGGCACGACGTCCTGGTGATGGCACGAGGCCCCGTCAGGGGCGCGAGGTCCCATCAGGAGCGTGGGTCTGCCCCATCAGGAGCACGAGGTCCCGTGGGGAGCGCGAGGTCCCGTGGGGAGCGCGAGGCCCCGTCGGGAGCGCGAGGCCCCTCGAGAGCACGAGGTCCCGTGGGGAGCGCGAGGCCCCGTCGGGAGCGCGAGGCCCGTCGGGAGCGCGAGGCCCCGTGGGGAGCGCGAGGTCCCGTCGGGAGCGCGAGGCCCCCCAGGCGCGCGCTGGGGGCACGAGGGCAGCGGGCCGCTCACCGAGGCCCTCCCCGCCCCCGCACTCACTGCCTCCTTCTCGAACATGCTGGGCCTCCTCTCCTTCCGGGGCTGCGGCGGCGTCAGCGGCGGCTGAGGGGCCGGGCTCGAGGCCGGCTTCCCGCCCCGCCCGCGCCTGTCCATGTGCCTCCTCTCGCCGCCACGCCCAGCGGCCCGCCTCCACCCGCCCCTAACGTCCGGGCCGCTTCCCGCGAGAGCTCAAGTCCCGCGCGTGCGCCGCGCCAGCCGCAAGTGCGGGCCCCCGGGGGGGGGGGGGCGAGGCGAGGCGCGCGTCATCCCTCCGCGCCGGCCGCCAGGAACCGGAAGTGACGGCGGCGGGCGGCGGTCGTCGGGGCTGCGCCCGAGCGCGGCCGGCGCGACACCGGCTGCAGGAGGCGCAGCGCCCGCGCCGCGGCGGAAGCGGGTGGTCTGGCCGGCGCGGGTCTGCGGCTGCGCAGAAGCCGGTCCTGCCCCGAGGCTGCCCCCGGATCGCGCCTGCGGCGCTGTTCCCCGCCCCCCGAGGACGAGCGTCCAGCGTCTGCGTGCAGACTGAGGCGCGGGGCTCCGTGCCCTCGTGCTCCGGAGGGCGCGTCCCCTGCGTCGTGCACTGAGCAAACTGAAGCTCCGTGGCCGTGACCCCCGCGCGGGAAGTGGGACGTTTCTAGGCCACTTGGGGAGCAAAACCACATCACGGGCTCGGGCTGTAGGTCGGGCGAGACGGGGTTGCCTCACGTTCCATCTCCTTTCTGCCCTCACGCGGTCGAGCGGAAGCCCTGGGCCGCTCTGCGTCGGAGCCTTCGAGCCCTCTCCGTGCTGCCCCCTGGCAGCCAACGCGGAGGCTCGGCGGACGGGCCCTGGAAGCAGGGGGTGCCCCGGTCAGGGAAGGGCTCAGAGGGCGGCGCCTCCGCGCAGGTCACTAGCAGCACCGCGCGCGGTCCTGGACGGGAAACTGACGCACGGAGGAGGAAAGGTGAGGGCGGGCGCAGGTGCACACGGGGTGGCAGGGGCACACGGGGCGCGCAGGTGCACACGGGGGGCGGGTACACGGGGGCGCACAGGCGCACACGGGGGGGGCGGGTGCACACGGTGGCGCGCAGGTGCACACGGGGGGGCGGGTGCACACGGAGGCGCACAGGTGCACACGGGGGCGCGCAGGTGCACACGGGGGCGCAGGGTACACGGGGGCGTGCAGGTGCACACGGGGGGGGCGGTACACGGGGCGCACAGGCGCACGGGGGGCGGGTGCACACGGGGGGGCAGGTGCACACAGGGGCGCGCAGCTCCACACGGGGGGGGGGCGACACGGGTGCACACGGGAGGCGCGTGTGCGCAGGGACGGCGCGGGTGCATACGGGCAGGCTGGCGGGTTCCTGGCTCCCAGACGGAGGATGCAGGAAATACACCAGTGGCAGCGCTGCAGCTTATCTAGGATTTCTGTGTGCCAGGGGCTCGTGGTGTCCTGGGGAACCTGACCTTGGTGCCCCAGGATCTCCCAGTTTGGTGAAGGCTGAGCAGCAACTCTATCGATGGGGCAAATACAACCAAAAAAAAAAAAAAGGCATTTCTTGAAGCCTCTGTTGCCATATCCAGGGGCTGCAGTAGTAGAGTAGATGGGCTTTTGTGCAGACACAGCTCCTTGCTTTAGAGTTCAATGCTTTTTAAAAATGCAAGGAGTCCCTTTTTGTTATCAAAGTAGCCCTTTGGGGTTATGTTTCTGTATCAGTTGGAGGACAAACCACACTAGTTTCTGAAGGGAGATAATTGTTACAAAAGAATAAGGAGCGGCCTGTACAGGCGGCTGCTGCAGGAAGCGGATCCTACCTGCAGGACTGAGAACCAGGGAAGTGCTTGGAATTTGACAACCTGGAGACTGAGTGGAAGGTCCCGTGTTGTTGGAACCTGGATCTCTAAGGAGGAGGTGGCTATGTGGTTGGGCCTGGCATTTCTGGGAGGCAGACGTTTGAAGGGCAGGCACTGGACAGCTGGTGGGGAGGACGCCGGGCCTGCAGGTGCTGGGAAAACTGTGGCCTGGACTCAGCTACTGTGGTCGGAGGCTCTGCTGCTGCCAGGGAGGAGCTCGAGGAACAGAAGGTGGGGAGGAAGGCCAGGCTGCAGCGTGGGGTTGTAGGGTCACAGCATCACTGGTTATTCGGTGCACGTTTCTGGGGCAATATCTGCATTGCTTGGGTCTGTGGAAGAACGGTTGACAGCAGGGCTGAGTGGGGAGTGAGGCTTCTAGGGGACGGGAGGAGTGGATGGTGTCACGGTGATACTGAGTGGGGTGCAAAAACTCTAAGTGGCCAGCTTCCAAAATAGGAACTGCTGGGGCTTAATCTGTAATGTTAAAGCAGACTCCCCTTGACTTGATCAGATGAAGACCCCATAAGTTTAGTCCCAGAGAGTGACTCCTTTGCAGGTTTATAAGATGATGTTAGTGTGATGTGGGGCTAATTATGAGGATTTGAGTATTATTGAATCCTTCACATGGAAGCAGTGTGGCACTTCTGACACCACATAAAGAGTCAGAAGTATGCTTTTCATTGACATTTTAGTTCATGATGCTTGATTTTCTGCCTTTCCATTCCACATTTAAAAAAATTACTCATTTTGATAGCTTTGAGACAGTACAGGAACACTGACTGAAAGGAACGATGCACTATCTGTAAGACGTGCCAAGCTTCTGTAAACTCCTAACATATTATTAATGATTTCACATCTTCAACATTTATTTGAAAAAGTTTCTGTAAACTATCTGTAATTAATAATCACAGTATTTTGAACACAGCTCTCATGGTAGTTAGAAAGTGTGTTAGCAGTAGCTATACCCGAGTATATTCTGTCCTAAAGATGAAACAGGACTTTCTTATGACTTGAATGTATAATTGATACCCCTCTGTTTTCATTTCTTTTAAATAGTGTCTTCTATGTTTTATATTTCAGATGCTGATAGAGGATCCAATTACCACTTGTCTTTCTCCCTCTGTCTATGATATGATCTGTAAACTCGGGTTTGAAGTCAAAGACAGTTGTGATATCAACAGCATTGTGACTCAGAGGGGTGAAGTATGCTGGCAGACAATCACAGCCTGTGTGGTTTATACAGAATCAGGTCTGTATGTTCTCTGCACCCCAAGCATCTGTCTGCCTGTTCCGTTTAAAATGTGTCTTGAGTGAGGGAACCTGGCTGGCTCAGCGGTTGAGCGTCTGCCTTTGGCCCAGGGCGTGATCCTGGGGTCCTGGGTTCGAGTCCCACATCGGGCTCCGGCATGGAGCTTGCTTCTCCCTCTGCCTGTGTCTCTGCCTCTCTCTCTGTGTGTCTCATGAATAAATAAATACAATTTTTAAAATAAATGTTTTGACTGTAAAATTTTCCTTTCTGACCATTGCTTCTCTTAGTTCTAGGTTGTTGTAATACAGACCTAGCTCAGAAGAGGAGGAGGATCAGGTGACAAGGGAGGGACTGAGGCCGGGGAAGCCACGTGTAGGAGGGCTGCAGGTGGCTCAGTCTAGCTCTTGCTCTAGGCCGGCAGTCCAGGTGGGAAACAGAAGAAAGTAGGAATCCAATGAATTGGGGGTAGGAAATGACCAGTAATACACTGTACAGCTGTTGTAAATATTCCAGGCATTATTGTACATTTTTTAGAGCAGGGATGTGGATTGAGAAATTTATTAATAGTTACAAAAGTTACAGACGAATGTGGTCTTGCCCAGCGATTTCATCCCAGGGATTTATGAGACTGGCACACTCAGAGGTGTGAAATGAAAGAGCGTTTGGGTAATGCTACTCTTGGTGCCGTTTTGTAGGCAAAAATGAAAAAAAAAAAAAAAAGCCCAAAACATTGGAAACAGCAAAATATACAGCAGTAGGGGAACAGTAGAGTAAATATGAACGTCATGTGGTTACGGGAAAGAATGAGCCCATCTCTCAGAGCTACGTGGCTAAGTGAAAAAATTGGAACAGCATGTAATTGTATTTACTTGTATGCACATGAATATTTCTAAATATGCCCGAGGAATTGATAACAGCAGTTGCTATAGGAAAGAGAACTGGATGGCCAAGGGAGACCTTCACATTTTCATATGTTTTGGGTGTGAACTGTGTGAATGTTCAGTTTCAAATTTATCAGAAAATTAAAATTCAAATGTTTTAAAATAATTGTCATTGAAATCTTACCGTCTAACAATATCAAGTATAAAGAATCAGGTTAAAATATCATATATACAGTATAAACCTGAGTACGTATAAACTAATGAACAAGTAAAGAAAACATTTTCTCTTGATTAACCTTTTTGGATTTTCCAAACCCTACGGATGTGTATATTTTTTCTTTATCATCAGATAAGCACCATGTAATTTACTTCCAACAATATCTGAGTATCCAACAATATCTTTACTGTAATTTCAACAATAAACCTGTTGTTGATTTTGTGGAAACTTCATAATTAAAGTACTTTTTCTTTGATGCTTTAGGCATTTTCATCCCATGATAGGGAGCTGTGGCACTAACACTTGTCCTCTTACCCCTGAAGCGCAGAGTCTGGATTACCGGGGAAGCGTGATGCTGCTGGGCCCCGTGTGTGCGGCTGTCCACTCACACTTGTTATCTCTGACCAAGGGGCAGTTTGAAATTCGATACATGCCGTGGCTGCAGTGGACAGATTTTCCAGAGGTTTGGCTTGTGAACAACCTTGAGAAATAAGAGACCCTGCAAAGTCCGCTTTGAGGCCCTCATTACCTGCTAATCTTAAAGGGTCTCCTCCATCCACCAAGGCCTCCACCTGTGAAATGGCTCAGGTTGCGAGGGAAACAGACTGTTACGCAGTCTCCATGGCCTGAGCTGAGAATCTTGGAGCAAAGGAAGGTTTTTGCTGCACTGTCCAAACTGGAGGTTGGGGAGGTAGCTGGGTGTGTGGGCACTGGCCCGGGGACAGATGAGAACGTGCTGCTCCAGGGAAAAGCGGACACATTATGGACAGACAGAAAGGTGTTCTTGAGATGGTGGGACAAGGAAATAAGGTGGGGAGCTTGGCTTGTGGAGGGCAAATGGGGACGGGGGAGGAGTAGCAGCGCGAGGCCACCTAAGCTGGTTGGTCGGTTGGTGCACTTGGCGCATTTAATGACCACAATAGAGCAGTAACCATACACGCTCTAAGTCTAAAATACTTTGAATTTCCTGACATGGAGAAGAAGGGTCATCGCTTCTCCCCTTGTAACGGCTCTCAGGACTGCCTCACACTTATCTACTTCTACGAGCTAATCAAAATGGGAAACAAGATTTAGGTCAAAATGTTTACGGTTATGTCAGATTTATTGCTTTCAATAAATCTAATGAAAAAAATTTTAAAGGAAGAAAAAACTTTCAAAATTCCTTAGATATTAAACATTTTTAAGATTCTTTATGTACTGTTACAGTTGAGTCTTGAACCACACAGGGGTTAAGGATGCCTACCCCCTTGCAGTCAGAAATCTGCATGTAAGTTTTGACTCCCGCAGAGCTGAACGGCTAAGAGCCTAGTCTTGACCACAAGCCTAACGTAGGCAGTCCCATTAACGTGTGTTTTGTATGTCTGATGTTTTATATACTGTATTTTGACGATAAAGTTAGCCAGAGAAAAGTCATTAAGAAAATCATAAGGAAGAGAAAAATATAATTGTGTACTCTATTTACAGAAAAAATCCACATATAAGCCGACCTGTGGAGTTCAAACCCGTGTTCAGGGGTCAACTGTATATTTATACAGAAATTGTTTACCTATACCAAAAAGTCATGAAAATATACTGGTTGAGGCCTTTAGAAGTTTGAATTTCATCAAGAGTACTGCTATTCTCGGAGATATTTCTTGCTGAGCACACATTCTAAGGTGTGTCTTATTCCCCACAGTTATTTCCTGAACTGATTGATGCTCTGGAAACCCCTGGGGCTCCGGCTCTTCCTCTCGGCTTGATGAAGCTGACGGCGTGTCTGGAACGGGCTCTGGGCGATGTAAGTGTGCGAAGTCTTCCTTTGTTGCTTTATTAAAGCGTCTGAATGAACATAACGCTGCTACAGCTGTACCCAAATTTCTTGATTTTTAGTTATCGTTTCCCTGTGAAATGTATTCATTTGGCACAGATGTTTAATATTTTTCTTTGTGAACGATCACAAAATCAAAACTCTGGTGTCTCCAGTGCTGTTCTCCCTCATTTGTACAAACAGTGGCTTTATGGGTGAGTTTTTTCTTCATATTGTTGGGCTCATCGTCATCAACTCTGATACAATCCTTGTTTGAATTTTAGGTATTTTTACTGAACGGGAAGGAATGCCCCTTTCTTTTGAGAGATCTTCTCGCATCTGAGGAGCTTGCTGAGGTCTTTGGACGGCCTGTGGTAAGCTCGTCCCTCTGAAGCTGATGGACACAACACAGCTAGGCTTTCGTTCCTCCAACACGGGTTTGGCATTAGGAAGAACTAACTATAGCTGTAACTCAAGCACGTTCTCCTTTCAGAATTGCCGCTTTTCCAGCCACAAGACAGGCCTTCCCTACATTGAGTGAACGTGGTGGCGTGGCCTCTGCGCTGCCGCCGCGTGCTCTGGGGATGCCAGATGGACCATTTGAGCTCTAGTGCTTTCAAGAATTACGCATTAGTAATTCTAATGATAACAACTCATTCTAGAATAAAACTTTAACCATTTAGGGAGTGATATAGTTTTATCATAAAATCTCAATTTTTTTAAAATGTGGGAATTTATGCCCTTGTGCAACTGTTCAGACTTAACGGCAGAGAAAATTAGATGTCAGTTTAAAAACATGCAGAGCTGTGTACTTTTCCAAACTCTTCTACAGGCCACGTGACCAAGGTTGTTTAAGACTAATGAACAACCCTTGGGCACTGGGTGAGGGGGGTCAAGGTGCGGAAGGAAGCCAGGGTAGCACCCTGCCCCAGGTGAGCTCGCCGAGCCCGGGGGTGTTTATGATGCTCGTGTAATATGTTACCAGCTAGACTCCTTGTTCTTGGATAAGAAGTCTCTTTAGTGCCTGAATCTGGTTCGTGGTCAGCTTCAAGGTCCCTTCCGTAGTGGAGAACACGGAGAGAGATCAGGCCCAGAATTCCCGTTGTTTGGAGCTGCTCTGCGCTGTCCGCCTGGCTGCTCTTAGCCTTTTGCCGACTTTCAGCCACATTCAGCCCCCGATAGTTCTCTAGCTCATCGGCCTGTGTACTTCTGATTGCTCACATGGCATGAACGGGAATTAAAGTAGTAAATGAGAATAAATGTAATTAAAAGAGTATTATTATGACTATCAATACTAGATAATTACTCTCCAAGTCTTAAAAATTGGTGTGAGCGTGAAGAGTTTCTGGAGTTGCTGAGGGTTCTGATGCTCGGTTGAGACCCCTCTCTGTAGCTTCCGCTCTGGCTTGTCCTGCCCTTTGGGAGAAATTCAGAATGCATCTGTTTCCTCCGCTCAGCGAGAGTCCTTCAGGCAGCTGAACACCGCTCCCGTCCCTTCCCTGCACCTTCTGGAGGCTCACTGTTCTCATCGTGTGACTTGGTTTCGAGTTTCTTTAGTTTCTGCTATCTTACATTTTTCCTGTATCCGTTCCAAAGTGTGGCCCCAAACCCAGAGATCGTGCATGGCTCTTGCCGTCTGATGAGCAGGATCCCATACTGGGCATCTTTCCTTCGTAGCAGAGTCTGGGAGTTTCCAGGGGTGCTCGCCCGTTGGGCTGGGGTGTCAGTGGGCCACGGGCCCGCCACTTGGGGCCACCTTCCGGGTCTGCCCACGCAGGCACGCTGCCCTCCCCGCACCTCTGCCCACCTGGGGAGCAGGTTCGCAGACAGGATGAAGGCAGTGGAGCTGGCATGCACATCCCCGTTGGTAGCTCGGGGCCCTGAGGCCGGCTTGCAGCTCTCCGTGCTTGGACGCTGCTCTGCAGAGCGGGGCGGGAGTAGTGCCCCCGGGGCTGGTCCTGAGGATAGTGGGTGTGAGACACACACAAGCTGCGTCTGACACACAAAGTGCCCAGCAAAGGTCGCTTGAGTGCTGTCACCATGAGTGCCGTGTGCCAGGCAGGGCGTCGAAGAGGAACGCAGACGTTTTTGCGCTACTCTATCGGTTTATCCGCCTGTCAGTGATGATTTCACTGTTCAGTACCCTGTTCTTGACCTGGTCAGATGGACGTGCTCAAAGTCTTCATCGGATCTCCCTGTGGCCTGAACCTGCGGAACATCCTATGGCATGGCTTCGCGTCCCCTCATGAAATCCCCCCAAAGTACGTTATGGGGAAAGTAATTCTCTCTTCGACCTACTTAAGAGTTTGTTTTATCTTGAATTTTCTTTTGGGGAAAAGCGTGTTTGGGGAAAGATGAGAGAGTTTGAGGCAGGAATGTGAAGATCAGACTGAGGTTGATGAACACCTGGAGTGGTGATGAGGTCGGTCACCACTGACTTCCACGCAGAGGCAGCTGTGAGGCTGAGCCTCGTGGAGGTGCAGGGGTGGGGGGTGGGGAGTGGGGGACCCCGAGACCCGCACTGGCGAGTGCCCAGCCCTTGTGCAGCTCAGGGCCACAGCGGGGCCCTCCTGCAGTTCACTGCTGGTGTAGCCTCTTATCTTAAACTTGTTTTCTGGAAGGCAGACCTTTTTATCTGTATGTCAGTTCATTTCCCTAACAGATCCTGCGCGTTTTGCACTAGATACTGTTCAGTGATGATACTGTTGACGGCGGGACTGGGCCAGCTGCTGGAGAGGTACTTGCAGCGAACGGAGGCTGTGCTGGCGTGCCGACCTCTCGTAGCCCTTACAGGCCTGGAGGAGTGGGCCGTTTTCCCCGGCAAGTACCACATGCACCTTGTGCCGGACTGTGTCCTCATAGGGAGAGGTGCACGGTCAGGGAGTAGCAGATGGCCCCGGGCGCCCTGGGCGCACTGCTGCTGCTCCAGACGCCAGAAGATGCGTGAGGAGCCTCTTCCGCTTTGCTCCACGGAACCTGCGTCCCCCGCAGCGCCCCGGGGTGGGGGTCGTGGTGCGGGAGTACTTGCTAGTGTCCGGGTAGTTCTGCCTCCAGCGCGTTGAGGGAGGCTGGCTCCGGACCTTTGTGTAACGTGCATTCCCTGCTCCTTTGTGCGCGGTCCTGGTGCCGGAAGCGCCGACAGCACAGGTGGTCTCCTCTGCTGTCTCTTTTATTTTCATGACAAAGCCATTTACCAGATTTTTTTTTTAAAGTTTTTTTAAATTTTTATTTATTTATGATAGTCACACAGAGAGAGAGAGAGGCAGAGACATAGGCAGAGGGAGAAGCAGGCTCCATGCACCGGGAGCCCGACGTGGGATTCGATCCTGGGTCTCCAGGATCGCGCCCTGGGCCAAAGGCAGGCGCTAAACCGCTGCGCCACCCAGGGATCCCATCCATTTACCAGATTAATGGGGGTGGGGACACGACACTTTGAAAGTGCCGTCAAACCGTGTTTGCTCCGAGCCCATTCCTTGTCCGCTGCAGCAGCAGAGCCGTGGGAGCTGAGTTTCTGATGTAAATCCTGGTGGGAATAGCCCAGATCCTAGGGTCCCGAGGCCCTAGTCTTTTTGTGCCATGGACCCTTTGGCTGCTGACTGCCAATAATACATACTTTTTAAGACCTTGTTTCTTAGAGCAGTTTTAAGTTTGGAACAAAATGGACACAGTGGAGAGGGAGGCGCAGAGATTCCGCGCCCCAACCGGCACCTGCACAGCTGCATATCCTCTCATCCACACCCCCTCCAGAGGCATCTTCATTAGCAAGGACACGCAGAGTCCGTAGTTTGCCCCAGGGGTCACTGTCGCTCCTCTGTATCTTCCCCCTCTTGGTCAGTGTGGTCAGCAGGTCAGCCCTGACGTCCTGTGCTCACAGCTGTGGCGTCTTGTGCGTCCCCTTGCCCTGGGGGGTGCTGTGCTCACCTCCGACTCTGGCCCTGGCCGGGTGGTCTGATGGCATGGGCGCCGGCCCCGGGGGCCCTGGGTCATCCACTGCAGGGGTCGGCTCATGGGCATCCCACCCGACTCTGCTTACATCGATGTGCTCTTCCACGGATTAGGGTGACTGTGCTTAAAAATACTTGTTATTTTGCAGATGTCACTTCTGAGGTACTTTCCGTGTTAGAAGAGGTGGTGAAGAAATCCACTTTCGTATCGAAGGTCATGTTGCCGTACTGGGAAGCTGCATTAATCAGGTTCAGATCACACAGGTAAGCCTGGGTTCCCGACGGCACGGAGGCCGCTCGCTCTCAGGAGGGTTGCGTGCTACGCGTCAGCCTGCTGCTGCCCTCGCCCCTGACAATCACTGCTGGGAATCAACTTTTCAGTATCTGTTGAGTTTTTACTCTGAGAGAACCGTGTGTCCCACCTTAAAGAATCCTGAAACAGGGGCGTCCGGGGGGCTCAGCGGTTGAGCATCTGCCTTCGGCTCAGGGCGTGATCCTAGGGTCCTGGGATCGCATCCCACATTGGGCTCCCTGCTCATTGAGGAGTCTGCGTCATCCTCTCCCTCCGCCCCTGCTTGTGCTCTCTCTCTCTCTCTCCCCACTCTCTCGTTCGCTCTCATTCTCTCTCCCAAATGAATAAATGAAATCTTAACCCTGAAACGAGGAGGTACATTCGATTCTGTTTCCTGGGGAGCAGAGCAGATGCACGAGTTGTTCAGAAGGCCCGTGGCCTTTCTCTTCCTCCAGGTCCTGTTGTCTACATTTGTTCGTACCCTGAAAACCCACCGAAATCCTGGTATTTGAGCATTTCTTGCAAGTGATGAGAAGACTTAGGCAGGTCTTTGATGACGTTTTATTCCCTTGGAGCTTCTATTTTTTTTTTTAAAGATTTTATTTATTTATTTATTTATTTATTTATTCATTCATTCATTCATTCATTCATTCATGAGACACACAGAGAGAGGCAGAGATTCAGGCAGGGGGAGAAGCAGGCCCCATGCGGGGAACCTGACACGGGACTTGATCCTGGGTCTCCAGGACCACACCCTGGGCTGTAGGCGGCGCCAAACCACTGCACCACGGGGGCTGCCCTACCTTGGAGCTTCTAAGCGTGTTCCATCTTACGTCACAACAGTGAAAAATAGATTTAAAAATCCCGAGTCTAAGGAGACTGTGATTCCATGTTGTTTCCCATGCCAGTGAGTACTGTCACCCCCCACCCCCCGGCTTTGTGCACACACGGTAATATCTGGAATAAAGCTCCGTTATTTGGGGTTGGTGCCAGTGTTCACTTTTAAAGCCTGAGATTTTCCTTTCATTTCACAGGTTTGCTGACTGCGCCATGTTGTTACTGACTCAGCTGGAGACGGGACTCAGGAGAGTTTTTGCCACCGTTAACGAGTGTCCGGAAAGACTTCTGACCGCTGAGGTACACGTGCTTTAGTGATTGACGGTGGTTGCCGCTGTGCTGACGGTTTCTGTGCCTAATTAAAAGTCTATAATATCTCATTTTTGTTTACCGTTAAATGAATTTTTTAGCTAAGAATTTGCTTTGGAAGGTTTAAGTGTCATGTTTGGTGGCTTCCTGTTATAATGATTTTATATGGCATAATTGCTTTTTGTGACTGTTTTGCTGGTTGTGTAGTATTTCCAAGTATTCCAAGCTCACTGCCATAAAGGGAGAGAGCACTTATTTCCTCTCTGTAGCCATTCCCGCCGGCGTCCCCTTGTAGCCCCGTGAGGTGGCTCTGCTGAAGGACACACCTTCCTCTGGGCCAGCAGGGCTGGGAGGCGTGCAGAAGCTTCTGGGGGGCCGTCCACCCGGTTACCTGTCAGAAGTGGAGGGAAGAGGCCTGGGGGCTGTGCCGGGCCAACAGCAGTGGCCGCCGTACCTTTCACTAGGTCAGCTTCCTCTTTCTGCCCCTTTCCAGAGGCATTCCTCAAAATTCTGTTCCCAACCCTGCGCTCCCTGGATCGGCCCTGGGAGATCTTAGTCCCATGGGAACAACTGGAAAATCCTGGGAGCCTGACGAAAGTGAAAGTCCCGCACACGGAGCTGGTGATGGGGCCAGAGCAGCGCCAGGACAGCTGTGTGTGGCGGGAAAGGGCAGCGCGTCCCCGGGATGGCCCCCTCGGACTCAGCTCTTCCACCCCCGAGGTGGGCTCACACCTGCCTGCACAGGGGCGATGGGGGTGTTCCCCAGGCCTCAAACCACTTGGTTTCTAAGGAGCTCACTTTTTCTTCCACAACTGTGTTCTCTGGTATTCCTTCAATTCCTTGCTGCTCAGGCGCTGGGCAGTGGCCTCTACCCGGGCCAGGTCCCCTCCGTCCACTCAGTGTCCCACCGTGCCCGCCCGCTCTCCTGGCGTCCCTCCTGATGCTCTTCCTTCTCTGATCTGTCCTCATGGCCACAGATTGTTTTATAAACTGACAAAACGTCTCCATTTGCTGGGGGCTCATCCACTTAAAGCATTTTCACGGCCCCCAGGACCCACGGGAGCTTCGCCCTTGCCTGGGGCGTGCCTGACTCGGCGTGGCCCAGCATGCGGGCTGTTCCCTTCAGATTCCTCCGGCGCCACCCAGCCCACCCCAGACCTGCATGTGTGTGTCTTTCTCCAGCTTTGCCCCTTCAGGCCACATTAGTGACCCCGGGAGCCTCAAGGACCCAGGTTCAGCACCTCCTCTTCCTGCATCCACCTTACCTCGAGTGCTTTTCTGCCTGATGTACATTCCTGTCGGGACAGGCACGTTCCTGTTCGGGTTCCTGTGGAGCGGGGTGCGCGGCCGTGTCCCCCGGTGCGTGCCTGTCCGTGGCTGTGCCCAGTGTGGTGTGGGCAGTGGTGTGGAGAGCACCCTCACCCGAGCGCTGGCTGGTGGGCCGTTACCTGCAGCTGTGCGGTGGGGACACATTTCCTTACTCGTTGGCTGACCACACAAGCTCATAGCAGGACCGTTTCCACATGGGAAGTAATTTAACAAAGAATGTCTGAAATTGTAGGCCAGGCTCTCATTCAGAATAAACGTGGCATCAGTTTATTTATAAGGCAGCACACATGGAAATGCTTTATTTATAAAGCTGTGAAGGCTGTGCACACGCTGCTACCGTTGACTGAATACTTCCAGCATAAGGTCTCTGAGATCAGGGGAAGATCGGGATGAGTAAGACGTTGTGACTTTTAAGGAGCTTATGTACGAAGAGTGAGGAATAAGACGTGTATACCAATTCCATAAAACGAGGTAGACGTTAGTGCACGCAGTTTGTGAAGATAATGAAAAGTTCAGCTCTTTTGAGGAAGTACTGGGGGTATTTCGTAGAAATTAGATATTAAGAGCTCAGGAAGAATTTTAGGGTCAGTACTGTAGGTTTGGGAGCTAAAGATGCAGACTTTATAAGTATCCTATACCATAATAAATGTTGAAAGAAATTTCATAATGTTAAATTGAAAAAACTAACAAGTGTGAATATGTGAGAGGTTTTTCTTGAGAGCTGGCTTCCGCAAAATGCTGATTTCATCATAATGTGTGTAAAAACTTACAGAATTCCCCAGCAGTCTTCCGAGGTGGGCATCACTCGTGTCCCATTCTGCAGAGAAACCTGCATATGCAGGTGCTCAGGGTCTCGCTGCTGGGAGGCGCGGAAGCCAGGAGTGGATGTTGAGGCAGCCAGCTCCAGAGCCCGTGTCTGTAGACGAGACCTGTGACACCAGGAAGCATGTGACACCACCCAGTTGTGCTCACTCGTGTGCCGTCAGCCAAAATGCCGCGTGGGTGGGGCGTGCCTGTGAGGTGATGGGCATCCCTGAGCTGAAGCACCTGTGAGAGCAGCTGTGACCAGGCTCCCACACCCATTCACCATATTTTCTTGTCTTTAGTGATGTTTTAGGTCAATGACATTCTTCCCAGACCGTTGCTAAGTGAACATTTATTTTCAGAAGAAGGTTTCATGTTTGTGGCCATCTACTGGAATTGTCTTTCCTCCTTTGGATAATGTCATTTACTTACATTTTGTTTTCATTGTTTCTTTTCTTTCCTTTTCTGAAGTCAACGGCTCTTTATACCACCTTCGATGAAGTAAGTAAGCTTATGGAGTATCTGGAAACAAACAAAACATTGTTTTTTATTACACAGAGAATGTTGATAGCTGTATATGCAGAAAAAAAAAACTTTATTATAGAGTTAAGTGTTGTTTTCAGGCTAATTTTGAGATTCAGTGATTGATTAACCTGGTTTCTAAAGTCATAGAAAGAGCAACGTTGGAAAATGCCAAGAGATATTAATATTATATGCTGTAATTGTTTAGAGGTTACATTTAGATTTAAGATTGACATTTGTTTTGCACGTGAAATATGCATGAACTACTATTGTAAATGCACAGTATACACGGATGCATTTAATCTGTGAAGTGGGTGTGGGATCCTGAAACTAAAAATCTGGAATACTAAAAATTGCCATTGAAAATATCTTTTACCACTTTAGAGTGTAGAGGCTTTTGTGTGTGTGTAATCCTGGTTAAGAATTCTTTTTTTTTTTTTTTTAAGATTTTATTTATTCATTCATGGGAGACAGAGAGAGAGAGAGAGAGAGAGAGAGAGGCAGAGACCCAGGCAGAGGGAAAAGCAGGCTCCATGCAGGGAGCCTGACATGGGACTCGATCCCAGGACCTCCGGATCACACCCTGGGCCCGAAGGCAGACGCTCAACCACTGACCCACCCAGGCGTCCTGTGGATAAGAATTCTTACATAGCCTCAAGTGTGACTTCACAGAGTTGGCCTACAGGAGGAAACAAAGCTTTGTGGAGTGATTGGAGCCTTTAAGATAACTCTTAGATTCCTTAGTGAATGGTTGGCAGGAGGCATTAAGCACATGCCTGTTTACCTACAGACTTTATTCCATTAGGTAAATAACTTCTTATAATTTAATTCATAATATGTTTGATCCTATGAGGATCAAATTATATAGTGTAGTCATATCTGTATAGGATTAGGGTCGATAGGGCAGCCCAGGTGGCTCAGTGGTTTAGTGCCGCCTTCAGCCCAGGGCCTGATCCTGGAGACCTGGGATCGAGTCCCACGTCAGGGAGCATGGAGCCTGCTTCTCCCTCTGCCTGTGTCTCTGCTTCTCTCTCTCTGTCTCTCATGAATAAATAAATAAAATCTTAAAAAAAAAAAAAAGGATTAGGGTCTATAGGGTTGGATTGGGTGGTTGGGCTCCGAGCTCTGTGGGGAGTTAAGAAGCGCCTATAAAGTAACTCCGATGTATACTTATATCCACACATACAGAACACACATGCGCATGCATGCACACACATTCCTGTGAAGGTACATGAACGCATACAAATATAAACACATGCAAGTACACATAAATACACATATACACACCCACACTTACACACGAACACATGCAGACACAAATGTGTATATGCACATACCTATGAATATACATACAACACAGAAATGTGCACAGATATATACACACACCCACATAAGTACATATACACACACGTGTAAGTACACGTCAACATATGTATGTGCAAATAAACACCCATGCACCTATACACAGGAACATACCTATAAATACACACATGCACATTTATACACAAATACACATGATCACACACATATATGTGCATGTAAGTACACATAAGGACCCATATACACACACAACTAAGAAGACATGTATATTCACATTTATTCCTGAAATCATTATACTGGTTAAGAAAAGTTTTCTTGAGCGAGTGGCTGCTGTGTGCTTAAGGCTGTCCGTGTTTCATGTGCTTCGGGCTTCTATGTATGTCATACCAAGATGCTACGTCCTTGGCTCTGAAGGTTCTGTATGTGATGTGTGCATACTAATTATTTATTTTCGGTGTTTTAGATATTGGCAAAACACTTGAGTGATGGCAAAATCAATCAACTCCCTCTTTTCCTAGGAGAGCCTACAATGGTAAAGTACTAGCCCTTTCCTGATCTGACATCCTTCTGTTTATGGAGGTGATCAGCACTTCTCCAAAATGAAATTAATCTTGGCCTGTGATATGCTCACAAGAGTGCCCCTGAGCCACTCCCGCGCTGTCTCAGTGCCACGCACGCGGCCCACGCAGCTCGGGTACCAGGCTGCCTGCTGCCCATTTAAATGTCCTGTTCTGAGTCCTGCTGATACGGCTGCCCTGTTCCCAAAGTGCACGTTGGGTTCCTTGTGGAGTGTGGTGCTGGAGGAGCCGGGTTCGCCCTGTGAGCAGCCGCAGAAGTCCGATGTGACCAGGAGCTGAGTGTGTTGGATGAACGTGGATAGAGACGCAGAGCCATTCCCCATTTCCTCCCAAAGATACTACTGGGGCTCCTTAGGACCATAAGGAGAATTTTTACATTTATTCCTCTGAACTGAGACTTACTAGCAGCCTAGACTTTAGTCCCTGTGTGACATTAGTGGGATTCTGTGGACTCTTGGCGTGTCATTTTTGGCATCAGGAAGTTAGGATGATGGAGCCAGTGTGTGTGTCCATCCTGAATCTCCAGGACAGTCTGTCCACGGGCAGCTTGCCTGTGTCCTCACTTCTCTTCCTGCTCCAGCCAGTGGTGTTAGGGGAGAAGCAGCTGTCTGTGTCGGCTTCATAGAGAATGTGATCTGAGAGGGGGTGCAGAGGGAGGCCCCCGGACAGGGAGAGGCCACGGCTGTGAGGACAGCGGTGCTTTCTCTATAGAAGGGAGGTCAGCTTCCAGGCCTGGACACCTCAGCCTCTTCCTTCAGAGGGATGTGGGTAAGACAGTGTGAGGATTCCTAAAACACTGGAGCTCCCATGGACACTCCTGCCCCGCGCAATGGGGAACAGCTAGAACCAGGGCTCCCAGGGACAGTCCTGCCCCAGGCTGTGGGGGGGGCAGTTAGAGACCAGGGCTCCCAGGGACAGTCCTGCCCCAGGCTGTGGGGGGGCAGTTAGAGACCAGGGCTCCCAGGGACAGTCCTGCCCCAGGCGATGGGGGGACAGTGAGAGACCAAGGCTCCCAGGGACAGTCCTGCCCCAGGCTGTGGGGGGGGCAGTTAGAGACCAGGGCTCCCAGGGACAGTCCTGCCCCAGGCTGTGGGGGGGGGCAGTGAGAGACCAGGGCTCCCAGGGACAGTCCTGCCCCAGGGTGTGGGGGGGCAGTTAGAGACCAGGGCTCCCAGGGACAGTCCTGCCCCAGGCTGTGGGGGGGGCAGTTAGAGACCAGGGCTCCCAGGGACAGTCCTGCCCCAGGCTGTGGGGGGGACAGTGAGAGACCAGGGCTCCCAGAGATAGTCCTGCCCCAGGCTGTGGGGGGGGGCAGTTAGAGACCAGGGCTCCCAGGGACAGTCCTGCCCCAGTCTGTGGGGGGGGCAGTTAGAGACCAGGGCTCCCAGGGACAGTCCTGCCCCAGGCGATGGGGGGACAGTGAGGGACCAGGGCAGTGGCCACAGTTAGGACAGTTCCCAGTGAGATCCCAGCATGATCCGGGGCTGTATTACCTACACTAACTGTCTCTGAAGCTCCGTGTCCTCGCGTCTGTCATCCGACCCTGCTGCTCCTCCGATATGCGAGGCATGGCCGGCCGGTTCTTTCTTCCCTCAGTTGAGAAAACTAACATCATATTTTCTGTGTTTATATTCCGACAGGAGTTTCTGTGGGATTTCCTGAACCATCAGGAGGGTCCCCGTCTGAGAGACCATCTAAGCCACGGGGAATTCAACTTACATGAATTTCCTAGAGAGGCAACAACCCAGTTGCTTGCGTTCTCTGTTGTGCTGTTACTCAGATTCACCGATGAAGATGTGTCAACGGCCTTTAAGGTAACATATAGGGAAGAGAGGCCTTAGGGGCGCTCTTGCTCAGCTGTGACCAAATACAGTTTATTTTGAAAGGTAATTAACCCTTAATCGCCCTTCCTTTGAATATATCGGAGTGAGAGTGTGCCTCTGTCAGAACACATCATTGTGACTTGATTACGCACATGTATTTGCTGTGACAGGTGAGCGGATGATGTGCCGTCTGATTCCCTTCAACGGGGACAGGACACCACAAACCAAAGAACCAGCATAAAAGATTAACTAAATGTATCACAAAATTTTACGAATGATTCAATTGGTTGGGTGGAATAGTTGCATCGATCAATAAACTAATTCTTTTTATTATTTTCAAGCAAATCATCCAGGGTAGTTATTGACTTTAATCTTTTTTTTTTTTCGAACGATACATGTAACGATTGCTGTAAAACACGTTCAGAGGTTCAGACAAAACACAGACCATGATAGGAGAAGTGACAGCCCTCAGGGACGCCTCCTCGTGGGGGTGGGCGCTGCTTCCACGCCCTCCCAGGAGCACGCTGTGCAGCCACGGGGGCCGTACCTGTTCTGGAGGTAGCACTTGTTCTACCTTGGTTTATCAGCTGCTCGACATGCGCATCAGTGTACCCTCATTTATGGTTTACATAAGCTGCCCTCACGGGGGGTGGGTCCCGGTGTTCCCGGGTGCGCAGCTCTCCTGGCTGGTGTCGGACTACACACCCTTGTTCACTCAGGTGCCCGTGAACTGGTAAAACTGAGTCCTGAAGCAAAGCGAAGATGTGTTTTTATCTGTTTGTTTTGAGTTACTCTGCTTTTATTGTGTTTGCTGGAAATGTACTATTATTTCGTGTACTATTAATGTCTTTTGCTCCATTTCGTGCATGTTATGTGCCTCGTTGGTTTATTTTCCGTACTTGCCCCCCAGTGTGCGTGTTGCTTACTTGTCTTGAAGTTCTGAAGCCTTTTCGTTTTGACTTATGCACTTGGAATTATTTTTAAGAGACACTTTGCTTTCTAAAATTATAAATATAAAAAAAAATTATAAATATAGTCATGCATTTCCTTGGTAGCTTCATAGGGTTTTTTTTCACCCCAATTAACATCCTTTGGTCCATCATCAGCCTAGCGTTTTGCCAGCAATGGTCTGGACAGGCCTGGGAGACTCCAGGCATTAGCCCAGGCCTCCAGCATGGCTCAACTGCTGAATTTTTCCTTGAGGCTCTTTGATGGCCATCCCAGCAAGGATCCTGTGTAGGCGGCAGGAGGGAAAGCATCAGGTGGCCTTAGCAGAAGGGGGACAAAGAGGGCATTTCGAGAACCATCTCAGGCACTTCTGCATTACGAAGGCCCCATCCCGCCTGGCCCTTCTGCAGATGCCCAGGGACAGGCAGAGGCAGAGGGGGTGGGCCACACTCAGGGGTCAGGAGTGGGAACATGCAGGAAATGGAGCAGGCAAGCCCAGATAGGGGACAGTGACCCCGGTCAAGGTTGGCCATGCTGCTGGCCAATGCCCCAGCAGGCACCATCTCCTCTGAGCTTTGCACAAACCTGAATTTCCCACCAGAGAGGATGTGTGTGAGGAGCAAGAAACACCAAATCCAATTAAGAAAGAAAAGTAATAATAAAAAAATTTCTCTTGGGGAAAAAAAAAAAAAAACATCCTTTGGTCCAGCTGGAATTTATTTCACCTGGGAGGGAGTTAGAAAATTTAGGTGCGCTTGTTCTTCTTCTTATTTTTTTTTTTTTTTGACATATGTCTTGCAAGTTGGCCCAAGAGTGTTTAGAAGACCGACATCAGTGTACTGTGTGCAGTGGCTTGTGACTCCGTAGTGACCTTCAGGACAGTTCAATGTCTGTAGGGGAACTTTCCCATCTGTTGTCTCTTCCCAAATCTCCTGCCTCCTCCCGATGAGGATCGTAGGCAAACCTGTGTAGTTAAAAATAAACACGAAGCCCAAGATTAACCCA
This sequence comes from Nyctereutes procyonoides, assembly GCF_905146905.1. NCBI lineage: Eukaryota > Metazoa > Chordata > Mammalia > Carnivora > Canidae > Nyctereutes > Nyctereutes procyonoides. The sequence continues at coordinate 72,071,715 of NW_026575051.1, forward strand.
GCAACAAACAGGAATGGGCTCTGGACGGATTAATTTAGGGATAATTGATGGTTCTTACAATATTGAACATTACTCCCGAATGTGTGTCTCCATGTCCTCGGCCTTCCCTCCCTGAGCCTCTCCCGAGGGGCTGCACCATCCAAAGGCCAGACCCCTCCTCTCCTTGCTTGTCCACGTTCTTGTTCCGTCGTCCACCTTAGACTTTGTCTCTGGCGCTCCTGTGCCACGTGCTGGGCCGAGCTGCCCCAGCTTTCGCCTGGGCTCCCTGCGGGTGGTCCTTTGTCCTGTTGTTGGCCCAGCAACCGGGGGATCCCTCGGGCCCCCCTCCTCATCCTCCGCCCTCCCATGGCCTCGGTCTCAGAGGAGCCATGTGTCCCGGCGGCTGCGGGGCTTCATCACTGACCTGCACCCGTGCGAGGTGTGGCTGCCCCACGTGGAGCTCGCCCGCCGCCTTGTGCACAGAACCCTCCGCTGGGCTGTAGGACTCGGGGCCTTGAGCGGATGAGAGGCTTAGTGTCTGGACGTTTAGAGACTCGCTCGGTGCTGTTGAGAGTCGTAGGGAGGGCTCCGGCTGGCAGGGGTGTACCGAGGCCATCAGCTGTCAACTCGCCACCTCTCCTGTTCCCGATAGTTGTTACTCAGCCGGCTTGGGCTTTCCAGCCACAGAGTTACATCAGCTGTAAAGAATCATTTTTACTCTTTCTTTCAGTATTTTCAGGTTTAGCAATTATGTGGTTATACCTGTATGACTCTTTTGGTTGTATTGTTTTTTTTTTTTGTTTTTTAATTTATGATAGTCACAGAGAGAGAGAGGCAGAGACATAGGCAGAGGGAGAAGCAGGCTCCATGCACTGGGAGCCCGACGTGGGATTCGATCCCGGGTCTCCAGGATCGTGCCCTGGGCCAAAGGCAGGCGCTAAACCGCTGCGCCACCCAGGGATCCCGGTTGTATTGGTTTTTAAATTTAAATTTTCGTTCTAGTTTTTTAGGAGATGTTCTTATATTTTCTAGTTGTTATGAGGTTTTTTTCTTCTTATGTGTTTCTGGTGTCACTGATGGTGGACAAAGAGCACACACGGCCTTTGTCTTCATTGTTAATTGGCTTCATTTAGAAAACTTGTATTGGTTATGATTTGACCACAGTCTGAAACCTGTTCCATGAGGAGTCCTGCTCTGTTACAGCTGATGGGGGTTTGGTGAAGGAAGTTGGTGAGACTGGGGCACTGTCGTGTGACTCACACTCAGCGGGAGAAACCAGGGCCAGACCACACGTCACAGTAACCCTTGTCTGTTTTCTCTGAACCAGGAAAAGGCAGCAATAAAGTCATTGGTCGCTCTTGCAGAGGGCTACACTGCTCACTTCCACCCAATTTCTCAGCTTAAAAAACAGGTGAGCCGCACATGGGCCATCGGGAGGGGCACATGGGGCTCCTGCGGCAGAGACACCCACGGGTCTGGCAAGCGGGACCTCAGGGTTGCCACCGAGGCTGGCTCCGTCCCTCCGTCCCTCTGAGCCTCACGCCCCTCATCCCGCAGTGGCAGTCGCGGCAGCATTTGTTGTTTCTCGTGATGTTAGCACGGGAGGAGTGGTGACTGGGTCACGCGGTACGGCCTTGACTCGGGACTGCTCCCGCTCCGTGTGCCGTGGTGAAGGATGGCACGTGAGACCAGCGCTTGTTCACTTGTGAATGAGAACAAGCAGAACACGGACTTTCAGGTTCCAGGGTGGAAATTAGCTTGGGTCCTTTATTCTCCACGTAGCAGGATGTGAACGTGCAAGGGCCAAGATGGGGTCGTCTCCAAGAACAGAATAATCAGGATACCTGCCAACATAGACGTTTATCAGTGAGCGTGCCCTCTAGACGGAAGCCGTCGCATCCACACATCAGGGTTTAGGAAGAGATCTGCAGCTGCAGCTGGAAGAATGGCCCGAGAGGATGGGGTCTGACGGTGTCACATGGCTAGAAGGGGTCGTCAGCAGTCGAGGTGCAGAGGCCCGGAGGTGTTCTAGTCTCCTGGCGCTATGTGAGAGGAGGTCGACCTGAATACCTCCGGGTCAGCAGCGGGGCACTGGGTACGTCATCTGCCTGTCGTGACTCTGAGCTTCCCGGGAACCAGTCATTGGAAGGGAGGACCAGGACTCTGCCCTACAGAGAGGACGGAGGGGGGCACGTGGCAAGGAAGGGGGCACGTCCCAGAAGGAAGAGAAGCTTCTGGAAGGGAGGCTTTGCCCGTAGACCTCCGCAGCTGAGTCTGGTCTCACGAGGCCCCCTGTTCCTCGGCTGCTGCTTCCACGGCCTGGTTGAGGCCCCTCCATGCCCCACGGGGGTATTTCCCACAGGGGGTCTTTCAGACCATCACCCTCTCCTGCAGCCTTATTCCCGCCATGGGATTCAGTTCTCATTCGGCAGCCTTGCATCCCGTTCTTCTTAAGGTCATTGCTCTGCTTATTGCTGCTGCATAAATTACCTGCTGTCAGTGGTGTCATCAGTGTTTCATGAGTCAGAAACTTGGGGTGGGCTCCCTGGCTTGGTGCTTCATCTGTGGAGAGAGGTGGAGCAGGGCCTCCCGGGCCGTCCTACCTGGCTTCCAGAGTCCCGCACCCTCACGTCCACCGTGTCGTCCGGGTGAAGGCCGCTCCCGACAGGACGGGCCACGTGGTAACATCCTCCTAATCTCCTGTCAGTGTCCCAGGGAATAACTGGGGTTTCAAATGTTGTAAGATGTGTAACGATTTTACCCAGAGTGTCTTCTGGAGAGTGGTTGCTGCTAACGGTTTGCGAACATTGTTTCCAGACTTGCTGTAAAGTCTGTAACACCAGTAGGACATCTCCCTCTCAGGTGCTGAGCTGTGAGAAGAGCATCAGGGTGTGGCCCCTCCTGCCTTTGCCCCAGGAGGCCGGGGAGGCAGCCAGGTGAGTTCTGTGGGGGGTCGTGTAGACCTCACGGTCCCTGGTGAACCTCCGAGTGAGGCCTCGGCCAGGTCACGGGCGGCCCAGGCACAGGGGTCTAGGCCGCGGTGCCGGTGCGGACGGAGCCGTCTCCCTGCTGGCAGCCCAGCCGAGTGGTGGGCCGTTGCGGAGACCGGGCCCACAGAGATGAGAGGCAGGCCTTGTGGGAAGGGGAGGGGTCCTCTAGAAATATTTAGTGGATGGTTAGAAATAGGATCTAAAGGTTGGAGAGAAGGGGGCATAGAGAGATTTTGGAATCAGGATATAGCAGATTCATCCCAAAGGAATAATAATTCGGTGATTTGTTGCTTGTCTTTTGTCAACAATTTATTGCTTTTAATATATCCTATAGTTTATTTTTACCACTGCCCCGACAGTGGTTTTTTCTTTTCATATTTGGGGAAAACAAAGTTGTAGATTAAGTGCGTTGCTCAGTGAACCCTTAAACACGTGCACAGGCCCCGAATGGGCATGTGCCTCATGGTCATGTGTCTACATATCTTCTGTTTTTTTTTTTTTAAATTTTTATTTATTAATGATAGTCACACAGAGAGAGGAGAGAGAGAGAGAGGCAGAGACACAGGCAGAGGGAGAAGCAGGCTCCATGCACCAGGAGCCCGACGTGGGATTCGATCCCGGGTCTCCAGGTTTGCGCCCTGGGCCAAAGGCAGGCGCTAAACTGCTGCGCCACCCAGGGATCCCCGTATCTTCTGTTTTTCAGATTAGAAGGTACTTCCGAAGCATGTGCCTGTAAGTCTCTAATCACAGAAATCCTGCGAGAGCTGTACCACCACCTGCCTGAGAGCCACGGTGCTGTCAGTGACGGGGACGGTCTTCCTGCTGAGACGTGAGTCTCTGAGAACTGCCCCAGACTCCCCTTTTCTGTGTCAAAGCTGGCGAGCTTGGGGCAGCACTCGATCCAACGGTGGCTGTGCCTCGAGGGCGGGGAGGTGGCCTCCATCGCTTGGGTGGTGCTGGTGGGCCTGAGGTGCCCCCTGCACACTCGAACCCGCAGGGAACGACGCGGCGTGTTACCTGCCGCTGCTCCCCACAAGCGGACTGTGGAGGGGCCCAGCAGTGAACACGCCCCTGAGAACCCACGCTCTCATCCCCAGGTGGCCCCAGCTGATCCGGGAACTCTGCGGCACCCCCGTCCCCACTCTGTTCTGTCCCAGAACCGTTGTGGAAGTGCTGACCGTGCTTCGAAACATCAGTGCACAGTGTGCCCGTGTGTCCGGCCAGGTGGTGGCCTCTGCGGGGCTGAGACACCAGCAGTGGGTGGAAAGAAGGCTGCGCTCCCGGCAGCGGCAGACCTACCTGCACATGCTTGGCAGGTGCGTGGCTCCCTGTTCTGGTCCGGAACAGGCCCCACTGGGCAGTCCTTCCCTTGGGAGGCCGTTCTAATTCTTCCTTGCAGGGGAACTTACGGCACATCCTGTTTTAAATACTGTTGTGATTTTGGTGCATGAGAACATGGGTGCTACCGACCCTGTGAATATTTGGATTTAAAATATTACCAGGTTACCTCGGGTGTGCCAGCATTCTTACCTGTTGTGTTCTTAGGATGTTCTACATCTTTAGGAAATCACCATTTTGGACAAATTCCTGTAACTCTGGGTTGAGAGGTATCTGTGTCTATAAAGCTTTTAACGGGTTTTCCTTGGCTTCTTCTGGAAGGTACACTCCTACCAGCAGTCTAGAAATGATGCCTGTTAGGTCACATCCTTCCCCAAACAGGGTATATTTTTCTAAAGAGTCTCTACCGGTTTCATGGGAAAGATAGTATCTTCCTCTGACTGGAATATCTTTGTGTCCTGGAGACACCGAACATGTTCTCATGTTTGAGCCCTTTCTATGTGTCTTCTTGTGAGAGTCGGACAGCACGGTCCGTATAGACATCAGGCTGCAGAAAGGATGCTGGCAGCAGGCACGGCGACCCGGAGCCCGCGGCGGCGTCCTGCTGCCGGAGGGCTGGGCTGGGGCTGGCGGGCTCCTGGGGGGCAGGGAGCGGGTAGGGCAGGCGGGCCACGGCGCGGCGGGGGCCCCGGGAGACCACCACGCAGGCAGCCTTCTCTTGCGTAGTTTGAATTTAAGCCCCCTTGGAAAAAGGATTTTTGAGAAAGAATGTTCACTGATGAAAGTGCGAAATACTGAGCGTTTGTCAAATTTTAACTTCATCTTTTTTTAGTATTAAGCTGCTGTCTCCCGTGCTTTACCTGATTTTATTACTGATTGCACTGGAATTGGTCAACATTCACGCAGTTTGTGGAAAGAATACTTCGGAATATCAACAGTATCTAAAGTAAGTGTGTCGTCCTTATAAGACTTGAAACTATATTTTGGCGAATTAAGTGGTTTTCACTTGCAGTGGTTTCTTTTCTTTGACTTTTCTTGTTTGTTTTTAAAAACCCCACAGTCTTGGTTGGCTCTTCACTCGTTTTTCTCTGTGGGTTTTGGTGCAAGTGTGTGAACCTTTAAAACTAGCACCCGTGGTAGCCTCATTTCAGAAAATTAAATGTGATGCACTTGCCAAGGCTTTTAGGATCTGTCACCTTGTGTGATGACACCACCGCCCAGGGAGCGATACCTCCTGTGCCTCCTGCTTAGAATGAACATGAAAACACGATGCATTTTCTTCAAGAAACGTAGGACCCAGGTGAGAACCAGGGTGGCCGAAGCCGATGTGCAGAGGCTTGCGGATCCGTGGTTCCAGATGGGGCCCCCCCGCCCCTGGCACTGTTGGCACTCTGACCGGGGGTCCTCCGAGCATGCAGGGTGGGAGCAGCGCCCGGCCTCCAGCACGGCGTGCCTACAGCTCCGCACGGCGACGGCCCAAAGTGATGTTGCCAGACAGAGTCCTCCCCGGCTGAGGAGCTCTCCACAGGAAGCATCTGGGGACTTTTGTTATATTCAGAATTAGAAGTTGGAAAAACAAAACAAAAAAAAAGAATTAGAAGTTGGGGCACATTTTAAACTACTTGGCAGATGGGGAAAACCTAGGAGCACGATGTGCCCCCCACCAGTAGGAGGGTCCCCGGGAACAGCTGGTGAACGCCTGCAAGCACGGCTGGGTCAGAGCATGCAGAGGGCGGGTGCCAGGGGTCGGACAGCGGCCCCCCCACCGCGGGGCTGCAGGGCTCGCAGGCGCCCCGCCCAGCGCATCGCGTGCTCACGTGGCATTCAGTCCAGACGGTCTCCTACCGTTTCCGGGAGCGCGGTCCGCTACGTACAGCCGTCTACCTGACCTGAGAGTAAGTTGAAGCCGGCACTCGGGCGTGCAGCCCATCTCTCCAGAGACGCTTACGACGCAGCTTCTGTGTTCCGTGCATTTCTTTTTCTCGAATTTGCAGACAGAAATTAAGTGTAGTCCTTTAGTTTTAATTCCGAAAGGAGAAGAGTGCATTTAAATCGTTGTTGCATTTTATAATACAGTAACGAAATTAATTTCTTCTTGTTAAAACAGGTTCTTAAAGTCGATCTTGCAGTACATGGAGAACCTGGTGGCTTACACCAGCCAACAGAAGAACAAGTGGAGCGAAACCATCGCTCTTACCCGCACAGCTCTGCTGAAAATTTGGGCTTTCAGTGAGAAGAAACAAATGTTAGTACATTTAGCCAAGAAATCCACGAGCAAAGGAGTCTTATGAGAACGCATACCGTCAGGATGCTTTCGGCTACATCTGGAAACCCAGCCCAGAGAGGCTTTACCAGCACGGAAATTGAAAAGCCGAAGGTAGGGTGGCTTCCAGGGTGTGTTTGATCAGGGATCAAGTTCCGTTTCCCTGCAGCTATTCCGTGTATGTGTGAACCTCAGGCTGGGCCCCCCCCAGAACCAAATGGCTGCAGCACCTTGGCGCCCACCATGGCACAGTGTCCACAGGAGAGGGAGCTTTTCCCCCGCATTCCAGACACTTTTGGAAACAGTCAGTGTGGGCAGGACCCTGCCTCCTGCTCCCCCTGGCCCAGCTGCATAGATGCCGCTCCTGAGCCACCACCGGGGCACGGAGAGAGAGCCTGGGCCAGCGCAGCCTCATCCCTGGAGCTGAGAGTGAGGTTGGACGGTCCAGATGCCACGGGACAGCTTGGGGAGGGTGTGCTGGGCAGACATGGGTGCCAGGCAGCAGGTTTGCCCTTCGGTGTGTGGCCAGGGGAGCAGGGGCCCTGGCATGTGTCTGGGTCTGAGGCTTTCGCCCGGCGCAGGGAGAGCTGGAGGACTGGGGGTCGGGTGCAGTCGCCTCCATCCCGCTCGGAGAGCCAGAATCTGCGATTCTCGGCTCTCGGAGCCGCTGCAGTTGCCTGGAACATCTGGGAAGCACGTGCCGTCGTCTCGGGGGTGGCAGCCCTCAGGACCCCATGAGGCTGCCTCAGACCTCAGGTGTGCTTGTGCACTAGGCCATGCACAGCAAGTTGTGGCCTCCCTCCACCGTCCAGACCTGCCTCGCGGGTTCCAGCCCACATCCGGTCCCAGGAACGGCTCCACCGTGTGTGTTTCTGGCTTCTCTGCTGTCGGAGAGCAGGGCCAAGGAGACCTCAAGGGGAAGGGGTGGTGCTGCGGGACGACACACTCCAGCACGTCCCATCTATCGCTTTGCCAACTCCACCCCTCACCCCCTTGTAAACCAAGCTCCTGGGTAAGGACGGGGCACCGAGCCTCCACCCCCTCTGTGCAGCCTCCCCTGGGGCAGGAAGCGGCCCCAAACCCCACGTGTCCAAGCCGCTGCTCCTGGGACACGTTCTTTTGCAGTGTGGTCACGACCTCCCTTGGACAGACTAATCTCGGTGATAGTTTATGGGCTTAGCCTCTCTACCCTCCTGCTGTTGGAGCTAGGATGGAAAAGGGGAAATAAAGAATGGGTGCACTTACGAGCACGTGAAGAGCCTGGAGCTCCTGGGGCCTGCCGAGCGGGCGGGGTCGGTATTAAACCCCCTTCTGCTGCTCATTCTCTTCCTCTGCCCTCAGACGCTCACCTCTGGTGGTGGTCGCTCCGCACCTGGCAGGGTGACCCAGACTTCGTTCCTGAAAGGGCTCTGTCCGGAACATCTTTCTGGTTTGAGCAGCTAGTTTTCTTCTGGCTCTGATCACTGGAGCAGGGAGTAGTGGGGGGTTCCCCAGGGCCAGCTGCGTCCCAGCACACTCGTCCCCGCCCCCGACTGCTGCCGACCTGTCCCTGAGGGTGTGGGAGCTGTGACCCGGGCGGTACAGTCAGCCCCGCTTTGCCTTGTGGTTCTCGGGCAGGAGGCGCGCGGTGCGGCCCGGGGCTCTCGGTGCACAGGCTGGTGGGACACGCGTCCCTCCGTGGGGCAGTTGCTCCTCAGGAGCAGATGCTCAAACCAGCAGAGTTCAGGGTTGTGAGACATGCTAGCGGCTGCCTTAGGGGGAGGGACGCCACCCTCAGGCGTCCTCCGGCTGGCGAGCCGGCATCGGCATCCGGGCCTCCACTTCCAAGGTGGGCATCGTCCATGGCCCGCACTGCCGGGGGAGCAGGGGCCCTGGCACTTCCGTCTGCGGGAGGCGCACCTCTTGGAAGCATCGCTGTCAGAACCAGGGCGAGTGAGGCTTTGTGATGCCAGGGGTGAGCGCCCTGGGGTACGACGCCTGCACACCGCTCGTCTCAGGAGGTCCAGCTGCTGACCTCTTCCTTGGCCCTCGCCCACCACTCAGACGCCACTTGCCATTCCTGGCCTTGCCCCTGCTGAGACCCTGACTGCCCTTGCCGGCTTCCTGCCAGGCCCACCGTCCTGCAGAGTGAACAAGTACAGGGGGCGCTCGGCCTGCCATGGCCCCTCCCTCCCGCAGTTGGAGGGTCACCCTTGGGCCCTCATGCTACCTGCCATCAGCCCTACATGGGGCCAGCGGCATTTTCCAGAAATCAGACAGAGCTTCGTTACTGGCAGCAGACCACAGGAGCCTCTGGGAGCCTGGGTGCTCAAGGAGGGCCATTGCAGGTGCAGCTTGACCAGGAGCCGCTCCAGGTCTGTGCGGGGGCCTGGAGGGCAGCCAGGGGGCAGAAGGAGCATAGCTACATGCAATGTAGTCGCCGTGGTTCTGTCCCCGAGCCCTAGGGGCCTGTGCGGGGCCCAGCTTGCGGCTCCGTGTGGCATCTCCCCTGCCACGGGCACCTTTTGTGCCTCGGGGTCTGAGGGGAACAGCCTTCGCCTCAACCTGCTATCCAGTGTTTTCACATTCCCGACCTCGTGCAAACTGGTGGTGGTACGGGTTCGCTGGCACGGGTCCGGGTGGCGTGCCCACATCAGAGCCCAATCTCGTGGCAGGGGGTATGGGTGGTCCCTGACCGCCTGGTCCCTGCAAACTTGAAGGCAGCCCCTCCCCTCGGCATTTGTGTATCATCCAGGCATCGAGGGTGCCCTCTTCCTGTGACACACACCATCAGTGGCTGAGCTGTCAGCATGTCCCACAGGATGTCCCACAACGAACGGAAGAACCGAGGGTGACCACTGTCCCTGACAGGCGAACACACGCTGCTCTGGCGGGTTTTGTGGCAGGTGTTCACGGATGTGCACCAGAGCAGTAGCTGCAGGCCATCTGTTCCCCTGGAGGAACCACATCTGGGGCAGCGCCTGCAGTGGGGGCCGTGACCTGGTTAGGTTTGCGGCAGCCCGTGGCCACTCACGAGACCCAGCTGCCTTCCTCACAGGTCACTTGGGCACAGGTCATACGAGTAGCATGTGCAGTTCCCACGGAAGCAGTATTGCTTTGGGTTTTTCACCCTCTTGGAGGAAAGAGGTCATTCTGTAGGTTTCTGCTCTGCCCTCCCCACTGGGCTGGACCTTGTTGGAGGGTCAGGGGACCCTGCCATCACTCTGCGAAAGAGGCTCTGGGTTAGAACCGGCTCAGTCCTGGGAGTTTGGAGAGAGGGATGTGGTTCTGTAGTGATGCCTCCGTCAACCAGCCAAAGGGACAGATTTGCTGATAGAGGGTGATGTCAGGGACGGCCCACGTATTGCTGTCCGAGGGGCTCCGTGGTTAACTGGCTCCCACCAAAGTCTCTGTAGGTCTGACCTTCCCACGTAGTTACAGGAGCCACGTGCACCCCTGTTTTTCAGTCTATTCTAGGACCTGATACCAAGTCCCAACCTTTCCAGTGAAGTTGAGTAATTTAATTTAGATGGTGGCAGTTCCCTCTGTCACCCTCCTAAAGGGCACAGTCACGATGCACCTGCCAGGGGCCCCGGGTCCCCTACCAGTGTGCTTTTTCAGTGCCTACTGCTTGTAGACGTTGTCGGGCACCAAGTAAGCCACTCATTACAGACCAACAAAACTAGGGAGCCTGGGTGACTCCGTCGGGGCAGCATTGCCTTTGGCTCAGGGCGTGACCCCAGGGTTCTGGGATCGAGTCCCACATCGGGTTCCCTGCATGGAGCCTGCTTCTCCCTCTGCCTGTGTCTTTGCCTCTCTCTCTCTGTGTCTCTCATGAATAAATAAAGTCTTTAAGAAACATTTTAAATATTTTATTTTTAAAGTAAAAAAAAAAAAACAACCCAAATATTCCTACATTCCAAAGCTTTTGGGTCTCTTCCTCTGAAGTATGTCAGGGAAGCTGGGCCAACTCAGTGACCTCGGCGTGCCCATCGTGAGGCCCAGAATGCGGTACGCTTTACGTGAGCCAGGACTGTCGCGTCTTCCTTTATCATCCAGCACCTGAGCAGTGATCATCACTCCCCAGAATTCTACCAATATAATTTGGAGAAGTTTAACAGTTATTTTCTTGGGTGAAACCGTACTTTTGTCTCTGCCTGCTGGGGCCGACCCCATCACCAGCGTGGATGCCAGAAGAGGCAGAGGTGTTGATTCTGGAGGGTTCCTGGCAGCAGCTTGGGTGAAGCTGTTTCCACGTCTTCCTGCGGGAGTGGCCAGCCTCGGGCGGTGTAGGAGGTCGTCCCTGTGCTCAGGGGACTCTCTGGGACTCGGGGTGAAGGCCAGGAGAGCTGTGTGCCTGTGCCAGACCCGGGCCTGCTCCGTCTGACGTCCGGACAGAGACAGGGGTTCAGTTTGTGTCTCATCCGGGCACCGTCTGGGCCAGACTTCACACGTTCCCACAGACCCCGCCGGTGTTCCCAGTGCTCTGCACACACAAGCCACAGCTCCCTCTTGAACCTGGGCGGGGGGGGTGGTCCTTGACGTCCACAGGACTCCTCTTCCTCCGGCCCTGCATCCCCTCCCTGACGGGTATCTAGACCCGCCATGTGCTGTCCACTCCTCAGATGCTGGGATCTGGGCAGACCACCCGGGGGACACAGTGCTGAGTGTTTCTGGAAAGCAGCTGACTCAGGCAGAATGAGACCCCCGGACATCGGGTTCACTCCCGCATTCTGGGTTTGGCCCCGTGTATGGCCTTCGTCGTGCAGGCACAGAAGTTTGATTAATGTCAACACACCAGAAGCAGAATCTTTCCCATTCACCAAGTTTGAGGTCACAAAACTAATTATTAACCATGCTGATTTGTTATTTTAACAATTAGAAATATTGTTCACAAAACCAGATAGTTCAAGTTTGCGTGGATGGCAAACGCTACCCTGTCACTAGAGGCAAGGGCACTCGGCTGCAAACAAGCGTGTTTCTCACCCAGAAGTGCTCAGGAGTCAGTCGGCAGAAGAGGGGCTGACGTAGAAATAACATGAGAAGGAGACCAGAGGAGGCAGGTGTTTGTGGAAGCAGATGCTGTGCACAGTGTACGTGCATCCCCTCCTGGGGAGATCTGGGAGTACTCCACAGAGGTGGCATTTGTGTTGGTTTGGGGGAAACCAAGGGTTTCAACAGATTCAGGCAGATTGATTACAAAAAGAGTCACTAAAGCTCAAGGTGGCTTGGAGGGTTTGCATGTCTCCTGAGCCAGCCCTTCCCCTGCTGATCCCTGGAGGGGCCCTCCTGGGCCTGGCGCTGGTGCCCAAGTGCCCCAGCACGAGGCTGATGGTGGGGCCACCTGTGGAAGCCCTAGAGGTCACACAGGGCAAGTACTGCACAGAGAAGGAAGCCACTTCCATCCGAGTATCAGTCCCCCCTCCTGAAAAATAGACCTATCGTTGCTCCTCATTGGGGTCCCTCCTCATCGGGATCCCTAATCAGGGCTCCTCGTCATCGGGGTCCCTCCTCATCGAGGTCCCCCGTCGGGGTCCTTCCTCCTCATTGGGGTCCCTCATTGGCTGTGTCTGCCCTTAGGACGCTGGCCCTGGTTCCCTAGTACTCCTCAAGTCCCCTTTTTCTCCCACTTGGCTGGCTTCTCACCAGCTCCATCCAAAGCTCCAATGGGATTCAGAATCTCTCACTTTATTATACCAAGTGATTAACTTTTCTCTGTTGTTCCCTCCCATTAAGGTATTCCAGGGGAAAGTCTTATTTTTCTTAAACTAGATGTCCAACCAAATTGCGTTCCCCAACAAAGGCATTCTCTACCCAGGAGATCAATGCCCTGACACTTCTGAGGCACTAAAAGCTGCAGTAGGATTTTGCTCTACATGCAAATTATTTCCCCCTCTTACTTTTATGCCGATGATTCCCAACTACCTCCAGCCCTGGCCTTAAGACTCAGCCTTCTGCCTCCTGGACAGCTTAGCACCAACACCCCACAGGCCACGTCCCTTCACTTAACATCCTCTTCCACTCAAGCCTTCCCGTGGGTGCTCTGCCTTGAAAGGCAACAAGGGGATCCCAGACTCTAGAAACTTGAGGGGCACCTGCCAGCACTCACAATTTCCCATCCGTTGCACTACCTCCCGTGCTGCCCATGCCTGCCCTGTTACCCCCCGAGGACGTGCTGGAGACCGTCTTCCTCTCGCCTCTCCAGCGCATCCTCTGAGCCGGAGAACTGTGTTCCCCAACCACTGGTCAGGTCATGTTATTCCTCTAAATAAGCACCTTCCATGCAAAGCATTCTGGTTCCTCCGCACGGTGTCCAGGGCCCTCCCCGTACCCGCCAAATGTGGGAATGTGCCTCCCACATCATCTCCTCGTGCATAGGAGTTTCCGCACGTGAGAACAAGAGTTGGCGCCGTGTGAAGTAGGGAACAACTTTGTCTTGCTCCTGCTTCTCATGTTCATCACTAAGCCGTGTATTCTTGTTGACTTCCTAAGGTTTATTTATTCCTTTTAGAGAGAGAGGAGAGCACAGAGGGGGAGGGAGAGAGAGTCCCAAGCAGACTCCGTGCTCAGCCTAACCCTGAGATATGAGCTGAGCAGAAACCGAGTCAGACCCTCCCCCGGCTGCTCCCCCCACCCCCACCCCGGGCGCTGCTCCTTGCTGACTTCTCACGGATATCTTCTAGTCGTTAAGGACGTTTTCTTTGGACACTGCTCTGGCTGTGTGGCAAACTAAATATCCGGAGAACTAGTCCTCCCTGCAAACCCCTGGACGCATACCCTGAATTGCCAGGCCGGGAACCAAGGCGTCCATGTGGGACAAAATGAAGAAAGAGCAGGAATGCAGAGATTTATTTGGGGAGATGAAGCCTTGGGCTGCCCCTGTTGGGAGATGGGAGCCCTGAGGAACTGGGTCATGGAGGGGTGACCTCTGAGAGGGCTGGGTGACAAAGGACACGGGGCTGCCCACAGCAGTGAGACCGGTGCAGTCCCAAGGGACCCTGTGCTCAGGAGGACCAGGTCCCATGTGTCATTTCTGACACTAGTTTTACCTTTGAAGTTACACTTTGTAAGTGAAGTCTGATGGGACAGTGGGGTCTGTGTGAGTGGAGGAGGCACGTGTGTGCCCTCCCACGGAGGGGGAGGAGGAGCGGGAGGGGAAGAGAAGCGGGAGCGGGAGGAGGAGCGGGAGGAGGAGTGGGAGCGGGAGGAGGAGCGGGAGGGTGAGCAGGAAGAGCGGGAGCAGGAGGAGGAGCGGAAGTGGGAGAAGGAGCGGGAGCTGGAGGAGGATTGGGAGCGGGAAGAGGAGTGGGAGGAGAAGCGGGAAGAGGAGCGGGAGCGGGAGGAGGAGCAGGAGTGGGAGGAGGCGCGGGAGGAGAATTGGGAGCGGGAAGAGGAGCAGGAGGAGGAGCGGGAGGAGGATTAGGAGCAGGAAGAGGAGCGGGAGGAGAAGCGGGAAGAGGAGCGGGAGGAGAAGCGGGTAGAGGAGCGGGAGCGGGAGGAGGAGCAGGAGTGGGAGGAGAATTGGGAGCGGGAAGAGGAGGAGGAGGAGGAGCGGGAGCGGGAGGAGGATTAGGAGCAGGAAGAGGAGCGGGAGGAGTAGCGGGAGCGGGAGGAGGAGCAGGAGCGGGAGGAGGAGCGGGAGTAGGAGCGGGAGGAGGATTGGGAGCGGGAGGAGAATTGGAGTGGGAAGAGGAGCAGGAGGAGGAGCGGGAGCGGGAGGAGGATTAGGAGCAGGAAGAGGAGCGGGAGGAGTAGCGGGAGCGGGAGGAGGAGCAGGAGCGGGAGGAGGAGCGGGAGCGGGAGTAGGAGCGGGAGGAGGATTGGGAGCGGGAAGAGGAGCGGGAGGAGGAGGAGGAGCGGGAGGAGGATTGGGAGCGGGAGGAGGATGGGAGCGGGAGGAGGATTGGGAGCGGGAAGAGGAGCAGGAGGAGGAGCGGGAGGAGGAGCAGGAGCGGGAGGAGTAGCGGGAGCGGGAGGAGGATGGGAGCGGGAGGAGGAGCGGGAGGAGGAGCGGGAGCGGGAGGAGGAGCGGGAGGAGGGAGCGGAAGGAGGATGGGAGCGGGAAGAGGAGCGGGAGCGGGAGGAGCGGAGCGGGAGGAGGAGCGGGAGGAGAAGCGGGAGCGGGAGGAGTAGCGGGAGCGGGAGGAGGAGCAGGAGCGGGAGGAGGAGCGGGAGGAGGAGCGGGAGGAGGAGCGGGAGGAGGAGCGGGAGCGGAAGAGGAGCGGGAGGAGTAGCGGGAGCGGGAGGAGGAGCAGGAGCGGGAGGAGGAGCGGGAAGAGGAGCAGGAGCGGGAGGAGGAGCGGGAGCGGAAGAGGAGCGGGAGGAGGAGCTCAGCCTCCGCTCAGGCCCCCCGGACCACACGCCTGCCTCGTGGAGGGTCGTGGAGGCCGTGCGCTCCGCCCAGAGCCGCACCCCAGACACCTTGTTGGCGTCCAGCCCCGCGTGTGACCGGGCGGCGGGACGCTGCGGCCGGGCCGGGGACGCCCGATGCACCGTCGGGGGCGCGGCCGGGGCGGGTGGGCCCCACGGATCGGAAGCTCCTGCGGGGTGACGGGCGGCGGGAGGTCCGGCCTCGAGTGCCGAGTGCCGAGTGCCGGGGCGAGGCAGGCTGCTGGGCTCGCGGGGGAGCCGGGCCCGAGCCCACGGGGAGGGCGGGCAGGCGGGCCGGCGGGGCGCCGCAGCCTCGCGAAGGAGCAGGGCCCGGCGTCGCGGTCTTAGCCGCGCCTCGGTGCTGTCTTCGGCCCCGAAGACCCCGCTGCCTGGTTTCAGCAGAGACAGGAGGGCGCGGGGCTCCCCGCGGGCGGCCGCTGCGGCTGCAGGAAGGGCGCGGGGGCGGCGCACCCGAGGCGGGAGGTGCCGAGCGGCCTCCGAGAACGTCGGTGCTCGCGCTCGTGCTCGGTGCCCCGGGGCGGCCGCGGGCGCAGACGCCGGCGGGCGGGGCTGCAGCCGCCGAGGGCCGGGCGCGCTCCCGGAGGGGCCCGTGGGCCGTCTGCGTGCCGGCGAGGTGCAGCGGTGCGGGGGGCGCGGCGGGGGGCGCGGCGGACCCTCTGCTCCTCGGCCCCGGCCCGCCCCCGCGCTTGCCCGCACACCCTCCTGCACGGGGTCGGGCGCCACCGCACACCCACCCCCTCCGGGTCAGGCGCCCCCGACTCCGCGCTCGGCTTCTCCCACGGGACTGACGGGCTCGCGGCGCGCGTTCGACGCCCTCCCCCGTCCCCCGACGCAGGCCGCCCGCGGGCCCTCGTGCGCAGGAGGCAGGAGCCGCCGTCGCGTCCCGGCAGAGTCCGCGGGGGCCGGGCGGGGGCGTCCTCTGTCCGCGGGAGCGCAGCCGAGGCCCCGGAGCGCGCACCCGCCCGCCGCCCGCGCACCCGGACACCCGCGCACCCGGACACCCGCGCACCCGGCCGGGCCACGTGCTCGGTCGCGTCTCGGCGCCCCCGGTTGTGCTTCCAGCGACTCGCTCGCTCGGGACGAACTTGGGCTCCGGGGAGCCGCGGCGGACGCGGGGGAGGGGTCGCCGGGGGCGGGCGTTGCGTCCGCGGGGCGCGTGGTGGCGCTGCTCGGCAGAGCAAGTCGTGGGGGCGCGGCGGCGGCGGCGGCGGCGGCGGCGGGGGCGTCAGGTGCCACGGTGGGGGGAGGGGATCAGGTGCCACGGCGGGGGGGGATCAGGTGCCACGGGGGGGTCAGGTGCCACGGCGGGGGGGGTCAGGTGCCACGGTGGGGGGAGGGGATCAGGTGCCACGGCGGGGGGGGATCGGGTGCCACGGGGGGGTCAGGTGCCACGGCGGGGGGGGATCAGGTGCCACGGGGGGGTCAGGTGCCACGGCGGGGGGGGTCAGGTGCCACGGTGGGGGGAGGGGATCAGGTGCCACGGCGGGGGGGATCGGGTGCCACGGGGGGTCAGGTGCCACGGCGGGGGGGGGGTCAGGTGCCACGGCGGGCGGGGGGGATCAGGTGCCACGGCGGGGGGGGATCAGGTGCCACGGGGGGGGATCAGGTGCCACGGCGGGCGGGGGGGATCAGTTGCCACGGCGGGGGGGGTTTGTGGGTGGTCAGGTGCCCGTGTGCTCCCGCCCGCAGTGCTCAGGGGCGCAGAGGAGGAGCGGAGCTGCGGGACCCACCAGCGCTCACCGGGCTCCACCGGGCTCCACGGGCTCCACGGGCTCACCGAGGACAGCGAGGACGAGGGCAGTGACCGCCGGGCAGCGGGCCTCGGAGGCCAGGCCGCGGGTCTCCCCAGCGCTGTGCGACAAGGCTCTTTGTGTGAAGACGGGGATGGGCTTCCTCGGAGGGGGAGGGGGTGCGGGTGCAGGTGCGGGTGGCTGGGGAAGCCGCCCTCTGACTCAGCCTTTCGGGGCGCAGAGCCCACCTCCCCGGGAGTCCTGTGAACCTGCCCCGCGGCTGCCACCAAGGCTCTGGGCCGTGGGGCTCCCCCGCAGGCCTTGTAGAGGACGGGCCGCGGGTGAGGCGGTGGCAACCGCAGAACCGTGGGCCTCGGGTCAGACCTTGGCCTGTCCAAGGAGGCCCCAGATGCCCGCAGGACGCTCTTCCCACTCGTCATCTACTTACTCTAAAATAAGAGAACTGAAGTTCGACAAGCCAGTCGTGACACTGGGGCCCCACCAGCGGTTAGAGTCCGCGCGGCCAGCAGGCACAGACTTATTATAAATATTAGATGCCGCCCCTCGAGCAAGCTCATTCATTTTCAAAGTCCGTTGCAGTCGCTAATTGCTCACGTCTGCGCACACCCCTGAGCCAGATGGTGTTATTAACTCCATTTCAGAGCGAGGAAGCGAACGCACAGAAAACCTGATGCAGAAGGAGAAGCCGGGTGTCGGCTCGCCCTTTCCAGGCACCCACTTCCTGGCAGGTGGGCCCCACAGGGCTGTCCCCCCCCCCAGGGTGCCCGCAGCAGCTCTGAATCCACCGTGGGACACTCTGCAGGCGGTCACCCTGGTGGACAGCATCCAAGCCCACTTCGTAGCAGCCCCAGGAAGGAGGCAGTTTTGAGGAGCAGGGAGCCCCGAGGGCGAGGTCACCCAGGCAGCAGGGCCAGCCTGCGGTCTGCGTCCACCAGACACTCGGAAACCCGAGCCCGTTGGCGCCCGGGGCCGCTGGGCAGGAGAGCAGCCGTCTCACGGCCGTCAGCCCACCTGTGTCCGTCCTTCGTGTCATTGACAGGACGCGTCCCGTGGTGGCTCCCGCCCCGAGTGCACCTGCTTCACAGACCCCGCCCTCCCTGCCCCCTTCGAAGTCACACTATTGCTTCAGATGCTCAAACAGCAGAGAGCGAGTCAGACACGGGAACGAGTGTCAGGGCTGGTGGCCCCGGAGGGTCCAGCTTCTTCCCTTTCCTAGTTGGTAAGTCAGGCGTCTCCAGCTTGGGTGGAAGTCACGTGGTCCGTACGCTTAACAACTTGGGGGGCAAGTGTTCGGTCCGCTGGGGGAGCTACCTGCTTCCGTGGGGCAGGCTGAGGCATCCCAAGCCTTGAGACCAGCCCCCGACCTCACACGGGGGAGGCGGTAGCGGAGGGCTGGGGACCGAGGGCAGGGCTGCCACGTGGGGGCGCGGAGAGCAGCCCATGGCCCCGGGGCTGGTGGGAAGGCGGGCACAAGGAGGACCATGGGGACGGGAGCTGGCGGGCTGACCGCTGGACAAGCCAACAGGAGGGCGGCCAGGAGGTGCAGGGCTGAGGAGGGCGGTGTGGGGCGTCTCGGGGACTCCAGGAACTGTTGGCGATGCCAACACCCTGGAGCAAGGCGCTGGGGCCGAGCGAGAGGAGGGCACCGTGCCCATCGCAGGTGGTGGCAAAGCCAGGAAGCCTTTGAGCAATGGGCAGTACGTGAAGTAGTTAAATTCACAGTCTTCCCCAGGGAGCCAGGACGAGGGTGGGGGTTGGATGAGGGGGACAAACGGGGCCCCGCTCCTGAGCGGAGAAAGCTGTGTTTATGCATCTCGGGATGTGGGAGAAGCAGGTAGCGCCAGTGCCCGTCCCCTCCCCTGGGGTCCCCCCGGGGGACCCCACCTACAGATGGGAGAGACCCGGTCCTGCCATCACACCCCAGCCTGGGAAACAGGGCCGCCCCACGCCCGGGCACCTGGTGATCAAGAGGATGCCCATTTGCCTCTGTTGTGCAGGGCTCGGCCGCGGCACCCCACGTCGGGGAGGTGTCATTGCTGCAGACACCTGCGCAGGCAGCCGTGAGGTGCGACATCCAGCCGGCAGACAAATGGTGGGGGTATGGCCTGGTGTGAAGCCGTCCCGTCCAGATGGTGGCTGAACCTCCAGCCCCGTTGCCGCGTCTCTCCTGCCCGGGCTGGGGGACACCCGTCTTGCCGCCGGTGGGGGCTCCCGTGTGCCAGGTTCCAGCTGGCATGGGTCCCTACGGCATTCCCTGCCTTCCGCCCGTGTCTCATGAGCCGTCCCCCAGTGCCCGGCCTCTGAGGGCCCCACGCCGCAAGTTCCCCAGCACACCAGCGAGACAAAGGTGCAGGCATCCAGCCTGCATTCCCAAGGGGACCTTTAGGTTCCCCTGATTTCCTGGTTTTGCAGACGTTTCCCCAAGTCTCACCCCCAGCACTTCTTCCAGAATAGGTGTGGCCTCCAGGACCATGCAAAGTGGTGCATGGACACGAGGCCGCCCAGCCCTTCTTCGGCGCCCTGTCACCGGGGTCCATTAGGGATGCAGCAGACGGGACAGTTTTCATATCAGTTTTGCTTTGTGTTACCACGAACCAGCGGCGCCTCCTCGGACAGAATGCCAGGCCGCAGAGAGGACAGTCGTCCGCCCCGGGTGCTCGCGGAAGTGGTGGGAGGAACGGCTCAGGCCAGGCTGCTCCTGCCGCGTCGGGTCACAGCAGCGGGCGTGGCGGCTGGAGGGAGAGCCCACGGGGCAGGAGCAGGGACAGGGATGGGGACAGCCAGAGTGGCTGGGGTGGCCCAGGGCCAGGCCGAGCACACGTCACTGCGGGCGGGGTCCAGGGCCTGCCCCGGGATGGAGGTGAGGGAGATGGACCCCGAGTCCCCGCAGCGCCGTGCTTGTGCCTGGTGACACCTGCGCTCCGGTGCATCCTCGTCGCCACCGGCCCTGGTGATCACCCCGCGGGGCAGGTGCCATCCCACACAGCGGTCAGGACCTTGTCGAGTCACGGGGCTACCGGGTGGACCAAGGGACCGAGCCCCGTTTGAGCAACAAAGTGGGCAGGCTGGGTGGTCAGCAGGGGCCCCTGAGCGGGGATGGAGAAGGCCAGCGTGAGGGGACGCGGGCGGCGCAGCGGGCTCTGCAGCCGCCAAGGGAGTAACACAGATTTCCAAAATCCCCCGGGTCTGACTGATGGCTCTCCTCTCCTTCCTGGCTGGCCCCTCGCCGCTTCCAGGAAAGGCCTGGCAGGCTGCAAACATCTGGGCTAAATCGGCCCTGCTGGGACAGCGGGACAGAGAGGGACGGCCGGGAAGAAGCTGCCCCGGCGGAAATGTGCAGAGTCCGGCCCTCCTGGGCCACAGGGCTGACGTTCGTCCGACGCGAATTTCTGCGTCCCCAGGACTCGCCTCATTTCCATTCCTTCCCAGTGAAGCTTGTGGCTGTAATTCCTGTCGCGGCTCCAGGGTCATAACCAAAAAACGCCTGACTTCACCTGCCACACGCTTCGGCTGGGCTGCTAATCTTTGTCTTTCCTTTTGGGCTCCAGGAGTTCTTTGCGTATTAAGGATACAGGTTGTGACAGGAGATGAAATAGGTGTTTTTCTCATTGTCGGTGTTGGCTTCCTCGTATGCTGATGGCAGTTTTTCATGTAGAAGTTTTATTTTCATGTAGTTGGACTTATAAATTATCCTTTTACTGCATTTGGATTTTTAGTTTGAATTAACAAAGTCTTCCCTTGGTGACAAATTTATAAAGAAACCGGCCCATGATTTCCATCAGTGCTTTTCATGGTTGTATTTTTAACAGTTAAGTATTTGACTCTTAGGGAATTTATTTTGATGTATAACATGAGATTTGAGTGTGGCTTTTGTTTTTTATTATTTATTTGCCGGGTAGCCACTCAGCCATCCTGATGCCGTTTACCCATCAAGTTTTCGCTACTAATCTGAGATGTCACCTGTAGTGTATGCCAGTTTCTCACATATTTCTGTGTTTACCTGTACTTTCTGCAGTTTTACGTTGTGGGTGCCTGTTCATGAGCCAGCACAGCAGGGTTTTAATTATTGAGACTGTTATATGATTGAAGAGCAAATAGGGCTACTGATTTTTCTTAACTCTTCCTTTAAGGATTTTCCTGCCTATTCTTGTTGGTTTGTTGGTTTCTTTTTCTATTTAAACTTTAGGATCAGACTGTTTACTCCTCTCCCCACAATAAAAAAAAAAAAACAATGCAAAGATCCAGAAAAACCTTAAACCATCTTTATTTTTATTCATTTAGTGCATATTCAGTAATGCATTGATTTATAGAGTAAGTTGGGAAAGACAGAGGTTCTCCCCACTTGTTCAGACTTTCATATATGAATTTTTATATGAATGCTTTTAAACGTGTTTCTTACATAGATTTTAACTTTCTTAAGCTCATTCCTGATGCTGATCTTTGTTTTTTGGCTAATTAAATAGGGTTTTTTTTTTTCCTATTCTAGCTTATAAAGCTGTTCGTTTCTTTATGTTAATGTTACATTCTGATATCTTACTAAATTTTCTTACTATTTGGTTTTCACTTGATATTGTCTTTGGGTTGAGATAGATGTATTTTTTTTAAAGACTTTATTTATTTATTCATGAGAGGCACAGAGAGAGGGGCAGAGACACAGGCAAAGGGAGAAGCAGGCTCCATGCAGGGAGCCCAACGTGGTACTCGATCCCGGGTCTCCAGGATCACACCCCGGGCTGAAGATGGCGCTAAACCGCTGAGCCACCAGGGCTACCCGAGATAGATGTATCTTAACATGTTAAGAAAATATCGAATCCTGAATCCTATTTTACTAAAGTTTTTAATGCTTGATTTTATCAGATACTTTTTAAGCTTTGGTGAAGATGATCCCATTTTTTAAAATCCTCTGATCTGTTACAAGATAAAAGAAAGTACCCATAACCAGCTTTTGAAACCAAGTTTTTGAATTTTATTTTGACACATAATTATGTGTAGCTGCAGCCTGAAGCATGTGTCATTCAGAACCCAGTTTTCCATAAAGACATACTGCTGTCTTATGCAGCGAGAGTTCAACAGCTGCTTGAATTAATTCAACAAAATACGCTAGCAGAGGAAACTTAGAGCTAGTGCAATCATGCCATCATTTAAGAGCTTACATTTTCCTCTGAGTCTGAAACAGAATTTATGCATAAAATAAATACAGATATACTTGAATGAATAAAGCAATGTTCAGTGTGTCATCTTAAATTCTTCCCTGAATAAAGCAGGTGTGTATGGGTGGAAGGGCAGGGGTTGGTTTGTGGGCAGGTAGATGATAAAAAGATGAAGTCAGTAAATTTACACGGGCATGATGCACACTTTTCAAACCCTTTGTAAAAGTGAAATAAGCAAGAAAGCGAGTGAGTAGGAAAGTTGAGTGTGCAGATGCTACTGTGAAGACGGGCCTGCAGGAGCCCTCGTCTCCGTGGCAACCGCGCAGGGAGGGGCGGCGAGGAGATGCCCCAGCGCCCGCCCATTTCCATCTCTGAAACACCTTTGTGTCCTGAGCTCGTTTGTCAACCTCTCGATTCTGCAGAATCACATTACGGTTTTGTGGTGATTGCAAACCCAGAGTAGAAAAACATTTCTGCCTCCACGGCTCAGAGCGGGCACTTGCCATTAAAAGGAAGCAATCTTCAGGCTTTAAAAAATATCTATGTATCCCCTGGGATTCAGCGGGGGCACGAGGAGACGGATCCCCGCGTCTGGACTCATAAATCTCTGGCATCGCATCCAGCATCCAGGGTTTGACGTTACTTGGGCCCTGGCGGTGTCTTTCAGTGGTCTACCACGTGGACATCTGGGTTATTTGTGTCCTTTGCGATGAGGCTGGCAATAAATATATCACCTGGGCATCGGGGCAGCTGAGAAAGACCCATGGAATTGAGAGCTAGTCACCTGAGGGCACATGTCCCTCCTCCTGGGCCGCCTTCCATGGAACACCTGCCCAGTGATCGCACCCCCGCCCCAGTGGGGACCCTGGGGGCCTGGGGTTTGAGGGGGTGGCTGCGAACTGCGGTGGAGCTCTGCACCTGCTCAGCACGGCTCCCGGCTCGCCGCCGTACCCCAGCGGGGTTCACTCTTGTTCACACTCATCAACGATTCCTTACGATGGGATGGGTCTTGAGGCTTTGGTGCGGATGTGTCCCCCAAAGGGCAAACACCGCCACCAAGCCGGAACTCGTCAGCCCGGCACCGGTGGGAGGGTGTTTCTGGGTCTCCATCTGCTACTCCTTGATGTCAGTCCTTCAGGTGCCGTGAGGCCGAGGCCTGCGTGCTGCGAGGGGAGAGGAGGCCGCGGTGGCTGCAGGACAGCGGATCCCATTCAGAGGCTGCACGTCCAGATGAGCTGTGGGAAGTGAGGAGCCCAAGCCCGCTTCCAGCATGTTCCGGGGCGAGGGCGGTGGGGCACGGGAACGAGGTGGTCCAGGGCAGAGCTTCATGGGCGGTGTCCAGGAGCGCGTGATAAAGATGCAGCTGTAAGACCTGCGGGGCCTTTCTGCTCCTGGCCTGGTGGGCATCACCCAAGGCCTGTGCTCTCCGTGGCCTCCCACCGCACCCGGGGGGCCTGTGGTGCACACGGGGACTCTGCAGACCCAGCGACGTGGTCTACGTGCCCTGCGGCTCGGATGTGGGCAGTGCATTTTGCTCCTTTATTTCCCGCACTCTGAAAGGACCGGTGTCTGTAGGATTTACTGTCTGTATAATCAACCAAGCATTGGATAAGCGGAAACCCTCCAAGATGGTCCTGCGAGCCCGGCATGCGGGTGGGGAACCCATGATCTCAGGCAAGACGTCGTCTTCGCTTGGGCCTGGGTTGCCTGGAGGACAATCCAGATGCACGCAGCCCAGTCGGGAGACCTGTGTGGATCGGACGTATCCCCGGCGAGGAGCAGCTCCTTGGCGTGGGCCAACGGATTATGTAAAGTGAGTGTTATTTATTTATCTTTCCCAGAAAACAGAAAACTCGCTCTTACACACTTGCCATTCGACTTGGCAGAGGCTGAGATGAGGTGGTGACACTTCCATGTATACGGAAGGAGTTTGAAAACATTCACAGCAAATTGAAACTAATCTTGACAGATACGTGCCCAACAGAGGGCCGCAGCCAGGGATCCCTCGGGAGGTGCCAGGGGGGCGTGCGCAGGGCGGCCTCGCGGGAGCCCTTCCTCCGGGCGGCAACCCCGGGGCTCCCAGGCCGCAGACCAGCGCCCGCGGCAGGTGCACCCGCGGGAGGGGAAGCCGCTCCCGAGCGCGGGGCCTGAGTGCGGGGCCGCGGGGGCCGCGGGGGCCGTGGGGGCCGCGCGCCTCCGCCGGCTGGTGCCTGCGCCCCTCTCACCTGGCGCCCCAGCCAGGCGCCCAGCATCACACCTCATTAGTCTGCCGCCCCGCGCACGGCCCCTCCTGCCAGCCGCTGCCTCGGCTGCCAAAACACAATCTGTCCCGCCGGCCCAGCCAGGCGCCCGCCCCCCGCAGCTTCCGCGGTGCCTGCGCCTGGACTTTGGCAGCCCCCGGAGGGCCCTTAAGCCGCTTTTCCCTCCGAGGGGCGATTCTTCCGAGCGATCCGCCTTTGTGCCGCAGCTCCCGGGGGCACGGCTCCCGCCAGGCTCGCCCCGGCTGCGGTGACCTGGGGCGCGCGCCCCCTCGGCCCACGAGCGGCTGTGCCCCTGCCCCGGGCGCCCGGCACGAGTGGGCGGCGGAGGCGGCGCTGCGGGGTGGGAGGGTCCGCGCCCCCGCCCGTCGGGGTGAGTCCAGGGTCCGCGCCCCCACCCGTCGGGGTGGGTCCGGGGTCTATGCCTCCGCGTCGGGTGAGTCCGGGTCCGCGCCTCCGCCCGTCGGGGTGAGTCCGGGGGTTCAAGCCTCTGCCCGTCGGGGTGAGTCCGGGGGTTCGAGCCTCCGCCCGTCGGGGTGAGTCCGGGATCCAAGCCTCCGCCCTAGGGGGGAGTCCGGGGATCCGAGCCTCCGCCCGTCGGGGTGAGTCCGTGGTCGGCGCCTCCGCCCTAGGGGGGAGTCCGGGGGTTCGAGCCTCCATCCGTCGGGGTGAGTCCGGGGGTTCGAGCCTCCGCCCGTCGGGGTAAGTCCGGGATCCGCGCCTCCGCCCTAGGGGGGAGTCCGGGGTTCAAGGCTCCGCCCGTCGGGGTGAGTCCGGGGTCCGCGCCTCCATCCGTCGGGGTGAGTCCAGGGTCCGAGCCTCCGCCCGTCGGGGTGAGTCCGTGGTCGGCGCCTCCGCCCTAGGGGGGAGTCCGGGGGTTCGAGCCTCCACCCGTCGGGGTGAGTCCGGGGGTTCGAGCCTCCGCCCGTCGGGGCGAGTCCGGGATCCGCGCCTCCGCCCTAGGGGGGAGTCCGGGGATCCGAGCCTCCGCCCGTCGGGGTGAGTCCGGCGGCTCGAGCCTCCGCCTGTCGGGGTGAGTCCGCGGTCCACGCCTCCGCCCGTCGGGGTGAGTCCGGGGTCCGAGCCTCCATCCGTCGGGTGAGTCCGGGGGTTCAAGCCTCCGCCCGTCGGGGTGAGTCCGGGTCCACACCTCCGCCCGTCGGGGTGAGTCCGGGGGTTCGAGCCTCCGCCCGTCGGGGTGAGTCCCGGGGTCTACACCTCCACCCGTCGGGGCGAGTCCGGGGGTTCGAGCCTCCACCCGTCGGGGTGAGTCCGGGGTCTACGCCTCCACCCGTCGGGGTGAGTCCGGGGGTCCGAGCCTCCGCCCGTCCGGGTGAGTCCGCGGTCCACGCCTCCATCCGTCGGGGTGAGTCCGGGGTCCGAGCCTCCACCCGTCGGGGTGAGTCCGGGGTCGGCACATCCACCCGTCGGGGTGAGTCCGGGGTCGGCACATCCACCCGTCGGGATGAGTCCGGGGTCCGCGCCTCCATCCGTCAGGGTGAGTCCGGGTCTGCGCCTCCGCCCGTCGGGGAGCCCGGGCCGCGGAGCGCCTGCGTGTGGGAGCAGCACGTTCGGAGCAGCGAGGAGCCCGCGGGAGGCCGTGGGACGTCGTCGGGGGCGGGGGTGTCACCGGCCCCCCGGGTCCCCCTCCCCCCGCAGCAGGGTCGGGCCCGCCGCGGCTTCCGAGGGAACCTCCGTCCTGCCCAAGGGGAGGCCCGTGTGCGCCCGTGGGGGAGCCGCCGCACCCAGGCCGGGCTGTGGGCCGCCCCCGCCCCCTCGGAACGCGGGTTTGTGCTGCTCGGAGGCGGCGAGGGCCGTGTGCTCCGGGCCTGGCCCCTGAGGCAGGGCAGCGTCACTGCCCCCTGGAGACACCCCGGCCCGAGCCGCAGGCCTCTGACCCGGCCCCTGGGGACCCACTGCCGCGGGGGTGGGGGGGGGGCTCGAACACCCGCCGGGGGCAGGGGATCCCGCGGCCGGGCCTGTAGGCTACAACCTGTGGCTGTGCGCCTCCCTGTCGTGGGGAACCTGGGTTGACCCCCCCCTGCCCTGGCCCCCCCCCACCTTCCTGGGGCCTCCTGGGCCCTCAGGTCCCTCAGGTTTCCTGCCCAAGCGCCCCCTGCCCACCCCTAGCTCCACTGACCTCCGCCCTCACCGCCCAGAGCTGCAGCCAGATCCGCTGTGTCCACCTGCCAGTTGCCTTCGAGTGAAATTTCCACGCTGCCCCTGAAGCCTTCGGGCGGCCGAGTGCCCACTGCACCCACCACAGCATCACAGCCGCCCTCCCGTGGGTGGTGGCCCTGAGGGGACACGCAGCTCAGGGGCAGGAAGGGGGTGGACGGTCTGCACGGGGAGCCCTGGGCTGGGCGTCCCCGGAGCGTGACCCCAGAGCGTGACCCCGGCCACGTGCGCCCCACGGGAGATGCCCACCTGCGTGGGCAGCGGCGGGGCAGCACCTTGCAGAAGTGGCTCATCTGTCCCCATGTGCCCTGCGGAAGCCCATGCGTGAGGCCCACACGTGACGCCCACCGAGGCTAAGGGGCAGGGCGCAAGCCCCGCGGGACACCGCCCCGGGATGACCTTGCGCCTTGCAGCGGGCTGCATGTCCCTTTGCCTCTGCCCGGTTCGCCTTTGCAGATGAGAGAAGTAGCAGGCAGCCTGGAGGCCACATCAGGGCAGGGGCCGGTCAGACCCTGGGCCTGTCCCACCTCCACAGCACTGTTTCCTGGGGCCTGAGGGCAAGTCCTGCTCCCCACGCGGTGCTCCATGCCAGGCAGCCACATCCTCTCCGTGGGCAGGCCCTTACGGTTAGAAACGCAGTGTCTGACACGTCTGAAAAGTCAGCAGGTGCCCAGCGGGAACGTGGATGGGCCCCCAGGATCCCGAGAGCCACTCAGCCGGGTGCCACGTCCCCAAGCTGCAGGCTCCTTACCTACAAGACAGGGATGAAAACTGTTTTATGTCACTCCTGTGCTCAGACAGGCAGCGACTCCACGCAGTACATGGTCCAAGCAGGGACCCCCCACACCCCCTCCAGCCCCTGACTGCCCAAGCCTGCAAACCTCGAAGACACCAGTTTCTCCCACAAACCGCTGGCTGGTGGCCCTCGGGCGGGGCCCAAAAACGGGGCTGGGACTGACAGGTGGTGCAGCCTGGGGACGAGCCTGGAGCGCCAGCCTGCGAGGTACAGTGGCGGCCAGAGCGGGGCCTGGGCAGCTGCCCTCGGACGAGGGGCCTTAGATCGTGGGCTGAAGTGGGGGGCAAGCTGCTCACAACATGGGCTTGGGGCTCCCGACCTGGGGCCCCAGCACCCGGGACAGGAGGACCTGCCGGCCGGCTGCTGGGAGGGTGGTGCGGAGCCGGGCCTGGGGAAGGGAGCAGGGCCCGGGGTGGCTGCGAGCCCAGCGCGGCCTCCACACAATTGGAACCGTCAGAAACAGTCTGAGCACAAGAGGTTCAAGCTCAGGACCGCAAGGCTCCCCCAGGGCTGGCGTTCCCTGTCCACGCTGGTGGGCGCTCGCAGTGCGGCCGCAGCTACGGGCATCAGATATTCTGAGTATCTGCCTGGGTTTGGTTAGTCTCCTGTGTCGCCGGGTTGATGCCCATGGAGCGGCCACAGGATCTGGTTCAGGGTGTGCGGGCGCTTCGCCGACCTCCAGGCCCCAGCGAGAGCTCAGGGTCGGACCAGGCAGCGATCCGGGCCGGGCCTGTTCACCTGCCGGGGCCCCCAGCACCCCCAGCACAGCCCGCGCTGCTCCCCCTCCGTGCCCGCTGCAGACACCGGGCTTGAACCCGCGCCATCTCGAGGGTCTAGAGGACGCCCAGGACGCCTTCCTAGCTTGGCTTCCTGGTGAAGGCGAGGGGGGTCGGGCGGGTCAGCGGCCAGCTCCCCGTGACCGCCTGCGCCCGGGGAGCACTTCCCGTCGGGAGGTTACTCTTTAAGCCGTTTGGAAGGAATGCTTCAGACGGAGTATTAGTGCTTGTTGGGCGTGTGCGTTAAGTGTCCTCTCCTGTTCTGGTTCACAGAAGTGGTTTGACGAGGTCCTGTTTGCACCTGTTTGCACCTCTGATGCCCTCACACAGTCGTCAAAGTGGGAACCAGCGTTTGCACACAAACTGTTCACTTTACCGGGTCGGATTTATTCGTCTGCTGGGGGACATGTTTTGTGTATTTTTTTTTGTTTTGTGTATTTTAAAATAACTTTCCCCCTGTGATCTTAAAGATGTTTCCCTATATTTACTTCCAAAATCTTCCAAAATTAACATTTTGCTTTTTCCTTTTATGGCTTTATTCCCCCAGGAATGTATAAACAAGTCTGAGGAATGTAATTTTATCACAGCCGACTTGCCCAGTGTCTACTTTATCATGATCTTTATCACGCGTACCTGTGTAAGTGTGCGCTGCAGAGGCATTAAATACACTCACAACATTGTGTGACCGTCACCATGTTGTCCCCCAGACCCGTTTCCTCGTCTGCACTGTAACTCTGTCCCTGTGAAACGCTGACCCCCGACCTCCCCTCTGCCTTCCATCTCCGGGAGTTTGCTGTTCTGGGCGCCTCGCACACAGGCTGTCCCACGCACCTGCTTGTCGTGCTGAGCATCACGGGTTCAAGGCCCACCGATGTGGTACCGTCTCATCTTCCTTCCCTTGTGGGGCGGGATACTCCCTCCACGTAGGTCGTGGTCGTGCTCTGTTCATCAGGTCGCCTGCTGATGGACCTTTGGGTTGCTTACCTCTTGTGAAAAATGCTGCCGTGAGCATCTGTGCACACGCACCTGTGCAAGTCCCCGCTCTCAGGCATCCTAGGCCTACCTCGGGACGAGGGACAGTGGGTCAGACTGTAATTCTGTGTTTGACTTTTTGAGGAGCCATAGGCTGTTTTCTGCAGCAGCCACACTGCTTTGCACTCCTGCCCACTGCGCACGAAGGCTCCAAGTTCTCCACATCCTCTCCAACATTTGTTTTCTCTCCTAAAAATACTGTCTGCTAGCCATCCTGGCCGGGGTGGAGCAGTACGTCACAGGGGTCTTCGTTTGCGGTTCCCTGATGACTAATGATGGGGAGCAGTTTTGTGTGCTCGTTGGTCCTTTGTACGTCTCCTTTGGAGAAATCGTTCAAGTGCTCTGCCCGTGTTTTAATTTTCTTGTTTGTTTCTGTTGAGTTGTAGGAGTTCTTTATATACTCTGGATACTAATCCCTTATCAGATATATGTTTATAGATATATTCTTCTGTTTTGTAGGTTGTCTCTTTGCTTTCTTGGTAGTGTCCTTTGAGGAACAAAAGTGATTATTTTTGTCATAATTTATTTCTTTTTCCTTTCATTGCCTGTGCTTTTTAAAAATTTTTATTTTTATTTTTATTTTTTATTGCCTCTGCTTTTGATGTCATCTCAGAGGTTACCTTTTCACAGTGCTTTCTTCCTGTAGTCCTGGCCCTTGCTGTGTCGCATGCCCACATTCCGGAAACGTGTGCCCGTTTCTGGTTCCCCGCCGAGTCCTTGCGCCACCTGCTGTGGCTGCAGGGCAGGCCCGACGCCGCAAGGCTGGCACCACTGCCTTCCCTGTCCTCCCTCCTCCTCTCACCTGTTCTTTGCTGTTCTTCCGGTTTGTGCTAATGACATTCAGGATCAGCTCGTCAGGTTCCGTAATAAATCTTATGAGAATTCTGGTTGGAATGGTATTTATTTATTTGTTTGTTTGTTTATTTATTTATTTATTTATTTATTTAGAGGGATAGAGGAGGGTCACAGGGAGAGGGAGACAGAATTGCAAGCGGACTCTGTGCTGAGCGCGGATCTCGACACGGGGCTCCATGTCACGACCTCCAGATCACAACCGGACCTGAAACCAAGAAGCGGGTGCTCAACCGACGGCACCCCCCAGGCACCCCTAGAACGACATCTACCTTGTAGGCCCTTAAGGCGGAGAATTGCTACACTCACAACACTAGTCCTCGCGTCCATAAACGCAGCGTGACACCGTGCTCTGCTCCAACCTGCTTCGTATGCTCCGCGGTGTCTGGACTCCACGTCCCCAAAGATCCTGCGTGTTGTTTGCAGACTCACTGCGATTTTAAAAATGTCTTGCTACTGCTCGTGATGTATTCTTTTTCCTATTACATGTAATAATTGGTAACTAGTGGTTATAAGAATGCTACTAGTTCTGGTAAATAGATCTTAATGACTTCCTCCTCGCTTGTCCTCTGTTTCAATTTCTCTTAAAATTCACCCTAACATCTTAACATGCACATAATTTCATTTTTAACAAATGAGAATCTGTTCAGTATTCCTATCTTTCCAAACAGGAAAAAGATTTTGGCATTTAAACTACGTACATTTAAACATGAAGTTAGTCCCCCTCCTTCCCCTCTAATCCCCTTCACTATTTCTTCTATTCCCCGGGTGAGTGAGACCATGTGATGACTGTCCTCCCACGACTTCCCTCACTCAGCATCATGCCCTCCAGTTCCACCCACGTCAAAGCCCACGGTGGGTGCTCGTCCTTCCTGACGGCTGAGCGATACCCCACTGTAGCTATAGGACCTGTCTTCTGTACCCGTCATCTGTCGAAGGACACCGAGGCTCCTTCCACGGTTTCCTCTCGTTCTTAAATGACGTTTGATGGAGCATAACACCCAGGTTCGTGTTGATTTCCTCTCCCCTCTGGTGACGTCAGCGCGGTGTCCCTCCTGGCAGCTGACAAGTGTGCGGAGCTTCTAGGTGCTGTCTTCTCGCCCAGGGGTGGCTAGGAGCTGCCCTCTGTGTGACTGCGGGGGTGGACATGGGGGCGCACGGGGGGGCGCACGGGGAGTGGACGTGAGGCACATGGGGGCCGAGGTGGGGGCACATGAGGAGGCTCATGGGGGGAGCACGGCGGGGGGTACATGGGGGATGGGCGTGGGGGCACATGGGGTGAGGGGGTAAACATGGGGCTCATGGTGGGCTCCTAGGGGGGGCACACGGGGGGATGGATGTGGAGGCACATGGGGGGTGCACGGGGGGGTGGATGTGGGGGCACGGGGGGCTCATGGGTGGATGTGGGGGCGCATGGGGGGGCACATGGATGAATGTGGGGGCACAAGGGGGGCGCACGGGGGGCATACGGGGCGGAGCTGGGGTGCATGGGGGTGGATGTGGGGGTGCATGGGGGGTTGGACAGGGGGGCACATGGGGGAGCGCATGGGGGGGCAGCCACACTTCGTCCTGCGCGCTCAGACCCCTTGGCCTCTAGTTTGTGAAAACGCTGAGCTGTTTGTCCGTCGAGGTCTGGTCCCCACGAGCCCCATGGGTGGGCGCCCGTAACCTTTGGAAGCCCCAGTGAAAGCTCTTCTTGTCCTCAGGACCGTCTGAAGCGGCGGGGGCTCCCCTGCGATCCGTCTGCGGCTCCTCCCATCTTAAAAATCTTAAAAATGTCAAATTTCTGACTGTGCATCTTCATGTCCCCCGATTTTTAGAACCTCTGTTTTCTGTCACTAATTCTGTTTTCAGAATGGATGCTGTTTCTTCGTGTCCTCCCAAACTTGCGTATTTTACGGTGTCTCCCACCTTCCGTACGACCCGTTTCCCCGGAGAGACCGTGGGCCTCCCAGCCACGTGTGTGCGGCCGTGACTGTGCAACTGAGGATGTTTCCACTGCGACTGGGGCTCGAGGTTCGCGGCCAAGCCCGCCCTGCGGAGGCCCTTCTGCCCCCAGGGCCTGGCTCCCGCCGCAGCCCGCCCAGGGCCTCTCCTCCCAGGGGGCCACATTGCCTCTGCTGTCCCTCAGGCAGAAATTTCCGGAAGGGAGGGTTTTCCTGGCCTGTCCCTGTCCATTGGTTTCTCTCCTCCGTGGATCCTCGGCCCCTGGGGTCGTAGAGCTCGTCCTGGGGGCGTCAGTCTCCACACTTCATTTCTTTGGTTCCTGTGGGGTGAAGACCCCTTAGCGTGGTGCTGGGGTCTGGGATGTGCATTAGGTCTCTGATGAGAGACAGACGCGTCTTCTGTGGTCAGGAGGGCACTTCTGGAGAGGGTGGGGGCGCGTTGCCGGGCGAGACGAGCGGCCTGGCGGGGTCCAACCCACCCCTGACCTCGTGGGGTGGGCCAGGGGCTGGGGGTGGGGTCCAGGCCCCAGTGGCTGACGCTGCCGTGGGTCAGGCCTGTGGGATGAAGCCTCCGGGAAAACCCAGAGGACGGATGTGTGAACAGGTGGGCCCTGGGGAGAGTGGCCCCTGGAGAGGGAGCAGAAGCTCCACACCCCTCGCGTACCTGCCCACGCGTGTCCCCCATGCGGCTGCTCCCCTGGCCTGCTCTGTCACAGAGATCTCGGAGCCGCTCTAGTGCTTGGCCCCAAGGGGCTGGGGAGCCTCTGATCTACAGCTGATGGGGCCAGAAGCGCAGACGGCAGCAGGGCTGGAGACTGGCCTCTCTGGGGGCAGGCGGTGGGGCCGAGCCCCCAGCCCGGGGGTCTGACTCTACGCGGCCCGTGGTGTCAGAGCTGAGCTGAGCTGCAGGGCCCGCAGCTGATGTCTGGGCACGTCCCCACTGGGCAATGAGCGCAGAACCCCAATACGTAGCTTTCCTGTCGCGCAGCCATGTCGGGGGGGTGCGGAGATCTGAAAATCAGGGCCTCCCTCCGCGGCATCCCCGTGGGCTGCGGCATTTTACCATTACACATTCATTCCTGCGGCTTGTGCGTTGTGCAGCGGCCGTCCTTCCCCACATGCAGGTGAGCGCGGAAGGATCACTCCCCACGGGGAGGGCCTCTCTCGGCTGCGGGTCCTGGGGGGGCCACCGGCAGGCGGTGAGGACAGCGGGCTCCCGAGCCGCCGCCACGCCACGCGGCTCATCTGCGTCCAGAGGCGCTGTGTGCACGAAACACCAGATTTTGAAGACATATGTGGAAAAAGACAGTGAAAGATCTCATCAATAATCATGTTGTATTGATTGCATGTCGAAATGACAGAATTCGGGTGGAGTCTTTGGCTAAAGTGGATTTCCCCGTTTCTTCTAATTTTTGGACGTGGCTCTGGTCGTGCCTGTGTTGGGGGCGCGGGTCCAGACGCGAAGCCCCGCGGGGCTGCGGGCGCGGGAGCCCAGGGTCCAGCGGGGCCCCGCCGGCCGTGCACCTGCTCCCGAGGGCCCGGCTCGCATCCTGTCCCGCGTCGGCCGCCCATGGGGCAGCAGGTGCCAGGCGCCGGGCCCTCGGCCTCCCGGTCTCCGCGCCCCGCCACGTCCTTGCGTGAACGCCGCAGACGATTAAGCTGTGATTCTGCTCTGGTCTTTCACGGTGTGGTGGCCACGAGCCGCGCCGCCTCCTCCGTTTCCAAGGGAAGGGCGAAGCGTCTTCCTCCCAGCGAGGCTGTGGTCATTAGGGACCCAGAGAGCACTTCCTGCAGGGCCTTAATCCTGGGGCCTCCGGTCCTGTTATGATTCACTCACTGGACGGTTGAAAGGCCCAGATTCAAAGGGAGCGCGAACCTTTGCCCCCCGGGAACAAAGGCCAGAGATTAGCTCCGTGTTATCCATCAGCGCTGCCGGGGGGCCCACGCCTTCACCTGCGGAGGCCTTCGTTAGCGCCTCCCAAGCAACCAAAGGTCAGTCCGGGCCGCGGTTTTGTCCGAGTCCCAGATGGGAGCCCCGAATTACCTCCAAACTCGGCCTCAAAGCACCGGAGATGGAGCGCGGATTAGCGTCTTAATCCAGCAGCGAGGCCGGGCGCCTGCCCTGCGGCGGGGCTGCGGTGGGTTTGGGGCCTCCACGCACAGACCTTGGGGGCCGGGGGGCGTCCTGTCCTCACGGGCTCTGCCCGCAGGCCTAGGGGACCATGCCACCTGTCGGGAGGCAGGTGCTCTCCGTCTGCCCGGCCCTGGTCACAGGCTCCCCTGCTGCCCGGTGGGGCGGCCGGGGTGGCAGGAGGGGAGCCCGTCTCCCTGCGCCCAGCACCCACCCCTCTGCCTGCGAGGCTTCAGCCCCTTTGCCGGTGGAGCCCCGGGGGCTGCTCGTGGAGGCCGATCGGGCGGCAACTGCCGTCGGAGGGGCCGGTCCCCGAGGCTGGCGCTGAGGGGACAAGTCAGAGGGACTGCAGTGGCCGCAGCCGCAAGCTTCCCACCGGCTGCACCTGGGACCCCACCGCGGCCCCTCCACGGTCTTCGCTGTCTCCAAGCACAGGTTGGACCGCTCGCCTTCCGCCCTGGGTGTCATCCTCCTGGGGGACCCAGGCCCTGTTGGACCCGCCAGTCCCTTCACCACCCACAGCAGACCTGCTGCCGCCGCAGGGACGCCCGGCTCCCCGGCTGTGTGCCTGGGAAGCCCCTGCCCTGAGCCGCCCTGGCTGCTGTGCCGGTGTGTGCCCTTGGGCCGGGGGCACGGCTGTGGCCTCAGAACAGAAGCTGTAGCGAACAGGAAGCTGCAGGTGTTTGGATTAAAAAATCTATAGAAAACTCAGTGGAAACGCTGGATGATCTTTCTTTCTTTTTCTTTCTTTCTTTCTTTCTTTCTTTCTTTCTTTCTTTCTTTCTTTCTTTCTTTCTTTCTTTCTTTCTATTTTATTTATCCATGAGAGACACACACAGAGAAGAGAGAGAGAGAGGCAGAGACAGAGGCAGAGGGAGAAGCAGGCTCCATGCAGGGAACCTGATGTGGGACTCGATCCCAGGACCCTGGGATCCTGCCCCGAGCCGAAGGCATATGCTCAACCACTGAGCCCCCCAGGCGTCCCTGGACAATCTGTCTATTCTGAATGGGAAATGACATGAAAGCTGCTGTCACCTGAGCAGGCAGGGATGTGAAGCTGAGAATATGCAGAAGTGCTGTTTATTTGCACACACAGATTCTCTCCACTCTGGCCTCCTCCCCTCCGGTCTCCCCTCCTGCCTCCCATCTGGCCTCCTTTCCTGCCTCCCCTCCCTGCCTCCCCTCTGGCTTCCTCTCTGGCCTCCCCTCCTGCCTCCCCTCCTGCCTCCCTCTGTGCCTCCTCTCCTGCCTCCCCTCCCTGCCTCCCCTCTGGCCTCCTCTCCTGCCTCCCCTCCCTGCCTCCCCTCTGGCCTCCCCTCCGGCCTCCAGATTAGGGAGCCGCTGCCTGCACAGGGCCCAGCGCTGTCCTGGTCTTCCCATCTGCTCCCGGCTTGGACTCCAGCTCACAGACCTGGCTCCAGACCCACCTCCCCGCTGGGTGGCCCGTGTCCCCATTTCTCCAGGCGCACAGGGCCTCCCGTCAGAGAGATCCAGGTCTCGTTCACGTTCTCGGCACAGACACTGCGGCACGGGGAGCACTGCTCCATCTTTCGGTCTGACCCTCGAGCCAGGTCCACACGCTGAGGGCAGGAGAGGCAGGCGGGCGGTCAGGCGGGATCTGACCCTGTCCCGGGAGCTCATGCACGTGGAGGCCTGCAGAGAAGGGAGCATTTACCTCCCCGGGGGACGAGGGGACGGGCTCCCAGGCCCGTGGGCCGTTGCTGGGCACAGTTGCCGCCAGCTCCCCTCCAGCTCCATTCTGGGCGTCCTGGCAGCTCTGGGACTCCAACCCCACTTTCTGAATCCCATGGCTCGTCCCCACCTCATGCTCCCCAGGCCGTGCTCCTGAGCTCAGGCGCCTCCCCAGAGCCAGCGTGGGTGTGGACTATCGGTCACAAGTACGATCCCCTGACTGTAGGTGATGCCACCAACCATAGTTATGGCAGACCATGAGAAATGGGTGTGAATTTTTTTAAAATAAATTTATTTTTTATTGGTGTTCAATTTGTCAACATATAGAATAACACCCAGTGCTCATCCCGTCAAGTGCCCACCGCAGTGCCCATCACCCAGCCACTCCCACCCCCCCCACCTCTCCTTCCACCCCCCCCCCCAGTTCGTTTCCCAGAGTTAGGAGTCTTTCCCATTCTGTCTTGGGTGTGAATTTTAATTTCTTTCACTAATGGTGAAAAGTGTGCATCTCTCCAATCCTATGATTCCCCGCAGAGGGACTTGTGCCCGGGCGTGTGCACCTGCCGGCTGGTAATCCGGGCCGGGATCACAGACCACACCTACAGAACAGAGCGGGGCCTGTGACTCTGACCTTGGTGTCATGCGTGCGTTAAACTCGGAGTCCTGTTCTTTCACACAAGCTTTATTTGGGGATTTATGTCTTGAAAATGATTGTTAAGGGCCCCATGTCCTGACAGGCAGCACAGGCAGCTCCAGGCCTGCCAGGAATGTGGGGTGGTTTCCAGAGCCTGCCTGGCCGGCCGCAGGGCAGCCTGGGGCCTGAGCTGGTGACCCCCACCCCCCCGCCGGGCTGGAGAAGGCAGAGCGCGTGTGTGCACGTGGGCCTGACCCACAGACTCAGCCACGCCATACGAGTGTGCGAGTGTCGTTAGCCTGTTTTTCCAGGAGAGGAGGCTTTACATATTGGGGGTCCTCCTCTGAGGAATCTGAATTGTGCATCATCAGATATCACTTAGATCAAATAAAGCCGTCGTGATTCTGCAACACACGGGGCTCTCAGGGACCCGGGGCCACGGGCAGGGTGTGGCAGGTCCCATGCATTTCCCAGTGCATGCGGCCAGTTAGACCCATCAGGGGCCAGAGTCCTTTTTGCACCTGCTACCGGAAGCTAGAGTTCTGGCCACTGTGTGTTCCCCCATAAGGAACCCGAATCACATACAAAAGCGCATTTCCTACAGGGACATAATCAGATAGATCCTGTCAACCTAAGAGTGTCTAAGCACAGACGTTTTGTGCAAAGCATAAGCAGGAGGTTTGGAAATGCCATCAGTCGGGGCCCGTTTTCCTGCTCAATGTCTATGAACTAATTTCACAGCTGCTTCCATGTGCATTAGCATCGTGCTGGTTACGGGGTGGGCGGGCGGGGAGGTTCTGGGGTTGAAGACGTAGGATCTTCCTTGGATCTGCACCTGCTTGAGAGGATGCTGGCGCCTGGATGAGGTCCTCTTTCTGCTCCAGGCCTGTCGTGACGAGGGCAGGTCCAACTGGGCACGCGGGATCTGCCCCCCCCCCCGTTATTCTGCTATGCAAGCCCCGTTTGCTGGGATTTCTATCCCTGACTCGCGGTGGGGGCCCTGTGCGGGTGCGGTGGGGGCTGCGGCAGGTTCTTTCCCCTGCGCTTCCATTTTTACCAGGAAGGGAACGGAAGTGCCAGTCTTGGTTTCTCTGCTGCGGCCACCGAGTAAATAGGCTTAAAATGTCTTAATCTTTTTGGAAGGAAGGTGTTCTGCAAAACCCCAAGTGATTACTCTTAGGCTGGAATTTTTAGAACTTGTTTCTTCTTGAATGTATTGATTATGTCTAAATTGAAAACTTATTTTCTCGAAAACTGACCCGATTTCTTGGACTCAGCGCTGGTCTCAGAAGCCAGCAACCTGCATCTTGTACCAGCGGCAGCTCCGTGTAGTCACCTAGGGAAAACGGAAAGGTTTTGGAATGAAACAAATTTACTATTATTTTTGCTGAAAACCGGGTTAGTTTTGCTCAGAAGCAGCGGGTGCGGCTCTGCGTTGTGCTGCCCCAGCCTGGAGGCCCGCGGCAGGGGCCCATGGAGGCCCCCCGGGACACAGCCAGGGAGGCTCTGGGGGCCTCGGGTCAGAGCCTTCAGGGAGTGCGGGAAGCCTCCCTCGCCCGGCGGGTCCGTGGCCGGAGGACACCCTGGTGGAGGTGTCTGTGCTCTGCGATCTCTGATCTCCGAGGTGGTCTCATTCTCACGCATCGTGAGGTCGCCTGTGGCCGTCGGGAGACCGTGGGTCCCCTTGCCCTCCAGCGATGGCGGGGCCCCAGGTGTGGGTCCCCCAGGGGAGCTCCGCGGCCGGCCCTGCCCACCCCCTCCCCGCTGCTCCTGCCGCCCCGCTGAGCACCCGGGGCACTGGCAGCCACTGTGTGTCATCGAGACGTCCTCTGAGTAAACCGTTGGAAGGCACCATCTTTGAGAAATGGCCTTCTTCTGAGCTGTCTCCCGCATTTCTCTCTGTCTCGATGTGGCTGAGTGACACGCCGTGGAGGGTGCACACGGAGCGGCCACGCTGTGCCCCTGGCATGGGTTAGCTCACCAGGGATGCCAGCTGCCCCCCGGCAGGCACCAGGGCCGGGACCGGGGCAGTAGCGTGTCCTGATTTGTGCTCATAGCCACTTGGATGCGAGGACACGAGCTCCGGGGGTGCAGTTCCCGTGGGCTGAGACCCGCCCGAGCCCCAGGGCCTGCAGGTGTGAGGTGCGCCTGTGTCCCGGCCGGGGCGGGGAGGTGAGCCCTGCGGGCTGTGGGCCCGGGCCCTTCCCTTGACAAACGCCTGTGTCCATCTGCGTGTCCAGGAGAGCGCTGCGGCCCACGCGTCCCCAGCGAGGAGCAAAGACGACCGGCGGCGACCGGCCGGGCTGCGGGGTGACCCCGGGGCAGAGCCGCCACCCGCCAGGCCCTGTGAGAAGGCCTTGGGCTGGCGCTCGAGCCCGCCAGGCCCGTCCACACCGGCGCCCTGGAGCGAGCTCTGGTTCGTCGTCGCGGTGGTGCGGACGACACATGGGGCCGGTCCTGCGAGCGCAGGGGAGCTGAGGACAAGGCCCCCCGGGGGCTTTCCTGCGACGAGGGCTGCAGGCCCGCAGACCTGCCGGGCCCTGGGTGTGCTCGCCACGGGCGCCCCTGCGCGGCGCAGCTGATGCTCCGTGTCCAGAGCCACCAAGTGGGTCAGCAGCGGGAGGTCGGGAGGTCGCGTGTGCCCCGACTGACCCTCCGCTGTGTCTCCAGCCAGCGAGGTGAGGCGCTGCTCCCTCCGGCCTGAATCCGGACCGGCCCCAGGGCAGCGCCGCCCGCAGCCAAACCTGCAGGAAAGCCCTGGGGGGTGGCGGTGGGGACCGGCCGCGGGCGCAGGGCCTGGGCCACAGGAAGGGGCCGCCGGGGGAGGGCGAGCCGGGCACCCGGGAAGGCCCCAGGTCCAGTCCGGCGCCCCGGGCTCCGCCTCTGTCCGTGTGACCCGGGCGGCTGAACGCGGGGCCAGTGGGCGCTCGGGAGGCGCGGGATGCTGTCCGGGTGTGGGGCGGGAGGCCTGCAGGGCCGGGGAGACAGGGGCCGGGGGGGGGGGGGGTGACGGCCGCTGGGCTTCTGCTCCTCCCTGGACCCGAGCCTCAGCGCTGGAGGAGGACGCGAGGGTCTCCGGGTGCAGAGCGAGGGGGCGGAGCCTGGAGGGGAGGGGCGGGGCCTGGAGGGTGGAGGCGGGGCCCGGAGGGAGGGGCGGGGCCTGGAGGGAGGGGGCGGGGCCTGGAGGGTGGAGGCGGGGCCGGAGGGAGGGGCGGGGCCTGGAGGGAGGGGGCGGAGCCTGGAGGGGTGGGGCGGAACCTGGAGGGTTGGGGGCGGGGCCTGGAGGGTGGAGGCGGGGCCTGGAAGGGTGGGGGCGGGGCCTGTAAGGAGGGGCGGAGCCTGGAGGGTGGAGGCGGGGCCTGGAGGGAGGGGCGGGGCCTGGAGGGAGGGGGCGGGGCCTGGAGGGCTGGAGGGTGGGGCGGAGCCTGGAGGGTTGGGGGCGGGGCCTGGAGGGTGGAGGCGGGGCCTGGAAGGGTGGGGGCGGGGCCTGGATGGGGCGGTGCCTGGAGGGGTGGGGGCGGGGCCTGTAGGAGGGGCGGAGCCTGGAGGGTGGAGGCGGGGCCTGGATGGGGGCGGTGCCTGGAGGGGTGGGGGCGGGGCTTGGATGGGCGGGGGGGCGCCTGGAGGGGTGGGGGCGGGGCCTGGAGGGGTGGGGTGGGGCCTGGAGGGCTGGGGGTGGAGCCTGGAGGGAGGGGCGGGGCCTGGGGGGGAGGGGCGGGGCCTGGAGGGTGGAGGCGGGGCCTGGAAGGGTGGGGGCGGAGCCTGGGGGCCCCATTTAATCAGGCTCCTTCCTTTCTCCCCAGGCCTGCAGCTGCCAGTCCTCAGGCCTCCTCCTCTGCTCCCTTCCTAGTTTGCTTGAGGGGTCGTCTTGCCACCGGCTCCTCACCCCGTCGCCAGGGGCCTGTCAATCCTGGTCCACATTGGAATCACCGGGAGTTCCCAGACCCCTGAGTCCAGACCCTGCTTCCAGACGCGGATCTAAATGACCTCGTGGTAACCACAAGATGCTAGGAATAAACCTCACCAAAGAGGCCGAGGATCCGTACTCAGAAAACTATAGAGCGCTCATGAAAGAAATTGAGGAAGACAGAGTTGGAACAAATAATCCTAACATTTGTATGGAAGCAGAAAACACCCTGAATAGCCAAAAGAATATTGGAAAAGAAAACCAGAGCCGGGGGCATCACAATGCCGGATTTCAGGTTGTACCACAAAGCCGTGACCATCCAGACAGTGTGGTCCTGGCACAGGAACAGACACACAGATCAATGGAACAGAACAGAGAACCCAGAAATGGGCCCTCAGCTCTGTGGTCAACTAATATTCGACAAAGCAGGAAAGACCATCCACTGGAAAGAGGACCGTCTATCTGACAAGTGGTGCTGGGAAAATTGGACACCACGTGCAGAGGAGCGAAGCTGGGCCGTTCTCTTACACCAGAACAGAGATAAACTCAAAATGGATGAAAGATCTACATGGGAGACAGGAGCCCATCAACGTCCTAGAGGCGAACACAGGCGGCCACCTCCGTGACCTTGACCGCAGCAACCTCTTGCTAGACGGGTCTCCGTTAGCAGGGAAACAAAAGGAAAAATGAACTGTTGGAACTTCATCAAAAGAAAAAGCTTCTGCACAGCAAAGGACACAGTCAACACAACCGGAAGACAACGCACAGAATGGGGGAGGATGTTTGCAAACGACAGGTCAGACGAGGGGCTAGGATGCAAGATCCATGAAGAACTTGCCAAGCCCAACACCCAGAGAACAAATAATCCACCATGAAATGGGCAGACGACGTACACGTGGCCAACAGGCACATGGAAAAATGCTCCACCTGCCTCGGCACCAGGGAAATACGGATGAAACCCCAGGGAGATGCCGGCTCACACCTGTGGAATGACTAAAACGAGCAACTCGGGAGACAACAGGCGTTGGTGAGGATGTGGAGAGAGGGGAGCCCTCGCGCGCTGCGGTGGGGACGCAGGCTGCTGCAGCCACTGTGGAGAAGAGCGTGGGGGTAACTTCTTGTCCCTCAAGAAGTCACTAATAGAGCTGCCCTACGACCCAGCAGTGCAACTACGGGGTATTTACCCCGAAGATGCACATGTAGGGAAACGCCGGGACACCTGCGCCCCAGTGTTCACAGCAGCAGTGTCCACAACAGCCACACTGTGGGGGCGCCGGGTGCCCTCGGACAGGTGATGGATAAGGGGAGGTGGTCCACGTATACGGCGGAATCAGTCAGCCCTCAGGAAGAATGGAATCTTGCCGTTTGCAACCACGTGGATGGACCTGGAGGGGGTGACGCTGAGCGAAGCAAGTCAGGCGGAGGAGGACAACCGTCGTCGTGTGGTCTCACTCCCCTGTGGAGTAGGAGAACAAACCAGGAAGGAACAGAAGAGTAAGATGAAAACGGAGGGAGACAAAGCATTAGAGACTCTTAACTCGGGAACGGTCGCTGGAGGAGGGCTGGGGGGAGGGGGAAGCTGGGGGACTGCCCCAGGAGGGGGCACGTGATGCTGGATCACTGGGTGTACGTCTAACTGAGGAGTCACTAAATTTGCTTCTGAAAGTAATATACACTCTATGCTAATTAATTGAATTTAAATAAAAAAAAATTTAAATCTGACCTGACCTCATCTGAGGCTCTGGCATTGGTGGTGTCTAGTTT
This sequence comes from Nyctereutes procyonoides, assembly GCF_905146905.1. Taxonomy (NCBI): domain Eukaryota; kingdom Metazoa; phylum Chordata; class Mammalia; order Carnivora; family Canidae; genus Nyctereutes; species Nyctereutes procyonoides. The sequence goes on from NW_026575051.1 coordinate 72,113,522, forward strand.
TTTTTTTTTTGACACCAGAGCCTTGAAAAATGTCACCAGCACCTGTCCCGAGAAGCCAGGGTTCCAGCCTGCTGACGGAGGCTGCGGACAGGAGCGTGGGCCCGTGAACCGGGTTGGGGCCCTCACAGCTGCGAGGCCTGCCCCACAAAGTGCCCCCCGACCCGGGGTCTAGGCTGAGGGCTCGCCCACTCCTGAGTTCCTGCTTGGGCCGCCTGGACGTGCCCCGGGCCGTGAGCGCTCCTGTTCCTGCAGCAGCATCCAGAACTTTCCTCCCTGCCGACCACTTCCTTGGGGGCTTTGTCCTTAGACAAGACGGGGGAGCGGCCTCTGCGGGTTTCCCCAGGCTCCCGCGGCCTCCGCACATCACACGAGGCGGGACCGTGGGCAGGAGCGGGGAGCAGGCCGGCGGCCCTATGAGCATCTGGAAATCTGGGCTCCTGGGGGAAATCTGATCTTAACATAAACTGGTTTTCAGAGACACAAGCGAAATAAAACATTGTACGGCCCAAGTTAGGGTCGTGTCCCCATGTCCCCTGCCCTGGCCCGCGTCTCCTGGCCTCACAAGGAGGGTCTCAGCCGTGAGCATGGCCCCGGGAGCACAGCTGGGAGCATCGATGGGAGCATCGATGGGAGCATCGATGGGAGCAGCACCGCGAGCACTGTGAGCACTGCCGGAAGCACCACTGCGAGTGCCACTGGGAGCACCGCTGCAAGCACTACCTCGGGAGCTGCACTGTGGGAGAACCATTGTGAGCACCACTGTGAGCACCGTGTGAGCACCACCAAGAGCACCACCGCAAGCACCGCGCAGGGGCACCTGACGGCGGATGGCAGTCCAGGAGGGGGCGACCTGGGCCCTCCTCGAGGCCCCGTGGCAAGGCGGGCCACCGCGGGGGGCAGCGTCCTGGAAGGGCCCTGGCGGGAGCGCAGGAACACCCCCAGGGCCCAGACCTCTCCCACGGTCATTGCCACCAGCCCTGCAGCTCTGACCTGCTTGGCTCAGGGCTCCGGAGTCCACCCAGGCATCCAGGCTCCAGCCCAGGGGGCCACGGGCTGGCCTGGGATGCCAGGACCTCTGGCCCTTGTTGCCCTGACTGGCGGCCCCAGGACATTGTCTTCTCAGTGATAGGAAAGTGGCCCCCCCGCCCCCCAGAAGCTGTGCTGGTGTCTGCGTATCTACATTGCCAGTTACGCCAGGACCCAAGAGAAGAGCATTGACCCAGTCTGACACCCTCAGATGTGGCTCTCTGAGCACGGACCCCTGCATGGACCCCCAAGCATGGAGCCCTCACACAGTTCCCCCAAGCATGGAGCCCCGCATGGACCCCCAAGCATGGACCCCCCCCACCCCTGCACAGTTCCCCCGACCATGGACCCCCTGCACGGACCCCCCATCACAGTTCTCCAGAGCACGGTCCCCCTCCATAAGCATGGTCCTCTTGAGCATGGACCCCCTAAGCGTGGACCCACCCTGAGCATGGACCCCCGGAGCCCAGCCTCTTTGTTCTGCGAGAGAACCTCTAAGTAGATAGTGAAAAGTTAAAGTTGTAAATTGATTTATTAACCCCAACAACTATATGGTCCTACACCTGTACAGGGTGACATAGACCACACCCCAGTAGAGAGATTAACACGGAATAGGAAAAAATATTCTACTAATTATCAGACAGAAAGGGGGAAATAAAACAGTGGAAAATATAGGGGCCAAAAAGTAATAAAAGAGTAAACATCTCCAACCATATTGGTAATTAAATAGAAATGGCTGAAACATATTGATCGAAAAAGATTATCAGACTGGATTTAAAGAGAAGACCCAGCTATCTTGGCTACAGGACGCCTCCTGTAAGCAAAATGCTACCAGGCAAACATCGATAAAAGGGAAGCTGTGGTGGGCTGCGCTGGTGTGAGACCAGCAGACTTCAGAGCAAGGAAACCATCAATAAAGGAGACGACACAGTGGCAAACGGTCAATTTACCGGTTCACAATCCTGAGCACACTGATGTGTACAGGATTCATGAAATATAAGCTGATAGATCTGAAAAAAGCCACGAGGAATCCGTGATTACAGTGGGAGACTGCAAGACTCGCGAATCAGTAATGGGCAGAGCTAGCAGAAGGGGTGAGGCGCCCAGCAGCTGCCCTGCGGACGGGGGTGCAGACAGGACCACACGGGGAGTACACGGAGACCCTCCTCAGGGGTTCACGAGACGTCCAGCAAATAAGCCATCGGTGGTTATAAAACCTGTGATACATTTAAAAGAGCTGAAATCATATGAAACGTGTTTGCTGACCATAGTAAAATTGAAGTGAAAATAACAAAAAAGATATTCAGGAAACCTCTAACTACTTGAAAACAAAATGACACAGGTAATCTGTAGGGCAAAGAGACCATTGCGAGGAAATCAGAAAATATTTTGAACTGTATTAAAGTTGGAAAAAAGGGAAATGAGAAAATGAATAAATTCAAGACAGATTTTAAAAAAATGAACAAAATCAGTAAACCTCTAGTCAGAATGACAAAGAAAGAAAGAGAAAAAAAATGTAATGTGGCGAATAAATGAGGACGTGCCCTTACAGACCCGCAGACATTCAGACGGCAGCGAGGCGCCCCGTAAACGGCGTTGCACACGCACATCCGACAAATAGGACGACCGATTCCTTAAAAGCTACAAACTATTAAAACACACTCAGAAGAAATGGAGAAGCTGAATAGTCCTACATCTATTAAAGGGACTGATTTTTAAAAAGATTTATTTATTTATTTATTTATGATAGACACAGAGAGAGAGAGATTGAGGCAGAGACATAGGCAGAGGGAGAAGCAGGCTCCATGCCGGGGCCCGACGTGGGACTCGATCCCGGGACCCCAGGATCGCGCCCTGGGCCAAAGGCAGGTGCCAAACAGCTGAGCCCCCTGGGGATCCCCTAAAGGGACTGATTTTGTAGTTAAAAATCTTCCAAAACGTGACCGGTGATTGCATTGGCAAATTCTATTTTCTGGCACAATCCACATGTGCGGAACGCACGCCGGCGCCAGGCACAGATTTCTTGGGTCAGCCACGTGGAGGAGGTGGCCATGTCTGGCAGCCACGGAGAGACTTGTTTCTTTGCAATTGTAAAACTTTCACCTTAAAACTTTCTTAGGGTGTGTGGCGGAGGAATCAGTGCCCCCTGAGACCTTCGTGTTTTAATCCCAGATCCTGTGGATTGTTAGCTCACGTGACAGAGGAGAACGCACGGGGTTGGTGTCACCCGGCTGGACTTGAGACAGGGACATTATCCTGGACAAGGTGGGTGCGCCCAGGGCTGTCAGCAGGTCCTTAAACGTGGATGTGGGGGCCCAAGGGCAGGTCCGCGGGGGGCGGGTGTGAACAAGGCCCCGGCTGGCGGGCTTTGGACGCGGGGAAGGGGCGCTGAGCCAAGCCCCCGCACCTGCCCAGAAGCTCGGCTAAGACAGGCCGAGTCCTGGGCTTCGGGGGGGCCCGGAGCTGCTGGCACCGGGTGTGAGCCTGCTGAGGCCCCGTTAGGACTTGGCTTTAAGCCACCAATTGCTGTTACCTGTCGCAGCAGCAGGGGATGCTGACCCGGCCGCAGGCCCGGCCCTGGCCCTCCTGGCACGGCTTCCGGGGTCAGACTCCGGGGCCGAGCACCCAGACACGCGGGGTGGCACTGCAGCTTCCCGGAGGAGCCTGCCCACCCGGGGGGAGGGGCGCTGCGGGGGCCCCGGGAAAACCGGGGTGCTTTCCACGCCAGCGTCTCTGGGATCGGGAACAAATGACCCGTGACACTGTTTGTTTCCTGCCAGATGATTAGAAAACCAGCCTCGGTCTGGGACCAGGCCGCAGGCGGGGACCGTCTGACTCCCGTGCGAGTGCGGGCCTGTTGGGGGGCCCAGGACGGCTGTGTGCCTGCGACGGGGCGTCCTCCAGCGCCTCGCGGTGACAGCCTGGGTGGGACCCCGTGGGGCTCACAGCCCAGATGCCCCTGGGTTCCACGTGGCCCTCGGTCCCTGCCGCCGTCCCTATGTGTCCCCTGCTGCTGTCCCTCCATGTCCCTGCCCTCCCTCCATGCCCGCCGTCCCTACATGTCCCCGCTGTCCCTCTGTGTCCCCGCTGTCCCTCTGTGCCCCCGCTGTCCCTCCGTGTCCCTACCATCCTTCCATGTCCCTGATGTCCCTCCGTGTCCCTGCCGTCCCTCTGTGCCCCTACAGTCTCTCCGTGTCCCCGCCGTCCCTCTGTGCCCCCGCCATCCCTCCATGCCCCCGCCGTCCCTCCGTGTCCCCGCCGTCCCTCTGTGTCCCCGCCGTCCCTCTCTGCAGGATGCACGGGGCCCAGAGCCACACTGGCAGATGGATGGACCAATTCCTGCCACCCCGGGAGAGCCCATCAGGGGTATCCTGGGGCTCCCAGGACATGAACCAGAGGGACCCAATGATCCAAACACATCCTGTGGGCTCCGTGAGCAGGATGGCATGAGCTCATTAACTGCCGAGCTGACAGGATGGCCCCTGGGGTTCCTGCCACACCCCGAAACCGAGCAGGGAACCTCTTGGAATCGTGGGTAGGGGAGGGTTAACATCCCCTACTGAGGGGACCACGCTTCCCTGGAAGGCCGGGGGCGCCTGGGGGCAGCCCACTGAGGTGATGGGGAGCATGGGGGACGGGGTGGTGGCCGCAGGGCTGCAGAGGCCCTGACGGGTGTGAGCAGGGGCAGGAGGGCAGGACCTGCAGGGGTCACGGGGGAAGGGAGAGAGTGGGGAGGGCAGGGAAGCTGCTGGGTGCCCTGAGGGTGAGCGCGGCCTTTAGACGGTCTGACCCAGGTCCTAGGGCGGAGTGAGCTCCCTGTGGAGCAGGGCACTGGAGGGGAGCCAGGGTGCTTGGCCTCCTGGCACCATCGGGCCCCCGGTGTGCTCACCTTCCCCCCACCATCGGGCCCCCGGGTGCTTGCCCTCCCCCACCATCGGGCCCCTGGGTGCTCGCCCTCCCCCCACCATCGGTGGCCCCGTCAGCCCCAGGACCCCCCAGCCGACCCCCCTCTCCCCGAAGCGTTTACCCGGGGCTTCAGGGGAAGGAGCTGGAAGCGGAGGCGGAGTGCAGGTGCCTTCCTGTCTCCAGGATCCGTGAAGGACACCTCAGCTCAAGCCCATCACCCGCCCAGAGCGTCCCCAGGGCCCAGCGTCCCCTCCTGGTGGCCTGCGCCGTCCGCCAGCACCCGCTGGGCCTGGGGAGCCCACCTGGCGTGTCAGAGCCCCCCCCCCGGGCTGCCTGGGGGACCTGCTCCTGCGCTTCCGGTCAGTGGTCTTCAGACCCGTCTCATCGCGACTGCACAACAGCTGCTTTGCCTCTTCCCGGGTTTGATACGCGGCTCCTCCCTCCGTCCGCGGGGACCAGCCGCTCGGGGACTGCCCTGCCCTGGCCAGGGCTTGCTCTCACCGGTCCGTGCATGGAGTCCCCGGTGGCTCCCGGCTTCTCGGCAAGGGCGGCCCGCCTAACGTCCCAGCTCTCCCCCCGCGACACGTGGCCACCGCAGCAGCCGAGGGGCCCCGTCCCGGCCAAGTGCGGGCCTCTCCCCAGCACCCCAGCTGCCAGGCCCCTCTGTGCACTGGCTTCCCCGACGGGAACACGAGGGGGTCCGAGGGTCTCTGTGGCGGTCGGCGTGATTCTGGGGCTGCACGAAACAACGGTCTCCTTGAAAATACGCCTGCCACTAATTTTGCCTTTATTTTCTCCCTGTCCTTTCTGGACAAAGCAACGCTGCCCACAGCGCTCGGCTTCTGGCTGCCCACCCAGTGGCGTTCCCGGCCCCCCAGCCCACGAAGACTCTCCTCGGGGCCTGTGCCCTCCCTGGTGCCCTGACCCGCCTCAGGGGGACCCATCCCAGGCCCCCCCCCCCCGGACCACGGCATCGGCAGGGAGCGTTTCCGGCTGGTGGGAAATGTGGCAGCGGGAGAAAGAAGCCCCTGCCTCCTGAGTGTCCCGAGCCCCGGGCACCCACGTGCAGGAAATGACAAAGCAGCGCACTGGCCTGGGAGCAGCGGCCGCCTCGTGGGGTTTTCCACTGGGATGAGGCCCCTGGGCAGGCCTCCCTCGTGAGCCAGGGCCCCAGTTCTCTGGCCCGGGACGGGTAGTGCCGGGTGCGCCCCGTGGGCCTGACCCAGCTCCCGGCCCCCTCGTCGATTCGATGCCGAGAAGTCACACCAGACACGGGCTGGGCACCGAGCCTGGAGCCAGCCCTGAGTCATTCTGGGATATCTCATTTCACTGCAGGATCTCTTTTTGAAACAACCAACCTAAATTCCTCAGTCTGCCAACGTGGTGTGCACAGAAGACTCCCCCACGGGTGGCCGCCGCCGCCTGGCTGGGGACGAATCAAGCCCCCAGGTGGCAGGGAGCCATGGTCAAGCGCGAGGATCCGCCTAGGGCTGCTGTCTCCCCACCCTCATCGTCCACTCTCACCCTCTGTTGACAGAAAGGCCCCGTGGCCCCGGGGGAGGACTTCAGTCCAGCCCCATGGGGGACACTGGAGGCCCAGTTCCGGCCCAGAGCCCGGATCCCAACCTGCCATGGCCTCTCCACCTGCGGAGGCCGGGCTCTCGAGAGGCCCCCTCACCTGAGACCCCCTCCACCTTTTGGGAATTTGGAAGAACGGCGTTCCTCAGAGAGCACCAACGGGGGGGTGCTAGACTTCATACACTAGGGTGTATTTTGAGTGGAGCCAATGGGTCAGTCGAGTTTTCTGGGTTTCCAAAAGTGTCGGCAGCCACTGACGAGAACACTTTCCGGCACCTGGGGGTCAGTGTGGCCCCTCAGGAGGGAGGGTGTGGTTAGGACGGGCTCTCACGGCCACGTGCTTGGCGTCTTCCGAGGCCGACGCTGAGGAGGAGCCACAGTCGTGGGGGCTCAGGGTGCCACGGTGACCCCAGAGGCGGGTCAGTCCGATGCCAGCAGATGCTTGCAAGATGCTCACTGACCTGGACTGAATTGAGTCCTAGGGGGGATTCGCCCGATTCTAATGGATGAGACCCACACTTGCAGGCCAGGGAGCTCCTTCCCTCCCGCTCCTGCCCTTCCAGGCTGGCTGGTCTCTGCCCGGGCAGCTCCTCCGTGCACACTGCACTGCTCCGTTAGTTATACGGACCCCGCTGGTCCCTGTCCGGGGCCGCCCCCGGTGCCCTTGTCACCAAGTCTCCTAGTGCTTACCGCTGGCTCTCGAGCCAGAATGAGCTTCCTCTCATTTGCCCTAAATCCCGACACGCAGTTTTTTATACCGGCCCCTCCCTCCCACACCTGCAAGCCTCAGAGATACTCCCTGAGAACGGGACTGTGTCTTATCCTCACTGAAGAGTCCACAGCTTTCCCCATCACAGAATCCCGATAAATTGAGAATCGATCGAGGAATTAACATCAGGGTTGTTTTCTGACTTTGCTGCCCTTCCCTCCTCTTCTACCCTCAATGACCTCATTTCTATCCTTTCTCTGTGTCTGTGATACTTTCTGACCCTTCCTAATGAGACCTGGAGCCGATAATGGGGAACCCAGGGAGAACTCCAGGAAAGGGGTGGGGATCTCAGGCTGGGGCGCTCCGAATCACCACCAGCCCTCACCGTGCCTGCGTCCTCGCACTCGGCCTTGTGCCTGACGTGGGGTAGCTGAGCAGCCCGCTCCATCTTTCCAGAGCAGGAGGCGTGGCTTCAAGCACCACGATGCAGTGGCACATCCTCCTTTGAAGCTGCCACAAGGACGCCGGGGTGGCCCAGCAGTTGGGTGCCCGCCTTCGGCTCAGCTTGTGATCCTGGGATCCGGGATCGAGTCCCAAGTCGGGCTCCCCTCGAGGAGCCTGCTTCTCCCTCTGCCTGTGTCTCTGCCTCTCTCTCTCTCTATGTCTCTCATGAATAAATAAATAAATATTAAAAAAAGAAGCTGCCACAACCCACTCTTTGGGCAAACCAGGAGCGCCGGGCATCTGACATCTCCCCGTCTCCCTCCTGGAAAATGGGAGTATCCCAGCTAGGGTGCTGTTTTGGTGTGGGCTGCACGGGATTGGGCAGTTTGTCCACGGACTGGAGGGTGGCCCGGCCAGGTTACGTGGAACACGTGCTTGGCCTTTTTATATAATTTACACCCAATAAATTATTTCAGCAGCTATAAATAACAGTAATTAATGACTGCCTGGTTTCCGACTTCGGAGAACGTGTATTCCAAGTCGAGAAGACCGGCTGTGGACCAAGTCTAGCTTTTAGCCCAGTGGCTTGTCCCACCTGCAGCAGGCGATCAACAGCTATTAAAACAGAAATTATGTCCTTGAGCCTGTTTCTGTGATTTCAGTTTCTGGATGGGGAGCTGCCATCATTTCCCGCTGAACGATCGTGAGGCCAGAGCAACGCTCTTTACCATTAGTATCGTGGTGACTCAGCACGTTAGTGAGAGGCCTGGGTTGTGTGACTAGATGGTGGGGACATTCAAATATCCTATTTTTCCCTCTGAGAAGAGCTCTCAGTCACTCTACACGGTTCCAGATGTCTCTCATTTGGCTCGGTGGGTGTGCGGTTCTTAAAAAGTTGAATTATTTGGGGATCCCTGGGTGGCGCAGTGGTTTGGCGCCTGCCTTTGGCCCAGGGCGCGATCCTGGAGACCCGGGATCGAGTCCCACATCGGGCTCCTGGTGCATGGAGCCTGCTTCTCCCTCTGCCTGTGTCTCTGCCTCTCTCTCTCTCTGTGACTATCATAAATAAATAAAAATTAAAAAAAAAAAAAGTTGAATTATTTGAACTACAGAGGGACGTGTACTCTTCTTCAGGTGGATGGGAGGAATTCCGACTGGGGCGCACACCTGCCTCGTGCTTGCCTTCCCCAACGTGCCGTCCCCCGCTCCGTGCCCACGCACGACCGCGCACGCTGACCCCAGCTGCAGCAGAGAAAACCCAGGGCCGTGGACAGTGAGATGTTCTGTGGTTTTTGGCTTTCACTTCGAGCTGATGTTTTCCACCAGGAGGAATGACAATTTTCCCCTTTGAAGACGACATCAAGCAGGATTAAAATGACATCTGTGCTTCTACCCGAAGTCAGCTAAAAACAGCAACAGAAGCAAGAGAAGACGCGCGTATACGGAATCGCGTGTTTGATGGTACAGGTAGGAAGAGGCAACTGTGTGTCGTCAAATAGAAAAAATGAGAAATCTCATGTTATGCAGATAGGAGTTTTGGACCTTATTGGAGACAGAGCACAAAGGGGAAATTTTAATATGCACATAAAAACGAGTTTTATAGAAAATATTTGTGCACGTGTTTAAAAATCTATAGATTTAGGGTGTGGTAATGGATCCCACAGATCTTGCTTGTGCCCCAGAAAACCTCACGTATTAATGGGTTTCCTGCAGCCGAGCGGCTGAACTGGTGCCCCTGGCGTGTTTACCATCACTGAGGACTCACCCCGTGTGGCCCTTCCGCGGCGCGGCGTCCGTACGACGTTGTGGCAGATGCGAGCCCTCGAGAGACCAGCTGTGCCGACAGAGAGAGGCTCACCCCCCAGGCAGCGGGCTTCCGAGGGGCAGTCAGTGTTGGCGTCCCCCGAAGGCATGGCAGGTCCCTTTCTTCCTGGAAGGACACCCTGACTGGCTGGAGGCGCGGCCAGGCCCGAGGCTGCAGGCCACATGTGCTCACCCGGGGGGACACCTGCCCTGCTAGAGCTTGACCCGTCCTTGGCCACGTGGGTCATGGGCCGGGTCTTTCTTGCTGCCACCTCCTTGTCCCATAGGACCCCTCCGTGAAAACCCGTTCTGTCTATTTAGGGTCCCACTTTCACTTTGCTGAAAGGGAGGGGAGGCGGAGGCCGAGAATGCTTACCCCGTGTTGAACCAGCTCAGAGGCACCGGCGCTCCCCGATGGGCTCCCGCGAGGTCCTTCAGAGGATGCGGGAAAGCATCCGATTCCTCTGCGGACGTTGCAGGCCTGTCTGAAACATCTCCTCCCTTGCGGGGTTCTTGGCCCTCCTGAGCCTCACCTCTTGGAGGACTGCTTTGCTGCGGACGTGAACTCACACCCATTGCCGTGGCCCAAGCGACCCCCCCAGTTCTCAGGGGCCAGAGAGGTCTCGGAGGAAATGAGTGGACCGCGGTCAGACTGGTCAGGACTGGACGAGGAGACGGTGCCTGGAGCCTGGAGGTAGGTTTCTGGTGGCTCCACGAAGCCTGACGGGCGCAGGTATCGGGGGCGGGGGGGTCACCTAGCCAGACCGACAGCCTCCTGGAAAGATGGCAACAGCAGCTACGGTGGGATCAGCAGGTGGCAGCTCATGACGTCGTTCCCCCTAGTGGCCCAGTGGGCCGGAGCCAGCCACTCATAAAGCCCCAGGTTTTCTCACCCGTCAACGAGGACGGGACGTCTCCACAGTCACGGGGTCCTTGCGAGGTCCTAGTAGAGGTCAGCTAGGACGGCGACGGCGCTCACGGACCTGTCCCCTGCTGGCCCCACAGGAGGCGCAGACGACAGATCCCCTTCGTGCTCCCGGGTGCCCCCTCCTCCCGAGGGCAGCCAATCACCGGGGGTCTTGTCACGATGCGGAGGCTTCGGCGCCGCGGAGGGAGGCCTGACGCTGTGCTTGCCCCGGTCGCAGCTGGTGCCCGTGATGGGCGCTCTCGGGCGGGTTTCCTCCCTTCCTTCCACGGCCTGCTCGGGGCCCTGGGGCGCCGGGGAGGCAGACGGTCGGCCGTGGACACGGGGCTGGAAACACGGAGGGCGGCGGCGGCGGCAAGCCCCTTCCTCCCCAAACGCACCCCGGGCGGATTCCAGATTCCCGCCTGCCTGGCTGCCCTCGGGCTCCAACGCCTGCCCCGTGTGGCTGCACGCGGCCCACCTCCTGCCCACCCAGGGCGCCCGCAGTGGCAGCACGTCGCCCCGATCGGCCCCCAGGGCGGGGGTGGCCCTCGGTCCCCCCAGGTTACCGGAGAAGTCTTCTCGGTTCTGGGCTTGGCTGCCCGGCCCTCCCGCCTCCCCCGTCTACAGGGACGTGCTGAGATCCGGGCTGTCTCCGGGCGGGGACCCGGGCTGCCCTCGCTCCCGCTGGCCAGGTTGGCGGGAGGCAGCTCCTGAGCGAGGCACAAGCCCCGCGCCCGCGGCCCGCGAGCCACACGGAGAGGCCCTTGTGGGTGCGTGAGGCCCCGCGCCGCCGGTGGGTGCTTCCCGGAGCTCGCGGGCAGCGACACGGGCCCTGCTCCAGCGCCCAGGGCCTGCGCCCGCTGCCCCCGGCCCTCTGCCACCAGCCTCCAGGGTCACGGTCACGGGACCAGGGCTCGAGCTGGGGTGGGGCTGTCCGTGGACTCTCTGCGGTCGTCGAGGGAGTCAACACCAGCTTCACGACGGGACATACCGGGTCCTGGGCGGGCGGCCTCCTGCCTGCAGGCCAGGCCGCGTAGCCATCTGCACGCGCTGCCAGGGCCTGGGGGGCGGAGGATGCAGCTCCTGGTGCCCTCGGGGTTTGGCAACACCTGCCCCCCCCGTCCCCCCGCCGTCTCCCTGCCTCCTCCCCCGCCAACTCACCCACCCCCCTTGCTGCCTCCCCTGCCCGGTGCCCTCCACTGCCTCCCCCCTGCCCCCCGCTGATCCTGCCGCCCCCCACCGCCCGCGCCCCGCATGCCCGGCTGGCTCTCCCTTCCCGGCCGGGTACCGGCAGCCCCACCATCTCCCCCGTGCTGCTTCACAGGCTCTCGTCCCTCCCACGCGGGCTTCTTGTCCATGCGGCCGCAGCTCCCCTTTCCTCCTGCACTGTCAGGGTCACATCAGGTCACTGTCAGGGTCACCATCAGGACACCCTCAGGGTCACCATCAGGGCACCTTCAGGGCACCGTCAGGGTCACTGTCAGGGCACTGCCAGGGTAACCATCAGGGTCACCGTCAGGTTACCTTCAGGGCACTGTCAGAGGTCACCATCAGGACACTCTCAGGGTCACCATCGGGTCACCTTCAGGGCACTGCCAGGGTCATCATCAGGGGTCACTGTCAGGGCACCGTCAGGGGTCATCATCAGGGTCACCATCAGGGCACCGTCAGGTCACTGTAAGGTCTCCATCAGGTCACCATCGGGTCACCATCAGGGGTCACCATCAGGACACCATCAGGGGTCACCATCAGGGCACCGTCAGGGGTCACCATCAGGGTCACTGTCAGGTTACCTGCTGGGCACTGTCAGAGGTCACCATCAGGACACCATCAGGGCACCCTCAGGGTCACCATCGGGTCACCGTCAGGGCACAGTCAGGGCACCATCAGGGGTTACTGTCGGGGGCACCATTAGGGCACCGTCCTCAGAAACTGTCTCCTTGGTGGGAAAGTAGCACCACATAAACCATAAGGGACCCGGAACCAGTGTCTTTGGAGGCTGGTGTCGTTGAACTTGGGCGGTGACGGGAGGTCAGATGCCTCGCTGCCCTGCAGTGTGAGTGTGTTCGCGGGGCTCTCTCTGGCCCTCGGGGCGGGGGAGGTGGTGGGGGGCCGGCGTGCTCTGAGGGTGGTCCAGGTGACAGGGGCACTGGGGGTGCCCTCCCGGGCCGGGGTGGGGGTGGGGACCCCTCGGGAACCTGACCCTCGCACAGCCGCCCACCGCGCAGGTGGAGAAGTGGACAGTGGTGCCGGGTTGCGGGAGGACTCGGCGGCCCAACGGCGTTGCTCAGGCGGCATCCGGGTGACAGTCCCCAGCAGAATGTTCCTCCCGCGAGCCCGTCCTTCCTCAGGGGCCTGCGGCACTGGGCGGAGACCCCATGTCCCCAGAGTCCCCGAGGGCAAGCGTTGGTCCCGCCACGCTGAGCGCCGTCCGCACACCGTCGGGGGGACCCGCGGCTGACAGGCCTGGGCCAGCTGCCCCTCGTGATCGCTGCCCGGAGGCGGCACAGCCGTCGGCGTCCCCTTGGCGGGGCCGCGGCACCAAGACGTGTGGCTGGGCGGTGTTGCGGTCCTCGCTCTGAAGGGTTTTAGCAGGAGACCACCCTTTAAATCAGCAGAGCAAGTCCCGCGGGTTACATCCCCCCGGGGGCGGGCCTCACCCAATCAGGCGACGACGCCCCCAGCCCAGTGGAGGGCACCCTCCGATGCCTCCCTGGTGCGGCTGCCCGCCCCCTGCAGATTTCGGGTGTGCTGCCCCCGCGTCAGGGGAGCCTCCCCTTAGAACCCCCCCACCCTGCCCACCCGTGTTTCTGGAGAAGCCTGAAAGTGGGCCATGCATTCACCTTGACGCCCCCGCCCCCGGGGGTACAGCTGCCCTGTGGCCTGGCCAGGCGGGAGGCTCCGCAGGCTTCTCCGCATCCCCGCCAGCACCGGGGAGCAGGGGCACCAGTGCTGTCCCCTCCCAGTGTGCCCCTCCCACGGGTGTGGGGACTCAGCTTCCCCAGGGGGCGGGTCTGCGTGCACCTGCCCCCCGTGGGCAGGTCTAGCGCGGCCTGTGCGGGCTGCTGTTCCCGGGGCTGGGGCTGGGGACGGGGCCTGCTGGTGGCCAGCGGGGTCTGGAGGCCGAGGGCAGCACAGCCGGCGCCCCTGGGTCCCCTGCCCAGGGCAGGAGGAGAAGGTGGGCTGTGGGTCCTCCTCCCTCACACACCCGAGTGTGACCCAGGGGAGTTTTGAGCGTTGCTCCTGGAGGCCTGGAGCCGGTGCCTCGCCCGCCCCGAGCACCGGGACACATTCCCCGGCGGGGCTTCGGTGCGCACGTCGGCCTGGTGGTGTCCTTGGTGTTTGGGGACCTTCCCGGGGACCCGCAGCCTCCCGAGTCACCCCCCCAGAGCTCCCGCAGAGGCCCAGGGTCATGGCATCAGCCCCCGAGGCCACGGTGCCCCCGGAGCAGACACCACGCCTCCCGGGCCAGCGGGACCAGGGGACCGTGGGCACCCAGACTTGAGCCCCGCCCCTGGCTCCCCCAGCACGTCCCCTGGGGCCCAGGCCAGCCGCGGCCCACTCCCTCCTCGCTCACGGGCTCCGGAGCCTCCTCGGCCGTGGTGCTTGGCCGGCTCCCGGGGCCCCGCGCGGTGCCGCCTCTGCGTGCCTCACGCTCCAGTCCAGCAGACCACAGGGCCTGGCGGGGCCGTGGCGGTCGTCGGTGCGGGCAGACGCTCCCGGGCCCCTGAGGCCCTCGGGCGGGACGCAGCGGAGTCGTGTGCAGAGCGAGGCCGCTCAGCTTCTCCCTCGGCCTGTGCCCCGGTGGACGCGGGCTGGTGTGCGGGGGCCCTGGCCGGGGGCTGGGAGGAGAGGACGCTCGTCCTGGAGACTGTGGCCCAGCTTAGAGCGGACTGCGGGGCTGAGCCCCCTCGGGGACAGGGACACGGAGGGTCCCACTGGGATGCAGAGCTGGGGAGCCCCGCACACCGGCCCGCGGCCCTGCCCCGCTCGCCGGACCCGGCGGGCCGCACAGCCGCGGCCCAGAGAGGAAGCCTGCTTTTCTTGCACCCGATCCTTTAGCTCCTTTTCCGGGACCCCGTGAAGACCGACCCGGAGGTTAACCAAAGCGATGTCTCCGCCGACAGAGCACCCAGTGTGCGAGGCTGGTTCCTCAGGCTGGGCTCCTCGAGCTCCCCGGGGACGCCGGAAAATGTGCATCAAAGACCAACCCATATACGAAGATACACGGGGCGGCGTATCGCTCAGCAGTCACTGGTGACTTTAAAAACTAAGGTTTAGGTTTCCTGGGGCTGGAACGATTCTGGGGACCGTCCGAGGTTCGGGTGGCGTCTCGAAGGATCTACGGCATCAGATGCTGAGGAACTCGGCTTGACGTGCGAGTCCTTGCACTCGGTTTTCCCGGGCTAAAGGCGCCCCAGCCGGTGTGGACACGGGCGGTGCGAGTGCGGGTGGTGCGCTGCCGGCCGCGGCTCCCGGGGGGAGATGGTGCGGGACTGTCCGAGCCGAGGACCCGGGGACCGGCAGGCGGTTTCTGAGCGTCCTGTTCCCGGGGCGTGGGGCCCACGCAGTGTGGGAGCAGCCGGCTGAGCCCCCCGCGGGCGCACACCGTGGACACCACTGCCCGTAGGGAGCGCCCCGTAGAGCCTGCCAGGGTCCTGGCCGGGGCGCCGCAGCCGCCGAGCCTGCCGCCGTCCACACTGGAAGTGAGCGTTTCCCGCCGGGTCAGCGGGGCGTGCCGGGGACCCGGGACAAGGTTACGGAGCAGGGACACAGCCGAGTGCTGACCGCGGGGCTCCCCCACCCACCGCAGAGGCGGGGACGGCGGCGAGGACCTGAGGGGGGAGAGGTGATGGGCACCCAGGTGATGCTCCGTGTCCCCGCGGGGACGTGTCCTGGGGGCGGGGCAGCTGGCGCCCCGTGTCACGTGGTGGAGCCGCTAATGTGCCCTCGGGCATCCCTGGCCGTCCTCGCAGCCGCGGGTGACCGCTCATCTGGGGGTGCCCGAGCGCTGGCATAGGGCCGCGGCGGTCGGGCAAGACGTCCACGCGGACACGGGGCGCTCGGCTCCATCTGCCTCGTCTCCGTGTTTTAAATATTTAACACAAAGTGTACAATGTCCTGGGGACAGTGACAAAGTCTGGACACTCGGCCTGAAGAGATAGTTTTGTCCGTTTACGTCTAACGTCTCCTACTTTCAGCCGTGACGCGAACACACGTGTGTGGCTGCAGCCCTGCGAAGGCCGGCGCCCGGCTGTCGTGTGTTGGCGCCGCGCCGGGGACGCCTGTCGCTCCTCATGGTGCCGCAGCTTCTCAGCGGTGAGGGGAAATCGAGTCACTGGCTCGTGTGACTGTGGGCACGTGCCTGGGAACAGGAGAGTGAACGTTGTACACGTGTGCGCCCATGGGCAGGTGGGAATGCGCGTCCGTGGGCTCGGGCGCCCGTGAGGATGCGTGAACGTGTGTGGTGGGAGGGCGCTGGGCTGAGCCCACGGGCCCCGGGCTGCACGCGAGCGGCCGGCGGCCTGACGGGAGTGGGGCACGTGCTGCGGCCGGGCTAGGGGGCCGCCCGCCGCCCTCAGCCTCCTCAGGCCTTTGCCCGGCCCCGGCCTCGCCCGCCCGACCTGCCCGGCCCAGCACAGCCACTGGCCCACGCCCCGGGACCCACGCACAGCCACATGCACGCGCGGCCCGCGGGCCAACGTGCAGCAGCAGGAGGGCGCCTGCCGGGTCGGGGGAACTCGGGCGCCCGGGCCGCAGCTGCTTCTTGCTCCCACCTCCCGCGGCGGTGGCAGGCGGCTCCGGCCACGGACCTCGGGACAGACGGACGAGCCCGCTGGCGGCGCTGCCTGGAGCTCACTCGCCCCTGAGCGGGACGCAGGAGGTGGTGGCGGGGCCCCGGGCTGCCTGTCGGGGGGGGCCCTCATGGGGGGGACACGGCTGGGGGGGCTCACAGGGGTCTCCTGGGGCCCCAGTGCCCTGCCCTCATCTGAGCGGCGGACGCCTCCCTGGTCACAGATGGAACGTGGGCCCGGGTCACCACACAAGGACCCGGACCAGCCCACAACTGGGGGCTCGTCCCTGGGGCTGGAGCCGCACTTGCTGGGGGCTCCTTGCCAAGGCTCGAGCCTCCGCCCGTCCCCGTCCCCATCGCCGTCCCCGTCCCTCCCGCCGCCCCACACACTTGCCGTGTTCGCTGCGCTGGGGCTGCCCACGGCCCGCTGCGTGGGAACGGCGCACACGTGCTGCACACGCGCTCCCGCGTGACCCGCTCCAAAGGACGCCGATCCAGCCCGTGAGGCGGGTGAGGGAAGCGGAGTCCCCGCGACCCACGGCCTCCCCACGCGGGAATTGGGCCTGTGTGACGGGGCAGCGGCCTCTGGTGGCGCCAGGTTGGTGGCTCTGCCCGACACCCTTCCACACGGGCCGGACGCCCTCCTGCCTAGAAGCGGGGCTGTGGGGCCCGGAGGAACCTCCCAGACGCCCTTGCCCTCTGGAGCCGGGACACGGGTGGGAGGGGCCGCGTGTGGACCGAGCCCGCAGAATGGGGCCAAGCCCAACGGGGAAGGCGGAGCCGCACGCCGCGCCCGAGTCCCATGAGACGGGAGGCTGCGGGAAAGTCCCCCGTGTCCAGTGAGTGTGCCCAGAATAGTGCCCAGGCCCTTGTGCGCCGTGCACGCTCTGGGACACGCGCCGTGGACCGGGCACCACGCGGCACCAGGGGCCCGGCCGCCCCCACACCAGGCCCTGCGCCCGCTGCCGGCCCCACGACCCGCACTCAGCTCGGAGGAGCGGGGACCCCGGCCCGCCGCGGCCGGTCCCCTCGCTGGGACCCCAAGGCCCTGCACCTGGTAAGCCGTCTTTTCTCTCTCCTTAGAGGACAAGGGGGAGACGGCGAGACCTCAAGGTCACGGGGGGCGGCCCCCCTGGCCAGAGAAGGCCGCGGACCTGTCAGCCGCTCCCCGGAAGGCCCAGAGCCGCCACACGGTCCTGCCGCCAGGGTGGCTGCCGACCACGCGCTTCCCGTCGGGGGCTGCGGGGGGGCCGGGCTGAGGCCTCTCCCCCCTCGCCCGGGGGCGCACGGTGCCGCTTCGCCAGAGCCAGGACGCAGCGGGACGGGCTCCCCTCTGTGACCCTGCCTCCCGGTCCCTGCCACCCGGCCGCCGTTGGAGAGCACGTGCTGGCCGCCGTGGGCAGCGCCTCCCTCCTTGAGTGCCGGGCGTCCCGGGGAGCGAGTGGGAGTCCCGGGGCACGCTGGGGGGTCACCTTCCGCCGCGTCCGGGGCGAGGACCCACGGTGGAGGAAGGGATTCCCGGAGACGCGCGGCTCGTGGAGTTCTGGCGAGAGGCCCCGGGCCCGCCAGCGTCTGGCCGCCCTACTGTTCTAGAAAAGTCCACGACCGCTAGTTGGCTCCGGCAAGAATTTGGCGTCCTCTGGGGTATTGGCACATAATGATGCAAAGACTCAGAGAACTGAAGAGAGGACCGGGCGCTCGGCCGACAAAACCCATTCTCAGAGCAGCTCGGGTCTCCGGAGCCCGAGGACGTGAGACCTGGGGGGCAGCGGTCTCACAGCGCAGCCGCGCCAGCCGCTCCCACGGGCAGCGCTGCCCCCCTCCCCAGGGGCCTCTGGCTGTTTCCAGGTGCCAGCCAGACCTCATCGTGCCTCCAGCTTCCAACGGCAGGCGGCCCGCAGCGCAGCACTCAGCACGCCTCACAGTCCCGTGCACCAGCTCACCAAACCCCAGACAGCGGACCACAACTCGCCCCCCCACGCCTCACACCACACAACCTCACCACGGAGCACAACACCATGTAAGACAACACCTCACAACACCTCACAACACCTCACAACACCTCACCACACAGCACCACGTGACACGACGCCTCACGGTACCTCACCACACCTCAGCACACCTCACAGTCCCGCATAACACCTCACCAAACCCCAAACAACACAGCACAACTCACTGCACCTCACACCTCGCCACACCTCACCACGTATCACCAGACAACACCTCACCACACCTCACCACATAACACCACACATCATACGACAGCTCATGACCCTACACCTCACCAAACCCCAAACAACACAGCACAACTCACTGCACCTCACACCTCACCACACCTCACCACGTATCACCAGACAACACCTCACCACACCTCACCACATAACACCACACATCATACGACAGCTCATGACCCTACACCTCACCAAACCCCAAACAACACACCACAACTCACTGCACCTCACACCTCGCCACACCTCACCACGTATCACCAGACAACACCTCACCACACCTCACCACATAACACCACACATCATACGACAGCTCATGACCCTACACCTCACCAAACCCCAAACAACACAGCACAACTCACTGCACCTCACACCTCACCACACCTCACCACGTATCACCAGACAACACCTCACCACATAACACCACACATCATACGACAGCTCATGACCCTACACCTCACCAAACCCCAAACAACACAGCACAACTCACTGCACCTCACACCTCGCCACACCTCACCACGTATCACCAGACAACACCTCACCACACCTCACCACATAACACCACACATCATACGACAGCTCATGACCCTACACCTCACCAAACCCCAAACAACACACCACAACGTGCCATATCATACCTCACAATGCACCGCCCCTCACCACACGTACCACGACACAGCACCTCACCACACCACACTGCACCACACATCATACTGCACCTCATGAGGCGACATCACACCTGACCAAACCTTAACATACCCTAACTCACCACATCACACCCCACAGTGTGCCACAGCTGGGCACACAGCATCACGTGACACCACACCTCGCGGTACCACGCCTCACCTCAACTCACCTCACCTCACCACACAGCACACCACACCTCATGACGCCCACGATACCTCACAGCACCAGCCCACGCTGCACTCAGTGCCACCACGCGCACGGCAGCCCCACCCTGTGCTCTTCCAACCCCGGCCCAGCGTGCACTACCTGTGAGCACACGCTGAGACCACCGGGGCTCCCCGGGAGGGGTGATGGCAATCGTCCAGCTGCAGGAAGAAACAGATGTTTGTTTGGACAATTTGCATCCGCTCCGGCAACTACTTCTTCAAACTGGATAAAAGAGAACGCTGTATAATATACACAGAGACCCCTGTTACTGGCGCAGTCCTAAATATTTATACCGCGTACAAACAATGCCAAGGATTTCCCTCCCAGCCATATATTGACTTAATAAACATGGGGCCATTAGGTAGCGTTTGTCTTGGCTGCACATGACAAGTTATTGATTCTAGGAGAGTGAAATCTGAGGGCCGAGATCGCGGGATCAGGATCTCTGTACACAACACGCTGTTGGATTTGCGGCCACGGTACGCGGGGGGCCGAAGCACCGCGCTGCTGATCTCAGAGGCCACAGATGTGCAGGCTTCAGGAGCCTGGGGCCTCCCGGGGCAGCTGCACACGGAGCAGCCGGCCTCACGCGTGTCACGGGCGCATCTCGTTCTGCGGCGCGGCTCGCCTCCGGCACCGCGGCTGCTGGGGACCCGGGAGTGCCGCCTCCCACGTGTGCCCCATCAGTGACTTTGTGGATTCCTCCCGGAGAGAAGGATCGGGAGAGAATGGTTGCTCCTCCCTGCTCTGCACCCCACCCGGCCGGCCCTGCACCCTCAGTACTGTTTCCCTTTCAAATTCCGGTATCTTTAAGAATAAAAAGTTAAAGTAAACACAGCTTAGCTTCTTCCCACACAGAAATTTAGACATTTCCGCAGTACGTGTTTCATTCTAATATTATTTATCTCTGGGAACAAAAACGATAGCCCCCAATAAGCCAAGAGAAAACCCAAAAAGCATGCTCTTCCAGAAGCCTCAGGCCACCTCCAGGGTCTGGGTTCCGGGTGACGGGGTTCTTGGGCTGTTTTGGTTGATTTCCGAAGTGACGTCCCACGGACCACGGCACAGGAGGTCCTGGAGAGACGCGAGCCGGCGGCGGCAACGCGTGTGGGTGAGCCCCGGAGGCAGAGGAGACACATGTGCGCGGATGGAAGAGCCTGGATTCAACAGTCCGGGACAACTGCTCTTCTGATTGTGCTCCCGGAACACGCGGACTCTGGCTCTCCAGCCGGGAGAGAGGTGTGAGCAGGTGCAGCCGTGCACAACCAGGCCCTCACGCCCGGGCGCCCTTGGTCCCGTCCTGCGGGGCCGCGATGAAGCCGTGACGGCTGCACTCCCGGAGCGTGGCCATGGCTCCGTGTCACCTCCTGACCCGCGGGGGTCGGGCCCGCTCACCAGACCCGCTCTGCACGTCCCTCCCCAGCTCCATCTGAGCGTGGCCTGAAACTGGCTGTGCGGGGATCACTTAAACTTCAGTCCAAGCGTCCCATATCCCAGCTCTCTCCTCGCAGGTGGCAGGCTGGTGACGGCTCGCTAGCTCCTCACTGCACCCGACTGCCCGTCGCCCCAGCCGCCCATTCAACCCGACCGTTAGGGTCCGATGGAGCCGCGTGGAAATGCTCGGGGGAAGCCGGGGAATCAGGCGGAGCAGGGCACAGGCAGCGTGGAATCCCACGGGAGTTTTACGGTTTTTTCCTCCGTTTATTTACAGCTCTCTCACCCGCACCTAAATCGATATGAATTTTCACTGAATTCTCCCTGTGCGGTCTTTCCAAGCATTCGACTTTGATTTCGTGGACATAATGACTGTATTTTCATGCACATATTGACCAGAATGAGGCCTACCTAATTAAATTATGCGGTTATCCTTGCAAGTCCGACTGGAACAGACGTCTGTGCTCTCGCCGTGCACATAGTGAGGCTCGCGGGGACAGGGTGCGCGTCCCCTCAGAGCAGAAGGCCTGCTGGGCTCCCGGGACTGGCCGCGAAAGCCTCTGCTGCACCTGGGATCCCTCGGAGCAGTTTCCTAGGTTCGGGGGAACCTCAGCCCACCGAGCGTCCTGCTCTCTACAAAGCCCGCAGGTTGCTGGGAGGGAGGTGAGAGGGTGAGAGCCCGAGGCCACAGGCCTGAGCTGCCGAGAGCGCCTGGGCCAGCTGCCTGCGTGCCCCAATTTCAGAATGTCCCGCCAGCGGAGGGGCCCTGCTTTCCCCTGGTGAAGGGACGGGGGCCCACGCTCCGCCGGTTGGAAAGGCTCCGTGGACTCTGCAGTTGAATGATACCAGGAAAGAAAAATGAAGTCTTGGGTCGCTTTGCCCTGATGTCACGGCCCCGTAAGTGTGGGTTCTGGGCAAGTACAAAGGAGGCATATGACTCAATCCTGAAAAGTTATGCACGGAGTTAACAAGCGTTAAATAAAATATTTCTGTCTGTTACCTTCTTAACTAGAAATTCACAGAGGAAATAAAAACGTGTAAAATTATGGTTATTATTTGATAAAAATTGGCAAAATATCGAGGACAACTGAAATCAGTTATTACTGGGTTTGTCTGGGTATTCTGCTGTGGGTTGCTAATGTTTCCATTATATAAAACCGAAGGCAAAACAAAAAACCAAAACCCAAGAAAACCAAAGGCATGCAAAATTCATAAAGTCATATAGTTTGCCAAAACTATGTTGTTGAAAATCAAGATTTTCCTGCGCTTTATATTCTATTACCGTTAAAGATCTATTTTATGATCAAAACATGTGCTTTCTTTTATAACGTCCAAAACTGAATACATAAACATCAAAAAATAAATTAAATATAAAGAAACAAAAAAAATCTAAAAAGTTTTGCCTTGAAGTCTGTATTTCTTCTGAGTAGTCAAAATTATACTATAAAAACCGAGGGACGGCAGATTGATCATATTTAGTTGATATCAACATTTAGATTGAAATTTGACTAAAGCTCTATTTTAATTTAATTATTAAAAATTTTAATTAAATCTCGTTAAATAGTTTGCCGAATAAAACTGCATAGCCAGCCTTCTAGCACCGCCCACCGAGTGGCCAAAGAGCCGGACACCTGCTTCATCCACGCGGCCTCTCGAACAACGTGAGCATCACCCTGTGTTGCCTCCTCGCCGCCCCGTGCGTTGACGCAAACACCGAGCCCCCTCCTGAGCGGGTCGTTCTGGAACCGGGCACAGAACTCCGAGGAACAAGGAAATGGATTCCTGGTGCAGTCGACAAACATTCTGCTCCGCCAGGACCTACTGTATTCGGGGACCCCCAAGCGAACAGGCCCAACACCTTCGTCTTTCTCTCCTGTTTCCCGAGTTTTCCTGTTGCTTCCATCAGCACGTCCCCAACCCCCGGGGCGAAGACCAGAGCTTTCAAACTCTTATGTCCCATTTGCCGCTCACTTTCGAAAGGTACGAAAGTACAATAAAGTTCCTAGAAAAATAAAATAAAAAACGTAAAACGCAAGCTCCCGTATGTGTGGGTTTGGACAGACATACCGGCACCTTCTGGAGCGCCCGTGGCCGCCCCCGGAGCCTGCTGTGGGTTCTGTGCTCCCGTCGCGGTGCAGCGGGCAGCGTCCACCCTCTGGCGGGACGCAGCCGCCTTCGTGGGGGCCGTGCTGGGCTCGACCTCAGTGGTACAGGTGACCACGATGCTCCGCAGAGGTACGTCCCGTCCCAAGTCCCTGATCCGGGGACCCCCACCCCAGTCGCCGGCTCCCGCCCACACCGGCACCCCGTATGCTGTGGGTCTCCCTGCCCCATCAGTCCTAGGCCCCTGGCTTCCCCGCGTCCCTCGGAAGCTCACTTTCTGTGGAAGAGCGCCGGCACACAGGGCTGCGCCCAAGACGCGGCCGACGCGGGGTGCGGGCGACACACTGCTGGCTCGCCGCCGCCGCCCGGCCACCCACGCGAGGCAGGAGGGACGCCCTCCGTGAGCCGCCTTCCCCGGCGTCCGTCCCCTTCCTGGGAAACGCGCCCCGTGTCCCCACCCGGGCCTGGCCCTCCGGCCACTCCAGGCTGGCACTTCCATTTCCCTTCGGCTGACGATCTCCTGGAGAGGGGGCAGCTCGGTCCCGAGGCCACCTGTCGTCCTGTCGTCCTGCGCGGTAGTTCGGAGGGAGAAGGCCGGTATTGGCGGGCACGTGTAAACCGGAGCTTTCACCCAAGGCAGCGAGTGCGCGTCCCCGTGCTCCCAGGCAGCGGGCGAGGGGGGCACACGCCGCCTGCACGAGCGACCGGGCACCCCCCGCCGGGCCTGGGCGGGAGCAGAGCGTCCGCAGCCCTGCCTGGAGAGCCGGGCCCTCTCCCTGGAGCCGCCGTTGCTTGGGGGCGTCCGCGGCCCGGCCTGCCTCGAGGCCGGCAGAGGCGACAGTGTCCCCGCGGCATGTGACCAGGCCCGCCGTGGCCACTGCTGCGACACGGGAGTCACCGCGGGTCATGGTCACCCCTGGCTGACGACGAGGGGCCGGTGTGTCCCTGCAGCAGGTGCTCCCGCTGCCCGAGTCCCAGGTGCCTCTGCTCCCTCCGTGTGAGCGCCAGCCTCCGGCCCGAGAGGTCGAGGGGCTCCTGCCCTGTGCTCCCGGGGGGCGGCCAGAGCCGGGAGATGCTGTCCCTGCCTGGGCCCCCCCCCCCCCGGCGCTGCTGGGGGGATGGAGCTGTGTGCAATGAAGAGCTGGGAAAAGGGCCCCGCAGGGCAGTGCCCCGATGCACACGCACCCAGGGCGGGTTTTGCCTGCCACCCGCCGTGTTTCCCACTTGGGAAGCTTGGGCGCTGGTGCCGAGCAGACCCGTCGGGAGCCGGGACGCTGGGGGCCCCTCACCTCCAGGCCTTGGTCCCTGGCCTGGCGATGGGGCTCTGGCCCCAGGGCTCCCCCCAACCCGGGACCATAGGCCGCCGCTTGCCTCTGGGAGTCCCTCCACCCAGGACTCGGTGGGGGGGGTGGTACGGGGACATGGGCGGGCCGGGGCCTCAGTGCCGCCCCCGGTTCCGACCCCCACCAGTACCGCCTGGTGGCCACGCGCCAGTCCACGTGGAGAGCCACTCTGCTACTGTAACGCGCGATTATCGCCCGCCCGCTGTGCGCTAGGACGCGGGGACACGTAAGAACAGCCGCGCCGAGGTCCCAGGCCGGCGGCCGCTGCGGCTCAGACGGGGAGGGGAGGCCGCGCGGCCCGGGGTCCTCGCGGCGCCACCGGGAGCGCAGGGCCGTGAGCGGCGGGACCCGGGGCAGCAGCCAGAGGACGAGGGGGCGCTGCCGGGGCTCCGGGAGGCCGGAGCGTGAACGGTCCTGCAAGCTTTACGCTCCCTGATGGTTTTATGGGTTAATAAAGCGACTCCTCCCTTCGAAAAAGGATGTGTTTAGGAGGCCAAACTGCTCGCTTTTCTGGAATGAATGATCTATTTTACAGAGCTTAGAAGTATGCGCAGCCCGCCTGCAGTAAATCCTCCCGGGCCGCAGTGGATAATGTAAGCAACGTGGCCGCGTTTACACGGGGCCCGGGGGGCACGGCCAGCGCCGTTGGAAACGCCTCTGTCATTCTAAACAGAAACAGATGTCCGAGCGGCAGAGCCGCGCCGAACTCATTCTTCAAACAGTAGATTAAAACATCTGTCAGGAGGGCGAGGGGCCCGGCCCGCAGCTGCGCCTGCCAATCCCGCGCCTCCAGGGGCGCCGGGCGCACAGCTGCTCCCCACAAACCCTCAGGCTCAGTGTCCACGGCCCGGGCCCATCCATGTCCCGGGCCCCGTCCACATCCCGGGCCCCGTCCACGTCCCCGGGCCTCGTCCACACCCCAGCCCCGTCCACGTCCCCAGGCCCCATCCACGTCCCCAGGCCCCATACACGTCCCAGGCCCCATACACGTCCCAGGCCCCGTCCACGTCCCCAGGCCCCATCCACGTCCCCAGGCCCCATACACGTCCCAGGCCCCATACACGTCCCAGGCCCCGTCCACGTCCCCAGGCCCCATCCACATCCTGGGCCCCGTCCATGTCCCCGGGCCCTATCCACGTCCCGGGCCCCGTCCACGTCCCCAGGCCCCGTCCACGTCCCCAGGCCCCATCCACGTCCCCAGGCCCCATACACGTCCCAGGCCCCATACACGTCCCAGGCCCCGTCCACGTCCCCAGGCCCCATCCACGTCCTGGGCCCCGTCCATGTCTCCGGGCCCTATCCACGTCCCGGGCCCCGTCCACGTCCCCAGGCCCCGTCCACGTCCCCAGGCCCCGTCCACGTCCCCAGGCCCCATACACGTCCCAGGCCCCATCCACGTCCCAGGCCCCGTCCACGTCCCCAGGCCCCATCCACGTCCCAGGCCCCATCCACGTCCCAGGCCCCGTCCACGTCCCCAGGCCCCATCCACGTCCCAGGCCCTATCCACGTCCCAGGCCCCATCCACGTCCTGGGCCCCGTCCATGTCCCCGGGCCTCGTCCACACCCCAGCCCTGTCCACGTCCCCGGCCCCGTCCACGTCCCCAGGCCCCATCCACGTCCCCAGGCCCCTTCCATGCCCTGGCCCCTGTTCATGTCCCCTATCCACATCCTGGCCTCGTCCACGTCCCCTATCCACGTCCCACCCCTGTCCCACTGGCCTCTCTGGCCCTGCTGGCCTCCCTTGGGTCTTCCCTGGATTCCTGGCTCGTGTCTGTGTCCCTGACGTCATGTGGGACCCTGGGCGAGTCCTGAGGACCCCGAGCAGCCCCCTGACCTTCCAGAAGAGTCGTCTGTCCTATGCTGATGCCGTAGGCCCAGGAAAAGGCTCAGGTCCCTGCCCGTGGCCCCCGCGCGAGGCCAGGATTCGGAGGTCGCGGCCGGGGTCAGGAGGGGCGTGCGTGGGGCGCCCTCCCTTCCCTCCCATCCCAGCCCCTCCCGGCCAGGGCGCCCTGGAGCCGAGGCAGGTCGGCGTGGACCCTGGGGCGGCCGAGCGGGGATCCCGGGCGGGTGGCCTGTGCTCCCCGAGTCCCCGTGCCTGAGCTGGTGCTGCCCTTGGGTGTCGCGGCGTCTCGGGCGTCAGGACCTTCCAGTCCTATTTCCGTGGTCTCGTGAAAGCACATTTGGGTGGGAAGAGATACAGGCTGTGCTTGCAGCGCGTGATTCACGTCACCGGCCTGGCCTGTGGCTTGGCCTCAGGTGGACGGGGGTGGGGACGCCCCGCGGGCAGGTCACGCCGCACCCCTGGGAACCGCCAGGGCTGCGTTTAGGGACGCGCCAGGGGTGCTGTGAGGCCCGGCGGCCCCGGCCGTCCCTGCGCCCGCGGTGGTGGCGCCGCCTGCGGGTCCTGACGCCTGCGCTGCCCCGGCTTCTAGCACCTTCCTCAGGAGCGGGGGTCACTCCCTGGGCCGCCCCCGCCGCACCCCGCGCTTCCAGGCCCTCGGAGGGGGACAGGAGGTGGCGCCTGACACTCGAGGAGGCCCACACGCTGGAGGGACAGAACCAGACTCCCGGTGCTGTGGGGAGAGGCGCTCGGGCCGTGAGCGTCACCCCCTCCCCGGGTCCTCCCCCAGGGCATCCCATTCCCTCCGTGCTCCCTTCCCTACGTGCGGCCGGAAACGAGACCTAGAGGAGCCGTGGGTCGTCTCCAGCAGCCCCCGGCCCGGGGGAGTATGTTGGGCCGTATTAACAAAGCACGGGCTCCTGAAGAAAGGAGGTGATAGACCCGTTTCACTCTGCACCCAGGCGCTCCCGGAGCATCGCGCTCGGCTGTGGTCCATACGGGGGAGGACACGGTGAGTGTCCTGGAGACTGGACTGTGTCGTCCTTGTACCTCCTACTGCACTGTTGGCAAAGGGACACTCACCTGCTCACTCCTTTATTGATGAAATTGGCCCAAATACGCTTTGGTCATCAGCGGTGTGGGGGCAACGTTGCAGGCCCTGAGACACAACCCCGGGGACAAGGCTCATGGTGACTTGCTGAGTGAGAGACATTTGTCTTGAGAATCGGCTCAGGGACGCGTGGAGTGTGGCCGCCGTGGGGGTGACAGGGCGGCCGGGAGGTCACGGGGGCTCAGCGCCCGCGACACCTGGAGGACAGTCCCTCCACCTCCCGAGGCCTCACTTCTCTCTCTTCGTGTCCTCAAGTGCGTGGCTGCGGCGCGCTCCGGGCCGTGGGTCATCCGCTTACAAGGGGCTGGCGGGTTCACTCGGCCATCGCACCGGAAACCCCCTCCGTGCCGTGTAGACAGGAGTTCCACAAACCCTGGGGCTGTGGTCCCCCAAGGGGACACACGAACGGCCACCCCAGGGGGGGAACGGCGATGGGCGCTACGGAGTCGGCGCAGAGGAGGGAGACGTGCGTGTGACCCCAGGAGGAGGCGGCTCCGGGAGCGGACGCTGTGCGGCGGGGCCTGCGGGGCCTCGGGAGGAGGGAGGATGGGACGGATGGCGGCCGGGGGACGGGAGGGACGGGAGGGGTGGGAGGGACAGGGCGGCGGGGGGACGGGAGGGACGGGAGGGACGGGCAGAGGGGCAGTGCCTCTCCCCCCACCCCACCCCTGCACAGACGGGATCTCAGCCCTTAGGAGCCGCAGAGGGACTCGTATGGGGCACCTGGGGCCTGACCACCCGCCCGCGCCCGCCCCCGCCCCCTGCACGCGCATCCGCCCAGTGCCCCGGCGGCCACGCAGACCCGTGGCCCACTGCTCCTGCTGGTGCCCCGGGGCCCTCCCTCTGACCTCATGGGTGGCGTCTGCGGGCAGAGCTGCCGCCAGGGGACCCAGGGTGACCTCCAGGCCCGACCCCCTGACCTGGGCCTGGAGCGGGGCCGGGCCTCCTTCCCGCCCCCCTGCCCCGCAGCCGCACTTGCACACCTGCCGACAGGGGTCCTGGGGCCGCAGGCCTCGCCACCACGGCCCGCGTGTACCCACAGCCCCATGTGCTCCCGCCGGCTCTGCACCCTCCGCGGAGGCCTGTCCACCCCCACCCCGGGGCTGTGCCCACCCTGAGCACTGGCTGCCCCGCGGGCCTGGGCCCAGCCCTGCTCTGGCTCCGCGGCTCCACGGCCCCCACCCGCCAGGCCTGAGGCTTCACCCCACCTGTCGCAGGCCCTCGCCGGCCTGGGCTCCTCGGGGCGGCTCCTGTCCCCACACCCACTCTGTGGCCAGCCCTGCCCCGAGGCCCTGGCACTGCTCCGCTCAGGACGCCGCCCGGCCCCGTCCTGGTTCTCAGGGTCCACTCGAGCCGGCAGGTGGATGCCGCGCGGCCTGCACAGTGTCCCCGCCTCAGGGCCCTGCGTCTACACTGCAGCCACGCCGAGCACCTCCCAGTTCCTGGAAGCACGGGTGCTGGCCCGGGCCGGGGTCTCTGTCCCGCTGACCCGTGCGGGTCCCTGGGCTGCTCTGGCTGAGGGACGCTCCCATGTGTCCGTGCCCAGGAATCAGCCGCAGGCACCTCCTCCCCCCGCGGCCGGCGCAGCCTCCCGTGTGGACCCACAGCACCCGGTGCCCCGCGCCCCGAAGCTGCCGCGTGCCCTGGGACCAGCCGCGCGTGGGCGGCCTCCGCGCATCTCTCAGCACCTGCGGCCCGTGCGCGGCAGGCGGTCAGCAAGCGGCTTGAGCTTTAAACTAGTGACCGCGGGAGCGGAAGCAAGAGGCCACGGCGGTGACAGTTTGATCCGCGTCCTGCGGAGGAACAAAGATTTTCAGTCTTGTCTTGCTTCGTTTTGAGAGGAGCTCGCGAGGGCGCCACGTGGGTATTGCCCCCGGCGTCGGGCTTCCCCGAACTCCTGGACGCGGCTCCGTCCCGGCTCTAGGGACCATCGATCATCATCTCCGTGTCCGTCTGTGCGTCTGTCTGTCCGCCTGCCAGCAGCAGTGTGGTGGTCGCTGTGCCAACCCGCCAGCATCTGCCTGACCCCGAGCTGCTCTGGGTGGTCCTTGCACAGACGTGGGGGCGCGAGGCCCCTCCCGAGCGCCGGTGTCTCACCGAGCAGGGACCGTGCGTGTCTGTGACGTGGGGCTCACAGCGCTGGTCCTGAACCCCCGGGGCGGCCTGCACACGCCCGTGACCTGCGTCCCCTTGCGGGGTCCGACCAGGCTCTGCGGGGGCAGCGCGGGAACCACCCGGCTGTCCGCAGTCTCCAGAAACGCCAGGATCCTCGGGGCGAGCGTCGCACCAGGCCCGCGGGGATGGGCTAGGAGTCCAGCCTGCGACACTGGACGACCCGGGGACCTTGAAGACGTGCTCCCGGACGGAGATGGTGTGGTTCCCTCCGGCGGAAAGAGGAGCGCGTGTGGCCACGACCTCGCCCGCCGCCGTCGCGCTCAGGACCCGCAGAGCCGACGGGCAGCTGGAGCTGACACCGCAGTCACGGGGTGCTGGCCCCTGCCGCCCTGCCGGGGGGACTCGGGCACTTGGGCAAGTTCCCACGAGCAACCAGCTCAGGAAGGTGTTGATGCCGGGAGAGCGCTGGGGTCCCAGGTGGGGGGGATCCAGGCCTCGGCGGGGCAGGCGTTGGGGGGCCAGGTGTGGGGGTTCAGGTGTGGGGGGTTCAGTGTGGGGGGCCATGTGTCAGGGGGCCCAGGCATTGGGGGGCCCAGCCACGGGGGGCTGGGGCAGCTCTCAGGCGACACTCGCAGCCACCCTGGGGCGTCCCCCTGCGCCCACACCCTGGCCTGTCCCGTCCAGGCCGGGAGGATGCGACATCCGCGGGCTCAGGCTGCTCCCGAGTCCTGGCCTCCTGGCCATTCGGGGCCCGCCGCCGGGGCCTCTGAGAGCCGGCGCTTCCTGATTGGGAGCCCGGCCTGGCCCCGGCGGCGCAGCTGTGGTTGCTCAGCCCGTGATAAAAAGGGCAAACAATGGGGGGAAGTGCCCATTGACCTGCTCCTTTTCTTACTTATCACTGAAAAAATACCCTCGGAGAGCGTGGGGAGGGCGCTTGCCCGGCCTCCCCGCCCCCTGCGCGGCCAACAGCTCGGCTGCCATCCACTGCGGGGGCCCCGGGGCGGGGGTGGGGGAGGCGGCGGGGTGCCAGTTCTCCGGCCTGCCGGTGCCCCCGCCCCGGCAGCTCCCAGAGCCCCAGCTCACAGCCCGAGCCCCAGGATCTGCGGCCCTGCCCTCTCGGGGCCCAGGGCCATACGTGGGATGCAGGATGCACGTCTCCTCCCTGCCTCCTCCCTGCCTCCGTCCGACCCCCGCGTGCCGCCCCGAGGGGTTACAGGTACAGCCCACGGGCCTGGGACAGGTGCTCCCGACCTGCCTCTTTGGTGCTGCGGGGGGTCGAGGGGCCGCTGCCCGGGGCTGGCACATCACCCAGCTGCGCGGATCTGCTCGGCCCGCCCCCGGGCTCCGTGCTCACCCCTCCACCGACGGGGACGCAGCGGGAGCCGGCCACCGGGTGTCCGGGTTTCACGGGGTTCAGGGGTTCAGGACGAAGCGGGGCCCCTCCCAGGCCTGTGAAGCCCCAGGGCACCCCGGAGCCACCCGGAGCCGAGGCCGGTCTGTGGCCGGGACTCTGAGCTCGCCCCACCCTGGGTCGTGGCAGTCGCCGCCCTGCCCGCTCCCCTGGACGGCGCGGCCCATGCAGCGGCTCTGCCCTCGCCCAGGGCCCGGCCGTTGCCGCGTCTCCACTGAGCTAACAGGCCTCTCCGTCCACGCGGCCCCGGGCCAGGCTGCAGCGGAGGGGCCTCTGGGGCTCGTGCCCTGCTCTGCCCGCAGCCCGACCCCAGGGACGCGTGCGCTGCCCAGTGGGGGCTCAGCGCCGCCAGGGACCTGCGTGAGGCGGGTTGGGAGTCCTGGGGCCGGCGTGGTGGCAGGAGGAGGATGGAAGGGGTGGCCCTGACCTCCCTGCAAGGAAGCCCTGGCTCCACGCGGTGCCGCCTGGTGCAGCGGCCGCCACTCGGGGGGCGGTGTGGTGGGGCCCAGACGCCCGGAGTGGCTGCCCCCCGGCTGCCCTCACACACGCACCACACAGTCCCCGAGGGTGCTAGGCCCGGGGTCCCCGGGGGCCGCGACTCCTCCAGGTCCGAGAGGGCCCTGCCGGTGGTTGGAAGCGCGGCTCCCACGACCCTGGGGCAGGCCGGGCCGCTGCGTGCCGGAGACCGAGGGCCGTGCTGTGGGAGCAGGGTCCCCGGACCACGTCCTGCACACCCTCCGTCCTGCCAGGTGGTCGGGTGTCCCAGCAGGTGGCCGGGGCCCGGGGCACGTGAGCCCCTCGGTCGCCCAGACAGCCCGGCAGGCACGGCAGGCAGGGTGCGTGTGGCCGGGTCCTGGCCGCTGACCCGCGGGCAGGGCCCCGGGCGGCCCCAAGCCTCCCGCAGACGCCCCCTCCGACGCGAGCCGCGGCCCCTGGAAGCTGAGGGCCGTCCCCACTCCCCACGGAGAGGAGGAGGGCAAGTGGGAGCCGCAGTCCCCGACCAGGGCCCCAGGGGTCCCCCAGCACGCGGGGGCGGCGCGGTTTCAGCCCCGCGGGAGCCTGTGCCCAGTCACCTGTGGCTCCAGCCCCACCGGCAGGGGGGGCCCGGGCAGGGGTCGGGGGCACCGCGGTCCTCTGCGCCCGGCGTCAGGCGCCAGCAGGTGGCAGGGCGCAGCGAACCTGCAGGAAGCGCCCACGCACCGGGCCCTGTGCGGCTCCGTCAGCAACTTGCTGAATCACGACAGGATGGGGGGAGCCGAGCCGGGCACACGGCGCGCTCCTCCCAGGATCCGCCGAAACGTGCGTGTTTGCGAGCAGCTCCAGCCAGTGCGCATTTATCTTGGTTTTAACCCAAACAGGCAGCAGACCAAGACAAACAGCCTTTGATGTAATCACCCGGTGAGTCAGGCACTTGCAGGATGATTCCTGTGCTCAGGGAACAAAAAACCGGCCTTGAACACTTGCCAGTGGAAAGCGTGTGTCATCGCCGAGGTCTCCACGCCCTGCCCCGGGGCACCTGCGGTGTGGACGCCCGCCTGCTCTCCGGGCACCTGCAGTGTGGACGTCCGTGTGCTCCCCGGGCACCTGCGGTGTGGACGTCCGCCTGCTCCCCGGGCACCTGCAGTGTGGACGCCCGCCTGCTCCCCGGGCACCTGCAGTGTGGACGTCCGTGTGCTCCCCGGGCACCTGCGGTGTGGACGTCCGCGTGCTCCCCGGGGCAGGGAGGACCTCTGTGTCGGTCAGTCTGTTGTCAGGAAGGGGCCTACACCAAGTGTCACCTGAAGGTTATGCCCTCAGGTCAGGGTCGCGTGAGGCAGGTGGGAGCCCCTGCAGGTGTGGGGCTGGAGCACTATCCGCAGGTGTGCGTGTGTGTGCGTGTGTGACCTGCGGGGCATGTGCATGTGCGTGTGTGTGCGTGTGTGACCCGCAGCCCGTCTCCCCGGGACGGCCCCCGGCACTGCAGACGTCTGGCCACACAGACCCCCTGCTCGGGGCGGCGCCCTGTCCCCTCCCGGCTGGATCTGGGGTGCTGGCCCCTGTGAAGTCCCCGCGGGCGGGGATCACGTGTTCGAACGTCTGGCTGCTTCGGTTCCGGGCTCAGGGTCCAGGGCGGGGCCTGACGCCACAGCGTGTCCCCCGCGGTTCGGGGCAGGTCCGAGGCTCCGTGGACAGACCGTCTGGAGGGCAGGCTGTTCCGGGCGTCAGAACCTCGAGCCGTCGGGGCAGCAACGGGTGAGCTGCCACGGGGCCGAGGAGGCGCGCCGTCCCCCTTCCCCGCGGCCACCTCGCTGGGGAGCTGGGCCTGGGCCGCCGCAGAGCCCTCGCCCTGGGCCTTGGGGCACACCTGGCTGCGGACTCCCCTGCGCCCCCGGCCGGCACCTGCGTAACAGGACCTGTCCCCCCCGCGCTGCTGCTGGGGACCCCGTGACCGGGCCCTGCGGCGGAACGAGGCCCGGGCTGTGAACCCTGACACGCTTCCCTGCGGAGAGAGGCAGGCCGTGACGTGGGTGCCATCGGGTCGCGCCCAGACGTGCTGCTCACGCGGGGCCGAGGGCCGTCCTGTGCGGTGGCCGCAGGGCCAGGACCTGAGGTTCCAGCTGCCTGAGCTCGGTGCTCGTGTCCCTGGGAGGTGCTGCCCCCTTCTCCCTGGGAGGTGGCCTCGGAGCAGTTCTCACATGCAGACCCGGCCCTCGCCCACACACGCCACACACGTCCACACGTGCCAAGGTCACGCACACACACCTGCGTGTACTGATGTGTCACACGTGCACACAGATGGGCCTGCACACGCACACACCCACAGGCACACGCGCAGGGCACACGCACACACACGGGTGCACTCCATGCTTCACACAGGCACACACACCGTCAAACCAAACGGCACTTTCCTATTTCGTCCTCAGTGACGCTCGTGTGATCTGATGAGTTTGGAAGCCACGTGGAGGGAAGATGCAGGGACGAGGGTGAGCCCAGTTTTGGGGGGAGCTGGGGGACCTAGGGGGGAGCTGGGTGGCACCGGGGGCTCCGGGAGACTGTTACCAGTGTGGACCCCGCCCCTCCGGTCAAGCCTGCCAGGTGCCGCGGGGAACCAGCCGGCACGAGGAGGAGGCCGGAGTCTCGACTCTGGGACGAGCCCCGGCGGCTGCTGCTCCTCTCTGGTCCTCCGGGGAAGGCCTGGCCATGGGGACGGTGACTGCCTGGACCCCGTGCCCGGGAGGGCCCGTTCCGGGTGGGCTTGTGCCTCCTGGGGGCAGTGAGGAGACCGGTGGCGCCTTCCGCCCGGTCAGGAGGGGGCGGGGGTGGGACCTGGTCGGGCTGGGGCTCGGGGCCCGTGTGCAGGCCGCCCCGGGAGCTGCACGTCAGGTCGGAGCAGAGCAGGGGCGGCGCCGGCGGGGCGGCGGGGGACGCGGGCCACGGGGCATGGCCACCGCGCTCCCGGCGGGCTCTGGCGCCAGGCAGCTGTTTGTAGAGTCCGACCGACTGTTTCACGAGGACCCGGTTTTCTGCTCTGAGATGTGGGCGGTTAAAGTCCACCCGTGCCGCGCTTTGTGATCGTTGGCCCGTGCGAGCTCCGCGCACCTGCCGGTCTAGGGCCGGGCCACCGTGACGTCGCGGACGTGAGTGTCCCGTGGAGGTCGGGGCCTTCCAGCCCGACGGCGGCCTGTTCCCCGGAGGCTTCGGGGCACCCTGGTGGCTCCGCGAGGGACAAGCTGCCCGGAGGGCCGGGGGTGTCTGTCCCCAGCGCCCAGCCTCGGGGCTCCCGCAAGACCGCCAGCCGGGTGGCTCTCCGGGGCCCCAACACGGCGGCAGACGGGGCGGCTGCTGAGCCTCGACGGCCCCGGGCACACGGCGGGCCTGGCGGACACGGTCGGCGCGCTCAGCCGCTCCCACACAGCGTGCCTCGAACTCCGCAGAGCGCCCCCCGCCTGGGACACGGACCCGTGTCCGCGACGACTGGGTCTCCCTTCGTTTCGACGGGAAGACTAAATTCATTTTTTTGTTTTTTTTAAAAAGTCAGCATTTATAGTTTTTAAGCAGTCCATGTGCATGGTTGTAGCTTTCTCTGAGGTAGAGCGTTGACGCCACGTATTCCTGTGCACACCTGGGGGTGGGGGTGACGCACCCGTGACGCCAGCCCAGCCCGGGCAAGCACGCCCGGCGCCTCCGTGGTTTACTCTTACTTATTTATATTGTGGTAAGAACACTCGACCCGCGACGGACCATCTCAGCCACGTCTGGAGCTCACAGCCCGTGGGGTTTCCACGGACGCTCCGCTGGACCACGGGCCTCCGAACTCGTTCAACAATACGGGTGATCTGTTTTTAAGAAAATTCTACCTGGCTTGGATTTAAGGAAGATTCTGGGATTTTATGCATTATCAAAAATTATTTTTTCTGTGTATTAAAAAAATAAAATATTTGGCGCAGAGGAACGTAGACAGCACCCTCGCGGTCGCACGTCATGAGAGCACCGTGAGCCCCGCGGCCCCGCGGCCCCGAAGCGGAGCGGGAGCCCCCTGGGTCTGCCCGTGAGACCCGCCTCCTCGCTCTCAGCAGCGACCCCTCCCCGAACCTGGTGTCACCAGCTCCCGTCCCACGGGTGCATGCGTGCGTCTGGACAACGGGAGGCATTGAGGGTGGTGTCACCCCACGTGTTCTAGTCCAGGGGTCGTGAGTCCAAGCAAAGGTCTCGGAAAGTGCAGACGGATGGACGTCTCAGGAGAGTCCATGGGGCCGTGCGCACGGCCAGGCCTGGCATCCTGGGTAGTCAGGCGACAAGGTCCCTCCCAGGAAAAAAGGAGCCACAGCCCGTCGGCCGATAAATAGACGTGCGAGCTTATCAGAGGAAAGGAGAACACCCACGATCCGTGAAGGGATCGAGCCAAAGACGGACCAACAGGAACCAGGGGACAGAGGATGGAGCGGCCTCGACGGGGGCGGACCCGACGGCACCGCCGAGACCCAGGGCATCCAACGGGCGCAGCAGGAGACAAGGCCCGTGTAGATGCAGGGTGGGCCCGGCCACCGCCAGGGGCAGCCTCAGCCCAGAGGGCACCAGGCCTGGGGCCTCCGCGGCCACGATGCCCCCGACGCAGGCAGAGCGACGGCGTGGACAGAGCAGGACAGCTCCCTTCGGGGTGCGCCTGCCTCGGGGCAGCGGGAGGAGGCCTGGCGACGGCGGCCAGGGTGTGGCCCCTGCTCCCGTGAGGTGACGGGATCTGTCCCCGCCGACGGCACCGGGTTCAGTGAGGAAAACGAGGACTCTGCAAAAATCACACGGCGATTCTTAGACAAGGTACAAACGCCCTATAGGCGCCTTCGTCTACGTCCGTGTGCACGTGCGTGTGATTGCATGTGACTCGTGGGAACAAGGGGAGGCCTGGCGGACGCAGCCGAGGCTGAGCGGGTGATCTGGGGCCTCGTGGGGTCGGGGCCAAACGCCCCTGGGAGGCTCCCACGGCCGTGTGCCTCTTCCCGGGGACGCGGTCCCGTGTGCACAGGTGTGTGTGTGTGTGCACGCGTGTGCATGAATGACGGCCACCGACGTGCTTGCCGTAGCGTATGGCTTTGGTGATTTTCCTTGCTTTCTTACACCTTAAATCTTTCTAGAATTTTTTTTTACAAAATTTTAAAGAAAAGGCCTAGCTACCAGAGCACCACAGTAAGGCCGGCCCTACCGTGGGGGGAAAAGCAGCCGCACAGAGTGAGGTTTGCAAGGTGCTGGCTCACACCTGCCGTGGAAAGGCAGCGGCGCGTGTGCGGTCAGGGGCTCGGCTGCGTGGACGTCGGGGAAGGCGCTGCCCGCGGCGAGGCTTGCCATCTGCGGGACGAGGCCGCGTCTCCAGAAGCCACGTCCCCCGTGCGACGCTCCGACGGCGTCACCCCTGGTTCACCGCGAGGCTTTCCCGCCCTCCCGGCCCCCAGAGGACCTCTCTTCGCGGGACGGCATTTCCCTTCATGCGACCGGGGCCCGGGGCCTTCCGAGGACGCTGTGGTTTACCGGGAACAGCCTTGCTTGAAGGAGAAGCGGCTGCTGCATCTTATCGGGTCTCTCCGGGTGCTATTTTCAAAATCCCGTTTTCTATACGTTATTAACTGATCAATATTAAAAATAGCCACTGAATACTGTACAGACCGAGGACCATTTGATCCAGATGCAAATGAGCTCGCCGGTTTGCTTCCTTTAATCACCGGCGGCTCCACGGAACCAGGAAAGACGTCAATCTGCTGGAGGCGTTCCCGCGTCCGTCTCCTTCCCAGGCCAGAGCCAGAGCCAGGCCGCCGCCGTCACACGGGCCGCATCCGATGGCCGCACGAGGGCCCGTCACCAGGGGAGCCCCGTGGCCCTGCGGGCGGGCAGGCGGCATGCGTCCTTTTGCCCACGAGTGAACGGCCCGGGGAGGCCGGGGAGCGTCCGGGCTGCAGAGCGGGGGCGTCGGAGCGGGACCAGGCCGCAGCTCTTCCGAGCAAGGGCCGGCGGCGTCGGCAGGGGGCTGCTCTTCGCGGCACAGGAAGCTTTGGTTTGAGGCTGACTCGACCTCTGGTTGTGGACTGGCCAGGGAGTCCGTGCCTGGAGGCCCGAGCCTCCTTCCGGGCCCTTCCGTTCTTTCCTTCCGTGCTCACACAGTCAGCGGCAACCGCAGCTCGCTGCCCGCGCCGGCCCACGCGGCCTCCTCGGAGGACGCCCGCGCAGCCACGTCGCCAGCCCGGCGGGGGCGGCATGCTGAGCCGTGCCCACGGAGCTGCCTGGGCGACCTGGCTGCCACGGCCCACCTGCCGGGAAGGCCCGGCGCGGCCACGCTCCCCTCCCGGCCCCCATGTGGGTATTTGTGCCGAGTCTGGAGCGCGGCCAGGGTCGATTCCAGCAGGAGTCAGCGGGTCAGTCTCTGCGCCGTCCAGATAAAGCCGCGAGCCTCGTGCAAAGCGAGGACTGCAGATAAATAGCAATGTGAGCGATAATGGGTTTGCCTGACATTGTGGGGCCTGTGAATCATAACACACTTTACAAGATGCAGGAA
The DNA here is from genome assembly GCF_905146905.1 of Nyctereutes procyonoides. Lineage (NCBI taxonomy): Eukaryota > Metazoa > Chordata > Mammalia > Carnivora > Canidae > Nyctereutes > Nyctereutes procyonoides. The sequence goes on from NW_026575051.1 coordinate 72,151,186, forward strand.
ATCCAGGAATCGGCAACTTCCCCCTGGTTCATTATCCCCTTTCAAAGCTCAGGGTGTAGACTTCTGGAAATTATAACAGGCACCAGTTCTTAACTCATGACACTCACCCCCCTTTTACTACTTTCCAGAGCGAGTAGGAGAGAAAAAACCATAAAACCAAAGGCACAAAACTAGGAGTTAACGTGCATCTCCCTTGACCGACAGCATGAAGGAGCGAGCAGCCCACACGCCGTGGGTCACCCAGCGGGGTTACCCCACCCTGCTCGATGTGACACACGCTGCACATCCTAACAAGCCCCGTCGTGCCATTGAGGCTCCAGAGGCAGGAGGGCCGTGGGCAAGATCAGCGTCGTCCTGGAGACAAGGTCAAAGGGCAAAGTGGCAACAACCAATATGGAATGAGAGGGGATGGAGAGGCAGCCGTGTGTGAGCATGTGTGTGCCTGCCTGTGTGTGCACATGCCTGTGTGCACGTGTGTGGGTATGCCTGCAGGTGCGCGTGTGCATGCCCATGTGTGCATGCCTGTGTGCACGTGTGCTGGTGTGTGCATGTCTGTGTGTACACGTGCACATGCCTGTGCAGCATGTGTGGGGGTATACCTGCAGGTGCATGTGTGCATGCCCTTGTGTGCACGTGTGTGCATGTCTGTGTGTGCATGCATGTGTCTATGTGTGTGTGCATGTCCATGTGTGCCTTTGTGTGCCTGTGAGTACGTGTGGCTATGCCTGCAGGTGCATGTGTGCATGCCCATGTGTGCATGTGTGTACATAAGTGCACGCATATGTGTGCATGTGTGCCTGTGCGTGCATGTGTGTGGGTACGCCTGTAGATGTGTGTGTGTGCATGTGTGCATGCCCATGTGTGCACAGGTATGGGTATGCTTGCAGGTGCGTGTATGTGTGCCCATGTGTGCATGTATGTGTGTGTGCCCGTGTGCATGTGTGCCAGTGTGTGCATGTCTCTGTGTGCATGTGTGCATGCCTGTGCAGCATGTGTGTGGGTATGCCTGCAGGTGCGTGTGTGCACGAGCATATGCCTGTGTGTGCATGCGTGTGCCTGTGTGTGTGCATGCCCATGTGTGCCTGTGTATGCCTGTGTGTGCACGTGTGGGTAGGCCTGCGTGTGTGTGCATGTGGAATGTGCATGCCAGTGTGTGTATGTACGTGCATGTGCCTGTGTGTGCACACGTTCCTGGGATGTGGATCTCACGCAAACCTCCTGGCGAGGCAGCAGGGGTGGCTGTGGCTCACGGGCCAGCGTGGGGTGGACCCGTGTTAGTGGCGGGTGAGGCTGGACGCAGCCCTTCTGGCTGCACAGACGGGCCCTGGGGCTCACACTGCCACGCGGAGCTCACACTCAGGTTGGCCTGGAAATGCTGCAGTCCCGACAGAAACCTGAACGGTCAGCTGCTGCAGAGTAAACGTTCTGTGCCCGGTAACAGCCGACCAGCTGGCGTGTGCCCACGATCTGCGCGTGTGAGGTGATTCCACCGGCGTCCCCTCCATCCCCTCGAGCACACGAGGCGGACGGGCCTGCAGGAGGCTTGGCTGTTTGGTGGGGGCGGGACCATCACGGTGTGGACACCCTGGCTCCGGGGGAACCCGACTGGAGTGTGCCGTCTGTGTGACAAACCTTGCGGGTCCCGGGGCGTGGCACTTACCTGGCCAGGCCGTCCAGAGGGCTCTGGGAGATTTTGTGGTCGGAGTCTGACTCCTGTTGATTGCTGGCTCCTGTCACCCGGCCGACAAATGGCAGAGCGACGGCCCAGACACTCAGCCTGCATCCCTGGGCGTTTAACTGAGACGAGCACTGACACGGGAGCCGTGGGCTCAGGACTCAGGCACGTGCTGGACAGGGAGGGACAGAGAGGCAGACGCAGTGACAGCTGTGTGTTGTGGAGACGCCACGCTGCACCGTGAGCTGTTGGGGACAGAGGGAGGGCCTAGCACCACACGGGCGCCCCGGGGATCGTGCTCACTCGGACACCTGAAGAAAGCCTGGTCACAACAGCAGGATGCATGTCAAGGGCCGGAGAAGGTTCTGGATGCCGATGGGTGTGGGTGTGAAGGCTGGAGCCCGAGGTCAGAGTGCACAGTGGCTGGCAAAGGCGTGTGCATGCGCATGGGTGTGTGTGCATGTGCAAGTGATGGGTGCATGTGTGGATGGGTGCATATGTGTGGGTGTGCATGTTCATGGGCCTGTGTGCACATGTGTGCGTGTGTGCATGGGCGTGTGTGCGGGTGTGCATGGGCATGTGCATCTGCATGGGTGAGAGCATGGGCATGTGCGAGTGTGCATGGGCCTGTGTGCATGTGCATGTGATGGGTGCGTGTGTGCATGGGCGCATGTGTGCACGTGTGCACGGGGCAGCTGGTCTGGGAGCAGTCCCCAGGAGTTGGAGCGCCGCTGCAGCGGAGGATGCGAACCCGTGAAGGACGCGCCGTTTCCGGTTCTCCTCTTGGCGCTTGGTGCAGGGTGGAGGCGGAGCGCCCGTTCCCCATGTGCCAGGGGCGCCTTCAGAGCGCGCTGCTCGGGATGATCCGGGCCTACGTGTGAGCTGCGGCGGCAGCGACCTCTGCCCCGAGACCCGTGGCTCCGAGGTTGTCCTCCGCGGGCGCACGTGCGGGGAGCTCCCGGCGCGGCGGCGTCCAGAAGGCAGGGCGAGCTCAGCCTCTGGGGTTTTGGAGGGAGTTGCCTCACATCCGGGGTCGGGAAGGTGAGCCTGGGATTTGAAAATTCCAAGTTTGGCTTTGGGAACTGAACCCTGAACACGAGGCCAACACGCTTGTCCTCACTGCTGGAATCCCCGCTAAGACCGGTCGGCGCCAGCACGGCCCTTGGAAACGTCACCTACCCCTCCCCTGGTCCGGAAGACCCAGAAAGGGAGCCGTTCGACACGAAGTCAAGGGACACTGTCGCCACGTGTGGGCAGACCTGCCAACAGCTCCTTCTTGGAACAACTTAACCTCACGTGGGTTGAAACGTCCCTGCTGGTCTCCTGTCAGTGACGCTGTTTCCAGCCTCTGTTATCAGTGGGGCGCGGCCGTGAGAGACCGAGGCTCCGGTGGGCAGCAGGCCCGCGTGGACGGACGTGGCCAAGCCCCCGACCCGCCGGCCGCTCCTCGAACCCTGACAGCGAACGCCGCGTGTGCTCGTGTCTCAGCGTCGGCTGACCTCCGCGTGGGGTTGGGGCGTGAGCCTGCCTCGGGAGGAGAGCCGCTCGCCGTCGTGAGCCACGCTTCGTGGGAGGTGTCGCTTGGCCGTTGCAGCTCACGGCGGCCCTCGGATCGCGAGGCTCGCCGGGGGGACTGTCCCTTCCTCATCCCCAAGTGCCCACGGTCAACCATGTGCCTCACACACGGAGGCGCCAGCGAGGGTGTAGGAGACTCGATACAGTGACACGTGTGCCCCGGGGCTTGTGCTGCTGTGCAGGGCTGCTCTCGTCGCAGGAGCCCTGGCGGCTTCCGTGGTCCGGGGATTGAACACGTGCTCAGAGCGCGAGCAGGAGCCCACGCTGGGCCGCACTCCACCCCGACCTCACAAATGGGGCCGTGGGCCTGGCGTCCGAGGGTAGGAGCTTCCCGGGCGGGGGGGGGTCATGGGGCACGGAAGGGCCGAGCCTGGCCTCTACAGCCCGCATCTCCTCCAGGCCCCGGGGGAGGACCCACGACAGTCAGGAGACGGCGCCCCCACATGACAGCCCCCGAGTGCACGGATCGCAGGTCCACCCAGGACTTTCCGCTGCAGCGTCAGGCGACGGACCCGCGACAGACCGCCGTCCTGGGAACGCTCCCTGCACGCGAGAGCCAGGAGGCCGGCGGTCACCGAGCCGCGCGGACGGGCAGCCTGCCGAGTGACCGCCCGGACGCACCCGTGTCCCCAGAGGCAGGCCCGAGTGTCCGAGCCCCTCCTACGTGGAGGGCGCCCACCGGCATTCGGGCAGCCGAGGCCAGCGGGGGCTTCGGCACAGCTTGCAGGTGGGGCACGCACGTAGCTGGATCAACGTGCTGCCCGCTTCCCGAGAGCGCACAGCGGTCCTGCACGCGTGGCCTTGCGTGTGTTGCTGTGCCTCAGACGGACACAAGCACACGGCAAGACGGACAAGCCCCGAAGACGGGAGTGTCGGTGCCCGTTCCCCCGCTGGGGGCTGGGACTCCCGCTGGGCTGAACCCCAAAGCTGCCGTGTGTGGCGGGGTCCACCTGGGACACATCGAGGCGCATCTGGCGGGGAGGCGGGGAGGCGGGGCAGCGACCCGTGCTCGGCCAGCAGGTACGCACTGCCTAGGCCGTCACCCAGGGCCCCCGGGCGGCCACCGCTCGGCGCCGGCACTGCCCGTTCCCAGGAGCGGTCGCCGGGGAAGGAGGAAGAAAGTGCTTTCCAGAGACTCAGCAAAGAGGAAGCGCCCTGGACCCGGGGCCTGAAGGCGTCCGCCCAGCGCGCCGTCGGGGGCAGGAAAGGGCTGTGGCCCCGCGGAGACCTGCTCCGTGCCCACGGCGCTGCGCTCGGCCGGGCGGCCACTCTCTTGGCTGGGATTAGACTCCGGCCGGTGCCCGCGGGGGACGAAGCTGCCCCAACACGGGGAGGGGCCTCTGGGCGTCCTGGTGCCCGGACGAGCTATTTTAAGTTTGAAGGAAAGTCCACACTCCTCACATAACCTTGCTTTCTCTGGAAACATAAATACTTACTTTCAAAGCTTTTAGGACAGGGTCAGCGCTTTTTCTGTTGTCATTGGAGCCTCGCATCGTTTTCCACACGCAGACGGCCGTGGTCACGCCTCGGCTAGGACCCCAGGGTCACTGGTATTACAGCGTGCGAGCACCCAGGATGCTGGGGCACAGCCTGAGCCCAGACAGCACTGCTATGGGTGCCCCCCTCACGTCGGGTGGGACATTATTTGATATACTCGCTTTTAAAAGGTCATTCGAAATACACCCGTATTGGCTTTCACAGGAACAATTCTTTTTTCTTTTCACACTCATACAGCTACTTTGTCTCGTGAAACCTGTTAATTCAAAAAATATTTAGTGCCTCCTGTGTGTCACACAAAATAAGAAACTTACATAGTTCTAACAGGCATCGACTTGTTTGGGACAAACACACATGGGCCTACTTGGGGGGCAGGCACACAGGGGTCCTAGAGGGGCACCATAGGACGTGAGGGTTCCAGGTGCTGCCCACAGAGGAGCTGGCCGGGCAGCCCCGTGGCCCAGTGGTTTAGCGCTGCCTGCAGCTGACCCCGGGGTCCCAGGATCGAGTCCCGCATTGGGATCCCTGCATGGAGCCTGCTTCTCCCTCTGCCTGTGTCTCTGCCCCCCCCCGTCTCTCATGAATAAATAAATAAAATTTTAAAAAAGAGTCCTATTATTTAAAAAAAAGAAAGAAAGGAGCTGGCAAGGGAGACTGATTAAAAATTTATGCTGAAAAATAATAAAAAAATAAAAGTTCATACTGTCATCACCACCATCACCATCACCACCATCACCACCATCATCACCATCACCATCACCACCATCACCATCACCATCACCACCATCACCATCACCACCATCACCATCATCATCACCACCACCATTACCACCATCATCACCATCACCATCATCACCATCATCACCACCATCACCATCACCACCATCATCACCATCACCATCACCACCATCACCACCATCACCATCATCACCACCATCACCATCACCACCATCACCATCACCACCATCACCATCATCATCACCACCATCATCACCATCACCATCACCACCATCACCATCACCACCATCACCATCACCATCACCACCACCATCACCACCATCATCACCATCACCATCATCACCATCATCACCACCATCACCATCACCACCATCATCACCATCACCATCACCACCATCACCACCATCACCATCATCACCACCATCACCATCACCATCACCATCATCACCACCATCACCATCACCACCATCATCACCATCACCATCACCACCATCACCACCATCACCATCATCACCACCATCACCATCACCATCACCACCATCACCATCACCACCATCACCATCACCACCATCACCATCACCACCATCACCACCACCATCACCATCATCACCATCATCACCACCATCACCATCACCATCACCACCATCACCATCACCACCATCACCATCACCACCATCACCATCACCACCATCACCATCACCACCATCACCACCATCACCATCACCACCATCACCATCATCACCACCATCACCATCACCACCATCACCATCATCATCACCATCATCATCACCATCATCACCACCATCACCATCACCACCATCACCATCACCATCACCACCATCATCATCACCATCATCATCACCACCATCACCACCATCACCATCACCATCACCACCATCACCATCATCACCACCATCACCATCACCATCACCACCATCACCATCACCATCATCACCACCATCATCACCACCATCACCACCATCACCACCATCATCACCACCATCATCACCATCATCACCACCATCACCATCACCACCATCACCACTGTTACCATCACCATCACCATCACATTAACACCATCATGAAGGCTGTGTTTTGAGCATTTAAATTAGGCTCCACATTAAGAGCACCAAGGCACCATGTCGTCCAATCCTCCTGTAACTCTATGGCAAAGATTGTGCATACTGTTTCCATTTTGGATGTTGGTCCTGCATCAGCTAGGCCACGTGACTCACCCCAAAGTGTGTAACTAGTAGGAGAGGAGTGGGATTGAAGCCAGACTGTCCTGTGTGATACTGTCTCTCCCAAAGTGCTGCTGCCACAATCCTACTGTTTGAGGACCTGAATCCCAAGCCAGTCGGGCACCTTGCTGGCTGGGGGCACATCTGTGAGGTGGGCAGCTTGGTCTGACCATAGCACTCACAGGCTTCCTACCTACCTGGCTTCCTTTTTCGCGCAGCTGTTCCAAGTTGGGGGGACTCCAGACCCTGAGCTCCCTGAGGCTCCTGTCTTGCCTGTAAGAGGCCCTATGAACTAGACCTTTCCTGGCTCACGCGGTGTGAAGGGGATGAAGCCCGAGCTCCCCCGACGTGGGAATGCCTGGGGTGGCAGCAGGGCTGTGGGAAGGGGCTCTCGGGGTCATGCTGGGGCAGCAGCCCTCAGAGTTCACTGTGAGTCCGGGTCTGGGTAAGTCACTCACCAAATCATCCATTTCTGAGACAGATTTTAACTTCATATATGAAAAAGCAGAAGGAAAAGCCGTCCTATGGCAGAGCTGCGATGCAAACCCAGATCTCTCCGGCTTCAGGGCCTGGGCCCCTCGCTGCTGGTCCCGCGATTCTCCCCACTGGCCAGGCCCCCAGCGCCCTCCGGGGCCCAGGCCTCCTACCCGGGAGCAGCCCCATGGAGGCGCCACACAGGGCTGCCCTGGCTAACCTCCCACTGTGGGGGCAGGGCCAGACCTCGTGTTGCCCTGTGGCGTCTGCTGGGTCTTCTCGCAGCCACCGCGTTGGCTCAGTCAGCAGGAGGCCCTCCGGGTCCCTGAGTTGTGAGGTGAGGGCTGCGCCCTGCCCGGGCTCCAAGGTCCTTATCAGGGAGCTGACCTCCCGCCGGCCCCCCAAGTCTAGACCCTGCTTCCTGTGCCCTCCAGCCGCCCTGGTCCGGCATCGGGTGGGGAGATGGCAGGACGCTCAGCTTTGCCCTCCGGACACCGACTGTTGCCCATGAATTCCCTCCCATGGCCCCACGGTCTACACCGGCTGCTCCCCCAGCCCGACTGAACCACACCTCCCCGGCTCAGGGAGCGTGGGCGACTCCCCTCAGACCCAGGCCCCCGTCCTGGCTTCTTCCTCTCCCGCACACACGCACACACACCCGTGCACACTCACACTCACACACACGTTCATACACACGCATACTCACTCATGCTCACCCACGGACACTCACCGCGCACACACGTGCACCCTTCTCTGGAACACGCGCCCCATCCCATGGCACAGGTGCTCAGCAAGTCATCGTTCAGCCGGCGGCTGACGTAACGGGAGAGTCTCAACTAAACACTTATAAAGCCACGTGCTCAAACGAGGATCCTTCAAAATTCTGTCTTCTCAGAAAGTCGGTTGTTTGGTCCCCGGGGGCCAACACGCTGCTGGGGTCCACCAAGGGCACGGCCAGGGTGCGTGCTGGGGCGGCCATCGACGGCCGCGTGACCGTGTCACACTCGGCTGAACAAGCACGTGTCCCGGTCCCTTGGGGTCGGCGGGTCAGCATTCGGGTGCTGGGGGCCACCGGCTCCTGCCTGAGAACACCTCCCCGTCCCGGCTGCTTCGCTTACAGTCGGCGGACAGACATCTTAGACGGCGGGACAGAGGGCGCAGTCGCGGTAACTGAGCACAGACGCGGCAGCCCTTCCTGGCCTCTGCCGCTCGGACACCAGTCCCGGGTGCCCCATGACCTGCGTTCCCGCGGCCTTCACAGCCGGGCACCGAGGGCATCGGGGGCACCAGGGCATCGGGGAGCAGAGCCACACCTGCCTCCGGAGCTGGCTACTTGCAACCCGCTGGGTGACCTGGGTCGTGGCCCTCCCGCCCTTACCCCTGGAGTCAGGACGCTGACGGCCGTGTCGGGGTCCGAGCAGGAGTCCCCACGTTTAGTGCCGTGCGTGGTCCTTGGGACGTCTTCCTGGCACCTGGAGTCTGGGTGCTGCTGCCCCCTCGGGCATCTTGGGGGGGCCGAGAGTCAGGGGTCCCACCCAGTGGGCACCTGCTGTGTACTCCGCAGTGTTGGCTCTACCCCTACTTCATCGTCACAGGACCCGCGAGTATTTCTGGGGAACTGAAGCCGCCCCCTTGGGTCTGTCACGGGGGCATCTTGTGTGTTTAGTGGACACTCACTTCATCAACACAGTGACTTTTTATTTTTTCATCTCTTTCTTTATTTAAGTAAATGCTATGCCCAATGTGGGGCTCAAACTCATGGCCCCAAGATCACAAGTCACATGCTCCCTGGCTGAGCCAGGCACCCCAACAGGGAGACCTGTAAAACAGTTTTCTAAACCCATTTAGGTGACACATTTCATTTCATTTGTAAATATACTAATTTCATATTAAGATGAAAAGTGCTCTTTTTATCTGGTTCTTTGCTTGATATTCAGGTATAAAATTTGGAAGATAAAGTTCAAATAAACATTTTATCCCAGTTAGTTGAGCGCCTTCCTCGGATGTTACGTTCCAGACCGTCAGTACAAATTTGACGTATCCGATTTTGTAAGGTGCTTGTAAGGAAGACATAAATCTCATAAAATATTCCTAAGTAACGAAGCCATATTTATAAACTGCTTGATTTAATACAGCTGATTTTTTTCTTTTTTAATTAATTTATTTATTTATGACAGTCACACACACACACAGAGAGGGAGAGAGAGGCAGAGGGAGAAGCAGGCTCCATGCACCGGGAGCCCGACGTGGGACTCGATCCCGGGTCTCCAGGATCGCGCCCTGGGCCAAAGGCAGGCGCCAAACCGCGGCGCCACCCAGGGATCCCTAAAGCTGATTCCTTAATTAGAGTTTTCCCACCACAGAATGATTGAGGCTCCGAGGGCTCATTGTCTGCCGCGGGGGCCGTCTGTCCGTCGTGGGACAGTTGGCCGTGTCCTGCCCTTCACCCCTAGATGCCAGAAACCCTCCAGGTTTCGACAATAAAAAATGTCCGTAGACATCACCAAATGTTCTGCCTTAAATATTTAAACAGGATTAAAACTTAATTAGCTGGCCCCTAAGTATTTTCTTAAGTCACAAGTTTTCTTCTTCAGATGCATCTAAAAATCAAAAGACGAATACTCCGGGGGTTGCCGAGCTTTGCTGCCCCTCATGCCCCTGGTGACCGAGAGGCCATAAAGCTCTGAGTCGGGTCTGCCCCTGGCTGGGGCCCTTCTGAGGACACCGAAGCAGCGCACCTGCCGACCGGCGGCCGGGGGTGGCCTCCCAGGTCACTGAAGTCGTGTCCCTGGGGCTTCTGGTCCGATGGGAATTCGGGGTAGAGGATCCATCGAGGGGGGACGCCCTCGGGAACGACGCTCCTGAGTGGGCACCACTGGCCGACCCTCCCGCCGCCTCCAGGCCCGCGTGCGCCTCCAGCGTGGGCCCCACGACCCCATCCCGTGAGTCCTTGGCCTCTTCCTGCCCACGTGACCGGACAGGTTTACAAGCTCTGAGCCAGATTTGTGTTGCTGTTGGGCCCAAGATCGCGAATCCGAGAAAACCACCGAGGAGCCGACACGGATGCAAGCCCACGAGGGTTTATTAACAAGCTTGAGCTTGGGTCCAAGTGCACCCGACACAGCGGAGCGGGGACTTGGACCCCGAGGGGGTTCCAGCTGGGTTTTTATGGGCTGGTCTAGGGTAAGGTGGGGGTTTTCAGTAAGGGCGGGGGTGTGAGAATCTCCAGTAAAGAGGTCTCAAAGCTCTTGCTTCCTTATTCTGATAAGGGCGTGCTTGGTGGGGTTTTCTGTAGCGGGGAAGGTGGATTCAGCACCTGGTCACGGCGGCCGGAGACGGCTGCCAAGGCTGCAATGGCTGTACTTGTGCCAATGTTGAACTTGAATGGCCCTAATCCTCTCGGCCTCCACACTGCCAGGCGCACAACATCCCAGAAAAACGGCCCCACAACCCCTGGTCACGCCCCCTCGCTCCTTCCGGTGCCCTCGGGGGTGCGAGGCTCCGCGTGGCCCTGCGTGGCCCAGCCGTCCCCCCCGCGGCGTCACACCCCCCGCCTGCTGGCGGCAGCCCTCCAGCTGGATGCCTGCTGCCCACCCCGAGTCTCCTTGGCCTCCCCCTCCTGGGACAACGTGCAATTCCAGGCACAGACTGGCTTCCTCTACGTCAGCCACTGGGGCGCCTGCTGGCTTCAGGGGACGGCACGGGACGGGCTCGGTCTGCGATCCAGGCTGCACCCTCGGCCTGGGGGAGGACGCTTGCGAGGCCTCTCGGTGGAAAAATAACCAGAAGAATACATTACTCCTTCTCAGATCATGCGTTTATCCCGATATGGCGGCCTTAACTCCAAACGTCCCGCCTCCCATCACACAACGTTGTTCTCGTACCGCGTCCTCCTCCCCAGGGCCCTCCTCTGTGACGAACCAGCTTCCCCCCGATGTTCTTTTCACTCCAATTGTCGTCGTGGGCATCGAGTGTAGATTACGAGGTCACCTGGCTGCTCTGTACTAGACGGCTACTGACCGTCACCCCGAGTCGCCTTGTCCACACACAAGGGCCCCGGGCCAGGCCCGGCCTCCCCTGCCCACCTCCCTCCAGCACCTGTGCAGCTTGTCCCCCAAACAAGTCCCCCTTGGCCCCACCTCCTGGAGGAGCAGAGCTGCTCACCTGGCTGGGCTTTCGCCTCAGCTGCAGGCAGGACACCTGCCAGACACCAGGTGAGGCCAGAAGGTGGCCCCACGGCTGTGCCTCACAGAGCATGACCCTTATTTTAAGGACAAAGGTGGTATCTTGTGGTTGAAGTTTTGTGTCACGCAAATGCGTAAACTCCAGGGAAGACGTCGGGTCCTCACGGGCTTGTTGCTTGGACGTCTTGTCGACCCCTGAACTTCACCCTGAAACCAGCTCAGCCGGGGAGTGGAAGACGTGCTGAGAACCTGCCCCAGTGAAACACCGCCGGGCAGGTCGGACGCCCGGCTCGGTGCTTCTCCAAAGTACGCGGCGAAGGCCACCGAGCCACTGAAGCCGCTCCGCTAGCTCCACCGCGGGCTTCTGAGCACCCCTGCTGTTCTCCGCCTTCGTGCCTCGTTCTTCTCGGGCCGATTGGGGCACACGGTTGTGGGTGCAGGGGTCGGGGCGGGGGGCAGGGAGCGGGAGCGAGGGCTCCGGGTGGGCATTGGCCGAGGGCGCTGGGCTTCCCGGGGCGGCTGCGGGCTGCCGACACCCTCCGGCCGGCTCCCAGCCCGTCTTTGCTTGCGGGGTTGGGGGTTTTGCTGCCTCCCCCCCAGCATCGCAGGCCACGGTGGGTCGGGGTCCAGAGGTTGGGGTCCAGGAGGCCGGGCACCTTTGGGTGGTGGGAGGGAGAGGCGCGCCCCACCCTGGACGCGCCTGGTCGCGAGGGGTCGCCAGCCTCGGGGTGCGCCCTCCATGCCGCCTCGCCGGGCTGGGGGCCCCCCAGGCACCTCGGGGCGGCCCTCCCGCTGGGCAGATGGGTTTCCTGGGCAGGAAGGGCGGACAGGATGTGGGACTTCCCGCAGCCAGCGAGCGGCCGCCCGGCCCGGCCCGAGCTCCAGGAAGCGGGGACCATGGCAGCAGCGGGAGGGCCGGGCCCAGGGCGGAGGCCGGCCTGCCCCGCTGACCCCACGCGGGTTCGCTCCCCGCTTCCCGGGTAGACGCTGATGCAGCGAATCAACCGAGGGGCGGGGTGGACGTTTGTCAAGGTCTGGCTAGAGACGTCGCCGTGCACACCCCCTCACACTCGGTCGTGTTTGGGGACGTGTGAGGAAGACGCGGCACGGTTCTCAGGCCACCTCTCCGCCCATCCTGTCCCGTGTCCTGACCCCACGGCGGGAGCAGCACAGCCGGGAGGGCGTGTGCTGATGACCTGGTCCGAGGAACGTGGCGGGGATGGAGGCAGGGCCAGGTGCCCGGTGCCCGGCGGCTGGGCGGGGGGGGGGCACCTGCAGGGACACCCGGGGCCTCCTGGCCGGCAGGCAGCCCGCGCACAACACGAGCCCGGGGGAGGCCGAGGAGCGCGCACCTGAGTCCTGGAGCCAAACTCGGGAGCAGCATGAGCAGCGCTTTGAGCAGATGCCACCCGGGCGCTGACTGCGGGGCTGGGGCTCCGGGGCTGGGGGCAGGGAGGAGAGGGGGCGGGAGGGGGCGGGAGGGGAGGGTGGGGGAGGGGGCGGAGGGGATGGGGGCAGGGAGAGGGAGTGGCGGGGAGGGGAGAAAGCCGGGAAGGGCGGGGAAGGAGCCAGAGGGAGCAGGGCGGGGTGGGGAGGGGCGGGAGGGGGCAGGTCCTCCGGCCCCAGCGCTTCCCCCAACACTGAGGTCCGCTGCCCTCAGAGGTGGGCCCCGGGCAGGCCTCACGGCTCTTCGCAGACTTTTGTCGCCATCCACGACCGACCCCGACCGTGCTCCGCTCACCACGTGCTGGTGCGTCGGGGGCCTCACTCCACGGGGCCCTCCCAGCCTCACTCCACGGGGCCCTCCCAGCAGAGCCCACCGCGGCCCTTTCCGCCCGGGGCCGGTCCAGGAGAGCCGCTGCGTCATTTCTGCGTCATCACCGCGTCATCATCGCGGCATCTCCACGTCGTCACCACGTCATCACTGCGTCATTTCTGCGTCATCACCGCATCATCACCGCGGCATCATCACGTCGTCACCGCGTCATCACTGCAGCATCTCCGCATCCTCACCGCCACATCTCCACGTCACCACTGCGTCATCACAGCATCATCACCCCGGCATCACCGCGTCACCACCGCGTCACCACCGCGGCATCTCCGCGTCGTCACCGCGTCACCACCCGTCACCACCGCGTCACCGCATCACCCCCGCGCCCTCTCGGCGCCCAGCTCCCACCCCGCTCCCGCGCAGGCCTCCTCACCCGGCACCTGGCAGCGCCCCGGGGGCAGCCCCTGAGCCGCCCCAGCCGTCCTCAGCGGAGGCGCCGTCCCTGGGGTCGCGCCAGGCTCTGGGCCCGCGGGTGATGCTGACCCGAGTGGGCCTCGCGGCCGGGGCGGGATGGACCCGACGCTCTGCCCGCCCTCCCGCAGCCCTGCCCGGGCTGTCTCCCTTCGGGTCCACGCTCCGCGGTCGGGGAGGCTGAGGCAGGAGCGGCACAGTCTCGGGGTCACGCAGGCACGACCCACTTGGGAGCGTGGCCACCACCTCCCAGCGCCCCGCGGCTCACCTGCACCGGCACCTGCTCCGGGACACGGTGACAGGGCTGCCCGCCGGGGGGCTGGGGCAGAGGGTCCCCGACCTGCCCGAGGCCCCGCGGGGTCACAGGTGCCCAGAGGGACCCGCCGGGGGGCTCCTGCCCCGGCCCCAGCCTCGGCGCGGCCCAGGCCCCCAGATGGTGCGCCCCGGGCGGTAGACGGCAGGCGGAGGCCCGGCGGGCAGGGCCGTGCAGGGCGCGAGGGGGGCGCGGGGCCGGGGCAGGGGCTTCCCAGGACAGCAGCCGCAGGCCGCGGGGTGGGGACTCCCAGGAGGGGCGAGCCCAGGGCAGCGGGCAGCCGGGGAGGCACCCATGGCGCCGGGGCCTCCCTCCCCGCGGTGCTGTTCCCCGTGGGGCGTCGCAGAGGCGGGAGCAGCCTTGCAAAGCGCTAGGCCGCGGCCTGGGAGAGCCCCGGGGCCTCCGTGGGGCGCTGACCCGCCGACCCGTTCTCCTCCGGTCCGTCCGGGGCACGGGCCTTACACGCAGCGGCACGCGGGCGGCGTCGAGGGCCATCGGCCACGTTCAGCTTTCTCTGGGACTTGCTTTTCCACGGGCGGGCAGCTGTCCGCGGCCCACACAGGCTGCCTGGCCGGCGTCGTCCTCGCGGGCTCCGAGCCAGGACCGGCGAGCACCGGGCGGGTCTCAGCAGCTCCGGGGCGCAGGTGACCCACTGTCTGGGCGCTGAGCCGCCTCCGGAGCGAGGAGGAGCTCGAGGGTCCTCAGGCGGCTCCCGAGCCCGCAGCCTTGAGCTGGGCTGGCCCAGGACGCCTGCCTGGTCCCACGGTGACCTGGGGTGTGACCCTGTGTGGCAGCCCGCGCCCTCCTGCCCCGCGCCTGCCCCACTCTCCCCGCGGCCCACGTGGGCATGGCAGGCGCGACTCAAGCGCAGCAGGGAGAGCGGGCTGGGCGGGCGTGGGTGCAGCCCCTCCGAGCGGGCCCCTGCGCAGGGCCCGTGTCGCTGTTCTGCAGACGCTGCCCCGGGCCAGCCGGAGTGGGCCTCCCCGCCTCACCGTCGCCGCGGCCTCCAGGCAGAAGGCTTCTCCAAGGAAGCCCCTTCCCCGCTCCTGCCCCGTCACAGTCCAGGGCCCTGGTGGGTCTGAGGTCTCGGCAGCGCCCGCTCTGGCCTCGCCGGCCTCCCAGCCCCGGCTCCCGACCGCCCTGCACCTCACGGGGCTGCTGTGGTGCAGACCGGGGGCCCCGGGCTCCAGGGACAGTCCTGTCACTACTCTGCTCTCAGCGAGCATGGGCCCTGGGGGTGCCCAGCTCCGTGTGGCACACGCTGCCCACCCGGGGGACACGGGGCAGGCGTCCGAGGCTGAGGGCTCTGGGCGCACACAGGGTCCGAGGGGCTGGAGCTCCATGTGGCTTCCGGTCCTGGCACCGTCGCGCCCCGCGCACTGCAGGGCATCGGGGAAGTTCGCGGAGTTGTGGGATGTGCACCTGATGGAGGGAGAAGGGGCAGCGTCCCGGACCAGAGCGCGGCCTCAGCAGCGCTGGTACCACAATGACCACGGGGACGCCGAGGTGGGGTCCCGGGCAGGTGGGACGCCCTGCGTGGACGCCCCTGGAGTGGCTGTGGCAGCGCCCAGCGTGTGCTCCCGCCCGTGCTGTGCTGTGCAAGGATTCCCTCCGTGGCCGTGGCGCCCTGGCCTCGGGGGTGGCACGGGCACATGTCTCTGCTCGGCGAGGTCCCGGAGCCCCCTGCGGCACCCGGCGTGGACGGACTGAGGCCGTGAGCTCTGCGGTGGGGGCGGCACCCTGCAGCCGTGCGGGGACGCGTGGGGGCTGTGCTGCTGGAGGGGACGGTGCTGTCGGGTTCCCTGGTGCGTCCCCGCACCACAGCGCTCCCGGGCGGGCGAGGTCGCCTCTACGACGCACCTGCAGGCGTCGCACACTTGACTCAGGGGAGCTCGCGTGAGAGTGCCCAGAAATACGACGTCTTCCTGGTCCCCGTGGGCGCCGCGCAGACGCCGGCCGGTAGCTGCTAAGACTCCAGCGCGATCCCTTTGCTGCCGAGTCTTCCTGCGGGAGAACCTCTACACTCGGAGTAATGATTCTGGACGGTGTATCTAACCCCCCTTGGCGCAGGGAGCGCGTGACGGTCTCTCCTAGTTGGGCAGGTGCACACGCGGGCCGCCCACGGGGCTGGTGTCGGCGCCGCTGGGCCAGGAGCTCTGTTTGTTCTCTGATTTAATCCCGCGACGCTCAGGCCGACCCTGAATCACGGGGGATCCCATGCGGGGACCTAGGAGCTCGCCAGGCGCAGTCGTGTCCCGGGGTTGCGCAGCGCGTCCATCCTCCAGCGACGAGGTCAGGGCGGGGCAGGGCCGGCTCCGTCCCAGCCCCGGGGCCCCGGCTTTGGACGCTCCTGGGCTGGCGGCTGAGTTGCTGCAGCGTCGCTCGCCGTCCTCCGTGTTGCTGTGCGTCTGTCCCGACATCCCCTGTGCAGGGACCCATCGAGTTGCAGTAGGGCCGCCTTGCTCCAGCGTGACCTCTCCTCGACCTCCGCTGCCCGCAGGACCCCATTTCCAATCAGGGCACCTGCTGAGGTGCTGATTCGCGTGTGGGGCACGACCGACCGGGCCCCAAACCAGGGAATGGCGCTGGCGAGGGGCTGAGGCCCGGACGGTCTGCTGCAGACGCTGAGGCAGTGGGGTCACCTGGAGGGGCCTGCCCGTCCGGGTCTGGGGCTCCCCTCCCCGTGGGGTCCACCGCGGTCGCTGGGATGGGCTCCCGGGTGAGCGAGCACTGCCCTGACCCCGGCGCCCTGGTGAGGTCACCAAGCGTCCCAGCGACAGGAGTCAGGACGGATCGGGAGGTGCTGGGCGCCGAATGCTCCCCTGCCGACCCCCGGCTAAGAGTCCAGGCAGGCCGGGGCCTTGGCTTGCGCTCGCCTACCCGGTTGGGTCCAGGATTTACCCAGGTCCCTGCCACGCACTCCGCCTGCCCTCCACTACCCAGGACATGGTCGCTAACATGGTGTCAGACCCACGACTCTAGGGCAGATGCGCTGTCCTGCTGCTTATAGAGAGAGCCGGGGGCACCCGGGGGCCCAGCGGTTTAGCACTGCCTTCGGCCCAGGGCGTGACCCCAGGGTCCCGGGATCGAGTCCTGAGTTGGGCTCCCCGCAGGGAGCTTGCTTCTCCCTCTGCCTGGGTCTCTGCCTCTCTCACTGTGTCTCTCGTGAATAAATAAATCTTAAAATAATAAAGAAAGCCAGCTGTACATACATGGTGTTTGGAGCTCTTTTCAACTTGAAAGTAAATCTTAAATAATTCGATACAGAGGTTTGACATAGAATTGGCATATAAAACCACAGTTCCAGGTACATGACATAATTCAATTCACATTTAAAAATTCAAAGTTTTAATTAAATTCAAAGTTGGTTTGAAATCGGGATGCCTGGGCAGCTCAGAGGGTCAAGTGTCCGACTCTTGGTTTCGGCTCAGGTCGTGAGCTCGGGGTCATGAGATCGAGCTCCGCGTCCAGCGTGGGGTCTGCTTGAGGTTCTCTCTCCCTCCCGCCCCCTCCACCCCACCCCTGCTCACCCGCGTGCACGCTCTCTCTCTCTCTCTCTTTCTCGCTCGCTCTAAAATAAATAAACATCTTTAAGATTAAGTCGATATTAACTTGACCTTTAGGGATTGAAGAGTCAGGAAGGAGATCAATTGCACTCTCCCCACCGTGTCCGTGAGGCGTCTGCAGAGAAGCCAACAGGAGGTGTGCGTGAAGACTAAGAGAGAGAATTTAAATGAATCGTGGCTGTAAATTCCCGAAGTGTGACCTACAGATCCAAGCCACTCAACGAACCCGAAGCCGACTACCCGAGAACTCCGCAGCAAAGCAGGTCACCGTCCCAGCTCGTCGCTGGGGACTCAGGCTGGAGCACCCAGCAGGTGCATCTTTGACAACAGGTGAGCAACGATAAATCTTTATCCAAAAACAAAAATCCTTCCAGAAAAAGTACGTGAAATAAAGATTTTTTTTTTCCAGACTAACGAAAGCCGAGAAAACTCTGCAGACCTAAGCCCGTGGCATTAGTGGAAGTGCTCTCTAGTCAGAAGGAGCGTACAAAAAAAAAATTAAAATTAAAATTAATTAAAATCTTAAAAAAATTTAAAAAATTAAAAAAAATTAAAAAAAAAAAAGGGAAGGAGCATGATGCCAGCTGAGATTCTGAACCTGCAGGAAGGATTATCTGTGAGCGAACAAGGACAACAAGGTGTGTGATGGGAACAGGCCCGTCGCCAATAAACCTAAGGTCAAAAGTAAGATGTGGACATACCTGACAGCTTAAAGCAATGCTGACGACCGGACTGTGGGGTTTACAGATTGTTTGGAGATAAAATCTGAGAGGACGCGGTGGCAAGGGCCGGAGAGGGGAAGGGAACGTGCTCCCGACGTGAAGCGTTTCACTCTTGTCGGAAAGCAGACGGGGAAACACCAAAGACACGCGCTGGGAAGCTCGGAGCCACCGCCGGACGGGAAAACAGAAACACGCCTCCCACACAGACGACGGGTAAGAAAGGAAGAGGCCCTCTTAACGGAAGCTCAGCCAAGGAAGCGGCGGGGAGAGAAGAGCCGAGAACGGGTGGAGCAACGGAAAGCGAGGGGCAGCCGAGTAGATGGAAGCCCAAGCGCGTCGAGTCACGGCAACCAGCTGGAAGTCGGATGTTCTTAGGTCGCAGAAAAATAAGACGCAGCACAGGACACCAGAATTTACACGGAGACCTAGAGAAGCCAATACCGTTTCTAGGAAGAATAGTCGGAGGATTTACACTACGTGGGGTCAAAACTGGCCGTGACGCCAGTGGAAGCCGTCGGCTGAGGACGGACGCGGAGGCCGGTGGGCAGGTGGGCACGTCCAGCCCGCACCTGCGGGCGACCGCGGCCCGGACACCGACCCCGGCAGGGAGCAGCACGCGGAGCCGGGGCGCTGGGCAGCCACACGCACACACGCACGCCGTCGCTCCCACCACGCGGAACCGTCGATTCAAAATGTGCAAAGCCGCTGAACCTGGAGAAATTCCAGAAGAAACGGAAGACAACCCCCGTGACCTTGTGGAGGAAGAGGTTTCCCAGATATGCCACCGAGAGCACCATGCCTGAAAGAAAAGACGGACGCGTGTGGCTTCGCCGAAACCAAACACTGCGGCTCCCTGAAAGACGATCAAGAGAAAAATGAAAGAAACCGTAAAAGCGGAAAAGGAAACGTAAAAGAGAAAAGTTGTAAGTTGGTAGAAAATAGTTGAAAGACGCGCATCTCAGATAATAAGAATTTTATCCTTTATCCATGATGTGCAAAGAGCTCCGACCAGTCCCAAACCGGGTGAGCAGCCTGGGGCGTGAGGCTGAGGGGACGTTCACCGCGGGGGCCAAAGCGACAGAAACAAGTGCGTGGAAACGTGCCCAACAGCGCTGGTGGCCGGAAGTCCAAGTCAAACCTGCGAGGCCCCTCCACGTGCATGGGCCCCACGGGCGGCTCGAAGGCGTGAACCAGGACAGCACAGAGCTGCTGAAACGTGGAGGAGGGGGTTTCCGCGTACTGCTCACGAGGGTGCTCACGAGGGTGCAGGGGCCGGGCCTGCGAAGCGCGACCCGCCGTCTCCCCCCACCCACCCCGGCTCTGCGAGGGTCGCTTGCTCCTGCCCCCGGCGCTCCTGCACGTTGGTCAGAGTCCCCTTGCATCGCCGCAGCCACCCCTGTAGCCCGTCGGTAACGTCCAGTGAGCGGCCGCTCCCCATGTGGCCTCATGGCCAGGCCAAGGCCGGGTGTCCCTGGAGCTCAGCAACCAGGCCAGCGGGAGCTGGGGGACAGAGACCCACTGAGACCCAGGACTCCTTGGGGCTCGGAGGGACCAAGGCCGGGAGGGAAGACCCCAAAGGGCTCCTGCCCCGTTTCAGTGGCTGGGCCGTCGTGTCCACCCCAACGGGCAGGCGGCCCCGCCCCGGAGCCTCGGGGGCCGGACCCCACGGCTGGGCCGCACGGCGGCTGGAGCCACCAGGCTCACCTGCAGGCTTCTGGATCCAAACGCCACGCTCCAGGTGTGCTCCTGCGTGGGACCCAGTGTCCCCCGCCGTGTGGACCCCACCCCGTCTGACCACTGCATTTGGGGCACACGTCGCACGCGGCTTCATAGGGTCACCCCCGTAGAGGAGTCGGCCTCGGGATGGATCTACCTCGGGCACTACCCCCGATGTGGGTGGCGACTGGCGGGACTGCGGCGCTTGGTGCTGGACGGGTCCAGGCCCGGGTGGTGGGGCCGCGGCGGGTGGGCTTGCAAGGAGGCGGTGACCTTGGGGTCATGCGTTGAAGCCTTCACTCCGGGGGCTGCGTCGGGAGTGGCCGGGGTCCGTGCAGTCCCGAAGGTAAGACCCTCCTGCCGTTAGCGCCCGCGGGGGGTGGGGCTCTGCTTCTCTCCACGCGCGCACGGCCAGAAGCCGCGGTCCAGGCTCCAGGCTCACCTGCCGGTTCCTCCGTGGACGCCCGGCCTCCGGGCCCTGAGGGGTGGAGCGAGCCGCTGGGCTGCGGTGCTCGTGGTGGCGCCGGCGGACGGACGGACGGACAGACGGAGGGGGAGGCCCGAGCGTTGGGCAGCTGGGCTCCGCCGCTGGGCCGGAGGCTGACCGCAGGGGGACGCCCCGAGGGTGTCGTGCTGAGCGCCAGAGGCCAGCCGCCGGGCCGCGTGTCGGGCAACTGCTCACACGAAGCGCCCGTAGCAAGCGGCTCCCCGGACAGAATCCTTAGTGGTCTCGGGACGTGGGGCTGCTGGAGACGCGCCCTGGGCTTCCCTGGAGGGTGGTGGAAGTGTTCCAGAACCACAGGACCGGCCTCGCCGCACGGCGGGGCACCAAAGCCCCTAATGCGTCGTTTCATGTGCCTAGTTTTGTGCTGTATGGATTGCACCTCAAAAAATCACTTAAAAATTTTAATATATGGGTCAAAACCCGGGCTTGCTGCCCATTAACCATGGTCTTTGGGCATTACGACGTCTACACTGGTCCCTGTGCAGAGCGGCATCCCGGAGACTGCCCCGCCTCCCTGCACCCCTGCCTGAGCTCCCCGACCCCCTGCCCCACCTCCCTGCACCCCTGTCTGAGCTCCCCAACTCCCTGTCCCACCTCCCTGCACCCTTCCTGAGCTCCTTGACCCCCTGCACCTCTGTCTGAGCTCCCTGACCCCCTCCCCACCTCCCTGCACCCTGCCTGAGCTCCCCGACCCCCCTGCCCGTCTCGCCTCCCCACTCCCTGCTCGAGCTCCCCCACCACTGAGGGCCCTGCCCCCCAGCCTGCTCCGCGCTGGCGCTCCACTGAAGGGTCGCAGGCTGCAGCGCTATGCGGCAAGGTCTGGGGAGCCTGCGCACGTGGGGTCCGTCGGGCAGCCTGCAGGCTGCAGCGCCCTGAGCTCCACAGAGCTGCGCAGGGAGGTCTGAGCGAGAAGGGGAAACAGCTGCGCTGAATCTCAAAAAAGATGTTTCTGTGAAAATCTAATACAAAGGCAAGGCTGGGCCAGGCGGGGGCGGGGGGCGGGGGGGCGGAGCTGGCCCGGGCCTCCCTGAGCCCCCAGCACCACCCAGCCTGGCGGCTTAGCCGACCTCCGGGGCTGGGGCTTGCAGGCCGCTGGCCAGCAGGGAAGGCGGCCACACGTCGTGGGAGTCGGCCCCTCGGAGGGAGGGACGGATGCTTAAGCCTCAAGCGCAGTCACTGACTTTGAGGGACCTGCAAGGGGCAGCCTCGGGTGGGACCCTGGAGAGCGCGAGCTGATGGCCCAGGGCGGGTGGACCCAGGGCGGGTGGACCCAGGGCGGGTGGACCGCCGTCGGGGACCACGCGCTGCCGTCGGTGCTGTGAGGAGTGTCACACGCGACCGAGAGCCGCCCCGGGAGCCAGGGTCCGCCCACAGCCTGCCCCGTGTCCGCCCCGTGTCCGCCCCACGGGCTGCCTTCCACTCGGGGGGGGGCTTTCCGGGAGCATCTGAGAACATCTGCGAGGTGGAGGGATGTTTCAGAGCCGCTTAATTGCGCGCGTCTTGTGTGTGTCCTACGACACTATTAGCAGAGTGCAATTAAAGGGAATTCAATTTAGATCAATTTGGCAAAACTTTCCTGAGGGCCCACTCCAAGGCCGGTTGTGAAAAGGCCGAGATGAACAGCTCAGAAGGAAACGTATGTCCTTTTGAATTTCAAATGATCGGTTTGGTATTAGGCACAATAGAGATTCTGTTATCACTCATCCAAATAATCAGAACTAATTTAGGATTTGATGGCAAGCCGTCAGTTGGTGCGCGGGAGACAGGGAGAAACCATTAACTGTGCCTAGAAACGCGGTTGCGTTGAACTTGTGCCGTTTAGAAAAAAGTGAGCTTTGTCCGGAGGCCGAGCGGTTCCGAACCGCGGGTTACAAGCGGGGCTTTCCTGCGGCTGCGCGGGGGCCCCTTCCCCGGGGGAGCGACACCGGGAGGGGCGCAGGGGTGGGCGTCCTGATGACCCGTGGGCTGGGGCCGTGACTGCCTCCTTGGCTCTGCCCCGGGGCTCCCGGGTCCACCCGGGGACAGGCAGTGATGCTCCCACCTGCCTCGGTATCCCCAGTGCAGACGGCGGGGTCCTCCAGGTGCTGGGCAGGGTGAGGCCCTCCCGAGTGTGGCCTGCGTTGGAACCACAGTCTGCCTCCCCGCCGACCCCTCCACCCACCTGCACCCCAGATACAGTGGGGTCCCCCGAAGGCTGGGCTCCAGGGCGCGCCCTTTCTCACCGTGATGGGGGTGGGGGCCCTTGGCACACACAGACCCGCAGGGCCAGGGCCCCACGCGCGGCCGTCCTCTCCCGCCCACCTCGTGGCTGGGTGACGCCGCAGGAGGCCGACCCGGGGCGCGGCCAAGGCCAGGAGGCCCACGGGAGGAGGTGCCGGCTGCTCCGGGCCCCCGGGCCCCCTCCCCAGACCCAGTCCCACCATGGCTGCCCCGTGCCCACCCTCTCGGCTGCGCCCCGTGTGCCCTCGCTGCCCACGGATTAGGACTGCTGGTCGGGCTCCAGCAGAGGGCGGCCCACGGGGAGGGGAGGGGAAGAGAGGGGCCCCCCGACCTGCCCTCCCTCCGAGGGTCCCTGCGCCCCCAGCCCCCAACCTGCCCTCCCTCTGAGGGTCCCTGCGCCCGTGGCCCCGGGGCAGGGTGTCTCGGCTCCCGCACAGCTTGGGCGCCCTCCTCGCAGCCCCGACCCCCAACGCCCTGTGCCCCGCGTGTGGGCCCCGCGCCCTGGCGGAGGCTTGTACCGGGGCGGTGGGAGGGCTGAGGCCCGTGCTCCGGGGCACACGGCAGGCGGATCGGACACGGTCGGTCCTGCTGCGGGGATCCCCGGGTCGGGCCGTGCTCCCTGTGAGCCCACGACCCTGGGACCGACCCACGCCGGCGGCTCCACGTGGGACACGCGTGTGCAGCTCGATGTGCGGCGGCCTAGAGCGTGGGCTTCGGGGACAGTCTGGGTGTCCTGCCTGAGACACTTGGCCGCTTCGGGGGAGGCCTCGCCTGAGTGCCACGGGGCCCTCGGACGGCTCGGCCTCGCGCATGCCCACGCTCACACGCACGCTCACACGCACGGCCGTACTCACATGCACTCATGCTCATAGCACACTCACGCTCACACACAACCACGCTCACGCACTCACACTCACGCTCACACGCATGCTCACATGCCCACTCACCCTCACACGCACACGCACACGCATGCTCACACTCACACGCACACCCACGCTCACACACAGGTGCTGGGCTGCAAGCGCCTGTGCCCAGAGTGTGCCCTACACCCTGCCGGCCAAAGATGAGCGGAGGCAGCAACCCCTCAGAATCAGGGCGAAGCAGGCTGAGGGCTCCTATGGGGTTTCCTGTGGGGCTCAAGGGGCAGACAGCACCCGGCCTTCCCAGGCTCCACCCCCGGGGCTGCAGTCCCCCGTCCTCCCCGCCCCTCCATCCCAGGACAGTGCCTGTCACCGGTGGCATCTCCCCGGTTCTGGGGGCCCCGGGGCTGCCTTCATCTCCAGGCCTGCGTGCCTCCCGCAGGACAAGGGCATCCCCAGGGCAGCACAGGGCCGAGCCACCAGGCGGCCCGTCCCCACCCCGGGCTGCATCTGCCCCAGGAGCCACGGAGGACACGCAGGCGTTTGAAGCGAGTGGCTGGCGGTGGGGGGCAGGCGAGGCCGACAGCTGGTGAGGGTGGGCACCTCTGTGGAAGCAATCAGCCTGGAAGACGGAGGTGAATCAGGCTCTCCGGGGTCAGCCGCCCGTGCGTCCCGGAAGGCCTGCGCGCGCCCATGTGTCCTCGTCACTCAAAGGGCCCAGCCCCTGGAGGCAGGAAGCCGCCGCAAGTGCTGGTGTGTCCGGGGGTATTTAGATCAAAGGCCCGCAGCTGGACGCGGGGGGCGGGCACGCAGCAGCTGCCCACGGCCTCCTCCCCCCGCGCCCGCCCCGCTGGGGGGTCCCTGTGGGTGGCGTGTGGGGCTCCGTCCCCGTGCGGGGAACCTGAGTGTCAGGCCCATGTCCAGGCACCTCCTGGACGCCCAACCAGCCCCACAGCACAGAGTCTGGGACGTGGCCACAGGCTGAAGGGGCCACACGCCCCGTGTGGGGGCCACGAGGAGGGGAGCCCAGCCCCCTTCAGGGGCGGCAGGGGTCTCGGCAGGCCTCAGGCGCCGGGGCGGTGTGGGGCCAGGGGTGCCAGGCACACTGCTGGCTGCCTGTGAACGAGCATCGGGGAGGAAGGACATAAGTCACTTCCTTCCAGACCCGGCTCCAGACTCTGATCAGCTCCTGGGAGGGATCCAGTGGCCACCGGTGTCCCCCAGGAGCAGCGCCGGGGGGGCCCCGGGCAGGGACCCCACACCCCGAGGCCCCGCGCGAGAGCCGTCCTAGGAAGCAGGGATGCCGCGAACCGGGCCAAGCCTCCGTGTCTCTGCGGGGGAGCCTGGGGCTCGCAGCGGGAGTTCGTTTTGCAGGGTCACGCGCCTGCACCCCCAGAGCCACCGTCCAGGCCACAGGGGCCCGGGAAGCAGCTGACGGGGGCTGGAGGCCCCGGTGGCGGCGGCCCTGAGCCACGCTGTGCCCGGCGCTGCGGCCAGTGAGTCCTGCCCAGTGCACAGGGGCCGGGGAGGCTGGGGGGACGAGGGCGTCTGCAGGGTGCAGGATGCGGGGAGGGGCTCCGGGCAGGGGTCCCTCTGCGTCTCTGCTCCGGGAACCTGGTGCCCCGGGGGCAGCTCTCAGGGCCGTGCGGGGACCCCAGCCGGGCCCAGGGGAGAGCCCGAGTCCCGGGGCAGGCCTGGAGCCCGAGGGGTGGGCCGCGTCCTCCCACGGCCCCCAGCAGCCTCCGCACTGGAGGGGACATGCACTGGAGGGGATGGAGCACAGGCCGGAGCTGGAAACGGGCCCCACGAGGGGGACACGGGGACCCGGCCGACACGGCCACGTCCGCACGGCTCCGGGCACAGGTGGGGGACCTGGCTCCCCGTGCACGTGCCACGGGGCCTGAGGGACCATCCAGAACTCGGCGTCTTCAATCCTCCACCGTCCATGAGGTCGGAGAATGCAGCCCCCGAGCTCACGCCCCGACACCCGCCTTCTCCGGCAGCAGCTGCTGAGCTGATGTGACCCCAAAGTCGTCCCCTACCTCCAGCCCCCGACCTTCCTCCAGCAGGACACGGCTGTCGGGCTTCAGGGGCAGACTCCACACACTGGGGTGTCACGGTGGCCCGAGGGTGAGCGGCCGGGGGACAGGCTGGTGCTGAGCCGACGCCGTGTCCCCGTGAGGAGCCACCAGGCTCAGCCTCCAGGCCCCGACGCCCACCCCGCGGTCTGGCCCCTGCCGGTGTCCGCTGACCCCCGGCGAGCCTCCGTTTACCCACTTGCTGGGCCGAGCGAGGTGCCCTCAGCGCTCCTGGGGGCAGGGCCACGTGTCCCCTGCACGGGGCTGCGGTGGCACCTGGCTTCCACCCATGTCCCGCTAGAGCCCACGTGTCTGGGCGATGGGCCTCCACCATCCACCCCGGCGGGCACCCTGTGGGGTCACGAGCCCCACAGCCGGGCTCCGGCCTCCGGAGGGCCCTGAGCCCAGTTCGGATCCTGCCGGCCTCCTCTCAGGGCCTCCTCTCGGCAGCGCTGACCCAGACGTCTGCGCCGTGTGCATCTGTCCACGCATGTGTGCAGCGGGGGCGGCTGGTGATGTTAGTGCTGGGCTTCCGGGGTGGAGACACGCCCAGGCACACGCGTGTGTGAGCACGGCACACAGCACGCGGCCCACATGTGCGGCGACAGGCCACCGTCACCGCGCATGTGCTGGAACCCAATACGCAGGTCGGCCGTGGACGGCGAGGACGGTCACAGCCCGGTCACGACACGGCCCTCCGCAGGGCCTGGGTCCCCGTGTCCCCTCCCTGAGCGGGCGGGGGAGGCCGGGGAGAGGCTGCGGCTCTGCTCCCCCGGAGCTCGTGCACACGGGCTGGGGCGCGGGCCCGATGGGCTGTGCAGCCCCCAGCTCATGGGCGACGCGGCCACCGCCAGGCGCACGGCTCCTGGGATCTGCTCCTGCGCAGGACGCCCCGGGGGGACCCACACCAGCCCCCCGGCCCCCCCACGCCCCGGGCGCGCTCGGCATCGGGGGCTGCCCCAGAGCCCGGGTGGCTCCCCCCGGGCCATCGGCGGGCAGGTCGTCCCCCCCATGCCGGCCCCTGCAGTGCAGAGTCGCGGCGGGGAGGCCAGGGGGCCTTGACGAGGGGCCTTGACGAGGGCGCTAATTGCCGCGGCGACATGTGGCGGGTCGTCGGAGCCTCGGGCTCACGTTGACGGGGAGCATCGCCCCGTCCCCTGCAGTCCAGCCGGAGGGCTCCTGCGGAAAGAGCTGCGGGCGCTGCGTCTCCATGGCAGCGGGCGGATTTGGCAGGAGGGCCGCGCGGCAAGGGGACGGTGACAAAGGATCTTTGATACAGAGGCGCACGAGGGCCGAGGTCCAGGAAGCCCGTTTCTAAAGGCCGCCCAGCCTCCGAGCGGAGGCCCTTGCTTCAGCCTCTGAGTTAGCTTTTGTTACCGAGGCTCCCAAGGCCCCGCCGCCCGGTCACGTGGGGCCCCCGCTCTGTCCCCGAGCCAGGCCTTTTGTCCGGGTCACCTGCCCGGCTCAGCTGGCACTGGCACGGCCTGTCGCCACCGCGTACAGAGGCCGATTTAGCTCCAAGCGGGTGCCCGGTGGAAGCAGAGGGGCCTGCGGGCAGCTCTGGGTGTCCCCCCGCCGCATGACCAGGACCGGGACCGGGACCAGGGTGACGGCGGCGAAAACAGGAGTCACGAGCCTCCAAGGGCGCCTCCCCCGCGGCCTCAGCGTCCCCGGTCAGGCCGACAGCCTGTGGTTCCCAGGCTCAGACTCCGCCCCGTGCCCAGCGCGGCCCCAAGAGCACTTCCTACAGAACACGGCCCTCCCCTGTGCAGCACGAGGGGCCAGCCTCCGCCTCCTGGCCTCTGCCTCCTGGCCTCCCCCTCCCAGCCTTACCCTCCTGGCCTCCCCTTCTGGCCTCTCCCTCCTGGCCTCCCCCTCCCAACCTCTCCCTCCTGGCCTCCACCTTCCAGCCTCTCCCTCCTGGCCTCCCCCTCCCGACCTCTCCCTCCTGGCCTCCACCTTCCAGCCTCTCCCTCCCGACCTCTCCCTCCTGGCCTCCCCCTCCAGGCCTCCCCCTTCCAGCTTCTTCCTCCAGGCCTCCCCCTCCTGGCTTCCCCCTCCCGACCTCTCCCTCCTGGCCTCCCCCTCCAGGCCTTCCCCTCCTGGCCTGCTTGCTCCCGCTGCACAGCCCAGCCCCTGGCTTCCCTCCATCCATGTGGGGGTTTCCTGCTGTGGCTCTGGGGGTGGGGAGTGGGGCCCCGAGACTGTGTCTCCTGGAGACAGGACCCTCCCAAGGTGCGTTGTCCCGATGGTTCATGGAGAAACGAGAGCCTCCAGAGGCGGCCGGAGTGTGGGGACGCGCCCCAGCAGGCGGGAACAGGACGGGAGGGCCTGGGGCAGTGCTCTGGGCTGAGGAGGCCTGTGAGTGCCAAGGCCGAGGGGCCGCGGGGGTCGACCCCAGCCTCATGGGCTCCGGGGAAGGGGCGACGGGGGTGGGGTGGGGGGAAGTTGAGGCGGGAGCCAGAGGGCGGCCGTGTCGGGGTGCGGGGTGGGATGGGGGCACTCACGCACCAGCCTCCGGTGGGAATGACGAGAGTGCAGACCCCAGGGAAGCCCCTCGGAGGCGCCGGCCTGCTCAGGGCCGCTGACACGAGGCCCCACGCCGCCCCGGGGCCACGGAGGAAGTGCAGTCCCGACCCGAGTGCCCTGGCTGTGGGGGACGCCCGGGGTGACACCTCCCCTGGGGCCTCAGGGTCGCGGGCTGACGAGGACAGGTCCCGCTCCCTGGGGTCTCCATGAGCTCTACTGTCCTCACCACCCTCACCACCCCCGGAGAGAAGGGGGGCAGGGGTGGCCAGGGCCCCCTGTGGGGTTGGCCAGGGCCCCAGGGCTGCCCAGAGGCCCAGGGACCAGCCAGGTGCCCGTGGGAACACACGCTCCCCAGGAAACGGAGCAACCAACCCTCTAGACCACGGCCCGAGCCCAGAGCTGGGGGGAGGCGAAGCCCCGAAAGCTGGCGTCACCTGCTCCTGGGCGGGAGGCCCGCGGCTGGCAGGACCGGAGCACGGGCCGCGCGAGGAGGCTGCGGGGGTGGGCGGGGTGAGGGCCTCCGGGCTGGGCGCCCCGGGCCCCGCGCACCACCTCGGGCCTCAGGGTCTGCCGGTTCCTTCGAGGGCCTGGCTGGTGCGGCTGCCGTCCTGGCCACGACGTCCCTGCCCAGCGGACGGAGGCTCCCCGGGCCCGGCGCGGCGGCAGCGCCTTCTCCCGGCCGCCGGGACCCTGGAGCCCCGGCCCAGACTCCGCGGGCGCCCCCGGCTCACGTAGCCGGCCCATCATTGTTCTCTGACGCAGGCTTGTATTAACTGTTATTAATGTTACAGTATTAAGAACAGATGAAACATCAATCGAGTCAGTGGGGTGTCCTTGGGGGTTACGCACGGAATATGTTGAAAGGACTTTTTAAATGTCTTTAAACTCAAGCTCCAGATGGTGGCCAAAGATGCGTTGAGGGCGTTCTGTGTAAATCAAAAGGGGTAACAACAGAAATAAAAACAACAGCAACCAAAGAGGCACATGAGTGAATCTGTGTCATGATCCATTTATTCATTAATGCGAAGAACATGGCTCTGCGGGCGCGAGAATGGGGTGAGGAATAATCTACCTAAGAACGCACTCAGCCACGGGGGCAAAGACGCGTACGTTAGAACCACAAAACGTCGCTCAGAGAAAGCGAAGATACAACCTGGACAGACAGGAAAGCATCGGCCCTCGTGGGTCCGAAAAATTAACGTCGTTAGCACGTCCGTACCGCCCCGAGCGGCCTGCAGGCCGAACGCGGCGCCGATTAAAAGCTCAAGGGCATTTTTCGTGGAAATAGAAAAATCCCTCCAAAATTCATGTAGAGCCTCGAGGAACCCCAGAGGAGGGAGTTAACACCCCGAGAAAGAAGAACGCACCAGAAGACCCACGCTGCCTGGATCACAGACCTGGAAATGAGACCTAAGGTATCAAACTCTTAGAAGAAAACATGGATGAAAAGACGTTGGATTTGGCGAGAATGTCCTGGATTTCACGCCAAAAGCATAGACAACAAAAGCTTAAAATAGGTGAGTCGGATTTCGACAAAATTAAAGATTCCGCGCGTCGTGGGGCGCTGTCAACAGAGCGAAGTAAGGACAAAGTGAAGGAGCGGGAGGAACGGAGGGAAACGCCCGCGAACCGCGTCGCTCGCGGAGGGTCGGCAGCCGGGCGGGCACGGGCGCCTACAACCCAACCGCGAACAGCAAATCACTTTATTTGAGAATGGACGAAAGACCTAAATAGATGTTTCTCCAAAGAAAACGCAGAGTGGCCAACAAACACATGACGAGACGCTCGACGCCCCCGATCGCCAGGGAAGGGCCAACACGCCCGCGGTGGGAACCCCCCGGCCCCGTTAGGACGCGTCCCACCCGCCGTTCAGGACGAACACGCGCCGTTGACCTCGGAGCCCTCGTGCGCCGCTGGCGGGAACGTCGAACGGCGCAGATGCTGTGGAAAACGGTGCGCAGTTTCCCGAAAAACTAAACATGGCATTACCACAGGATCGGGCAGTTTCACTGCTCCGTACGCACCTAACGTAGGTGACAGCGGGGCCCTATAAGGTGCTTTTACACCGTTTGCAGCAGCATCATTCGCAGCAGCGGAGCACGGAAGCGACCCAAGTGCCCGCCGATGGGCGAGCCGATAAGCCAAATGAGGTCGATTCGTACAATAGGACGTTATTCAGGAATGTTAGGAAGGAAGGAAATCCTGCAATATGCTCCAACGTGGGTTAGGCCTTGAGGGCGTCTGCCGAGCGGAGTAAGCCGCTCACGCACAGACACGCACAACTCGCGGCGATCCAGTGCCGGGAGCCAGCGGGTCGCTCAAATCCGAAGAAACGGGACGTGGGGTGGGAGGGGATCACGGGGGCTGCGGCCGGGGCCGGGGCGTCCCACCCGGACAGAGTTCAGTTTTGCAGGACGAGAACCTTCTGGAGACTGGTCGGGCCGCGAGGTAAGGGACGTAAGGCACCGAGTGTCCCCCGGAAACGGGTCGGCTGTAAACACTCTGTTGGGTGCTCTTGGCCCGAAGAAATGATTCGACGCCTGTAACAGGAGC
Organism: Nyctereutes procyonoides; assembly: GCF_905146905.1. Lineage (NCBI taxonomy): Eukaryota > Metazoa > Chordata > Mammalia > Carnivora > Canidae > Nyctereutes > Nyctereutes procyonoides. The sequence continues at coordinate 72,181,874 of NW_026575051.1, forward strand.
TGGAGACACGTCCTGAGACTTGTCCCTGCGTCAGGGGACTCAGCCCTCACGGAGCCACGCAGGCCGGTGGGGCTGCCAGGGAGGTGAAGCGGGGACCCCTGGGGAACCCCGATGCCGGGCAGCCGCGGGGGACTGGTCCCTGTGGGGACCTCAGGCTCGCAGCCGGTCAGCGCCAGCTCAGAGGCACGTGCGCGATGCCTGCTGGCCCCTCCGCCTCGTGACCGAGTGGGACCCTGGGCCGGCAAGGTCGGCCACGCGGAACCAGGGAGCTCATGAGGCCGGGCGAGCCCTGGGACGCCGCTGATGCCACTGCCCTCCGGCTGCCCCAGCCTCCGAGGATGGGACCTCGCATGGGGTGGGGTGGGGGTCTCGTCACACAGAACAAGGAGCCAGGAGGCCTTGTGGCCGGAGCGACCTCAGCTGCACCAGGCAAGTGGCTCTGGCCGAGGGTGCCAAGCCGGGCGGGTGGCCATGAGGACGTGGGTGCAGCCTCAGTCCCGCCCAGAGGCCCGATCCAGGCTGCACCGGGGCCCCGGGCAGGTGGGCACGGCGCTCTCAGTCGTGTCACTTCCGTTTTGTATGGTGGAGCCCCTCGGGGGCAGCGACCCCTGCGCTGTCACATCTCGGGCCCTCGTCCAGGAGCGGCGATGACCTGCTGCAAACGTCTCCACCTGGTGTCTGCCCCGCGAGGCTCGGGGAGCTGGGAAGGCCCCACGATCTACTGACATGCTCGGGGCCGCTCCCCAGGACTGAGCATGTGCCGCCCGACGCCACCTGCTGACACCGGGTCCGGGGTGCAGGGTCGGGGGGTCATGGGTCCTGGGGTCAGGGGGGCCAGGGGGTGTCTGGGGATCTGGAGGTCTGGGATCCTGGGGTCTGGAGTTCTGGGGTCTGGGAGTCTTGGAGTTGGGGGATCTGGGGGGGTCGGGAGCATCCAGGGGTTGGGGTCCTGGGGCCCAGGGTGTCAGAGGGGGTCTGCAGGTTGGGGGGGTCCAGGAGTCAGGGGTTCCGGGGTTCCAGGGTCTGCGGTCCTGGGGTCATGGGATCTGGGGGTTCGGGGGGTCCAAGGGTCCTGAGGTCTGGGGGCTGGGGGATCTGGGGGGTTGGGGATCCATGGTCAGGGGTCCTGGGGTCCGGGGCTCCTGGGGTCCTGGGGTCGGGGGGTCTGGGAGTGTTGGGGGGGGTTTAGGAGCTCTGGGAGTTTTTTGGGGGGGTCGGTGGTCCTGGGGTCTGGGGTTGGGGGGTCTGGGGTATAGGGTCCTGGGGTGATGGGGTCCTGGGGTCAGGGTTAGGGGTGTCTGGGGGGTCCTGGGGTCTGGGGATTTGGGGGTCCAGGAATCTGGGGGTCTGGGGTCAAGAGTCCTGGGATCTGGGGTTGGGGGGATCCGGGGCCCGGGGGTCCTGGAGTCCTGGGGTCCTGGGATCTGGAGGTTGGGGGAATCTGGGGGCCGGGGGCCCGGGGGTCTGGGAAGAGGTGCTTCAGACCAGGGGCTCCCAGCAGGGCGGCCGCGTCCTGGGTCTCGGGCTCTGTGTTCACAGGACGCTCACAGCGCGGAGGCCCAGCGTGATGGCGGCGGCAGGAGGAAGGTGCGCGGTGCCCACCGCTGGGTGCTGCGCCTCAGCCCTGCGTGGTCCCCGGGGCGACAGGCGGGTTTGCAGGAGCAACGCCGGCGGGAACCCGGAGGAGAACCACCAGGCTGTGAGTCCCGCTACGAGTTTAGAGATAAAAAGTAACGTGGCAAGCGGGTGGTCACCTTCGAGTCACCGTCCAGGTGCTTTCATGAGTCTTGTGCCCAAACAGGAGCCCGGCCGCCCGGGACCCTCCGGTTGGCTGCTCTGGAGCAAAGCCCATGGGAAGCCCCCTCGGCGGGACCCTGGAGCGCTGCCTGGGCACCGGGTGACGCGGGGCAGCCACCGGCAGCTCACTGGCCGCGGCCCGTCTGCGTGTTGGGTCCCTCAGGAAGCATCTCGACTGTGGCTCAAAACTAAGCAGCAAGAGTCTGTGCCCAGGACGGGCGCCGTGCGGGACCGTCCATCCTGGAGACCTGTTAAGTGGCTCCTGCGTGAGGCACACACCAGCGTCCGAGCCGCCCCCCGGCCCCCCATGGAGGATACAACCCGGATCTCCGCGTCGCTCACTGACGACGGCTTGTCACGCTCCAGCACGGGGCAGAGTCTGGTCTGCACGCTGCGGGCGCGGAGGGGTCGGGGACACCAGGGGCAGGAGGTGGGGCGCTGGCAGCCGTGGGAGACGCCGGGTGCGTTTCTGGGCCCGAGGCTGCTGTGCGTGGAGCCCGGAGAACCAGCCGCGGCGTCCGGGGGGCTCGCAGCTCGCGCCGCCCTGCAGTCCGTGCGGTGTCCGGCCGCTGCGCGCCTCCCCACGCCGCGGACACCAGGCACGCCGCCTCACAGTCGTCTCCAAAGCTCTTGCCCCCGCGCCTGCCAGCTTGCACACTCGCCGCGCGTGCGAGGAGCGCAGGGGCCTGGTTCTCGGCATCGCCTTCCCAGGAACCCTCGAGGGAAACTAGACCAGGGCGTGGGGCCCCCGGCGTGGTCTCCCTGGCGCTCGTCAGACCGCGCGTGGCACCGTGAAGCGTCGCCGGGGGCCCGTCCCACTTGGACGAGGGCTTGTGCGTCCACGGGGTTGCTTGTGGGAATGGTGAGGGCTCTGTGAGCTGAGTCAGTAGGACACGGGGAAGAGTCAGGGCGGGGGAGCCGGCAGGAGGACACGGCCTGCGCCCGGGCTCTGGGAAATCGCCATTCCCGGGAGCCCGGGTCACGGGGAACCCAAGCTGGTGGCGGGGAATCGCGCAGGGTGGCAAATAGCACTTTGCTCCCACTTCTGCTGAGTTTCTGCTGAAATGAGAGCAGCTTCTGAGGTCCGGGAGTCAGACGGCCGAGCGCCCCGGCTCCCACCACCCTCCCGGCCGACCGCTTTGGTCTCGACTCGCGTTACGGACGGAAGTTAGGTCTTCAAAACCAGATCGGTGTGAATGCACTGAATTCGGGCTGCAAGGAAAATTCCTTGTAAGCTGTATTAACGTGTCGCTTTCTTTTAGATGGAAATATGGTGATTTGGGCAAGTTCCGAACGAACGGTTAAAAGAACTGATGCATCAGAGTCCAGCGTGTCGAGACTCACGGGCGTCCAGCTGCCACGGGAGGTGCCCACCGTCTCCCGGCTGGTTCAGAAGTTCCCGTAAACAAAAGCATCGTGGCACCAACCAGGTTTCTCTCCCTTGTAATTTCTGTTTTACATCCAGAAACGGGCCGAACTCCGTTGCCAGAGCACCAGCTGCGCCAGGACAAGACTCGGTCATTCTTGTTCGGAGACGTATTCTCGGTTCCTAAACCAGTGCCTGATACCCAATAGCCCCTCAGTAAATACCAGCGAGTCTCCCCCGGGGGACTCCGTCCTCGCGCCCGGCCAGCCCGCCTCGTGGACACCGGACGGCGTGGGGCGCTCCTCCGGCTCCGTTCTGACATTTATTCTCTAGGAAAGGCAGCTAGAGCTGCTGCTGGTAGGCCGCACGGCGGACGGCCGGACACACGCACCCCCAGAGCAGGGGGCGCAGGCAGCGGGGCGCTGGCGGGGTCAGCAGCGTCCCTGCCCCTAACCCCGCAGGCCCGTATTCTCTAACTTTCCATCTGCAGGACGCACTGCTTTGCCTCGGGACGCCGAGTGCCCGTGGCTGCGGAGAAGCGGGCGCGGGGAGCCCTGCCCTCCCAGGAGCCGCGGGCCTGTGTCTGACCCCACCGGCGGCACCACAGCTGGGATTTCGGTTCCCCTGACGGGGAGTCCAGCTTGGTCCCCGCCACCCCTCAGTGCACAGAGGCTAAGCCTGCAATGAGGCCCCCGCAGAGGTCCTGCCGCCCGTGCAGACGGCTTCAGGTCCCTTTCTCTGGGGTCTCTTCTGCCCCTGAGGAGTGGATACCCTGCTGTGGGAGGGGAGGGGGGAAGGGAGGGGAAGGGGGAGAGGAGGGGAGAGGGGAGGGGAGGGGAGAGAGGAAGGGAGGGGAGGGGAGAGGGAGGGGAGAGAGGAAGGGAGGGGAGGGAGAGGGGAGGGGAGGGGAATCAGGAGGGGGAGAGGGAGAGAGGGGAGGGGAGAGGGAGGGAGAGAGGAAGGGAGGGGAGGGGAGAGGGGAGGGGAGGGGGGGTAATAGGACGGGAAGGAGGCGGGAGGAGCAGGATGGGAAAGGCCCTGGGGCCGGAGCGGAGGGTGGGGGGGGCTCTGACCCCAGGCTCTGCTGCTGGGGGGCTGCAGACGCTGCCGCGGAGGAGACGGGGCTGCCTGGGGGCTGCACCCAGAGGGGCTCCTGGGCCCACGTGCCCTGCACCGACAGGCAGAGTAAGGGGCGTCCAGTGGCTGCAAGGTCCAGCCCCGACGGTGCGGACGTCCCTCCCCTCCAGGACCTGCCCGTCCCCAAGAGGGTGCGACTGCAGTGACGCGCGGCCTGTTCCCGAGGACACCGGCCGGCCGGGGCAGGAAGCCGAAGCCGTGTGCAAGGGGCAGGAGGGGTCAGGGGGCAGCGGGCGAGGCCCTCGGCCGCCCTGGAGGCTTCCCTGACAGAGGAAGCGGCTCCCTTCCACCCGCTCCCCAAAGAACCTTCCTGATTTGCTGCTGGCAGACGGACAAGCAGCTCAGGGACCGGCAGCAGGGAAGAGAAGAGGCAACGGGCGGGCCGCAGGACTCGGCTGGCTCCTTCCACGCGCAGCAGGACAGGGGGTGCTCGTGGGGCCCGACACCGAGAGGACAGTGCACACGGCCTGTGCCGGGACCTTGCGACGAGAAGAGGGCGCCCCGGGCCGGGATGCGAGAGGACCCACCCGCAAAACCGCTGAGCCAGCAGCAGCCGTTGGGGCCCTGGCCACGAGCCATCCGGCACAGGGACAGGGCCGGGCACCCCGAGTGCTCACGGGACACAGCGACTCATCCCAGAGCAACAGTCGGCGATAGGAATGCACACGGCCCCTGCAGGAGCCGCGACCCAGAGGCCGGATTCTCCTCCCCAAGGACCGTGGGGAGGACGGATTCCCCTTGAGGACCTGGGGGGACAGGGACCCCCCTCCCCGAGTAACTGGGGGAACAGGACTCCCCTCCCTAGTAACACCTCAGTACATGCACGCGGGGACCCCTCGGCACACGTGAATCCACCGTCAGCTCCCGGGGTCTTACTGGAGCCTGCCCGACGCCCCAACACTTCGGGGCCCCCTCGGGATCAGGATCCCAGCACCCCGTCTGCCCTCTGAGAGCTCCCCTGGGCGGGCGACAGCGGGGCCCCGAGCTGGGTCACGACGCTGCCTGCAGAGCGGGGTCTTGTGTCTCTGGACTTTTGCAGGCCCCGCGCGCGTGCACAGCCCAGGCCGCACCCAGGGCCACGGTCCCCGATGGGCGCGGTGCAGGCCGCGGCTCTGGGGCCGGATGTGCCCTTGTGCCACGGCACAGGAGGACTGTCCCCAGCACGGGGCCCTCACGGACGCGTGACTCAGAGGTCGGGTCCTGCCGGCGCCGGGGGCGATGCCGGGAATGACGTCGGCCTCGGACGCAGGTTCAGTGCTGAGCAGGTGACGCGTCACAGGGAGGACGGCCTGGACGAGACGCGTGTCACAGGGGGCTGAGGATGCTGGTGCCCGTCACCGAGGCGCGGAGGGGCTGCAGCCAGGTCCTTCCCGGGAAGGAGTTTTTCTTTTTTATCTTTTTAAAAGATTTTATTTATTTATTCATGAGAGACAGAGACACAGAGAGAGGCAGAGACGCAGGCAGAGGGAGAAGCAGGCTCCTGCATGGGAGCCCGACGCGGGACTCGATCCCGGGACCCCGGGGTCACGCCCTGGGCTGAAGGCGGCCCTAACCCGCTGAGCCCCCCGGCGGCCCCAGGAAGGACTTTCTCCACGGCGGTGCCCTGCTAACCGCCCAGCGGGCTCCTGTGGGCCGCGCAGACACGCGTGGGCCCGCGAGGCTGTCCCCGGAGCTGGGCTAGTGAAAAGGCCTGAATCACACAACACGTCCCATCTCGCAGCACACGTCGGCCTCTGTCCGCTCTTTGCGGGGAAGGCCTGGCGGAGGCAGGAAGTCCGTGTCGTGGACGCTGAGACTCATACACGTTTGTCGTGTTTCTCCCTCAGTGGGTTGTTGCACGTGCAGCCGAGGAGCCGCCGACCGCGGATGCGACCCCCGGGGCCGGAGGAGTGGGCGATGCGCAGGGCGGTGCTCGCAGGAGACTCCCCCTGCCGCCTCCCTGCTTTCTGTTCCTGCAGGGAGTGCCCTGGGCTGGGGGGAAGAGGGGCAGGGGGGTGGGGGGACAGGAGGTAGGGGGTCAGGGGGGCTGGGGGCAGGGGGGTGGGGACAGGGGGCCTGGGGGACTGGGGGCAGGGGGACAGGGGGCAGGGGGGCGGGGGCAGGGGGCGGGGGCGGGGGGTGGGGGGCAGGGGGCAGGGGCCACGGGACTTGGGGGACCGGGACTTGGGGGGCAGCCAACAGGAGGGACCCCGCAGGGCCGCGTGCTCACCCGCCCTTCAGTCCGACTCCAGACGCCTGCAGCACAAGCCCGACAGCCGCGCCCCTCAGACACGCGCTCCTGGCAGGGCCCCGGGTGCTGTGCCGGCCCTGGAAGCTTCTAGGTGCTGCGCCGGGAGGGAGCACAGCTGTTCCGAGGGCAGGGCCGCCCAGGACGTCGCGGTCACCAGCCCCTTGGCCTGGGAATTGGCTGATGCTTCCCAGGAGCTACTTTAGGCTTCGGGAACACAAGCCTGCAGGTGCCCTTGTGGACGAGGAAGCCCGCGCGTGCGTATGCGTGTGCGTGTGCGGCTCCCGCTCCTCGCTCCTCCCGCGCCGCCCCCGCCCTCACTGACCAGGCCTCCTCTCAGGGGCCGCCCGCTGCTCCCGCCAGCCCTGCACCCGCCGCACACTGCCCTCGCCCAGAGGGCCAGGACCGTGGCCATCGGCAAGGCACACGGGTGTGTTCATGTGCATGCACACGGGGGCACACTGCAGCACACGCTCCCCCGGGGCTCACTGCACGCCCGTCCACCGCGTACACACGTGCACACACACACCCATGTGCACTCACACCACCATCACCTGTGTCCCTGGAGCCCGAGGACCCCCCAGCCCAGTCCTGGGTCCTTCGGCAGCTGCCGCCCCACAGCCTGCCCGTCCGGGTGTGGTGCCCGCAGGCCTGTGTCCCCGTGCGGGGGCAGCTGACCCCCTGCAGCTCCTTTTCTTTTTTTCACATTTTATATTTATTGCTTATTTTTTTAATTTATTGTTTTATATTTATTTATTTATTGTTTTTATTGTTTTATTTATTTAGTTTTATTGTTTTATTTATTCATTCATTCATTCATTCATTCATTTATGTTGGGGTTCACTTTGCTCCTTTTCTAAAGGGGCCCCTGGCTGTGAAAGAAGTGGTGCCGCCAGGCTGCCCCGGGACGAGTGTGCGGGACGCCCTCGCCGTGCCCACCGCCGCAGGGCAGCCCGCCCGTCCCTCCAGCCCCCTGCAGCCTGGGGCAGAGGCCCAGGCGAGGCCTCCTGTGGGAACCCCGTGCTCCAGGCTGCCTCTGACGCTTCCTTTTCTGGAACTTGCCACCTTGTTTGGTGATGAGGCAACAGCACGGCACCCGGACGTATCGCCGCAGCCGGTAAATATTTACACGAGTCGGCCCGACGGTCGCTCGTCTGCGCAGCTGGCAGGAGCAGGCGCGGCCCTGACCCCCTCGCTTCCGCCCGGGCAGCCGCCGTGGTGTCAGGGCCCTGGGAGACCGGGCGGCTGCTGCCCCGGGCTGGGCCGCCCCGGGTGCCGGGGTGTCCCCCGTTGCTTTTCCCCAAACACCAGCGAGGCCGCCTGCCTGTAGCAGCCGCGTCCCTGGGAGGCACCGTGGGCCGAGGTCCCCCAGCGCCGCTCAGCCGTCCCGGACCCTTCGTCATCCTCGCTGCTGCACACAGCATGACCGTCACCCTCTCAGTGGGGCCGTGACAAAGACCCTATGGAGGTCTGTGCACCCGTCTACAGGGGCCCAGGGGCCCCCCGCACCTGCTCTATGCCGCCGCCGCGCTCTGAGCCCGGGCACAGCCTTGGCTCCAGGGAGGGCCCCCACCGCCAGCCTGAGCATCTGCACCTACCGGGGCGCAGCCACCGGGTCAGGACCACCCACGGCACATGTGTGAGCATCATGGGGCGTGACCCGAGCCCTGGACGACCGCAGACACCGCGTGTGCCCCCGCCACCCGGTCTGTCGCGGCTCCACCCTGAGCGCTCTGGCTGCCCCTGTCCGGGGATCCCCATGTCCGGGCGCCCCTCGTGCTGCCCTGCGGCCTCGTCGCGTGGCCTGCATGTCGCCTCCAGGACCAGTTGACAAACCCAGTGACCCCGAGTGCTCTGCGTGGCGAGTCGTCTGCGCCGACGGCCCCGCCAACAGGGCCTCTCGCGTCCCGCGGCTCACCAGGGTCCACGCCAGGTGCCCTCCTGGCGACAGACCCACGAGCGAGTCATCAGGGAGCCCGACGCTGGAGGCTGTGCCGTATTTAATTCAGGGACGGGATGGATATTCAAGTGAGGAGCCACTTCCGTGTCAGATGCCCTCAAATCACTGTTACGATTGGAAGTTTAGATTTTTTTTTCTTCATTTAAAGCTTTTTAGGGCCCAGCAGACCCGCTCTGTGTGGCCCTGGGCTTGGAGACGCCCGAGGCCCAGCCCGCCCCGCGGTTCCCGGCTAGAGGCTCGCTCCCACTCGGTGGTTCCTCTCGTCGCCCGCTCTGCCCAAGCTCCTCAATCTCCTGATTTTCCAGCAAATGAGATATTATGAAAGTCTTGTTTATCTTACAGCCAAATATCTCAACTCAAACATTTCATTCCAGCAGCATGACCCGGAGTTTGGCACGTTCGTGGCTGCATGGAGCAGCTGGCCCTCCCTCGACAGCCACCGAGAAGTGCTTCCTGCCCCTCCGTCAAGGTCCCGGGGGCAGGGTGACGGATGAGCCGGGTGGCCCCGCGCGACCTGGAGGGCAGTGCCCCCCCCCGAGGGCTCCCCCCAGGGCGCGGGCCTGTCAGCCCCGCAGAGGCCGACCCGCCGCGGCCGCTCCCGGGACCATCGAGGGCCTGTCCTGCCCATGCGTCCCCTGCGTCCCAGCCTGGGGCGGGGAGGGCGGCTGTCATGGCGGGGAGGGCTGACGCCTTCATGCCCACGTGGCAGGGGTGAAGCCCCGGGAGGGGAGGCTCTCGGGCTTGGTCTCAGGTGCAAGGCGGCGACTCCTGTGGCGTCTCCAGCTGCAGCCTGGGGGTCGTGGGGGCTGCAGGACGGTGGCCTTGGCCTAGTGCGTGTGGGGCCCCGCGGCAGGGAGCGTAGGACAGGTGTGAGGGGAGGGCAAGCCGGGGCTTCAGCTGCGCCCTGCCTGAGCGGGGAGGGTGGGGAGCAGGGGAGGGTGGGGGAGGGGGCTGCCGGGTGGCCTGGCTGAGGTGGGGGGTGGGACACGGAGCCCGGCGGGCAAGGCTCGGGACCCGGACGGCTGCAGGCGGCGGTGATGACACGGGGAGGGAAGACAGGGTCCAGGGCCGGGCCCGGGGGTCACGGGGAGAGAACCCCGAGCTCCAAGGGCCAGAACCAGGAGAGTGAGTCCCACGGAAGCCGAAGGGGAGAGGCCTTCCCGGGAGCGGGGGTGGCGGGCCTCGTCCCTGGAGCCAGGAAGCCACCACATCCGGCTGTGAAGGGCAGCGGCTCCCGGCCTCCGCACGCGTGTGACAAGGGGCGTGGGCCGTGTCCCAGACGCAGGCCAGGCATTGGGGTGCTGCCCCGCAGGACTCCCCACAAGCTCCCCCAGCGCCAGGCCCCGGGTGTCGGGACTCAGGGCTGGGGCTCCCGTGTGTGCCCGGCCTCGTCTACACTGCAGGCCGCATCCCCGGGGACGCGTGAGCCAGGTCTGCGGTGCTTCCTCCAGGGCCTGGGGCGGCCACGGCCTGGAATCACCCGGGATCCGGCTCGGGTCTGAGGGCGCCCGGGGAGGCCCAGGTGCACCCACGCGGCACGGGGCAGCTCAGGTGCACGTCTGCCCACACGGAACAGCCCCCTGCCCCCGGCAGGTGGGTCCTTGGGAACCGTCCGGGTGGGATGACAAAGGTCACACGCGGCGGGTTGTGACCTTCACCGAGCGAGGTGCAGCTCAGGTAGTGACCCTTCTGCCCAAGAGCGGGGCCGGAGGGTGGCCATGGGCGCTGGAGGGTCAGGGACGACTGAGCAGCCGGGGGCACAGCTGCGGGTGCAGGTGCGCTTGTGGCCGGGAGGAAGCGCAGCTCAGCGGGGGGACAGGCCGCGTGCCAGGGCCCCACGGGAGCTCCACAGCGCGTCTGAGGCTCCGAGTGCAGGCGCGGGGCTGCGGCCGCTGCAGGGGGTCGGCGTCCTGCCTGCGTGCCCACGGGCTCCCGGGGACCCAGGAAGCTTTCTCCAGGGCTCCCCGGGCCAGGCGGTCACCGGCTCAGGGAAGCTCGAGGAGCCCGTGGGGAGGCCGCAGGGGACCCCGAGGGAGGGCTCAGGGCGCACGTCCGTCTGCTTGCGGCGCACACGATGGCCGACGCGAGCACCGTGAGGGCAGGAGGTCCCGTCCCACCATCTCACAGGTGACCCCAGCCCGAGGAGCAGGTCCCTACTGGCCACACACGGTTTCCACTTTGGGCTCTTGCAAAAGTCACTTACAAATATGTGATTCGCGGGCTGCGTCCGGGGAGCGTAACCCTGTACGTATCCATCGCGGCCGCCCTGATGCGAGATGAGAGAAAATCGGCGTTCGACGTGCCCCTGTGACTGTTTCCTCACAGAAAATGATACGGTTGAGGGGACGGAGGAAAAGGACGAAAAGCAGAGAAGGGAAAACGCCTCTCGCTCTCGCAAGGCGGCCACGCCCGGCAGAGCAGGAGCGAGGAGCCTGGGACTGTCCCCACCAGCTCGGCCCCCAGGCAGCGGCCCTCAGCGCCGTTCCAGGCCGCCCCTGCATCCCCCCCGTGGGGTCTCGGGTGCACGGCCCCCCAACGGGCAGAGCGTGGTCCCTAACACAGGAGTGTGCGTGCAAGCAGGCGAACGGTGTTCTCGGCATAAGGGCCGCAGCACACGGCACGAGCCCGGCGCTGCTCCAAGTGCTTCCTCGGGGGGCGGGGGGGGGCGCATCCTCGGGAGGGGCTATGGCTGGGTGACCTGCCCGGGGCCCGCAGGGAGGACCGTGGGCAGCGGGTCCCGGAGGCCGGGGGGGGCCCTCGGCTCCCACACCCACCCTGAGATGCCCCCGCGGGCCTCCCCCTCCAGGAGACAAGCCCACGAGGCTCATCATCTCCGGGGACAGCCACGGGGAAAAAGCCGCATCCCAGGAGCCCCACGCGGCCGGGGCGTGTTCCCGGGCTGCTCTGCTCAGGAGGCAGCGCCCGAGCGAGGACAAGCGGCAGGCCGGGCCCCAGGGCCACGTGGCTGCAGGGATCCGGACGCCGAGGCAACCCCGCACCCGCGGGGCTGTGTCCTTCTCTGCACGGGAGAGATCACTGCCGGAGTCGTGGCCACGGGGGGCCTGGAGGGGGCGGCCACGCAGGGATTAGCCCAGGACGCGCTTGGGAAATAACACCCAGGAGGCCCGCTGCAAGCGACCTAGTTCTCCTAAGGCCAATGCCATGTCCTCCCCGCGCGAGGGAAGCTCCTCTACCCACAGGCAGGCGCCTGCCCCGGGCCGTCACCCCTGTCTGGGCCCAGATGCCTGGGGTGGCCACTCGGCGTCTCAGCAGCAGCTGCTTCCGGGGCCGGGGCGCATGCCCCCCGCCTGCCTCGGCGCCCTGCGGGTCCCTTGTGTTTGTCTCCACTTTGCATCCACTGCGGCCCGCTCGGAGTCCGCCGGACGGAGCGTCTGGAATCACCAAGGGGAGCCCGGGCACAGGCACCCGCTTGTCCAGGAATAAGTGACGCGTGTGGGGTGTTCTTGGAACTCGGGGAGCAGAAAGTCCCTGGTGGGTTCCCAGAACCTTCCTGCCCTCCCGGCCCACTTGAGGAGGGAAGTTCCGGATTCTGCGGTGAAGATGAGTCATGTGCTGTGCTGAGGGCCCGGCCGGGCGTCGCCGCGGAGAGCAGTGAGCGCTCGCACATCTGGAAGGCCTTAGGACGCCGGCCAGCTTGGCCCGGCTCCGCGTTTGGACGCAGAAACACTCCGATGAGCTCGGGATCCAGCCGACACTCCGCGTGCGTCCCTGGGCGGCGGGACTTACCCGCTGCCCGGGCTTCGCGGGGTGAAGGTGCCCCTTGCTCATCGAGCGTTTCCCACACTTGCCGGATTACGGGGTTTGTCTGGTTAAAATAGTGGCGCCAAGGGCCTGCCGGGGGCTCTGGCCTGGCGGGGGCGCGGCCCCAGGGACAGAGGTGGTCGTGCGACGAACGTGTCCGCAAACCCTCGCTCTGAGGTCAGGATGTCCGGGGGTCAGGGTGACAGCTCCAGGAGCCCGGCTCTCGCCGCCAGCCCAGGCCCCCCTTGCCCCCGGGGTCAGTTACTAGTCCCCCGGGGCAGTGGCATCGGGCGCCCACGGGCTGTGGCCTTTGCGGGCACCCACCTGCCGGGGCCTCAGGAGTTCCGCGTGGCCAGGGCTGGAGGTTCGACCGTTGCTTCCCCGAGACAGCCCGGCGCGTGCAAAAGCCCAACGTCTGTGCGTCTGGGCGCTGGGCGAGTCAGGCCGTCTGCTTGCCCTGCGGCCGGTCCCGGTCAGCCTGTGGGCAGCGCTCCCCGCACGGGCACCTCTGAGGCAGCCCGCCGCGCCCACGCGGGCCCACGTGTGCACCAGCGGCTGCCAGGTCCGCCACCGCAGAGCTCCCGGCTGCTGAGGGCCGCGGGCGGAGAGGACACGGGTGCAGCCGGAGCCCAGGACGGGGCCCAGGTTCGGGGGTGGAGGGCCTGCAGTGTGACCGCGCGTGTGAGCACGCAGGGCAGTGGCAGAGAGCCCGGGATGACGGGGTGTCTTACAAAGCAGACCTTGCAACCCAAAGTCTAAAATGCACACGTGTGAATCCAAACGGACGCTCAGGACACGCCCCTGCGAGAAGGAGAGCGCGTGGGTCGTTGCCGCTGGGGTGATGCGGCCGCCACCTTGCTGCCTCCTGCAGATGAGTACACGGACGCTGTGTCTCGCTACTTCGCTTCAGCCCCGGACGCAGGACGGGCGAGGGGGTCTCCGGCACATGTGGGTTCCCGGCTGTGCCTGAGGTCCCCCCCCAGGTCGTCCCGGCCTTCAGATTTGGCCGGTGAGTGAGTGGAGCGGCTGAGGAGGGCAGGAGGGCCGGGGCTCTCCAGCATCACCCCCTCCCTGCACCCACCCTGTGAGCCGCGGGCTGCGCCTGCCCTCCCCCAGCCCTCCGGCCCCACGCCTGCTGGCTCCAAGGTCCACCCGTCCACGCCCCGTACTTGTGCTCCTGCAGGGGTGAGGCCGTGAGGGCCCCGGGTGCCGAACAGACGCCGTGACTGGCTCCTCCAGCATCGGCAGGATGAGGACCGGGCAGCGATCACGCGAGTCAAACAGCCCTGGAAAGTCCTCAGAGCGCCCACAGGCCAGAGTACCGTGCGGGGGGCACCAGCGCTGGGGTCCCATCGTCAGAGACGCGGTCACACTTCCTTCTGTTTAAACGTCAAGCCCAGGGGCAGGCGGGCAGCACAGTGGGCACCGCGGGGACGTGAGGACTGCGGACCCCAGCCCAGCCCCGCCGCTCTGCACCTGCGCACGGCCTCGCGGTCAGCCAGCACGCTTGCGGCTGCACACCCCGCCTGCTGCCCACGGCGGACGGAAGGCGCGTGCGCGCGGGTCAGGGTTTCCCAGCCTCTGTGTACGGGACGTCTTGGGGGGGTTGTGCACTCTCCGGCCTCCAGGCTCTGACCCTGCCCAGAACCCCCCACCCCTGACCCAGCAGCCCCGTGGCCTTCATTCCGCTCGCCCGCCGCAGGGCGCCGGAGCCAGGCCTCTAACACACGGTTTCTAATCCAGAACATGACTAACGATCATTCCTCTGCGTCTGCTGGCTCCGCTCTAGCGGGGGAGCTGGCCTGGACCAGCAGCTTCTGTGCCCGAAGAACCTGAAACAGAAGTAGGTGTTTTCTCCTCCCCTGCACCCCCACCCGCTGCCTTTGGGTCTTTATTTTTCTCCCAACGTCTCCTTGTGTCCTCCTCTGTTTCCTCTGTGGCCGGAGCAGGCCCTCAGCGGGTCCCTTCCTGTCTCGTCCTCAGAGAAATCCCTCAAAAGTACCGAAATAACCTTCGCTTTCTGACCCTCCACCACTGGGTCGGAGGGCGACCGCGGGTCATCGCCAGACGACGTCTGTGAATCCCGGACGTTTCCCTGAACCCCGTGAGTCCCACTGTCTCCAGGACTTTCCCAGAGAAGAGCCGGGTTATATGGAAACCCCGTGTCCTGGCCGTTCGAGTGATTGATTGATTGATTGATTAGATCATGCATTCGCCAACCCAGCGTCCCCGCTCTGTGGAGCTCTGTCCACTACCCCAAAGAGCCTACGCTATTCGTGGTGCCAAAGCTTGGGATGGGTCACGGGCGCTGGTGGCAGGGCCACATCCCACACGGCCCCCAGAGCTGTGCCCACAGCATCCCTGAGGCTCCAGGAGGCCACGTGGAGATGCAGCTTTCTCCCTCGGGCCTCAGGACCCGGCCACAGAGCACGCAGTCTTCCCCGTAAGGCCAGGAACTGTGGTCGCCCCTTCGCCCCACGGCTCCTGACCAGTCCCGGCGCCCGGACGCGTCCTGACCCTGTGTGGAGGGGGGGCTCTGGCCTGTCCGCTCACACCCGCCGGCGCCGGTGCCCAACATCTGCCCCCCCCCCGGGGCCTGCGAGCCGCCTCCAGACGTGCCCTGGGGACACAAACACAGAGTGGGGCCTCCCGCCCCCCACGCAGGAGCAAAGTGCCTCGGGAACACCGCACCCGAGTCCCCTCCCGCTCCCATGGCTGGAGCCTGGCCCACACGCGTGTCCTTCCTGGGGCACCCCTGTGGCGGCTCCGAGCTGGGGTTGGGAGAAGCCATCCCCGCCCCCACGCACAGCCACCCTGGGCGCCCACGAGGGGAGGGCAGCCTCCTGCCGGGTGGTCTCACGGGCTCCTGTCCGCGTGGGAACGTGTTCCGGGCTTGTCTATCACCGTGAGCACGTTGCCGTGGGCTGTTACTCAGTGGATCCCCACGCCCTGAGCGGCCCCACCCGGCCCTGCTGGAGGAACAGACGCCCGGGACGGCGTAATCCTGCTGCGGGACAATAATCCGGGAAGACTGCAGCCATAGGAGCAGAGGCGGCGGCGCTCACGGGTGACGTGAGGCCTCTGAGGCGCGTCCCTGAGTCCAGGCCAACCAGGCGCAGCGACAGGAGTGTCCTGGGTCTACCTGCAGGACTAGGGGGCCTCACGGTGCCCCACGCATCTTCTCGGGGAGACATCGGTCCCCGACGGCCTTCACCTGTCTCCCCTTCGGCCCCCACCGCCTGCTGAACCTTCCAGGTCCACGCCCGTATCTGCGTGTGCCAGATGCCGACTCCACCCGTGTCCCCAGAGGGAGATCCGATGCCCGGACCTGTGACCTCTGGAGACCTGCATGCTCAGGGGAGACCCGCAAACCCCCAAAATCCAACACAGATCGCGTGGCTGTCCCGGGTAACAACACTCCTGGTCCCTGCCCACTTCCAGGGCACAGCTCGGGGGTCAGGGGTCCTCGCGCCACCGCCCCACCCCACGACCTCCGTGCCTGTCCCTCAGCCCCAGCTGGGGGTGCTGAGTGACTCGGGGGTTCCCCTTGCCTGCCCTGGCCCTGCCCCGTGTCCCCTCTGTCCCCCTACCTGCCTGCCCGACCTGTCACCTGCGGGCCGTCTGCTGCTCCAAATTCCCGGTCCCCAGGACGGCAGGTGCGCGTGGGGACCTCCTGTGGGTGGACACTCAGGGGGCTGCCCCACGTGGGACGTCCTCGCCGTGGGGAACGCACACCCGCACCTTTGTGTTTCTGTCTGTGCAGCTGAGGGAAGAGGTGGGGGTGCAGACCCCAGAGCCTCCCCGACAGGCCTGTCTCATGATGCGCCTCTGTCCTTCCACGCGGCACCCCAGCTCCCGGCCCAGTGCCCGGTGAGCGGGGACAGCCTCCTGCGCGGCGCACTCGCTCTGCCCTGCTGCCTCCCCACCATTTCCGTGTGCAGCAGAGTCACAGCCTGTCTTGGACGGGGCCGCCCCATGTCAGCCGCTGCCAACCCTGTGGACCCTCTGCCGACCCCACAGAGCCCCTGCCGACCCCGACAGACCCTCTGCCCGCTCCGTGGACCCTCTGCCGACCCCGACGGACACTCTGCCCGCCCCGTGGAGCTGCTGCCGACCCTGATGGACCCTCTGCCCTCCCCGTGGAGCCTCTGCCGACCCCGACGGACCCTCTGCCTGCCCCGTGGAGCCGCTGCCGACCCGGCGTGACTGCAGGAAGACTCCGGTGGGACGGCTGCGCTCTTTCCAGACACATGAACCACCATCTCCCCCAGGCCACACTTCTCTGGGCGATGGGCCTTGATCTAGTGGCGGAGACGTGGCCCATGTTCCGTCCGCTCTGGGGGAGGGAGACTGTGGAGACCCCGGGGTCTCCTGCGCGGCCGTGCGGCGCCCCCCGTGCGCTCTCAGAGCCGGCTTTCTCAGGTGCAGTTAGCTGCCCTGTGGCCCCGGGTCGTCCCTGCGGCCTCCGCCCGTGGCCACTGCTGTCCGCCCCCCACACGCCCCCCAAGCCCAGCATCTTCCCGGGCCGGGGGCTCTGTCCTGGCTTCTGCCCAGGGCAGGTGGCGCGACCCGCGGGGATCCTCAGCAACACACGTCGGAATTGGAAAGTGCGTGCGCCCTCCGACCCCTGGCCTGCAGCACCCTCGGAAGTGTTCCAAGGCGGCGAGCAAGGGCCCTGCTGGTCGGAAACTAGCTGGAAAGTGCCCAGATGCAGGCAGAGGAGCCGGGACGAGCCTCCGAGCCTTCGGGAGACGGGGGCAGAGGGGACTGCACAGCACCCGGCGGCGGGCGAAGCCCCTCTCGCCCTGGACGACGGCTCCGTGGGGGCCACGCGCTCTCCATAGCGCCCTGAACGGTCCTTGGTCTCGCCACGCCAGCGTATTTACTTCTACAACGTAACAACTAAGGGTGGATTGTTCTAAAATAAGATAGGGGTTTAAACACCAAAATGAGCTTAAATGTGCCCCTCCTGCTCTTGGACGGATCCCGGAGCACTTGCAGCCACATGGGGCTCCGAGCAGGACGGGGCGGCCCCCCCTCGGCCCACCCCAGGGACGCGCCCGGCCCGCGGCCCCCCAGGGCGTCCAGCTACGTCCTCTGTGTGTCCTGCGCCTGCCTCTCCTCCCAGGGACCTCACGCATCCCCCCCACGTGGCAGGGATGCGGCTGGGAGGACGGGGGAGCCAAGAACCGGGCCGCCGCTCTGCGTGGTCGGCATGGCGTGGGAGCATCCACCGCGGGCACATCGGACCTCAGCCAAACCCCCACCCTACGGGCGCATCAGCGGACATCACACACGCGGTGCCCCCCGCCTCCGAGCCAGGCCGACACCCCTGCCTGGGCATGTGGCTCGCAGCCCCGGGCACCGCGCTGTGCATGGGGACGCTGGTGGGGGGCGCTGGGCTCCGGGACTTCTGAGGGTGACGTGCTTGCGGGAGGTGACGGGCCCTCCAATGGCGCGGGGACCACCCGGGAGGCCCGGCGGGCACGGCCACAGCCACGTCCCGGGACAAAGGCCTGGAGGACACCCTGGGCCTGGCGGGGAGGCCGGTGGAGCCGCGTGGCCCTCCCCGACGTGTGGCCCGCCCTGTCCCCGCAGCGGGGAGCTGCTCCCGCCCAGGCCTCCCACCGCTGGGCGCTTTCGAGCCGCCGCCTCCACCCCCGTAAATCTGCCAAGTGATGACAGCGGGCTGAGGGCTGGGGCCGCGGCCTGAGCGATCCTCCTTCTGCCGGAGCCCTCCCTGGACGCCCCCCACCCCACCGACGCTCCCCCACCTGCGGCTCGGCCTGGGCCGCGGGACCCTCGGAGCCGCCGGAGGGCCGGGGAAGGGCCTGCTGGCCGGGCCGGGAGCCCACATGGTGTTTTATCGTCTGTCCTCAGCCTCCAGGTGGGCCTGTGATCCCGGCTACGGGCCCGCAGCTGAGCAAACAGTGGCGGGGCCCTGGGGGCTCCGGGGCCGCAGAGCTCAGCCCACACGGACACCAAAGCCCCGGCCTGCTGGGCCCCCCGCGGCCTGGCCCTGCGGGGAGTCTCACGCGGCCACGGCGAGCGGCGCGCCCCTCGGGCCGGCGGGGAGCAGTGGGCAAGGCCGTGAGGTCCCCCCCCACCCCGCCAGGGTCCCGGCCTCAGCCTCCTGGACCCAAGCTCTGCGGCCCCAGCTCGGCCGTCCCCGAATACTGTGTCCCCACGACGCCGTCCTGCCTCCCGCGGGCCCAGCAGACACGTGGATCGGCGCCGCGTCCGAGGGTCGGGCTCGGGGCCACACGCTCCTCCGCGGAAGCCGAGCCCGGGCTGTGCGCGCCGTGAAGGCCGTGGGCAGAGGGACCCAGGGCTTCCAGCTGCAGGAGGGGCCGGGGCAGGGGCCGCGCAGGGGGAAGGTGAGCGGGGAAGCCGGAGGCGAGGCTGTGCTGCAGGCGCGGCCCCTCCGGCTCCCGAGAGCTGACGTCTCCCTGGGGCCATGCAGACAGCGGTGCTGGGACACCCCCCGGCCTCCTGTTCCTGGCGGGCGGGACCCCGTCCTGTGCAAAACCTGTCCTGGCGTTTGTGAAGCAGGAGGCCGCCTGGCAGCGTCCTTTGGGGTCGGGGTGGATCGCGGGCCTGACGAGCACCTGCACGGCCCTGCCCCTCCGGGCACACAGCTCCTGCCCACTTGGTGCGGGGCGAGGGGGGGGGCTGCCGTGATTCTTTATGGGGCACCCATAAAGCAGGTGGCTGGGGGCAAACCTCCTGGAACACAGCAGCCCTCCCCCCCCCCATGGCTCCGCTCTGGGGCCCTCTGGGGGTCCCCACCCCCGTCCCCATGCCTGATGAGCCTCTGCAGGAAGGAGCAGGACCGAGGCCCCTGGGGGTCCCCACCTCGAGCCTGTGCCGATGAGGGTCCGCAGGAGGGCCCGGATCTCAGGCCCAGGCCTGGCGGGGGAGGGGGTCCCACAGGCCGAGCCCATGCAAACCCCTGGAACAGACACGGCTCCGTGGGAAAGAGGGAACGTGAGTGTGAAGACCTGAGCACACGGGAGTCACTCGCCCAACGACAATCTCACCCGGTGGCCGTGAGCCGCCCCCGCGTGGGGGTGCCCGGTCCCGCCCCACCGCCGCAGACGCTGGCTCCAGCTCCCCAGCTCCGCTTCAACACAGCAGGGATCAGGGGCGCAGGTGCAGAGGCTCAGGCCCCAAAGTCCCAACTGGGCCTCACGACCCGGCCGCGAGGGCCCCGGGGCTGCTGGCTGCATCCGCTGGTGCAGGGGAGCTCACGGCAGGGATTCGCGTGCCACCACGTGGGCTTGTCCGCGTGTGAGCGTGTGCGGGTGTGAGCGTGCAAACACTGGGGTGTGTTTACGGTGTGCTGTTTGCTGGTCAGCCTTGCCCTCGGGGTCCAGGACTTGAGCCCAGGAACGTTGGGATGCGCCCAGATGGAACCTTCTGGAGCCCGGGCACCCGGGGGCCACCATGCAAACTTGCTGCCCCTCCCGCAAGAGTCAGGTCTTTCCTGGACATCACGGGAGCTGTCGGGCGTGGGCAGAGGGCAGGTGGGGTGAGCCCACATGTGCCGGGCGCCCCAACCCCGTGGAGGGCGAGGCTGGTCCAGGCCAGCAGCCCCCGGGCCCCCCACACCCAGGATGAGCTGCGGTCTCTGGGGGGACCTGTGGGGCTTCTGAGGGACCCGCCCCGCACCCCGGGCAGCCTGCCTGTGACGGGGACGCCCCGGCCCTGCCGGCCACGCCGCTGCGCCACTGGAGCTCTTCTGTGGGCGTCGCCACATCTGCGGACAGGAAGCCCCTCCTGCGGCAGCTGCTGACCTGCCTGCTGGACCCCGTCCCCCCTCCACCCCCCTCCCCTCCCCCTCCCCCCCCACCTGTGCACCCGTGTGCCCAAGCTGTTAACCCCTCGAGGCCGCGCAGCCCCAGGGACTGGCCTGAGCAGCCCGGCTGGGGACCCGCCTGGGGAGGGACGGTGTGGTGGGGGCACCCGCACTCGCTGGGGCGAGGACCGCTGCGTGCTGAGCACCTGCCGTGCCGCCTCTCAGGGTGTCAGCCGCGCTCTCCTGACTGAAGCATCCCGCCCCACAAACAGGTGAGTGCCGGTGGGCACCCTCTGTCCCGGCCCCGCTCTGCCTGCAGGTTCCGGGCCGGGAAGCGTTTGCAGCGTCGGTGACACCCCCGCGGACGGAGAAGCAGGATGACGCCCCTGAGCCCACCGAGCCCTGGCGCCCCGGGGGCCTGAGGTCCTTGGCTCTGAACGGTCAGCGGGAACCGCGAGAAACGTGCTCAGGCATCCCAGGTAGGATGTGCAGGTGCCCGTGGGGTGAGGCCCAGGGTCCTGCCTTCCCAGCACAGGGGGGCGGGGGGGGGGTGGCTCAAGGTCGCGGCCTTGGCGCTCAGCTCGTCACACCCAGCCCCACGGAGACCAGAGTCCCCAGTGCGGGGCGGGGCCCGGCCACCACCTCCGACCCAGCGGGCCCGCAGCAGGCCCACCCCGGCCCCCCGATGTCCGCCCCGGATGCTGGCACGTGAGCAGCTTCCCGAGGAGCAGCCACTTCTCGCCCCTGTTGGGACGACTTCCTGCCAGGGGTTGAAGGGCTGGGAGAGCCCCGGGAAGATCCACAGCTCACGGGACCCCCTGGTTTGGCCCTAAACCCTCAGGCGCGTTTGGAGGGACGGGGCGGCAGGCTGGTCCACGGCCAGGGCGCAAGCCGCCTCCTCACGGGGCCTCGGGAGCCACCCAGGGGAGGGCGGCGCAGGGTCAGGCCAGGACCGGGACCCACGGGGCAGAGGGGCGGCCCCGGGCCCTCGCAGGGCACCTTCATCCAAAAATCTTTCGGATTTGACTCACCTCGATTCTTAGCCTCGGGGTGTCTTTGTTCTGTCCATGGCAGGTCCAACTTTCTCTTCTCCGAGCCCACAGGCTGGCGCGAACCTCACACTAGTCCCCCCTTCGTGGCATCTCCGTTCATGGGACACGTCGCGAGCCTGAGACGCGCCCCCGAGGCTGCTCCGTCCCCACGAACACGGGATCCACCGTCACACGTGGGGGCACCCGTGGCGGGTCCTGGCCTCACCGGGCGGCCGTGCTCAGGGCCCCAGCTGGCTCCCGTCCTCGGGGACGCCCTGCCCCGTCCCACAGCGGCCGAGCCCCGCACCCTGGCCCCGGGGTGAGGTGCCCAGCGGCTGGGAGGACCCCGCGGCCCGAGGGCTGCTCCTAACATGCTTTTCATTTGGTTTCAAGAGGCCTGTCGGGCACATTGTTCGCCAGAGACCCACCGGTGATCGAAAACACATTTACCGGACTGGCTCTGTGCAACCAGAGAAGTGTCTTGTGCAGAGAAAAACCTCAAGAAATGTGTTTCTTATAATCAATTAGTATTAACTGAGCGGAATAATAACGACGGTACTAGGTCAAGATGCAACACATGCGGCGGGATCTTGCGCGTCTCCGGGGCGACGGTGGGAACCAGCGAGTAACCCCCCGGGGCTGGCGGCCTCTGCGCCGGGCGCAGGGGGGCGGGGGTGGCTCCACGGAGGACGCGCCAAGGGGCAGCCCCCAGCCGGGGAGGACGCCCTGCCACGCCCCTGCCACCCCTCCGTCCCACGTGCGGCCCCCGCACAGGCACCCGCGAGGATGAGGCCGCAGACGTGCAAGGGGCTGCATGTCTCCTGCCACACGCCCATCGGGGCAGGCGCTGTGTGTGCATTGGGGTCGGTAACCGGGTCGGGCTGTGTGACCCGCCGAGCGGAACGGGCCCTCCCGCCTGCAGAACCGGGTGTGTCCTGGGTCCCCGAGGCCAGCAAACAGGCACCGCGGCGCTCCGGGGACGTGGCCTGAACTACACACCTGCCTTGGGCTAAACACGCGTCCTCCAGGGACCGAGAGCCGCCCCACGGCGTGACAGTGACGCACCCCACGGATGCCACAGCGTCCCTCCCCCGCGTGACCGGGGGCCAGCCGGTCACCTCCCCTCCGCCCCACACCGTCCCTCCTGCCCTCCTGCGGCAGGACCCCGGGCCTCAGCCTGGACTGGAACCTGAGCACCAACCCCCCGGGGCCTCGCCGGGCCCCCCAGGCCCCCAACCCCGCGCTGACCGGCTGGGCACTGCCCCCGGGCCCGACTCTGCTCCCACCGCAGCCCTCGCCGTCCAGGGTGCCTGCTGTCCCCAGGGCCTCGTTCAAATGGCTCTCAGCTCCCGGACAAATTCGGCCGTGGTCCTGGGTCCCCGTCACAGTCTCGGAGGAGAACGGGACCCCGCGAAGTCAGGCCGCAGCCGGTTATGTTTGACACAAGGACCTGGTCTTGTTGCACGTGGTGGAGACGCGTGTGCAGCATGTGCCAACGCGGCCGCCCTGGACCCCAGATGGAGGGCGGTCCCCACCAGCTCAGCTTGCAGAGGATGACGGGTGACCCAGAAGGGCTCCCCATGTGCACGATGCCCTCCACGCCTGAGACTAATGACGAGCTGGGGGCGTCGGGGCCATGTCAGGGCCACAGTCTGCAGGCGGCGTCACCATCCCCCCGCCCGGGGACACGTGGCTGCCCTGCCTGCACACGCGGGTGTCCTGTCTCCACATGCAGCTCCCCTTCCTGCACACACGACACCCCTGCCTGCACACGCGGCTGCCCTGTCTGCACATGACTTCCCTGCCTGCACACACGGGGACCATGTTTGCACACAGCTGCCCTGTCTGCACACGCATCTGGGCGAGTCCACAGGCTGCGCTCAGGCACAAAGCCGGGGAGACAAGTGGGTGTGGGGGAAATCCCCACGGGGCCCCTCGGCACCACGGGAGTGACGTCTCCACGGCCTGATTCTCCCTAAGTCTCCCCTCATTCCCCAGGAGCAAGACCAAGGTGGGTGGGGGGTGCCGAGGGCGGGGTCCCGGGGGAAGGCGTCGTGTGGCTGCAGATAAGGCGTCGGGCTTTGCAGACCTGCCTGGACCTACCCGGGCTGACCTGCCCAGTGTCCCAGGCGGCACCCGGGGCCCACGGGCCTCATCTGACCCGGTCACCTCCCCCGGGACCTCACCTCCAAACAGCGGCACGTGGACCCTGCAGGACGCAGTCAGGCCGCAGCCGTGGGGACAGAGGGGGACGGGGCGGGGCCCACGGGTGCCCCACACGGGTGGGCGTCCGAGGTCCGGGCCTGGGCAGGCGGCTGGGGTCAGCACCAGGAGGTCCCGGGACAGGCCACTCGCTGACCCCTGAGGACGGGGCCTCCCACCTCCAGGGCGGGGGCAGGGAGGCTGCAGGGACGCGCGTGCTGGCCGGTGGCCGTGGGACCCCCCACTGCGTTCCTGGCCCCGGGCGGCTTTCGGGGCCAGCTGTCTGACGCCCCGGCCCCGTGGGACGGCCTCCCGGCTGTGTCTGTTCCTGCGGCGGCAGACAAGGGGGGCTCGGAGCGGGGGGCGGCCGGGACAGGCGGGGGGGGCGAGGGGCAGTCCCAACGCCGCGCCCAGGTCGCCCTGCGGTTTAGACGCTGCCACGCTAGGAAGCCCGGCAGACAAGCTTCTCAAAAGAAAAAGACAAGATGTTCCTCCGACCTCAGAAGTGGTTTTCGGTTGTTTAATTTTTCCTGGCCAGGGTTCAGGGGTGAAAGGTCGGGGTCTCCTCCTCCACTTCAATCCGCCGGTCTTGGTTCTCATGACGCCGTTGAGAAAATGCTCTGGGACGATTTTAGAACTTGATGAAGCCTCCTGGGTTTTGAATTCTGGACTCATCAGGACTATTTTGGAGTTTGATTTGGTTTATTCTCAAGAGAAAACAAAGCCCAGTTTCCTGTTTTGAAATAAATTCTTTCATAAACTTCGCGGAGACAGCTCACGCTCTCCCGGAGCGGCAGGGAGGGGCCTGAGGAAGCCCGGGGCGTCTGCAGACCACGCCCGTGACGCCCCGTCCCCACGCTTGTGCCAGAGCAGATGGGCAAGGGCAGTGGGGGTGCCAGGGGAGCCGCGCCCCCACAGCCCCCCGGGACCCCCGCGGCCCAGCGCCTCGGTCTCGGGGCCGCCCGCGCTGCCTCTGGAGCAGCTGGCTGCTGTGGGGCCCCGCGCTCAGGCATCCAGAGCCTGCAAGGTCTGGGGCCATGCCCATTTTAGAGACGAGGAGATCGAGTCCCAGGGGCTCTCTGAGGGCGGCTCCTTGTGAAACAGGTGTAGTGGCTGCTTCTGCACATCTTCCACGAATATCAATGGACAAGAGGCTGACGTGTGCAGTGTCCCCCCCACCAGCGGTGGCGAGGTTGCCGGAAGGGGAGAGCAAGCCGCAGGCTGTGGGGGCTGAGTCAGGTCTGGGGCCTGTGACCCGACGCCGGCAGGCAACGCCAGGGGCGCCCCGTGTGCCCAGAGAAGGCCGCCCCCACCTCCCTCCACCTCCCCTCATCTGTGGCCGGGCCCAGCAGCACACGGGTCGGCCTCACGTCCCAGAAGGAGCGTCCAGGACACCGTGGCCGCCACTTCTGCTGCCTCCTCCGGTGTCGCCCGGCCGGTGCACAGCCCGTCCCATGGGGGAAGGTCAACCTGCCGAGGCCCGAGCCCCAGAAGTAGCCTTGTGAGGCCGGCGCAGGAGCGAGGGGGCAGTGCTGCAGCGTCTCGGGCCCAGGCTGCCTTCATGCCCCGCGGGGATGTGCCAGGAGACACACCCGGCAACTAGCGGGGCGGGGGGAGGGGAGGGAGGGCCACTCAGAGGACAAATTCCATCAACCTCATGGGAGCCCACCCCGCCGTGTGGACGCGCCCTCGGAGCAAACAAGGGTCCTGTTGTGAGCGCGCCGACCCAGCGCCCTGCAGCCTGAGCCCAGCGGCGGCCTCGGGCAGAGGACACGCACAGCGCGGCCTGGTCCTTAGAAGTCCGAGGCGGGCCTGCTGGCCACGGGCAGCGCCACCTCAAGTCGAGGCTTTCATGAAGTCGCCTGTGAGGGAGAGGTGGGGCGGCCTCGCTGCACAGATGGCTCTTTGTCCCTGCTGACACCTGCCATCTGCTTGTTTGTCTAAATGATGCTGGAGGGGCAGGGGGCTCCCAATCTGCTGCTGGGCCCCTCCCGCCTGCAGCGACCTCCTGACCCCTGGGCCGGGCAGGTCCACAGAGTTTGTTCTTCCTGCACAACGGCCGCTCCCTTCCCCAAGCCCAGCACTCCTCAGCACTAGAGCTCAGTGCCAGGGCCGCAGGGGGGAGGGAGAGGGGAAGGGGAGGAGGAAGTGAGGGAGGAGGGGGAGGGAGATGGGCAGGGGGAGGGAGGCAGGAGGGGGAGGAGGAGGGTGAGAAGAGGGGGGGAGGGAGAGGAGGAAGTGAGGGAGGGAGAGGAGAGGGGAAAAGGAAGGGGGAGGCAGGGCCAGGAGCAGGAGAAGGAGCAGGAGGAGGAGCAGAGGCAGGAGGAGGAGGAGGAGGAGGAGGAGGAGAAGCAGCAGCAGGGGGGGGAGCAGGAGCAGCAGTAGGAGGAGGACTAGGAGCAGGAGGGGGAGCAAAGGCAGGAGGAGGAGCAGGAGGAGGAGAAACAGGAGAAGCAGGAGGAGCAGCAGCAGCAGGAGGAGGAGCAGGTGGAGGAGGAGCAGCAGGAGGAGGAGAAGCAGTGGCAGGAAGAGCAGCAGGAGCAGCAGCAGGAGGAGGAGGAGCAGGAGCAGCAGGAGCAGCAGGAGGAGCAGCAGGAGGAGCAGCAGCAGCAGGAGGAGCAGCAGGAGGAGCAGCAGGAGCAGGAGGAGCAGGAGGAGCAACAGCAGGAGCAGCAGCAGGAGCAGCAGCAGGAGCAGCAGAGGCAGCAGCAGGAGGAGCAGCAGCAGGAGGAGGAGCAGGAGCAGCAGCAGGAGGAGCAGCAGCAGCAGGAGGAGCAGGAGGAGCACAGCAGGAGGAGGAGCAGGAGGAGCAGCAGGAGGAGCAGGAGCAGCAGCAGGAGGAGCAGCAGCAGCAGGAGGAGCAGGAGGAGCAACAGCAGGAGCAGCAGCAGGAGCAGCAGAGGCAGCAGGAGCAGCAGGAGGAGCAGGAGCAGCAGCAGGAGGAGCAGCAGCAGCAGGAGGAGCAGGAGGAGCAGCAGCAGGAGGAGCAGCAGCAGGAGCAGGAGCAGCAGCAGGAGCAGGAGAGGAGCAGCAGGAGCAGGAGCAGCAGCAGGAGGAGCAGCAGCAGGAGCAGCAGCAGGAGAAGCAGCAGGAGAAGCAGCAGGAGCAGGAGCAGCAGCAGGAGGAGCAGGAAAGGAGCAGCAGCATGAGCAGGAGCAGCAGCAGGAAGAGCAGCAGCAGGAGCAGCAGCAGGAGAAGCAGCAGGAGCAGGAGCAGCAGCAGAAGAGCAGCAGCAGGAGCAGCAGCAGGAGAAGCAGCAGGAGCAGGAGCAGGAGCAGCAGCAGGAGCAGGAGGAGCAGCAGCAGGAGCAGGAGCAGGAGAAGCAGCAGCAGGAGGAGCAGCAGGAGGAGCAGCAGCAGGAGCAGGAGGAGCAGCAGGAGGAGCAGCAGGAGCAGCACCAGCAGGAGCCGCTGCCACAGCCCCACGCGTGCTCCTGCCCTGAGAACCAGGCTGGACGCCCCATTTCCTTGGAGCAGCCCCTCCACCTGCGCGGGGCCATGTCCCCTGAGGGGGGCTGTGGCACAGACGGCAGCGCAGCGGCGGGAGCCCCTCCAGGGACGGCCATGGCTCGCCCTGCGTCTCAGGCCGGGTGAGGCGGGAAGGTGTCTTGCCGGGTGGGAAGGCGACACGCCCAGCACCCCGGGACCCCTCTTAAGCCTGAGGCAGGGCTGCGGCCTGAAAGCCCTGCGGGGTGTCCCAGCGGTCCCCTGAGCACTCCCGCAGGGGCAGCACCGCCACCCTGGGCCAAGGTGGAGGCCGCGGCTTGGCGGGGGGGCATTTTCGGGACTCGCCCTCCTGTTCGGGGAGCCTGTCGCAGTCGCGACAGGAAGCTCAGGACCGCGCTTGGCCGTGGGGCCCTAGGCCGGCAGGCCGCTAACCCGTCCTGCAGCAGCGTGAGCGCCGGAAACTGGGCAGCGTCTTCGCGCCCGTGGCCGCCACCCACCGCTGACAGTGGCTCCCGAGCTGGGAGCCGTGATCCTGCTGCCCTGCCCACAGGGCCCTGGTGCCAGGGCTCTGGCCCGGCCCCCCAGGAAGCACGAGGCTGTCGCATGCAGCTCCCCGGGTCGCAGAGGAGCAAAGGCAAGTCGCTGGAGGCCAGAGAAGGAGAGTGTCGCCTGGCCGGCCCGCCCTCGCTCCCCCGGGTCGGCACAGACACCTGAGAGCCTGCGGCTGACGGCCGCCACCTGCTCTGACGCGGCCCCGAGACACACAGACCTGGTGGGGGGCAGTGAGCTACGGGGAGCCCAGCCCTCCCCGTAACCAGCCGTGGGGCCACGCCTGGAGGCCTCCCGGGGACGCCTGACCGGCTCGCGTCCCCGTGGAATACGCGCTCTCTTCTCCCTCGTTTGTCTGATGAAGCAGCGCACGGGTGCGAGACGTGCTGGGGAGGCCTGGGACTGCCACAGCTGGACGCGGTCCCTACAGTGCCCGGGGGAGCTGGGCCTGGTGCCCCACATGTGTCCCTCGGTGTGACTTTGGGCATCTCTATCAAATCCCTCTTCTTTTGGGCCCCAGACCTCTGGGTTGCTTTACCCGTATTTCCAGGCCACCTGCCGGCTTCGCAGTGTGCCTGCCGCGGGGGGACAAAGCCCAGAACGTGGACACATCGGGCCATTCGCAGTAGGACCAGTGTCCCTGCCCCGGGGAGCGGGGGAGCAGGTGCAGGCACGTCTGCAGCCTGTGTCGGGGGCGCAGGGGACACCGTCGGGCACCAGGACAGCGACGTGTGCAAGTGCGAGAAGCTCACCTGCACAGGGCTCAGACACGTGCACCGTCGTTACACAACCGGCGGCGTGTGCTCCGTGGATTTGTTGGGAACTGTGTGGGACCCGCGGTGTCACGTTTGTTCACAGGTTTGCTCGTCCCGAGTTAGGATGTGTCCATCGTGGTCGCCGGAGCGTCACGGGGAGGCCTGCTGGGCGGCAGCCGCTCGGGAAGGAGCGAGCGCTCACATGGCGCATCCGGAGTCGCCCCCAGCGTGCGTCCCGGGGGGTGAGCACGAGCCCAGAGCCTGGTCCCTGGTCGTCCCCACACACAGAGACGTGGCTAACCGGGGTGTGACCTTTCCCGGACCTTCGGGGTCGCTGGGGATTCTGAGCTCTGGCCATGGGGTCGTATCCGGAGAACACGACCTTACCCCCGAACACTTAGGTCCAGCCGCCCGCGTGTGCGCTCCCGGGAGCCCAGCCAGGCCTGGGGACGAAGAGCCGCAGAGGCCGTGGGGTCGTGGGCCGCGCGGACAGCGGGCGGGGGCCGACGGGGGGTGGCCGGCCCCGTGGGTCTCCACTGGCCGGCTCCCGGGCCGGGGCCTAGCGCTGCCCCGCGCCGGGCACCCCCGGCCCCGCCAGCCCGTCCTCGAGCCCCAGACTCCTCGCCTCCGTCCTCCGCTCCCACCGTGTTTTCCACAGTTCCTGCTTCACACAATATTTATGGTCTTTGTTCCGCTTCGGCTCCGTGTCCCAACCGCAGCGTGACTTTCTCAAGAGCCAGGATCCTGTTTCGCGCACACATGCCTGGCCCAGCAAGGACATCAATAAATACGCGTCCCACAAAGGAGCCGCGGTGACTCGGTGGCCTGTCCTTGTCTTTGTGCGAAACCCTGTCTTTATCCAAGAATAAAAGACGTTTGGGTTGAAACGCTTCGTGAACTTCTCCACGGCTGGGCTCTCGCAAGATCGCGGCGCTGCGTTGTGGGCGACCCACTTTTCCTCCTCAGGCCCGGGACGGCAAGAGGCTATTGTGGAGACTCGGCCGTGAATCAGTCTTTCCATTTGCGGAGAATAGAAAACAGGTTCAGTAAATCGTCCAAGACGTCGCTGGTGACCGGGACGTTAATCGCATTTGCATTTTCAATGAAGTGTTTCCAACTGTCCTCATACTAATTAGTTACATTTGCGGCAGGCCTGGGGGTGCCTTGCGCCGAGGAAACCTCACAACGGACGGAGGCGACCTGCTCCCGTGGGAACGAGGGGCCGGACCACCCAAGGGAGCCGAGGCCACGGGGCCAGGTGCGGCCGGGAGGGGGACACCTGCGCGGCCCGCGACCTGGGGCAGGAGGGCCTGTCCCTCCCCCCCACTGCAGCCGGGCGTGTGTCCACCAGACGCGCCGTCACCTGTCCCCCGCTGCCCTGAGGCCCCTGCGCCAGCTCCTGTCGGGATGGGGCTGTTGCAGGAGGCGCCAGGAGGCCACGGGGCACAGACGCGCTCCCTCCCCAGGATGCTCAGGGTCCGGGCGGACGCCAAAGGCGGTGCGGGAGGGAGGGCGCCGGCGGCGTCGAGATCCACATCCGTTGGACCAGGGGCACATCTGGGGAACGCCGCGGGTGGGCGCGGAGCCGCAAGAGGCCTGACTAGGACCAGGACCGGGGTGTAGGGCTCTGCTGCAGAGGCCCAGACTGGGGGGCTGGCCTGGGGGTCGGGGTCGGGGAGGCCAGGTGGTGGCAGCCGTGCAGAAACAGCAGCGCTAGGGAGGGCGTCGGTGCCATGCAGCAGGGCTGCGCAGGGCCCGGGGTGGGGCTGGCGGCTGCATGGACGCGGCCAGGGCCCAGGGAGCGGGCATGCCTGGGATGGGGTGTGGGATGGCGACACGGGAGCCCCGGCCCCGGCTGGGTGGCCGCCACACCCAGAGGTTGGAGAGCCGCCCCCAAGGAGGCCCCGTCTACACTGACTCCCCCGGGACTCGGCAGGGGCCTGCTTCTCCCCGCAGCCCCGGCAGAGCCCCACCTGACTGCGAGCAGCCACGACGCGCCCTCGCCTGCCTGCCTGGGGTCACTAGCCGCCGGCTGGGGGGGCCATGCGCCCCATGAGGAAGCCAGATGTGAGGCGGCCGGCCCCTGTCCTGGGTTCCAGATCCTGGGTCCTGGGTCCTGGGTCCTGGGTCCTGATCCCGGGTTCTGGGTCCCAGGTCCTGGGTTCTAGGTCCCAGGTCCCAGCTGCCTCACGGGAGCTACTGCACCCAGCAGGGACCGAGTCGTGGCTCCGACGCCCCGGCCTGCTCACCACAGCTGCACGGCCACGGCGCCAACACGAGCGGCTTTCACGCACAGGCCAGGCCCGTTCGCGTTTCCTTTTCCCACGTTTTTATTCAAAAGGCTTTCCAGACTTTGCTATAAAAAACTGCCATGAACAGTTGCACGTGCTGCAGAGGCAGAGCCGGGCACGGGGCCCCCCACCCGCAGGGCTGGTAGGGGTGGACGGTGCTCAGTGGGGGCCGCTGGCGGGTCCACAGCTCGCCGGGCCCGAGTGACCGCAGCCGTTGCCGGTGGTCCATGTCCCGAGGCCCAGGACCTGGCACTCGGCTGTCCCGGCCACATGCTGCCCGCCTGGAGCACGTGGGTGGTCTGCACCGATGAGCCTCTTGGAAGCCGCTGCGTGTGCCGCGAGACCAGCCAAATCGGGAACCGAGTCCAGGGCGGAGAGAGGATAACCAAAGTTTTGAATAAAAGCACGCCCGTGACGTGGAAGTACGTGGCGCCCGTGACGTGAGAGCCTTCCCTGCCGCCGCGGAGCAGGCCCCGGGGAGGGGTGGGAGTGGCAGGCCGAGCGCGTCTGTCCCTGGCGCCCGCTGCGTGGGCCCCAGGACATCGGGACAGGAGGCATCGAGGTCCCTGCAGGACAAACACCGCGTGGTATCAGTGACCTGCTTAAAACACCGGGAGTTACTGCTGATTCTCCACCTGCGCAAGAAAGCGGAGGCAAGAGGCCTAGATGGGAAAGTTGATTTATGTAGACGTTTTTCAATATTAAAAATACCATTTTAATGTATATTAAATCTGTGACGTCTATCCTACAGGGACTTGAAACTCTGTGTCTGTGACACACCTAAGTATTTGGGTGGAGGATTTTTTATTAATTTCTGAGTCAGTTTAAAGACCCACAGACAAACCCACGCCACCGCCGGGAGCCCTGCACACCCACAGCACCCGCAACAACGCCGCTGCGTCCCGTGCACCGACCGCACCTGCTCCACGGTTGTGTGCGCGGCTGCATGTGCGGCTGTGTGAACGGCTGTGTGAGCGGCTGTGTGCGCGGATGTGTGTGAGCGGCTGTGTGTGCGGCTGTGTGAGTGGCTGTGTGTGAGCGGCTGTGTGTGAGCGGCTGTGTGTGCGGCTGTGTGAGCGGCTGTGTGTGCGGGTGTGTGTGAGCGGCTGTGTGTGCGGCTGTGTGTGCGGCTGTGTGTATGGCTGTGTGTGAGCGGCTGTGTGTGCGGCTGTGTGAGCGGCTGTGTGTGCGGGTGTGTGTGAGCGGTTGTGTGTGAGCGGCTGTGTGTGAGCGGCTGTGCGTGTGCGGCTGTGTGAGCGGCTGTGTGTGCGGGTGTGTGTGAGCGGCTGTGTGTGAGCGGCTGTGTGTGAGCAGCTGTGTGTGAGCGGCTGTGTGTGAGTGGCTGTGCGTGTGCGGGTGTGCGTGAGCGGCTGTGTGAGCGGCTGTGTGTGTGCGGCTGTGTGTGCGGCTGTGTGTGAGCGGCTGTGCGTGTGCGTGTGCGTGTGCGGTGTGCGTGAGCGGCTGTGTGAGCGGCTGTGTGTGTGCGGCTGTGTGGGCTGTGTGTGAGCGCTGTGTGTGCGTGCTGTGTGTGAGCGTGTGCTGTGCGTGTGCGTGAGCTGTGTGAGCGGCTGTGTGAGCGTGTGTGCGGCTGTGTGTGCGGCTGTGTGTGAGCGGCTGTGTGTGCGGGTGTGTGTGTGCGGCTGTGTGTGAGCGGCTGTGCGTGTGCGGTGTGTGTGTGCGGCTGTGTGTGCGGCTGTGTGTGAGCGGCTGTGTGTGCGGGTGTGTGTGTGCGGCTGTGTGTGAGCGGCTGTGCATGTGCGTGGCTGTGTGTGAGCGGCTGTGCGTGTGCGGGTGTGCGTGAGCGGCTGTGTGAGCGGCTGTGTGAGCGGCTGTGTGAGCGGCTGTGTGTGCGGGTGTGTGTACGGCTGTGTGTGAGCGGCTGTGCGTGTGCGGGTGTGCGTGAGCGGCTGTGTGAGCGGCTGTGTGAGCGGCTGTGTGTGAGCGGCTGTGTGTGCGGCTGTGTGTGCGGCTGTGTGTGAGCGGCTGTGTGTGCGGGTGTGTGTGTGCGGCTGTGTGTGAGCGGCTGTGCGTGTGCGGGTGTGTGTGTGCGGCTGTGTGTGAGCGGCTGTGTGTGAGCGGCTGTGCGTGTGCGGGTGTGCGTGAGCGGCTGTGTGAGCGGCTGTGTGTGTGCGGCTGTGTGTGCGGCTGTGTGTGCGGGTGTGTGTGAGCGGCTGTGTGAGCGGCTGTCTGTGAGCGGCTGTGTGTGAGCGGCTGTGTGTGCGGGTGTGTGTACGGCTGTGTGTGAGCGGCTGTGTGTGCGGGTGTGTGTGAGCAGCTGTGTGTGCGCGGTTGTGTGAGCGGCTGTGTGAGCGGCTGTGTGTGCGGCTGTGTGTGCGGCTGTGTGTGAGCGGCTGTGTGTGCGGGTGTGTGTGTGCGGCTGTGTGTGAGCGGCTGTGTGTGCGGGTGTGTGTGAGCAGCTGTGTGTGCGCGGTTGTGTGAGCGGCTGTGTGAGCGGCTGTGTGAGCGGCTGTGTGAGCGGCTGTGTGTGCGGCTGTGTGTGCGGCTGTGTGTGAGCGGCTGTGTGTGCGGGTGTGTGTGTGCGGCTGTGTGTGAGCGGCTGTGCGTGTGCGGGTGTGTGTGTGCGGCTGTGTGTGAGCGGCTGTGTGTGAGCGGCTGTGCGTGTGCGGGTGTGCGTGAGCGGCTGTGTGAGCGGCTGTGTGTGTGCGGCTGTGTGTGCGGCTGTGTGTGCGGGTGTGTGTGAGCGGCTGTGTGAGCGGCTGTCTGTGAGCGGCTGTGTGTGAGCGGCTGTGTGTGCGGGTGTGTGTACGGCTGTGTGTGAGCGGCTGTGTGTGCGGGTGTGTGTGAGCAGCTGTGTGTGCGCGGTTGTGTGAGCGGCTGTGTGAGCGGCTGTGTGAGCGGCTGTGTGAGCGGCTGTGTGTGCGGGTGTGTGTACGGCTGTGTGTGAGCGGCTGTGTGTGCGGGTGTGTGTGAGCAGCTGTGTGTGCGCGGTTGTGTGAGCGGCTGTGTGAGCGGCTGTGCATGTGCGTGGCTGTGTGTGAGCGGCTGTGGGTGCTGCTGTGTGTGCAGCTGTTTGCTCCCTGGCTGTGTGTCCGCAGCTGTGTGTGCGCCACTGCCCGTATACGGTGGTCTGTACACCGCTGCTTGATTGGCTGTCTGTCCGCAGCCGTGTGTCCGTGGCTGTGTGCGCGGCTGCGTGTGCAGCTGTGCGTGCGCCGCTGTCCTATGCGGTGGTCTGTCCGGGCTGCGCGTGCGTGGCTGTCTGTCCGTGGCCCGGGGCTGGTCCTTGCTCCCGCGGGCCACACGGTGGGAGGAGCGGTGGCTCGTGGACTGTGTACGATGTGAACTCGGGGCGCGAGCCGACGCACCGCCTCTTGAAAGTTGTGCAAGAGGGGGCCCCGCTCGAGGTAACTGCCTCCCCTCCCAGCCGCCGGGGATCGGCCTCCCGTGCTGTGGACGCCCACCTCCCGAGGGCCACCGCCGCTGCTGGGGACACTAAGGGTCAGTTCCGTTTATCTGGCCATCGCCTTGTTGGTGGCGTGGGCTCGGGTGCAGGGCGCTCTGTCCTGCCGGCGGCTCTTGTCCACGCCAGCCACGTGCGCCGCCGCACCACGTGTCCCCCGAGGCCGCACGTTCACCGTGTGTCCTTCCTGGCCCCCGGCGTCGCCATGCCACTGACGGAGGGCTCCCCCCAGGATCGGGACCGCCTGTTTCCACCGCGTCCACGCAGGTCCGTCCCTCTGTGGGTTTAATTCCGTACGTGGTACAGTCGGGGTGTGGGGCCTGCGGACCCTCTGTGCCGTGTGACGAAGCTGTTGCAGGCACTGTGGAACTGTGAGGGACTGAGTGTCAGCTCAACTCTTAGAAGTAAGTTGCCTTTGGACCAGGCGTTCAGCTAGCTTCTCCCGTATGGAACTTAGTACGGAGTCCCAGGCTCACACGGGCTAATTACTGGGAAACCACTGGAGTGAGCTAGGAGGCACTAGTCTCATGGGCCGGGACTTTCCACTTCCCACTCACAACTCTTCAGGCAAGCATCGATCCTAGTCCTCTTAGGAGCCAAGTGACCCTGCAGGCAGTGTGTGGTGGGTACAGGCCGCAAGCTCAACTCTCAGGAGTGTGTAGGCCCGGGAAGGCCGATGTCTGCTAACCACTCCTACCGGGGAGTTAGAACCTAGCTACACTCTAACTGAACAAGGCCGTTTGCAATCACACTATTCAAATCACATACACGTGAGTCCAGGTCTGACGCTTCCACATGTCTTTCTCACAACCTGTCCCTGCACCTAACATGAGGATGTTAGCGGCTACGTCTCCAGGCAGGCCCGATGCGGGAGGGTCCTGCCGTGAGCTCAACTCTCAAAAGGAACCCCTGGGTGCCGGCCGCCGGGCCCCAGCCTCCCCTCTCCACGGGCCATGGGGACCCGGGACTTGGTCTGCGGCTCCAGGCCTCTCACACCGTCCCCGCCGGGAAGCTGCACCAGAGGACCTGCGGCCCTGCCTGGGGGGACCCTGCGGGGGGAGGACAGGCCCCCGGGGCTCTGCAGTGGCAGAGCGAAGGCCACCCATGCACCCCAGGGATGGAGCCCCCGGAGGGACAGGGCGCACGGGACCCTGAACTCAGACGGCCCCTCACAGGAGCCCCAGAGACCTCCTGCGCCCCACAGGTGCCCTTGCAGGTGCCGCGTCACCTAGTGTGTACCTGCCTGGCGGAGGGACGGACAGACAGACGAGCAGGCCAACAGGAGGGACGGGGCCCCGATGGGACGTGGCCGTGTGTAGTCACCGTTCTCGTGCAGGAAACTGGTGTGGACTCAGCAACCTGGTGCAGATCTAA
The DNA here is from genome assembly GCF_905146905.1 of Nyctereutes procyonoides. Lineage (NCBI taxonomy): Eukaryota > Metazoa > Chordata > Mammalia > Carnivora > Canidae > Nyctereutes > Nyctereutes procyonoides. The sequence continues at coordinate 72,216,990 of NW_026575051.1, forward strand.
GGGGAACTGCCCCCCTCCCCTCCCCGCTGCTGTCCCCCCAACTCCTCCCCTCCCTGGCGCTGCTCCCCCACCCCTGCCCTCCCCGCTGATGCCCCCCACCCCTCCCCGCTGCTGTCCTCCTGACCCCTCCCCTCCCTGCTGCTGTCCCCCTGACCCCCCTCCCCTTCCCACTGTTGCCCCCCACCCCTCCCCTCTCCACCCCTGCCCCGACCCCTCCCCTCCCCGCTGATGCCCCCACTCCCCTCCCTGCCGCTGCCCGGCCCCCAGGACCGCCCTGGGCATGTCCCTCGGGCGCAGACCCCGGCCCTGCCCAGCCGCCTTGCCCTCTTGTCGTCCGGCCTGCTCTCACGGTGTTTGCGCCGTGGCCGGTGGCGATTGTCCTGAACAGGAAATAGACTTTCTTTCTCTCCCATTATCAGCGCTGCCATCACGCTGGGCGCTTTCCTGTTCTGGACAGAGTTTACTGCGGCTCCACTGCGCCTTTCCCCCAACTTCCCTGCTTCGCAAAGTTAATTGCAACCTTTAACATGGAACAGTCTGAAAAAACACCGCGTCTTCGCTCGGCGTCCCACCACATCCGCGCTCCTCTGCACAAACGACGGCTGCGCGCCCTCCCTCTGCTCCCGGCCCCTTGACCAGGCAGCCTGCTCGGGGAGCCCCGAACCTTCCCGGCTCCTGGACTTCTCAGCCTCCAGCTCCCCAGGGCGCGGGCCTGGCGGCTGGCTCACAGACGCGCCTCCCCTCATCAGCCCCCTGCCCCTTGCTGGGGGACGCCTGCGTGCCTCAGTGGGATTACGGCAGCTGCGGGGCCCGCAGCACCCGAGAAGAACAGGAGTGGGGAGGGTCTGGGGTCGGGGCCACCAAAGCCCACAGACCACCACGGGGACCTGGGACTGTGCCGCGCCCCGCAGGGGGCTCCGGGGCCCACCACGGGCCTCGCTGGCTGCCTGGCCCCAGCACGGGGCGCCCTGCCCCAAACCTACAGGTCCCCGGGGCTCCAGCTCTGGGTGTCGAGGGAGGGGGCAGCCACGCGGCCCCACAGACTTTGGGGAGCCTGTCCTGGATGCTCACACTGACCTGCTGAGGCCCCACCGACGTCCCCCGCCCAGAGCTGGGTGGCATCTCCAGTGCTCCCAGAAAACAGGCCATTAAACTAGTAAAGAACGTCATGGGGTACAGAATTCACGGAAAAGTGTGATACTCTGGGGAGAACTGGCCCCACGGCGTGGGCGCTCGGGCAGCATGGCAGACGATGGCCCAGAAGGCCGGGTGCGGGACGGGGGCATGAAGGTCCCCTGGCTCCCCCCGGGCAGGATCACAGGCGCTTCGTCAGCCGCGTGCCTCGGGACGGCTCTGGCCCCCGGCGCCTGCGCTCAAGGGACCAGCGAGCTTTCCGGGGACGCGCCTGGTCTCAGCCCGGGGCTCTGGCTCCTGCCAGCCTCTGCGCACACGCTGGCACTCCGGTCCGCCCCGGCCTCCCGCCCACCCCCCGCCGCCACCCTGCTGGCCCCCTCACACCTGCGCCCACAGCTCTCCCGCCAAACTCTCACCCAGCCAGGCCTCCGGCTGCACCCTGCCCAGCTGCCACACATGCACCTGCTGGCCTGCCCACACCCACCTGGCTGCCTGCACCCACATAGATATTCCCACCCACCTAGCCTCCTGCACCCACCTGGCTGCCTGCACCCACCTGGCCACCTGTACCCACCTGGCCGCTCGCACTCACCTAGTCGCCTGCACCCACCTGGCCGCCTGCACCCACTGGCCACCCACACCCACATAGACACCCACACCCACCTGACCACCCACACCCACTTGACCACCCGCACTCATGGGACCACCAACACCCACATAGATACCCGCACCCACATAGCCACCTGCACCGACCCAGCCTCCTGCACCCCACACAACCCGGGATGATAAAGTCCTAGCAAGAGCTCTCTCTAGTATTCCCCGCGGTGGGCTGCCTTAGGTGTCCCTGCCTGGAAATGAAGCCAGCTCACTGGAAGACCCTGTGACAGAGGAGGAGCAGCCCAGAGACCCCGAAGTCGGGCGGGGGGTGGCCAGAGGCCTGGACGGGCCCAGAGGGGGCCGCGGGAGGAAGCGCCTCTCTGAGGCTGAGCTGGGCGGGGGCCGCTGGCTGCCACGGGACAGTGGGGACACTCGGGGTGAGACGGGGACGTCAGCTGTGGGACTTGGATGTGTGTGGCCCCAGGTGAGGCCTCCAGGCGTCCCTGCGCAGACGTGAGCATCCAGCTCCGGCCTCAGAGAGGAGAGCGGACCCGGAGCGCCCGCGGGGCCTGGTGGCGTGTCGTCGTCACGCCCGCGGTGCTGAAGGCCTCCCGGCCCGGGCCAGCTCCCCCGCGGCGGCCTTGGGAGCACACGAGCTCACAGACTGCAGCATCTCACGGCGGGAGGACGAAGCGAGTCCCCCCAGGAGGTGCCCAGCGGGCGTGGGGCTCAGCCCAGGCGCCCCCGGACTCGTCCCGCCGCACCCCTCGGGAAGCAACACGGACGCTCCAGGCTTCGGCCGGCCTGGCCTTCCGCAGGCGCAAGAAGCTGCGTCAGCCACGACCTCAGGGCGGCCAGAGGGCCCTGGGGGCTCCACGCCCCACGGCCGGCGCCCCCTCCCAAGGCTGGGCCCCGGCCCTCTCCCCGTCCCGCCGAGTCCTTCCACAGCGCGCTCCTGCTCCTGTCACTCCCTCTGGGACACTGTCTGGAGGGGACAGGCCGGGCTGCGGCGGCGGGAACGGGACAGTGCGTCCTGGGTGCTGTGGGGCCATGCGGTGAGGGAGCCGGGCGGCGGGGACCCCAGGGAGGGACGTTCCCACCCCCCATGGGTGCAGCTGCTGCCTGGTCCCGGCTCCCAGAGAACTGCAGGCTCCGGCCCGGGAGGGCCAACCGCCAGGGCACAGACCCTGCACTCAGCTTACCCGGGGCCAGGATCCTGGTAACCCCTGCTCCTGGGCACGGAGGGAGGGGCTCTGGGGGTCCTGGGGGGCTCTCGGGGGTCCTGGGGGAGGGAGGGCTCTCAGGTCCGGTGGGGGAGGCCCTGAGTGGGTGCCCTCTTGTGTCCATGTGTCCTTGCTGTGTCCTCAGCCCCCCCACCCTCACCGGCCTGGGCTCCTGCCCCACCTCCCGGGAGGCCCCTGCACTTTCTCCGGGAAACCGGCTCCTCCCGCAGTGACGTCCCCAGGGAGCTGGGCTGGTCTCCTAGGCGGTCCCTGCGTCTGCCCCCCAGGTCACACACCGTCTCCTGAAGGCCAAGCGCCTGCTGTGCCCGCAGTCGTTTCCCCAGTGCCCAGCCTTGTCCGTGCCAGGTGGGCCGTCGGGTGGCTCGGGGTGAGGCCCAGCCCCCCACACCCCAGCTCCACGCCCCAGCTCCCCGCCTGCCCCGCACCCCAGCTCCCGGCAGTGCTGCCCAGTGCCGGCCACCCCGGGCTGACCTGTGACCCCTCCTCCTTAAAGGAAAAACTCCCGAAGCTATCAATCTCCCTGCGGCCCTTGGGGCTGTCAGCACGTCGCTTGTAGGGCTCCTGCCCCCCTGGTGACGAGAAAACCAGCAGAGGCCCGGGGCCGTGTGGGGGGGGCAACAGCACGAATTAGACCCCATTCAGAATAAGAGGGGGCGGGGGGGCCTGGTGTGAGTAGCAGGCCCAGGTGGACCGGCTGGCACGGCCTCCCCCGCCGGCAGCCTGAGGGCGCCCCCACCCCTGAGCCCGGAGGAGGGCCCAGCACCTGCCCCGCCAGGCTCTGTCCGCCCCTCACAGCAACTGCTTTGCCCTCCGTGGCTCTCAGTGAGGCCTTCCTGGTGACCAGCCCCTCTGGGGATGGGGATGGGGACGGGGACGGAGACAGGGACGGGAACGGAGATGGGGACGGGACTCCTCCAGTGTTTCCCCAGGAGGCCTGGGCTCTGACTTATGGTGACCTTGGCCCCCTGAGCACGCAGCCTGTGATTGTCCACATAGTGCAGAGGGGTCTGCTCAGGCCTGGGGCAGGGCCAGGGGACAGGGGGGCATGGGTAGGAGGCAGGGGGGCAGGGGACAGGAGGTCCCGGGGCAGGGGAGAGGGGGTAGGGAGTAGGAGGCAGGGGTGCAGGGGACAGAGGGCTCCGGGGCAGGGGGCAGGAGGCAGGGGTGCAAGGGACAGGGGGGCCCAGGGCAGGGCACGGGGGGCAGGGAGCAGGAGGCAGGAGGGCAGGGGCAGGGGGTGCCCAGGGCAGAAGATGGGGGGCCTGGGGCAGGGGACAGGGGCAGGGGGGGCCCGGGGCAAGCAAGGGGCAGGGGATGGGGGTCCTGGGGCAGAGGACAGGAGGGCAGGGGGACAGGAGGCAGGGGCCAGGGGGCCGGGGGGCTGGGGGCAGGGGACGGGGATGGGGGCAGAGGGTAGGAGGCAGGGGTGCAGGGGACAGGGTGCAGGGGACGGGGGGGCAGGGGGCAGGGGCTGGGGGCTGCGGGCCGGGGCAGCCTCCTGTTCCGGCCGTGAGCCCGGGGTGCTCGCCTCCCGCGGTGGCCTCGCCCAGGGCCCCAGGGAGGGCGGGTTCCGGGGGGCGGGGACCCTGTCCCCCACGAGGCTCCATCCAGGCCCGAGCGAGGCCTCGGCTGTTGTGCATTCACGGCAGATGAACAATTACCGCACTTGAGGGAACCCTATCATCAGCCGGAGGAAAAGACTATTTTCTGTCGCCTGTGAATTCAGCTTTTATGACTGAATGACAACTTGAATCTCAAAGCCCTAATCATTACCATTTGCTTCCTAAAAATAACTGTCTCCTTGTCCATATTTAGAACGGAAAGCGCTGAGCTGGAGCGGGAGGAAGGCGCCTCTTCCCAGGCCCTGGACCGGCCTTAACCCCTTCCGGGCCGTGGCCTCCGCGGCCCCTCGCCTCCCCTGCGGCCACCAGGACGAGGGCGCGGCACAGCCTCACCTGGGGCGCCGAGGCCCGGGCTTGAGGACGCGGCCAAGTGGGCCTGGGGTCACAGGAGCAGACCCAGTGCCGTCCTGGGACGGGAGGGACCCACGAGGCCGCCTGCAGAGAAGGAGCCCCGAGGGCAGGCCCGCTCCGTGGCCCTGAGGACGCAGCCCGTCTGCCGCGGGCGGGGGGCTCCAGCAGGGCTCCCGAAGCCCTGATGCACTGTCCTCGGGGCTCAGGCGTGCGCTGTCCCCGGGCCGCCTCACCACCTGCCTCGCCCGCCCTGGAACTCGGGAAGGGCTGTCACCCCCGCCGCACCCCGCCCCGCACCCGGAGGACCAGGCCGCTGTCGGGCGAGCAGCACACCCAGCAGAGCCACCAGGCGCAGGAGGGGCCTCCGGGGAGGACCCAGCCCCCGGAGGACAGCGGCCGGCGTGGGAAGGGTGTGGGTGGCAGGGCCGCCTGGAGCTGACGCATGTGCCCCGCGGCTGTGGGCTCTCCCCTGGGGAGGGGTGTAGCCCCAGCACCCAGGACGACCCGGGCACCGGGGAGCCCCCTGCACGCCCTTGAGCTGCCCTGCCTGGGAGGGGGACGTTAGGGACCCGGCCAGAGTTAGGGTCTTCCCGGGAGGCTGGGGGTCATCAGCGGGGACCTACGTCTGCTCCTGCCTTTGCACCCCAGGGCCCCAGGCAGCCGGGAAGCCTCGGGGTCTGCGGCAGTCGGGGTGTCGCCCTCCGTTCATGCGGGCTGGACACGCGGTGCCCTTGGGTGCACTCGGGCGCCAAGGGCTGGGTGTGCCAGGGCCCCTTGCACAGGCCACGCCGACCGCCAGGCCTCAGCGGCCCACATGCTCCAATGTGAGTCACAGGCGAGGAGCCCGGCCCCCTGCACACACGCGGGGCCTCACCCTCGGGGACGCGCGGCCTCAGAGAGCCTCCCTCTATGCTCGTCCCTGCAAGGACCGGCCACCAGGGCTTCCGCCTTCCCGTGGGCACTCGCCAGGCCGGTGTTCCCAGCGTCGGAGCGAGGCCCCGACCTGCGTCCACTGTCGGGCCGTGCCCGCACCACGGACTCCACACGTGTGCGTTTGGCGGCCTGGAAGTGGCCTCAAAGTACACTCGGAAGTGAGAAAACCAGATTTCCACTTTGGAAGGAGAAAGATGCGCAGACAAGCATCGAGAACAGAACAAAAGAACAGTAATTACCTGGGAACGGGTTTCGGACTGATTCCCATCATTTACCTTTTGCTTATCCATGCGTCATATGCTAGTAAAGTGTACTAAGTGCGTTAATTTTGAAAAAAACAGGTTAAAAAAAAAAAACAACCGAATGTCTTTAAAGGCTGTGCACTGGTTTGTCCTGAGGATGGAGTGTGGCCCGAGGCCGGGGACACGGCCAGGCCGCCGCTCGCCTCACCCCCCCAGGGTGGCAGCCAGACCCAGGGCCAGCCCCAAGCACAGAGCTGCCTGGAAGAGGAGGCAGCGGTCGACCGCCGGGCAGGGCACCCAGGTGCGGCCGCCCCCCGATGTGCACCCACGGCCGGCAGCTCCCGGGGCGGGTCTCCGGGCCGCACCTCGTTCTGGGAGGATGGGGACAGGGGCAGGTGGTCTTCCGCTCCCAAGGGCCGCCGTCCGGCCAGCAGCGATCACCGCGGCTGCGCAGCCCCGCAGGCCGAGTGGACAAGAGCCTGCCCTGCAGGTATGGGGGGTCCCACCCTGCTCGCGGCGGCGGACGTGGGCCCCGAGCTTGATCCATTTCCGTGAGAAGCGCGGCCCATGAGAGGGAGGAGGAGGCGAGGGGGCTGCGGCGCCGTCTGGCCTCCCTCTGGGCCGTGCGTCCTCCCCCTGCGGACCCGGGCCTCCCAGCACCCCACATCTCCCCGTGCCCTGATCCCTCTGGTCCGCCGTGTTCAGGGTTCAGCCCGCGAGCAGCTCCGAGGCACCGGGCGCTGCTGGGCATCCCCCGACGCTGACGCCTCCCTTGGGGAACCCAGGCCACCCGGTGGCTCCTGGGCGCGGGCCTGACTCTCCAGTGCGCTCGCTCACGTGCCTCTCAAAGGCCTGCAGGGCGTCCGTCTCCTGTCACAACCGACGCTTGTCGTCCCGGGGCTGCAGGGCGGGCCGCACCGTCCCGGGGGCCCCGCAGAGCCCCCAGAGCCCCACAGAGCCCCACGCCCACGGTCGGCTCCCCGAGTGAGTTCTCACCCACTCCACGTGGCCTGCCTGCCTGCAGCTCCGCCTTCAGAGATCGCTCCGTGTAGCCCCTAATTACACGTTGTCTTTCCTCCTGTCACGGTTGTTTTCCCTCCCCGCGGCAGCCGGGAATTCCTCGAGGAGAGGGGCACACGCGTGGGAAAGCTCACGAAAGTACGCGTGAAGGGATCGGGCCGGGGCTGCAGCATCGGGGGGCCGCAAAGCAGGGAAGCCGTCCGCTTGTCTACCAGCCACGGAAGGGGGTGCAAACTCAGATCACCTACACGCTCCGTACATGTTTGCCGAGAAGATGCAGCGTCCCGGGTGAGAAAGTCCCGACAGACACGGTGGGGTTTCCCGGGGGGTCTGGGGGGGCGCAGGCCTCCCCTCCCTGCCCAAGCCCGCTCCAATCCCTTGTGCGCCTTCCTGCCTCGGCCTCGGCCCAGCCCCATAAACAAGGGTGTGAACGCCCCAGCCTGGTCCTCTGGGCCCCGTGGTCTGCCGGGAGGGGGGCGGAAGGGGAGCAAACACGCAGCCGCCTCCCCGCCGGGAGGATACGGGAGGCCGCCCTCGGACAGGAAGCGGGCACCAGCTCAGGAAGCCGTTCTGTTTCTATGTAGGCTTCTGTTGTGTTAGTGATAGTACGTTACCGGTGCTGACATCATACTATTCTGATACCCGGATTGAGACTATGCGCCCCCCCATCCTTCTGCGGTGCCTTCACGGCAATGCCCCGGGCCGGGACACGACGGCCACAGGGGTGGATTTGCCAGACCCCTTTCTGGCTCTTCGCATTCCACACTTTACACTTTACACTCATTCCTGTTCTCCCCCCCTTTATCTTTTATTTTTACATCATTCCCCCTTCCCATCTCTTAATTCTTTATGTAACTTGACCACTCCCTACATTCATACTAACCATCAATCTGCCCACAACTTTTCTAGATTTATAATGTCGCTGCAAAAATCTTACCGCATTTCTTATTTGCATCTTTATATATCCATCACTGTTCCTTGTCACTCAGTCTCAATCCTTCTAGTTATGTCAGAATATTATTTCTCCCAACCTTCCTCTTAGTAAGAAAGTATCGTCTTCCTGAGTCATGTGTGCCTTCCTCAATTCCCTACGTTGTCTTATTTCTGCATTACATCCCTAATTCTCCTGTCCTTTACTCTTTTACAGCTGCCCTTCATTCTATCTCCTCTTTTAACCCTTTATTTATTTTTCATCCTAATGTTGCGTTACTCCACACACCCTATACCTATCTGTCAGTTGACATGCAACATTTACCCACCCTTAGTCTGTAACCCATTCTTGTTCACTTTCCTTCATGATCCCCCGAATATGTTCTTGTACCCTACCATTGACGTGTTATTCCATACACCCGCGCCCCCCCCCTGTCTACCCATATGAGATATCCTTATGACCAATCCCTAAAACATATCTATTAGCTCCAACCACAGCCCCCCATATCATCCTTCCCTTGATGTATTGTCACATTACTGTCTATCCTCTGCATCCTGTGTGTCCTGTGTCTCCTGTGACCCTACATGTGCAGACAACAATGAACTCCCTCCAATTGCTGCACCTCTGCCAGACGAACTCATAGAAATGTACTCCAGTTCTCTATGACCCTCATTCCTCCTCACGCGCGTGCCCAGTGCCAAAATACCCTATATCATACATTGCCACAACTGCTAATCCCCGCACGATCTTTGTATCCCGCACCCCCTTCACGCTACTCCTTTGTTCCAACTGTTCACAGCGTTTCCACAACCCTCACCCATTTACTTGTCCCGACTAGCCAAATGTTTCTCTCACAACCGAATCCCACTAACCTCCGTCTCTGAACATAGCTGCACAACTCACACCACACTACAACACCTATGCCGCTGATCCCCGCGTATACAATCTCAACGCGACCACCTACTCACCACCCACCCTTGTACTACCATCTAACTCCCACAACACACACACTCTGTCGTCTGCCCCCCGTACACGCACTCTGTATCCCCATCACTCTACTTACATCATGTGCATCACCATCTCAACCCTAATGTATTATTCTATTGTAATAACGTGTGTCCACTGACACTACGAGTACTTGTCTTGAGGTGTATCCTCTTCCCACCTCATGTGACTCACCATCGATCCCTCATGTTATCCGGTTGTCTGACGTCCAACACGCTTTTCTAACTTCCCCCCTAGTCGTCCTACCAACCACCGCACCTTTCACACTCATCCATGATCTCCACCTCACCAACCAGTGTCCCCTATATATTCACATGCCGACTCTGTCATCCACCGACAGTATCTCCCCTGAAATTCACACTGACGCGCCTATCTCTTGTTCAGTCGTATAATAATTGTCCCGCCTCTAGTGTCGTACTTTCGTGTCTATATTATCCATCATTGTCCTCTATGTCTCACGCCAACGACACTACGCCTATTGTCTGCACTAAAGCTGACCCCCGCTCCTAACGCTACCACATACTTGTCCTTTCGCTGCCCTCCCTAGTTTCTTATCGTTACGTAATCCTACCCCTTCCGTGATTTACATTTCTCTCTCTAGGTCTGTCGATCCACTCCGTGTGTCTCCACACCTGTTCCTTCCCACCTCCCCCCCCCCCTCTTCCAAACCACGACCCCACTCATTCTAAGACTATCCCAGTCTTGTGTGATATATGTGCGAATTTTTGTCTTCTAGTGTTGCACCCTAATCTCATTCTCTGTTCCTCCTATTCTCTAATACACACCTGTATGTAACTGATGATCCTCTGTTCGGCTCGTGCACCTCCCCACCCCCCCCATTCAATTTCCACCCTCCCCTTATTTGATGTGACATCTACTCACACATCTCTCCCGTCCTCACCTACTCCTTGCCCACATGTACCCCAAATTTTACCATCTTTAACAGATAATCGCGTACCCCCCCCATCTTACATATACGTGTGTCTTTCTTATCTCCGTATAATCGAACTTCCTATCTATTCCAGTTCCTCACTATATTCCCCCGCGACAGTTCGAGTTCACACCCTCTCCTTTAACCTCTAAAAAGCTTTCCTGGATACCTACGCAACTTTGTCCCCGCCTGTACCCTCCTGCTGCATACGCCAGTTACCCGATCTCTGTAAATCCTCTACATGTCTCACATGTCTGTTAGTCTCCCACCAATACCCTCTCACCTTGATGTCTCATAGTGACCACGTCCTCTATGAAGATTGCCCCCCTTAGAATATGAGTTAAGAATTAGAACTGTCTATTAAGTGTAAAAACTAGGAAATTGTTAGGTGTGTATATAAGAGTAAGAGTTGTCAGTCTCTTCCGACACTAGTAAACTAATCTTTGAAAACGTACTAAGTACTTGTCGTGCCATTGCACCATGTACACTCAGTGTCACTCCCCGCTGTGTAGTCTACTCCAGTCCGTGTCCCTCCTGTACCCCTCACAAACTGTACTGTTGTCAGTCTGTTTCACCCACCTGTCTCTTTACCTCGTGCATATTGTTCTGTTTGTCCCCCTCATATTCCCCGACATCTCCACTCCTGTGTGTCTACACTAATGTGTCCAGTGTTGACCCAATTACCTTATCCTCCCCTTGTCTCCCACTTCCTCACCCCATCCCCCCTTCATACAAATTAACACACACATACATCCCCACATAACCCCCTCCTCCCCTCTCATCCCTTTTCTCATATTCCTCCCCCCAACCCCTTCCCCCACTACTTGTGCACATTGTTTTGTGTGCGTTTCTTCCGTGTTGCTACTCACCCACACTTTCTAGTCATACGCTTCCTGTTATACTGTGTTCATCATGTGTCCTTCCCTTCATCAGATCATGCACTGTGTATATCTCATCTCCATTTCTCGATCTCTTCCTGCCTCCTCACTCCCCAACCCACCACCCCCATTTACTAAGTATGCGCCCACACGTGCCATATCCTAGTCGCCCAGATCCCTCACACTCCTTTTCTTATTCCTTGCAATACCCTAAACCCCCAATCCAAAACCCCCCCCCCCAACCCTCCCACCCCACCTTCATCACTTCCCACTTCCCACCCCTTCCTACCTACCTTCCTCCCTCCCCCCCTTCATGATCTGTTGTATACTCCTGTTGTTACTTCGCCACCCGCGTACCACGGCCCCTTCCTTTTACTGTCCCCCCAGTCTCGCCGTGCCCCTTCTTCTCACCCCCTCATCTCTAGAGTCCACGCAATCTAACACCTTCCTATTCCCCTAGTTCCTATCCTGATCCCTCACGACCTACTCTTACCTTTCGTAACCTTGTCTCCACTGTCCACACTCACCTCCCAGAAACATTACATACTGTGAAATACCACCCTCGATGCGTCTCCAGCCCACATCGTCGTGTTATCAGTCCGTTCTAGTTAACCCCAATCTACACCCCCTCACATCCCCCTAAGTGCCTTATCCTCATAACGCCGTATCCTCCGACCAACTTCCCACCGTTCCTCTGTACTCATGTCCCCATAATTATCTCCTGAAGTCTCCGCTATATGTCTCTCCTTTGTGTTATAGTGTGTGTCTCTATCATGTCCCCCTATTCCTGTATCCTTCTATGTATACATCAGTGTCATCTCGCTATCTGTCGTTTACTCTTCCTTCGTGATCCTTGTGTCGCGTCCTATTCTCCTCAATTCATCACCTTCTATATGTGTTATATCCCTCCTGTATGCTACTTCTCTATATATTTGTGTTACTCTATCCGCCATCAATCTTCTCTTCCATTTTTTTTCCCCTTTGCCATCTAGTAATCTTCTCGTTCACTCTACGTCTCACGTGCTGTTGTCACTATAATGTTACTCATTGTATGATTGAACTAGTCATCGTCTATCTCCTGTGATTGATCGTCTGTGTCACTAGTATGTCTGTAAATCTAGTGTGCATACTACTTTGTACACCTGTGTGCCATCACCCGTAACCCCACCCTATAGATCTCTCTGTCTGATAGCATATGTCTATCTTGTACTATGAGTGTTGATATCAATGATGCTGCTACGTATGTACTGTGAGTATTGTTGTATCTATGGTATCATGTAGAGATAGTACTTTTCCTCTATATCTAGATCTCTATTGTTACTGTAATATCTATTTGTCTATCTCTGTGCTGATCCATTTCCAATCTATATCTATCTCTATAGGTGAGATATTGAGTGCTTAAATGCTTGCCTGATATTGTATCAGTGTTCATTGCCCGTATAACATGTATGAGTCGTGCTTACCTCATGTCTATTATAGTGTGACTTTTATTGTTTATGTCTCCCTCTACAGTCTATTTGTTTCTATTTTCTGTGTGCTTTTTTTTATTGTCATTTGTTCATTCCACGCCCCGTGTTCACTCATCCTTCTATTTATTCTGGTCTCATTCACATCCCATCTACTGTGATAGAATCACCCCACATACTGTGTGTACCTCAGTCTCTCTGCATCTTGTAGTTCTCATTATAACCCAAATTGTCATATTCCTATTATGTCAGGTACTGCTCCTAGTGTGTCCTCAAGTCTCTATTGTGTGCTGTTGGTCTCTGTTACTCCCTAATAATAGCCTTGGTTGTCACTCTATCCCTGCATCATATAGTCTTTCTATGCGCTTCGTTCTAGCGAGTGCTCATAATTGCTCGCTCTATTATATCGACCGAGCTTAGTGTAGATCTACCGTCCCTATCTGCTTCGTACTACGACGTCCAATGTCCACACCACCTATCCTCCTCATTCCTCCTGCTCGCTCACTCGCATATCTACGCCCCTATACTCATATCTATACTTCTCATTATGTCACCCTCTTCCATGCCATATATATCCTTACACGTGTGCTACTTGACTCCCGAGCACTTATACGATCGCAATGCTGTGTTTTCTCACGTCTATATCCTGACACCTTCGAAGTCCTGCAGCTCTCTATATGTCTCTAGATCAATCCTAATGAAATGCGTGTGTCGCTCGTGTCTTGTGATCTAAATTGGTTGTCTCACTACTACTAGAAGTGTCTTTTCCATATATCTAGGTTCGGCTCGTGTTCGTGACCTCTCTGCAATATACTCCTGTCTTCAAGTGAGATAGTAACTGTATGCGACTACACTGTCCCCTGTTATCCTCATGTACCGAGATCGATCCTACCTGTTCTGTAGATCTCATCCACCCACGAAGTCACGCACTGTCTCTATCTCTTATGCCGCTCTCTCACCATAGTTCATCTCGTTCGTATTGTGTGCCCAGCCTCTCTCGTGATGTTCTTGATCCGTCTCCTAGCTATGCTGATACCACCTCTTTGCGCCATTATAACTGTTCCTCTAGAGTCATTGTAGTGTCGTCGCAGGCTTACAGCACCACTGCGCTTCTCACGCCGATCCCTCCTGTCAGACACCCGTGTGCTCCTCCCCGTCTCCAACCTGGTCGTATTCCGTGCATTCCTGATCACGTGACTGATTCCCTTGAGCCTGAGCTCCATACAGAGAGCCCTCTGCGTCTAGTTCTTATGTCTTGCCAGAACGCTTTCGTTAGTTATCGCCTCCTGCCAAGAACCACCCGGACTGCATCTCCCCATTCCATCTCTGACACCCGTGACTGATTATGCACAGCAAACTGTCCTCTTTCCATGTCTGTACAGACTTACATCTACTAGTTCACGCTATAGCCCTCCCTTGTTAGTCTACTTATCCCTGACACATCTCCCCGAGTGTTGTGTCTGACGTATTATGTCCTTCCTGCAGATCTCGTGCCTTCTCGTGCGTAGAGTTCCAACCACACTAGTCCCTATCCCGTCTCACAGCTCACTACACTCATACTGATATAGTGTGTTTCCCTGTTCCCTCGCTGCACTGCATATGTGTAGAAGTTCCTTCCTCATGTTAGCGTCTCCTTTGCACCTGCCCTCCCTGCACCACCCTGGTAGATAGTTTTCGCTTGTACGCGTCTCGTAAGTACACCTATTATCTCATCGTTCTGTTATAGTTCCAGGGCGACTCTCCTCCCGTTTGCCCGTCTTGCTGTTGTGACGTATCTCTATCTTCGCTCGATTGTCTCACGCGTATATATATGCGTCCTCTGTTATCACTCCTCTATCTTTATGTGAGTGTATCGCCTGCTATGTGCGTCCGAGTCTACGCCCGTTGTGCACACTGTCTCTATGTGCATACGCTATGTCCGCTGCGCGTCATTGTCTCCTCTATGTTCCCTGTCATGAGCCTAGGATCCCATCCCGCGCTCCTCCCCGTCCCTCCTGCACACCCGGCGCTCCTCCCCGTCCCTCCTGCACACCCGGCGCTCCTCCCCGTCCCTCCTGCACACTCCGGTGCTCCTCCCCGTCCCTCCCTGCACACCTGCGCTCCTCCGTCCCTCCTGCACACCTGGCTCTCCCTCCCCTGCTCTTTGCACATGTACTGATCGATCAACCGTGTCGTGTCTTTTGTGCCCACTATATGATGTGTGATTCACCTTGCTTTAACCGCCGGCTCTGAGTCGTGTCACCGACTTCGTTCTAGTCCTGCGCATAGACTTACTGTCCATCTTTATCTAGCCCTTGATTGTCCCTGTTCCTACCTTAATCCTACTCCTAAGTTCTCTGCTATACTACGTATCGCCGTGTCATGTCTCTACGCCGTCTCAATTGCCTGTCGCCTATACATCCTTATGTCCTTTGGACGTTCTAGTCATACCCTACCTCTAAATGTTACGTCTCTGTTTGCTTGTGCACCCCCTCTATCCCCTTTCGTACCCTTATACTATCGTCTGTACTATACTCCTCGTTCGACTATGCTCGTCCCATCCTATGACTTCCATACGTTGTCGCACTGTATCTACGTGATGAATTCTGTGTATAATGCCATTCTATGTAGATGTCACCACTATCAGTGATGTCACTATTTAGTGTGTTGCTCGCTACCCTGTGACGCTAACTGTGTGACTCTATCCTGTGTAATATCACCCCGCGTTGTATGTGTTTCATCATAAAGCCCTATGAGCTACCTCACCAGGTCTTTTGCGCACGATCTGCTATCTTCTATTTTGTTTACTATGTGTACGTCACATAGTTCTTAGCGCTCTCTCTAGGTATTATATCTCTCACGCTGATGCTTCATATCATCCCCTACCCTTCCATCACACTCTCCTATATCTATATGTCGGACCAAGAACATCTTAGTGTACTATGTATGTCTCCACTACTTACGGTACACTTCGTTGTATTGTTCTGTTCACTGTCTCCTACTGTGTTCAGAACTAATGTGTCACCGGCCCAGTGACCAAGCTCTATAGTCTAAGTGTCCTCACCTCTCTCTCTTCATAATATACAGCCTCCTCAGTCCACACATTTATCTCCGATAGATCTGTCTCTCCTATACTCTGTATCTATGTTCTACATATCCATCATATTACTAACAGTCCCCTAGATTCGTATGTAAGTCTATATCCATATCTATACTCTATCTTTGGCCCATTCACGTACGCATCTATATCCGGCAGTCACTCTGATACCTCCCCCTTCTACCACCCTACCCGCGCACCGTGCATTCAATGTCGCTGATACACTCCCTAGAATATACCGATCAATCCCTCCAACAAGATCATGTAATCAATTTGTTGTCTGTTGAAGTGTCGCATCCCACATGAGACCTATTCTCTGATCTTATAGATAGAAATCTACTGATCACTGTGTATAAACCCCACTTACGTCTCTTTTTACTCTTATACTATCGTGTAGTACTCCGCTCTTTCTGCGCTGACTTATACATTGATCCTGAACTCACAAAATGATGTGCCCAGAGTAGTACCGATAGTGTGTTGAGATAGATGCATATATCTCACTAACCCAAAAATGTATTGCCAATGTGACTACTTCATACCTGTGTGTCGTGTTAGTTCATAAGTCTATTGAGAAAGTAGAAACATACTAGTACGCCCATGTCTTCGTTGCTTGTTCTAGATATTTTAACTCCGACTCACCATAAAGACGTGTATGGATTGTGCCTTAGAGCATGTCAATATAATGTGTAACAACACGTACTGCCTTGTGTCCTAATTGTCCGTGATATTGTTCCTCACATGAGATCTCATCTCTATATGTTGACATGATACGCTCTAGTATATGGTGTGGTGTAACGTCTTGATGATGTCCACTATTAACCCCATGTCAGTGTAACCCTCATCAATCCACTTATTCTCTTTGCAACACAATCTACATGCGCAGAGTCCATCGTAAACCCTCCTCCACTCCTTCTGTGAAAACCAGTGCTTGTGAACTGCACGACTAGATAGTGTCACCTGGTGTGTGCTCTCAGTGCTAATATACACTCGCCTGTCCACAGATCTTAGTCGTCACTAGAAGGGTGTCATTAGTGATGTGCTCCATACACACTTATTTATATAACACTACTTCTGTGTGTCGATTGTATTACCTTATTTCACAACGACCAACTCCTATCTATATGTGTCCCACTATCTGTGCCATGAATCTGTACTACCACTCAGACAGCAACACCCTATCTCCATAGTCATTCCTCAAGATAGCTTAGACTCCTGTACACATTTCACACCTCTGACTTCCCACCCACCTGTACGCACCAACATGTGTTTGTCGTACCGCACCCCCACACTGTGTTGTCCTTATACTCATCACGTGTCTTCAACTTTTTTCCTTTCATTCATTGGTCTCTGTCTCTCTTCCACCCCATGTTCTCTGTGTCTTTATCCAGAATTCCCAATCCCCCATGTCCTGAACACACTACTGTTGCTGCGCTCACTCTCCTATCTCTACCCATACATTAACTTCTCCCCTATTCCCCCATCCCTTGTCCCGTACTGTATTCTATTCATTCCTCCTGTCGTTCCCATGATTAATGACGTTCGTTATAGACTATGTCCTGTTGCCTTATGTGTCCCTTCGCATCTGTCGTGTACATCACCTGCCTCATCGCAACACGTCATGTGTACGTCCGCTTAAACCTACTGACCCATCCCCATCAACAGTCTCCGTGCTTCCTACCTATCTGTTCTAATAGTGTCCTCTGCACCCACCATCCAAAGTCATCCTCACCAGTCCCATCTGTCAAGACACTGCCCACGCACACCAAGTATTTTAATCTTCGCGCGCTATCTGAAGTCTCACTGACTGTCATACCAAAAGTTGTGTCTCTGTCTTCCGCGTCACACTCCACCTCCTGTACTGTGTAGATTGATCCTACCGTCACTACACCTCTGTGCCGTTCCACCTCCTCTTGTTGTCATTTACCGAATGCATCCCTCAGTATAATATACACCACGTGACAACTCCCCTGTACATCAGTACACTGCACGTACTCCATGTCCGCTCTGTTGAATGTATTAAAAACCCCACTCTCCCTAATTCAGATGACCTCTCCTTGTGATTCTGTCCCGTTGTTCCGTGTATACATTCCGTGTCCCACCTCGTAGACTTGTTCTCATGTTGATTCCACTGCTGTGTTAGACCTGAACCTCCCAGACGTCTCCTCCATGTCCCCCTGAGAGATATCCTGTTCTTCGATGGCACACTGCATCTTTCTGATCACACATGCCACACATATATTTCTGTGACGTTTCATATCTTGCACATAATCCAGTTACCACATCTTACTACTACCGGACAATACTCGCTCTCAACGTGCATCCTCACATATATTTTCTTGTTGTCAAGAATGTAGACCCAGACACATCCACTACGTGATCGTCTCTCCCTGATTATTGTCTCGGTCCACTTGTGCTTGTCCATCCTCCCTATTACATCTGTTATGTAGCCTCTACTATACCTCACCCTTCCTTTGCACTCCTTCCTAACCCGTGCACTCTAGTGCCCTCCCGCTTTGTTGCAAATGCCCTATAAGTGTAGATGTGCACTATGAAAGAGAGTGTGTCCCTCAGTCACCTAAGTGATTGTCTCAGAGTCCTGCCGCCCCCTTCTCTCTCTTTCTGTCCAAAGAATCCACATGTCATGTCATTTGATGTGTCAGTTGTTCAAATCTTTGCGTATTGCATCTTGTTCCTAGCCTATCAAGTCGCCACTGTCACTCTACGCGAGAAATCCCAATCCTTCCCCGACTGCCGCGTACACCAGACCGCGTACATTACCGCGCCTCTGCCCACACCTTTTTACCAGTATGTATCCTCTCACAGTTTCTTGATTTCCTATGCACCAGACGTGCCACATGTATAGCCCACCCCCCCTTCTTATCCATGCACAATCTCCTTCTGTGAACTGTCACTCTCATATTCTTCTGCCCCCCTCATCCCAGTTCAGCCCGTCGACTACCTGTGTCGTATTCCAAAGCTGTGGACAGATACACACCATATCCACATACCCTCCTCTCCTTCCCTTCATATTCCTCCCCCCCACCCTTCCTACTTTCATTTTTCTTTTCCTTCCTACCTCACCCCACTCCTCCTATATATATCAAATCTTTCCTCATACATCACTCCTATCAATCATTTCTCATTCCCCCCTCACCCCACACCCACCCCCCTTCCTAAATCCCACTCATACAATCCCACCTCACCCCTATCTATCCTTCCATACCCAACCCCATCAAAACCCCCCCCCACAACCCTCCCCACCCCACCTTCATCACTTCCCACTTCCACCCTTCCTACCTACCTTCCTCTTCCTTTACCCTTCCATCCCACCCCACACCCCTTCCTCCATCCACTCCTCCCTCTAACCCCACTCATCTAACAACATTCCTATCTCCCTACTCCTCCTAACCTACCTTCCTAACCTCTACCAACTCTCCTGAGACTTCCACCCCCTCGGAAATACACCCGCGTGTGACATCACTCAGTAGCCTTGAACTAAAATTAGACTAATGCCGCGTCACATTGATACCCTATATTACCACGTGCCTCCGGTCATCCCCGCGCCTCACCATCGTGTCTAGTCTCTCATGAGAGATCACCTCTCCCCGCATCATCCCCCGACCACGTTGTACTCCTTCCACTGATGATCTGTTCACCACATATCTGTTGTTATTCACCCTATATCTGTCTAACAATCGTATTTTCGACTCACCAATACCCCCCTTTTGTCATATTATTATCGCTCTTGATTTATTCCCCCACCTATACATATCTATTCAGCTCAGTGACCACCTGTGACTTAACTCGTCTAATATGTGTGTTATCCTTTCTACCTCTATCTATCCATTCCTATGAATACGCACTATTACTTGTAGTCATTTGATGTACAACCTGCCGTATTTACGCCCTTCTACTCGACTCTCTCTATTAAGAGCTCTACCCTTGAGCATGTGAACCAGCACACACACTACTGTAATTTCGTTATAGTGTTATCTCGAGAAGTTCGCTATATATGCCATGTACTCTGTATTATGACTTGTCATATACTCTTAGTCGTGTGTTATACTTCCTTGATCTAGCCCCTTTTCTGTGTCACGTGTGTACTTATACTCAAGATCTCCAATGCACCGTGTCGATGAGGTCCTATACTGTGCTATCGCCCCCCGGCACATCATACGAACATCAATATCTTCAAATCCTATATCGTCAAACGACATCTTGTGTCCTATTGTGATGTGTCTCTACTACTCTGTGTTACCTCATTTCTATTGATCTTTTCTATCTCTAGTGCGTAATAATTTATGTATTCTAGACTGATTCACTGCTCATGATATGCGTCCTTTAGAAATTCTGCCTATATCTATTTCTATACTTATTATCTCAGTGTGTTTATTGTCTCCTCTACTCTATCTCCAGCTTCTAAGTCCTATTTATCTTGTCCAGAGTGTATATCTCTAATGCTTGCTCCACCCCATCTATGTGTGTCCCATTCTTGTCCGTCTATATAAGTGTCTCACTTGCTGTGATCGCATGTGTCTCTTCCCCCCCCCATTTTCTCTCTATTGTCATGTACTTGAGTCACCCTCTGTGTCTTATGTTCCATATCTTCTTTTGGTTGTCTTTGCTTATGTCTATGCAATTAGACCTATCAGAACTCCTTGTTTGTAGTGTAACGCCTTGTCTGTCATGATTGTGTGCTTAGAGATTTCTGTTGAAGAATTGTTTGAGAGTATGTCAATTGGTTATTCATGTGACGTATATAATTTTTATTACATGAGTGGATGTGTGCTCTCTCTTGTCTGTAATCTCGATATATATTTTTATATCTATCTCTATAACTTACTTTTGTATGATTCTTCTGTATGACACTCTCTATTTACTCCAATGTCTATATATACTGTCTCATACCATTTGCCTCATAGGTCTATCTCTACCCTAAAATATTTATTTATTATAACGTATGTGACATGTCTTTGTACTAGGTGTCCTGTGATACACACTCTATATCTATCCCCTTTGATATTATTTATTTGTTAGCATTTTATTTCATTATTTAAACCTTGTAATATGATGTTGTATGTGAGTCATTCATCTCAATGTGTCTGTAACTCTGGCATCAGCCTCACCGAGATGCGCTACTATGCCCTGTATACGATGCCATTCATATATCTGATCTTAGTCAACTGTAGTAGATACATGTGTTCACACTCCACCAGATCCCCTATCTCTCCCTTTCCTGTGTTGTTACACCCCACTCTGTGTTTCTCGCTGTCTTGTGATACACTGTCCCCAGCACCTGACCTGACCCTCCTCACCTAACCTGAACATGTTGAGTCCCTCCAGTGTATCCGAAACACCTGTCCTACTAGATTTCCTTCTTCTGACAATCTGTTCGCCATCTAAGAAGTCACCCACTTTGTGTTTTTTCTAATATTCTATTCCTTTCTGACTCTTCTTGTGTTGCAGTATACTCTCCCTTGTATCACCATTACACTCTATTTCTTTCATGTACTCCTTAAACCGTGTGTCATGATCTCGTAGTGTCTAGATAATGCACCCATTGTATCTCCCAAGTGTAAGACCAGAGACCGGTTAATAAAAATATTTGTCTCCTGCTTATATATATCTACCCCATTGACACACCTGTGAGACCCCCCGCTAGTTATACCCCTTTGATGCATGTCCACTCACTTATTAGTCACATCATCATATAAGGTGTCCGTTCTGATTATCATATCATGATCTGCAATCCACTATGTCTATGCTATTTATACCACGGTACTCCCATCGCATCGCTCACACCAGCCCTTCATATTGTCCCTCTCTCTTGTTCCGCTATCTCGCGTGTCTATACCCCTCTATGCTGCGTGTCTCAATAATGTGCACACGTTCCATCGAGGCCCTTCTTCATGTTGTGTGTGGTTACACTCCTACTATCTAACCTCCGCTCGCGCAACCGAGTCCCGCCCTTCCCCCTAAATCTCTTACCCGCCCTTCGAACCCCATACATACCCCCCCACTTGATACCCTTACATCCCCCTAGACGCCGGTACCGAGAAGCGCCCATAGACCCTTCTCTCCCCACCCCCATTTTATAACTCTTCACCAGTGTGAGGTTCCTCCTGACCAGTCTCAGTCGCTGTCTTGTACGCATCCTACGCTGTGTCTGCCACTCCGTGACAGCACCCCCCCGTTGCTGTGCCCACCTTTCCAGCCTCTACACCCCGCCTTCACAGATCACAATCGACTGCGATGCATTCTAACATTGTGGGCGCCTATTCTGTGTGTGGATGTTTCCCCGTTGCAATGTCGTACTTCCTATTCTGGTTCCATCCCCACATCATCCCCATTCCTACCCCCCCCCACTGTCTCCATCCTAATCCCCCAATTACACCATTGCAAAGCACAATCTGTTACCCCCACCGCTATACTACTATTTTGCGTCGATATACGCCGTACTGTCAGTACAGGCATATCCTTCGCCCGCATGCATGGTGCCACTTGCCTCCCCGCCATGCCCCTTCCTTTCCTGTGTGCCTATTACGGTACCCATGCGTGCGCCGCGCGCTTACCCATTAACCCCACGATCTATTCTCTCTAATAATATCCAGCGTGATTAGAGACACTGGTACTAACTTCAGTTCACTGTACATACTGTAGATCCCACACGCCTTGTCTTCGTTCTATACAGCTGGTGTCGTCAGAAACCGAGACCCACTCCCCATCGTTTGTGTCTATGTCACGCTCATTATCTCCATCTTGCTGCTCTCTTATGTCGCGACACATTCCCCCATAGTGCACACATCCCACACCCACATCGTAAGCCACTCGCTCCCCCTTCCGAGATTTGATGTCATTAGTCTGTGCACGTCTCAGCCCTCTCCAAGTTTCTCAGGCTCATTATGTCGCCCTTCTCTCACGACTTGCCTCTGACGGCAGAGAGCTCCCCGCCCACTTTCTAGTATCGCGCTATTCGCCGAACGACCAGCTCGGTCATGCTCTCCCCGACACGCGTACTGTCCCTCACCGCTGCCCTAGTTAACACCTTCTTGCAGCCTGCGTCCCTCGCGACAAGTTGTTACCGAGTACATATGCCGTCTTCCCATCATACGTCCTCTCGAGCCTCCCTTCATATTCTCCCCCCACCTTCCTACCTTTCATCGCCTTTTCGTGTGGGGAACTCCGTTCGCTCTGCGCGTTCTCCGTGACGTCTGTCTCTACCCCGGGGTACCTGTCCCTAATGGTTTATATTGACATATAGTTCACCAGCCGTGTCACATTACATCATGCATGGTGATCCGAATCGTGTGTGCTCTCTGTCTGCGTTCAGTTAGCGCCCCCCCCTCCCACCTGTCAGCGTACCCTGAGATCGCGCCGCACTATGTGTCACACAGAGGATCGCTACACCATTGTGATCGTGTCGCAGTGCATCACCCTCACCCGGTGTTGCATCATGCTGCGCACTTAGCGTACCGATCAACCCCCACTGTTGAGTGGACACCAACCACGTCACAGGCCACCCTGATCTCACCCACGCACGCGAACTATACCTCGTAATTCAAGCTGCGTGTGCATCAGATGCTCTCTTGACTTTTACGTCCCATAGAGTCCAACTGTACACCCCCTGTACTAGTGTGTGCCGCCTAGGATGCTAGCTCCCGTCAGTGATCTACATACCCCAACCCCCCTTCCTCGCGTCAGGTCTTACCTGGTCTCCTATATCCGACGCCTAGGACAGCCCATCACATGCAGTGGCCGCTCATCAGGTTTTGGTTCCACTGTACTGTCATAGCCACTATTGTACTACTCTGTCTGTAGAAGACACCTTACCCCGCCGCCGTGTCCCGAGTATCCGTGATCTCTCGTGTGTTCAAGCAGACAGCCCACTAACTAACCCAGTGAGATGGGTTGTCTGTCACAATGTTCCCTCCCTCTTGAGCGTGTCTAATACACGCGCTAGATCATCCATTAATATTTTGTCTAATCAGTAGGTATACCTCACTCGAAGGACGCTCACATTCGTATCGACTAGTCAGGGCTGCCGGACCACGCGCTTCCGAGATGATAAGTGTGTGTGATGTGGATAGAGGAAAAAAGAATCTAATCCTAGTGTGTGTCGTGTGTGTCTTTAAGAGTTGTGTGTCATGTGTGACGCAACTGGCCGTCCAGTTACAGCGTCTGAGCGGAGTCTCTCTGATGTGTCAGGTTCTTAGAGCAGATCTATGGTACAGTCGTAGTAGGATGCAAGAGTAGTGCTTCCTATGTTACTGAGATGT
The DNA here is from genome assembly GCF_905146905.1 of Nyctereutes procyonoides. Classification (NCBI taxonomy): domain Eukaryota; kingdom Metazoa; phylum Chordata; class Mammalia; order Carnivora; family Canidae; genus Nyctereutes; species Nyctereutes procyonoides. The sequence continues at coordinate 72,240,696 of NW_026575051.1, forward strand.
GTGTCTGTGGATTCGCGGAGTACTGGGTATTACGGCTTGTGTGATGGTGTCTCCTTGTTCTCATGTAGTGCTCAGTAAAGCTGTGATTGCTAGTGTGTGTGTGTGATGGTGTAGTGGGCCTGAGACTCTGCATGTCCCACGAGCACCCAGGGGACGGCAAGGGTGGGTCCAGGGGTCCAGGGGCCACACCTAGTTGTGAGAGATCTTCTAGAACTTTCCAGAGCTAACGCTCCGCAACAGGCAAAGTGGTGGCCAGGTGCCGGCAGAGGCCTTGCCCCTCGGGCCCGGGCGACCTGGGGAACCGTCAAACGGCCGGGACCGCAGGCTCTTACTGGAATCAGGGTCAGGGATCTGCGCCCTGTTCTCACGGCCGCTGGGACAGACGTGCGGACACGATTCACATAGAGCCTGGCCTTGTGCCCGGCTCAGAACGCCTCGGCCTGCCAGCGCTTATCTTGACTTTGGGAAACCCCTACCCCGGCAGGCTCCCTAGGGCCCCGGGGGGCACAGGGCGCCCCCCCAGAGGAGGCCTCGGGGCCTGTTGGTGTCTTCGGAGCAGCCGGTGTCCCTCCTGGTCACCTTTGGACCAGCGCGGTGACTCGAGCGTCCGTCCGTCTTCAGCCTGCACCCCGGGGGCCTCTGTGGGTGGCCGCAGCATCCGCACCCAGGACCAGAGCCGAGTCCTGCAGGGACAGGACGTGCGGGAGCAGAGCTTCTGCTGCGCAGACACGGCTCTAGGGTTTAAGGAGGATGAACTCCAATCAAGGACCCGGCCCCGGGCTCAACACCTTAGAAGTACATGGTTTCCACGAGCCAACGGTCCCTCAGGGAACACGCCGGACGCCATCTCCGTCCACCTACAGGGGAGCGAAGGTGACCTCTGTGGTGCAGCATTAATGCACGAGGAAATTCCGATGACAGCACAGTGTTGGTAAGATCCCACCTGAAAACCCAGGCCTGCCAGGTGCCGCCGCGGGGGACGCCCGTGAGCGATGCCGAAGCACCTCCGGTTGCCTGCCGCGCCCGTGGAGGGGGCCGAGCACCGTGACGCTGTGTCACCGGGCGGGAGTCGGGAGCGCACCAGCGGGACGGCGGCGCGGCCTTCCCGGGAGAATCACTGCGTGTCCAGCGGCACCTGCGCGGGCCTGCGGGTGGCTGGGGACCCGGCTGCGCAGACTGGAGGCCCGCAGGGGTCTGGGTCGGCCGTGCCCCGACGCCTGGTGCGGGCGCCCCTCTCCCTGATGCCACCAGCCCGGCCTGGACCTGGGGCCGCGCAGAAAGGTTCACCGAGGCTGTGCACAGGGTGGCCGCACCCCCGAGGCCAGAGCTCCCGGCCTGGTGCACGGGGAGCCCCCGCAAGGAAGGCTCAAGTTACGTCCTTGAGTTACGGCACAAGTTACGGCAAAGGTGGGCACCAGCTCCTGGGAGGGGCAGGAAGGGCTCTTGGGGGGCAGGAGGGGGTAGTGCTGACAGGGGTGACAGCAGGATGGTGGCGGGAGGGGTGATGGGGGTGACAGTGGGGTCGGGGGGGAGGGGTGGTGGTGGGGTGGGGAGGGGTGATGGGGAGTGATGGTGGGGGTGGCAGGAGTTGCAGGAAGGGCTGGGGGGGAGGTGACGGAGGGGGTGGGGTGACTGGGCTGACAGCGGGGACGGGGTGACGGGGTTGGGGAGGAGGGGGTGCGGGGGCCGGCGGCTGAAGCCCCTGCTCTTGGCGGAAGCCAACGACCTCCCCTGACCGCCAGGCTTCCCCACACTTTCCCCGCACGCCCGTGTGGTGTCAGCAGGGGTGAGGGGGCAGGGGCTGCCCCGGGTCCCACACCGCCCCGTCCACCCCGTCCATCCCTCGGCGCTGCTGCGGCCCAGTTTGCTGCCCTTTCCGGTACCAGCCTGAGCCCTCCGGGCTTCGGGAGGAGGGTAGACCCGTCACACCCAGGGCAGCCCCCCAGCCACCCCCGCCCCACCGCAGCCGGCCCTGCAGCTCTGACTGTCGAGGGTTGTGCAAGGGGGACCCTGCGTCTCACCTTCGCACCTGCAGCCCTTTGTTCAGCAGAGGCCTGGCCCTCCCTGCGTGGTCCCCTGGCACCCAGCGGCCTGCACCCCAGTGTCGAGGCCCAGCCGCCCTTCGCAGAACATCTGAGGTGTCCCCCGCCTTTCGGGGTGAGGACAAGTGCTGTAGGCCCCCAGGCGCAGGTTGGCGGTGAAGCACTTTCCTGCTCCCACGTCCACGCGGCCACGTGCAAAGGGCATGTCAGACTCTGGGAGACGCGGCGGCAGGTGCGTGAGTCCCGGTGGCCCCGCGGCCGCACCCGCACCTGCACGTGGCGCTGCCGGCGTTTGGCTCCAGCCGTAGGGGGGGCTGCCCGGGACTCCCCAGGGGCCGCCGGTTGGCCTCCCTCCAAGCGCTGAGTCCGCGTGGACAAACCCCTAAGTACGCGGGTCTGTCGCCTGCTGGCCGCTGCTGGTGATTCTCACCACGGGGCTGAGCGTCCTGTGCCGCGGGGCCCATGCCCGTGCCCACCTGGGCTGGCAGGGGCTCTCGGGGCCCAGTCACCCCCCGACCTGCCCGCGTTCCTGGGGGCGCTGGCGGTAGTTTGCGACGCTCCTGCCTTGCTCGCCTTCCTGCCCCGCTGAGGCGGCCCTCGCACAGGAGGCTCAGGGACTTTCCTTCCTCTTCTATTTTTCTGGGACATAATCTGTAGAATCGACGTTCTCGTCTCGGTCCCATTTTGGCGGAATTTGCCGGTGACACGACAGCCCTGCGTCTGCAGCTGGCGGAGCTCCCGGCGTCGCCCCTCGAGTCTGCGGCTCCGTGCGCCCCAGGTTGTCCCGACGTCGGATGCGTCTTCTCTCCTTGTCTTCGCTCTCGTCCTTCGGCCAATATTGCAAGAGCTTCTTCGATCAAGGAACCATTTCAAAGGACTAGCTTTCGGGGGCGTTGGTTTTTCTCAACGGTTTCCCTGTTTTCGGTCTCGTATCTGTTCCTATATTAATGCCTTGGGGTGATTTCACTCTTTTCCCCCCCGATTTGTTACACGTAAGGCCTAGATTATCGTCTTGGGTCCCTTTTTCCTTTCATGAGCGTTGAACGTACATGCGCCTCCTCCCCTGAGCGTTGGCTGCAATGCGTGCAGTCCGAGATGTCATACATTCCTTTTCATACAGATTTCTAAATATTTTCTAATTTCTCTTGAGATTTCCTCTCTGAGGCAAGGATCATTTACAAGTGCTCTGTTTGGTTTCGAAGTACTTGGGGATCCTCGTGTTCTCTCTCCGTCTTGACCTCTAGTTCAGCTCCCTTACGGTCAGGACATGTGTGACTTCAACTCTGTTCAATGTCTTACAGCGTTTGGGGTTTTTTAGAGATTTATTTGATTATTTGAGAGCGAGCGAGCGAGCGTTGGGGGCCCGGACAGGGCGAGACAGACCCGAGCGACTGCACGCTCAGCCCAGACCCTGGCGTCATGACCTGAGCCGAGCGAAACCAGGGACCTGGAGGTGCCCCCGGCGCCCCTCGTGCTGGTCGTGACCCAGGACGAGGCCCCTGTGGGACCGGGGCATGTGCTCGGTCGCTCGGTGGCGCTCGGTGGAGGCCGGTGAGGCCCGGTTGGCGGGGGCTGCAGAGTCTCCGTCCCCCCGCAGCTGCTGGACCTGGACAGCTGAGGCCTCTGCATGCAGATCTGTGTGCCAGTCTTTTCGCTCCCGTCCGCTTCCGCGCCACTGACCGTGACCCTGACGTCGAGGACACGCTCGGGGCCGCGTGACCCCAGGGAGCTGGGTGTTCCTCTCCGCCGCTGGGAACGCCGCCGCCCTGCAGCCTGCGCCGTCCGAGGGTCCGACGGTGGCCGCGCAAGCAGCTCTCTGCAGGGAGCTCGCCCTCAGCCTACGCTTGGCCGCGTGGTGCGCCCTGATTTAATGTGATTCTTGATACGCCTGGATTTAGACCTACGGGTCTGCCACGGTTTTCCATTGCTTCTCTCGGTTCCTTGTCCTCCGTTGCCACGTTCCTGCCTTCCGGCGGCTTAGCCGCCCCTCTCGCAGCTCCCTCTTACTTCAGCTGCTGTGTGGTCACTGTCGTTTTGAGCAGAGTGAGCAGGGGCTGCTCAGGGAATCACATGCGGGACTGTCCACCGTCCACTCAGAACAGACGTTTGCAGCAGCGCGTGCACGTGTGCGGCCACCCCGGCCTGGTGCGTGAGCCATCCTGCACACGGCGAGGGCCCCGGGGGATGCTCCTGTCTCTGTTTCGTAAAACGTGTCACACAGACCTGCACGGAGAGGGGGATGTGGTGTGCGCCCGGGCGCCTAGCACCCCTCCAGGCCCGGGGTCCCGACCCCCTTCGTCCATGGTCAGTCCCTGCATTTCCCTCCAGGGCACGGTCTTGGTGTGGGTTTCCCTGGGTTTATCTTGTTTGGAGCTCAGTCGTCCTCTTGAGTGTGCAGATTTGTGTCTCGTGGCAAATCTGGGGAGGTTTTGGTCCGCATGTGTGCTGACCCTCCCGTGCCCAGTTCCTGCACCCGGACGCACGCCCGGTTCCCACACTTCAGGCCAACGTCAATCTGGGTGCAGCTGGGAAGCGATTCTGAGATAAAATTAAGGTCAATTAGTTGACTTAAGAGAGGAAGATGACAGGGCATGAGCGTGACCTGGTCAAGTGAGCCCTCGGGGCGGACGTGGGCACTTCCCGGAGGCAGGACAGGCGTGGGCGCGCCGCAGCTGCCCGATGCTGACTCTGAGCACGACGGTCGCCTCCTCCGGTGGCTGGCCGGGGACCCAGGGGGCCCTCGGGGACGGGGACCCACCGCCACCGCCGCCACCACTTCCAGCCCCATGCAGGGAAGGGCTCCGTCCTGTTCTGTCGGCTGACGAGCTCTCCGTTCTCCACGTCCTCCAGGCTCTTCCTGACATCCTCTCTTGGCTGAGACGCAGGACGTTTCCACTCGCAAGTGCTCACCGCCTGGGGAATTCCGCGAACGGCGACCCGGGAGCCTCCCCCGCCAGTTCCAGCTCCCCGTCGGGTGTCGGGCCGCTGGCCGTGCTTCCCGTGAGTCTCCTGGTTGTTCATGGGCCGAGCGCTCTCGGGATCTACTGAGACTGGACGCGAGCTCCACCGGGATCCCAGCTGCCGCGTCCAGCCTGACTTCGTGGGTATCTCCAGGGTCGGCCCGGTGCCGGGCAGATCTCCCCACGTGCACCCGCAAAGGCAGGCCCTGAGCCCTCAGCCCTCGGGCCACACGGGGAGGTCCCGTCCCCAGTCCTACTCCCGCTGCCACGGCAGCCCCATAGGGCAGCTTGGGGCCAGGGCACAGGACACCCAGAAACAAGGAAAAGAAAGCGCAAGCCCCCCCCCCAAGTGGGCATTAGGGCCGCCCCCCTGCCCCCGAGCCGGGACCTGAGCTCCCCTGCATTCTCTCCGTCCGTCCCGTACCTACTGATGCCCGAGGGAGGAGGGTCTACACTCACTGCCAGGTGACGCTTCGGCCCAACTCCTCCAGGCCATCTGCCCCGGCTGGCTCTCGAGGGTGCCCAGGGCTGCTCCGCGCCCCGTCGGGTGGCCAGGCCCTCGGCAGGGCCGTCAGGGTGGGGTGTACCCCCCACCTTCCCAGCGCCCCGGGGGCTCCAGCGTGGACCCTAAACCAACACGCGGTGAGGGGGGGGCAGCCAAGGCCGGGCCTATTCCAGGCTGCGGTTGGAAGAGACAATCTAGGCAATTTAAAAAAAAAAAAAATCTAGACGTTATTTACTCGCCCCCGGGAAGAGCGGCTGCTGATTCTGGAGCACTTGAACCTCAGATAACCCGGAGCCTCCTTGTTGAGAAAATTCAAAATTACGAATATGGGATCGCCACAGGGCTCGGAAAGGACTTTCACGTTCACGCTTTTGCCGTTTCTGTGAAATAACGCGCGCGCGTGTGTTCGGCGGAGGGAAGTCTGAAAGGAAGCCGTCCGCGGTGTTGGGGAGGGCTCGGGCGTCACGGCATCTTTGTCCTAATTTTATTTCTCTCAGAGGAGCTTCGGTGTTTTACACACGTGTCCCGACAGTCAGAAAAGCAAAACGTGAGCCTATTACAAAGTCCATAAACGATGTCACTTAGTAAATATGTAATTTGTATTTTCCACGTACACCAAAGATTCTGCAAGGACGTGTCATATTTGAGTCATTTTTTTTTCCTAGCGTGAGATCAAGTTCTTTCCAATGGTCATATGTCACTTCAAAGAGATATTTTAAAAAACCATTGCCCAGATAATTACATATTAGAGGCTTAAATTCAAGGGCAAATTTCCTCCTCGTTGCTCTGTTCAGATGAGCAGATAACCCGAGTTGTGGGGTATGCATTTTTCCATGAGCTCAATAAAGATATTTCCATTTCCAATAAACATGAGAAATGACATTTTATTTTCCTGACTTGGCCCCTGCGGAGAGCTGGCCCCTTGGCTGAGCTGGGGCCGGAGCAGCGCGGGGGCCGGGGGGCCACTCGGCCTCGACACTTGGACGGAGCAGTGACCCCGACCACCCGACCGGGAGCGCTCACCGCGGCTGCCGCCCGACGGCTCCTGGGAACAGGTGCGTGGGAACAGGTGCCGGTGCACCGGCCGGGGCTGCAGAGCCAGGCCCCAGCAGGGAGGGGAGAACCCAGGGCTGCAGGGGCAGGGGAGGGGGGACCTGGAGGGCTGGGAACCCTGAGATCCAGGCCCCGGGCAGCCCCGGAGGAGCGCAGAGCTGGGCCCGGCCCCGGAGGACAGCGACCCCGAGGGGAGGCACACCGGCCAGGCCCAGCAGGACAGGCCCCTCTGCCAACAGCGGTCTGACCACGCGTGGGGCACAGGCCCTCGCCACACGCCCAGACGCCCTGTGGGGCCTGAGCACCGCAGTCCCCAGGGCCCCTGACACCTCGGGCGGCACACGGAGGCCCCTCGGGCCTCTGCTCAGGCTCCCTCCATGGGAGGGGTCGGGGGGGCAGGAGGGAGGTGTGGGGGGGAGGCCCGCTGAGCTCAGGGCCCGCGGCTCAGCCCCTCCCCCCCCGGCTGTGACCCGCACGTGTCACTGTCAGGAGCCCTCGTCCCCCTGTTGGGCCGCCTCTCGGAGCGCAGCGCACCCACAGGGCCGGGCGGCTCAGACGGCAGCCCCAGGACACAGCCTGTCCCTGCTCAGGGCTTGGGGCTCGGGGCTCACGGGGCTGCAGCCAGCCGGCCCCAGGAGACCAGCCCCTCCCCGGTGACCAGCCACAGAGCCGGGCCAGGAGCGTTCTCTGCGCAGAAGGGCCCTGTGGTCCCAACCCTCTGGGCTCCAGAATTCTGTTACCGCATTTGGGGCTCACGTGACACGTGGGGCCAGGGGGTCACGCGCGGTGGTGTCCTCAGGGTTGTTCTGTGGAGGAGCCCGAGGGAGGGGAGAGGCGGGAGGAGGGGGCACATCCTCTGCAGACCCTGAGTCCTGGGCATCCACTCACCCCGCCCCATCCGGCCCATCCCTGTCCCATCCCACCCCATACCTGCCCTATCCTGCCCCACCCCACCCCTCCCCATCCCACCCCTACCCCTGTCCCTGCCCTGTCCTGCCCTCCCTGTCCTTCCGCACCTGTCGCACCCTGTCCCCCCTTCCCCGCCCACCCCTTCCCTTCCCCCTCCCCCCTCCCCGTCCCTCTCCATCCCTGTCCTGTCCCTCCCTGCCCCCACCCCATGCCTCCACCTCTCCCATCAGGGGCTGTCGTGGAAACCCCTGGGATCCAGTCGGAAGACCTGGTCCTGTGTCATGCGGCCTCCTGGGTCCAGACAAGCCTGAAGCACCTGCGATCGCGGTCCCTCATCCCTGCACGGCCTCTCTGAGGCCCCCCTCCCCCCGACCTCCACGGCCGCCCCAAAACACGCTTCCCGCTTGCAGGGCACAGCGCGGCCAGCTGGGGGTGAGTGTGCCCCGAGCGGGGGCGAGCAACCTGGCTGGAAGGTGGCCCGTGTGCCCGCTGGGAAGCACTGGCCACCTGCCCGGGGAGCAGCGGCTGGAGAATCTGCGCTGCACCCCGTGCCCCCCCCTCCGCGGCCCCCACCCTGCTCCAGGCCAACACCTAGGAAAGCCACGCGGGGCAGGTTATAACAGGCTCCCCCCACCTCCGACCTCCTGGCTGGGGGACCTGGTACCAGAGACTCTGGGAGCCCATCTCATGCCCCCGGGGGCCCGCGACCTGCTCAGGAGACAAAAACGAGGGCGCCGGCGGGAACCCTTAACCCAGCAGGTGTGGCGGGAACTCTGGGCCCAGCGCTCACGGGCCCATGGCTGGCAGGCGTGTGCAGCATCCCCGGAGGTGCCACAGGGCCTCCAGCCAGCCTGCCCCGATGCCCGAGGCCAAGCCTGAGCCCCCGGCCCCAGCCCGGTGGGTGCGTTCCCCGCGAAGCACTTGGCGCATGAGGGCGACACATGGGGCTCCAACCCGGGGGAGCCCGTCATGGCTGCAGGCCTGTGGCCAGCGCAGTGGGCACACCCGTGGGGCCTCCGACGCTCTGCTGGGGTGGGCTCAGCTCACGTGGAGGCCCCCAGGTGAGTTGGGGGAGCGCGCTCAGAGCCAGCGGTCGCTCGGAGCCAGCAGTGCGGCCAGTGTTGGGGGCCCGGCCACCCTGGGAGGCGCTGCTGGAGGAAGGCACAGCAAGGTCGCTGCCGGCAGGTGGGCAGGGGCGTCCGGAGGGGGCGGGGGTGCTCCAGGGGTACCCGGCCCAGCTGCCCTGAGGTCAAGCCACCAGGACACTGGGGCGGCAGCGACCGTGGCCCTGAGGTGAGGGGAGCCCCAGGGCTGCCGAGCAGCCAGTGGGGGTGGCCGAGCCTGCGCCCCTGGGGGAACCACCCGAGGCCGGGACTTGGGGGGGCCGGCGCCTACCCTGAGGCCTCGAGGTCACCCTGGGGCTCCCCCAAAGCGCCGAGCGTGCCCCCGGGGTAAGTGGACGCTGGCTTCCCACCCAACCCGGACGGCGGCGTGAACAACCCGCAGCTTCTTGCCCCCCGCGCCACGGTCCCGCACCAGCACTGGGGCCACGTAGTACTGTCGTCCTCACTCCCATAAACACCGCGTCCGGCCTTTGTTTTCCTGATTCTCCAGATCAGGGCCCTGCACCCCGGCTCCCGGGAGGGCTGCGCCCCGTCTCAGGCCCCGCGGCCCCGTCACAACCGCGGGGGGGGCACGAGGCGCCGCAGAAAGCACGCGAACGAGCGAGCACGGAGAGCGGCGTTCCCAGGAACCCACGGAGGGAGGCCCTCGCCGGCCAGGCCCGAGCTCCAGGGCGCTGAGCCCGGACACAGGGGCCTCATCCCAACACGGGGGCCTCATCCCGCCTGTCGCGCACCCTCCGTCCCTCCTGTCGCGGCGCTACCACCCCTGCCATGGCCTGGCTGGGGCAGAGGGATGGGGGTCACCAGCCTGAGGGCTGGACAGGAACCCGGCCGTGGCTGCACAGGACGGGGCTGGGGACAGGGCCCTGAGGAGGGCGGCACCTCTGGTCCTGCACCAGCCGAGGGGTCGGGACATGAGGGCGGGGCCTCTTCCCCCTGGGGACCCGCGGCAGCTGCATTGCGGCCCAAACCCTGCAGTGCCAGGTGCGAGCCCACCCTCCTCCCTCTGGTCACCTGACACGGGCGCCCGGGGGGCTCAGTCAGGGCGCCAGCGACTCTTGGTCTCAGAGTCGTGAGTTCAAGTCCACGTTGGGCATAGAGCTTACTTTAAAAGAAAGAAAATTCAGGATTCTCTCCCCACTAAAGTCTTCCCCGTAGGGCGCCGCCACCGCACGCTGGTGGGTTTGCAGGCTCCACCAGCAGGCTCGCTCGCCGTGGGCCTTATCTCACCTGGTCTCCCCCCGGCGAGGACCTCGTCTGACCCCCGGGATTTTATCTCGGGCCGTGCGGAACCCTGGACACGTCCTCAGAGCCCAGAGTCCTCCGTTACCGGGTGGGCTGTGCTCTCCGCGTGGAGCGACTGTCATCTTCCCCAGTTTCTATGTCGTCGGCCACCTGGCTTCTCCAAGCGCCAGCCATGTGGGGCCTGTCAGGACCGGGAACCTCGGGCACCGCCCGGCCTGATGCCAACGGGATCCCCGGGGGGACCAGGTGCTCCTCGGGGCCTGGGGACACCGTGCGCAGGTGCATCCCCCGCGAGCGTGGGCTGGCATTGGCCTGGGCAGGAAGCACACACCCGGCGAGCCCCAGGCACGGTGTCCAGGGCCGCACAACCACCCAGAGAGCAGTGCTGGGGCCTGGCCCTCGGTACTCCCGGCGCAGGACTGGTGCCCCAGGGCTCCTGCGGCGGGGGCGGGGGGCGGCCGCCGTCCTGGCCCAACTGGGTGCCACACAGTAAGCCTTGGGGACGGTGCCCCACCTCTTCCTGGGGTCGGCATCTGACCTCCAGCCTCCGCCTTGGCGGTGAGGGGAGCATCCCTGCAGGAGGGCCTGGCGTCCGGGTCCCCACTCCTTGCCCCTGAGCTCCCCCTGAACCCAAGGTTCCTCCCAGAGGCGCCCACCTGGGTGATCCGGGCCGACACACCCGGGTAATCGCTACTCTCACCTGCATCTTGTTCTGGAACAAGCTCCTTTTTAAACATTCTCCTGAAATTTATGGGGCTGTTTCATAGTTTTGCTGAATGATGTCGTGAACCAAGACGCAGGTTGAGAAACCGTGCAGTGAAACCAGGGCGATTCACCTTCCCGAGCGAGGAGCCTCCGGGAGGAGGGGGAGTGAGGACGCCCAGGGGCACCCCCAGCCCCGGGCACTTCACTCGGGGGGATCGTTCCTCGCCGGGGCCTGACTCACGACCTGCTGCGCAGGAACAATGGGAAACCTACGGCTGCAGGTGATGCCCGAGGACCTGAGCCCCTTCCTAACCCTAAAAATACAGCCAATTCCTGAGCAGCTGCTCTGCACGGGACACCCCCGCTTCCTCGGTGCGATGAGTCCCGGCGGCCGGAAGCAGGATCCCAGCCCCAGCCCCGCTCAGCCTGGCGCACGGGAAGGAGAGACACAGAGAACAATCCCGGGAGGAGACGAGCATGGACCCACGGGAAGGAGAGACACGGAGAACAATCCCGGGAGGAGACGAGCATGGACCCGGGAGGCCACATGCCCACCAGGCCACCAAGGCCACAGCCCAGCGCTCGGCCCCGGGGAGGGTCCCGGCCAGCAGGTGCGTGGCTGCTGCCCCGAGGAGATGCTGCCAGGCCTCAGCGGACCCTGGACACCTGCAGAAGCCTTCATGCCAGTAAGAGACATCGAGGGAAAACTGAAAAACTAAAGGACTACGAGACATGTGGTGATAGTACACTACTTGGCTCAGCAGCAAAGAAAAGAAAAATAGTTTCAACTTGTTACTTATTAAAGATCATAATGTAACTATAGTGAGAATATGGGCAGAGGATCATATTAGTGCGAGGGCGTTAGCTCTTCATCTAAGTGGAAATCAGCGTGTGTTGTATAAAACCTATAAACCAGCAGCTTTCAGATGGTTCCTGGGCAGGGACGGGGGCAGAACCAGAGATGCAGAGACGAGGGGCCCAGAGAAACCCACTGTGTTCCTACAGAACGGTTTCCATATTTAAAAAAGAAATGATGTGGACATATCACTTTAATGACATTTTTAACTTTTAAAAGGAAGATGTTTGAGATATCACACTGAAAAAAGAAAAGCAAAAATAAATCCAATATGCAGATTATGAAAATTAGAGCTGCTGTCGAGTTCTAACAGTGGCTAACAGCCAACCCACTAGATTTCCCGCGTCCCACTGTGGCAGTTGGTACCTTAAGATTTTTATTTATTCATTCATGAGACACACACAGAGAGAGAGAGAGAGAGAGAGGGAGGGAGAGGCAGAGGGGGAAGCAGGCTCCATGCAGGGAGCCCAATGCGGGACTCGATCCCGGGACCCCTGGGCTGAAGGCGGCACTCACCCACTGAGCCACCCAGGGATCCCAAAGTAACACACTTTTTAATTTAATTCCTAATATAAAACATTTGAGGAAAATAAATGTCTTTTCCACGTGCAAATACATAAAGTGCTGGGGGAATGCGGCAATCAGAAAAGTTTTCCTGTAGAAAAACATGACACGCTTTTAATTGATTTGAGGGCCGCTGCGTGTACTACCAAAAAGGATGTTTTCAAAAATAGTTGATTTAAAGTAGCTGCTGGCAAAAAAATAAAATAAAAAAAAATAAAGTAGCTGCTGGCGTTTCACTTATTAAAACACATTTTATATGGTGGGAAAAAATGGCACAGCCCCTGCCAGGAACTCAGAGGCCGCAATCCCATACCCTCCTGTCCCTGCCTTCGCTTCCCCAACTGCTCCTGTTCCTTTGCTCCCCCGTTACCTCCTGTCTCCTGCAGAGCCTCCCCTTGTTCTCGGACCTTGTCCTCCTGGTCCCCACCTTGTCCTCTTGGTCCTCACCTTCTCCTCCTGGTCCCGACCTTGTCCTCCTGGTCCCCACCTTGTCCTCTTGGTCCCCACCTTCTCCTCTGGTCCCACCTTGTCCTCCTGGTCCCCACCTTGTCCTCTTGGTCCTCACCTTCTCCTCCTGGTCCCCACCTTGTCCTCTTGGTCCTCACCTTCTCCTCTTGGTCCTCACCTTGTCCTCCTGGTCCCCACCTTCTCCTCCTGGTCCCCCTTATCCTCCTGGTCCCACCTTCTCCTCCTGGTCCCAACCTTCTCCTCCTGGTCCCCTTCTCCGCCCCTCCTCCTCCTGGTCCCCGCCTTCTCCTCCTGGTCCCCACCTTGTCCTCCTGGTCCCCACCTCCTCCTCCTGATCCCCACCTCCTCCTTCAGAACCTCCAACTGCTCCTACCCTTCCCCTTTAGCTGAATCTTTCGCCTGCCTGAGGACTCACGGCTGGCGGAGAGCATCTCGCAAGTGTCCAGCTGGCTCTTATCGGAGGAAGGCAGAGGGCGGGGGGAGGGAATTACAAGTGTCTGCTTGTCCTGCTTTTCTGTAACTTCTGATCGTCAGGAAACAAAGATGTCCACCAGGATCCTCACCCTTGCCGTGGGCCCTTGCAGTCCACTTCCTAGCCACGTGTTCACAGTTAGCACACTCTAAACACTGAGGAGCGGGCGTGAGTCTGAGGAAAGGGGAAGGGTTCTGTGTGTTTGCTTTGTGTTACCGTCTTCTGTCCCTCGTGTCTCAGTGGTCCGTGAGCCTGCCTGCCCTGGCCCCGGGAGGGGCCCTCACATGGTCAGGGCAGCCCACCTCTGCTCCCAAGTCACCTGCAGCCCCCGAATGGGAGGCACAGGCCCCCAGTGAGCCTCTTGCCTGCTCAACTGCAGAAGTTCCTGCAACACTGAGCTTTGCAGGAAGTGGGATGAGAGATGAGGGCGAGGTGCCCTGGAGGCTCAGTCGGTGCAGCGTCTGTTCGGTTCAGGTCATGATCCCGGGGTCCTGGGGGCGAGTCCTACGTCGGGCTCCCTGATCAATGGGGAGCCTGCTTCTCCCTCGGCCTCTCCCCCTGCTCGCTCGCTCTCTCTCTCACTCACTCCTTCTCTCAAATAGATAAATAAAATCGTTAAAAAACGAATGAATAAAATGAAGCAAAGGGGGAAACAATACACTCTTAAGAAGAAGGTGGCTTGTCCCCTCAGGCTCCGGCCGGGACGTCACCCAGGTCTTAATGCTTCTCCCAGGACGGCGAGGTGACCACGGTCCTGCCACTGGCTCCTCAGTGTCTGCAGGACTCTGCACCCTGAGCCTGAGGCCTGCAGCAGGCAGGGCTCCCTCTCCTCTGGGCCATCTGGGCCCAAACGTGGGGAGAAGCGGGGGCGGGGGGTGGTACGCAGCTGTTGGATGAGAAGGAAACTGCAATAATACACCACAGAACTCCAGAATGTTCCGTGACATCACCCACATAATCCTCACTGTGCAGCGAGGCCAGCCCATGACTCGGCAGTGACGGACCCGCTGGGTGGGGCAGTGACCGAGCGCGTCCCCCGCTGTGGGGAGAGCTCAGGTGACTCACCACCCGCCTCAGGACACCCCCGATGCAGAGACGGCGCCCGGTGGCCGGGTGGGGGTGTCGGCCTTTCTGACGGGGCTGCCGTGGACAGCAAGTGCCCTTCGAGGAGCACGGGGTCACCGGATCCTTCGCCGCTGCCCGGACGTCTGCAAGGGCAGTGCCCGCGGAGAGGAGGCAGCAAGGCGGATGCCGCTCCTGGGGGCTCCCGGGGCGCCCCCGCGCCCAGACCAGAGGCAGCCACACCCTCCCGCGCCCTCCCCCAGGCCTCACCCTTGATGGCCAGGAACGAATGACTTCCAACCAAACGTACTGCTGGCGGGGCCGGGATTGTGAAATTAGAAGAAGCCTGGAGGATTATTGTTTTAAAGAAGAAAATGTTTGTATATTTTTCTAAAAAAAAAAAAAAAAAAACAACAAAGCACACATTCTGAGCGATGAATTCCCCTAAGGCAGTGCCACTTCCCGGCCGGAGGCGGCGGGAAACAGGGGCCTAGAGCCCAGCCCGGCCCTGGGGAAGGAATTGCCTAATTGCGTCCTGAAAGGTTAAAAGATGTGGGACCTGTGGGGAGCCGGGGGTGGCTCTGGGGGGGCGGAGAGGCCATGACGTGGGGTGCGGGCGCCAGCCGGGCCGGGCCGTGGGCCGCAGGAGGGGCGCTGGCCACGGCCGCCCAGTGTTGGGCACCCCCGGAGGGCGTGGGGCGGCGTTTAGACGAGGCCTTTGAGGCCGTGTTTCTGTTTCTGCGGTTCCTTATCTCTGGGGCCGAGGCCCGACCCCCGTCAGCCTCAGGCGGGCGCGGAGCACCCAGGGCCGCAGACCCAGACTCACGCTGCCCTCAGCGGGGCTCTGCGTGCAGCTCAGCCAGCGCGGGCGCGTCCCCTGCCTCGCGTGGACCCGGGGCTCCTCGTCCTCGGGCGGAGGAGCATGCAGCCCAGCTATTTTGCTGAGAACTTTATAAAGCTAGCTCGGCCCTCACGAGGCTTGTGCGCACCCTAGACACGTTCACCTACCCCGCGGGGGCCGGGTGGTGGGATCAGGATGGCGAGAGTCGCCACGTCCGCAGCAGGGACAGGTGCACGGCCGTCGGGGACAGGGCCCTGCGCGTCCCCACGTGCAGCCTGGCGCAGTGACGGGAGGCTGTTGGCCCGCGGTCGCTCCCGACACACACCGGACAGAGGGCTGCGCCCTGCAGCCACCGGGCTCGCCCCCAGCCGTGGCGCCGGCTCCTCCCGGCCCACCACCCCCAGGGCCTTGCCTGCGGGGCGCGATGCTGGGTCTCCGGGTGGGTGCCGGTGTGCCGCCCCTGCAGGGAAAGGGCCCCGGGACCCCGACACGGCAGCCTGGACTGCATCTCCGCCTCCCCCAGCACAAGCCACGGCCCCGCAGCCCCTCTGCTCGCCAGCCCCCAGCCAGCCCCCAGCCAGCCCCCAGCCAGCTCAGGGCCAACGCGCAGGGGGAGGTGGAGGCCAACTGGGCCCTCAGAACTTTTTTATTTTTACATTTTTTAAAGAATTTTTTAAAATTTTATTTATGAGGGACACAGAGAGAGAGACAGGCAGAGACCCAGGCAGAGGGAGAAGCAGGCTCCATGCAGGGAGTCCGACGCGGGACTCGATCCCGGGACCCTGGGGTCACACCCTGGGCCGAAGGCAGACACTCGACCACTGAGCCCCCGGGGCCCCTGTTTTTACTTTTTTAATCAAGATATAATTCGTGAACAGTGAACCGTTCGCAGCACACCGGTGTAACACGAGGACTTGGTGGCCGTGCGAGGCGGGGACGGGTTGGTGGACGGGAGCGAAGCACGGGGGTGGGTGCCGTGGCCGGCAACGGTCCCCAGAGAAGATGCCTCACGGGGATGAAGCGCCCGCCACCACCCGTCCTCGGAGCCACGATGGCCGCTCCCCGACACGCCGGTTTGCTGCGATGGGCTCAGGTTCTGCCTCTGGCCGCTTGGTGAGGGAACGAGGAGAAGCAACGGCTGTGAGAAGGGTGGGCGTCCCAGGAGCAGGCACCGCGGCAGGCCGGGCACCCCGCAGGCCTCCCGCGTGGGGCAGCGGCCCGAGCCCGCCTTCCTCAGAGCGGGGGGGGGGGGGGGGACCGCCGTCAGGCCGGTGTCCCGGGCCGTCAGCATTTCCTGCGGCCTCCGCTTTAGGAATCAGCTTTGCCCTCCGAGCCAGGCCGACATCTGCAGGTGCGAAGAGCCCATCCATGCAGCAGGTGCCCACAGCGGCCCGGGGCCCCGGAGCACACATGGTCCTCCTCCCTGGGATACGGTCCTCCTTCCCAGGGTGTGCTCCTCCCCTGTGGACGTGGTCCTCCCCCCTGGACACCCTCCTCCCCCCTGGACACACTCCTCCCCGCCTACACGTTCCTCCCCCCCCCGCCCCGGACATGCTTCTCCCACCTGGACAAGGTCCTTCCTCCTGACATGTTCCTCTCCCCCTGGACAGGGCCCTACCCCCAGGACATGCTCTTCCCTTCCAGGACACAGTCCTCCTGGACAAGGTCCTCCCCCGCCCCGGGCACGATCCTCCCTCCTGGACACAGCCCTACCTCCAGAATACAGTCCTCACCCCTGCACACGTTCCTCCCCCCGGACACAGACCTCCCTACCCGGTCAGCCCAGCCCACCATGCTCCGGGGCCTCCGCTGGGAGGTGCTCCAGGCTCCTGGTTTGCAGGGCAGAGGGCGGCCAGGCCGGGGGTGTCCCCAGTCCCCCCTCCCCCTCCAGCCACAACCGCACCCCCCCTGGGGGCCTGGCCCCCGTGAGGAGCACCCATTCTGCAGGACGGACGTCGGTGCTGCTCGTCTGCAGGCTGCCCCCGGCCCCGGGGCCGCGGGGTGTGGCCCCCCCACCCCCCGTCCGCTTCAGAGGCCGAGGCCCCGCTGGCCGGCAGGACCGGCCCGGACCCCGCTGTGCTCTCTCCGCAAGCAGCTTCCCATTAGGCCCGGCGGCCGCCCGACGCGCGGCGCCCTCATTATCCAGCATGAGTCAGCAGCTCTGCCCCGGGCACCTGGGGCCTGGCCGCCGGCCCGCGGCCTCCGGGCTGCAGCCGGGGGCCCACGTGACCCTGCACGGGCTGCCCTGCGTCCCCCGCCCGGGCAGCAGGGGTGAGGGAAGCTGACACGAGAGTGTCCTGTGGGGCCCGGGTTCTGGAGAGAAATCCGATTCCCCGGAAGTCAGGCCCCGGAGGCCCTGTTCACCGTGACCTTGAAGCGGGAAGGTCGCCGCGGCCCCGGGGACCCCCGTCGGCTCCACTTCCTCCCCAGCCCACACTTTGCTCACTGATCCTCCAGCAAACCCAGAAGGAAGAGAGGGGGTGACGTCTGTGCAGGTGTGAGGGGTGATGGGCCCGGGGCACGTCCTCACCCGCAGCCGTGACCCCACAGCGAGGCCCCGAACCCGCACACCATGTCCCCGCGGCCCATCCAGCACTGCCTCCTGCATCCCTGCATCTCTCCCCCAGGGTCTCGGGGGTCACGGGCGCAGAGTGCACACGCACTTGCCAGTGCCCACGCCCCGGGGGTGAGGGCGCCGTGGGCCCCGCGTCCTAGCGCCTCCAGGCCGCCCTGCTCTGAGCCCTGCCCCGTGTCCTGCAGCCCCACTGGGCATTGTCAGCCAGTGTGAGCACTCACACATGTGTCTGCGCCGCCCCCCGCCTCGACCCCCGAGGGGGCCCTGCAATCAGCTGGTGCACCCCTCTGCCTCCACGCCAGGCCTGACCCCGGCCCCCACCCGAGGCTGCCCAGGGCCCGTCAGCGGTGCAGTCGGAACGGGGCCGAGTGACCGGGGCCCGACCCGGGGAGTGACGACGGGGGTCCCCGGCCCGGAGGGAGGCCTGCTGTGGGCGGGGAGCCGGGAGCCAGGAGGGGAGCGCGGGGCAGGGGAGCGGCCGGGCCTGCCGAGGCCTGCGCAGGGCTGATGGCCCGTCCAAGTCGGGCGGTCACTTCTGATCAAGATCAAGCTCGGTTGTATGCGACCCGTCAGCCCAGACACGAGGAGGATCAAGGAGGTCAGTAATTCGACTTAATTCTTCAAATTAAAAATGAGTTAGGGCCTTAATCACGTCCCCCGTGAGCCATGTCAAACACCCTCATTGTCCCTCCCGGGCCCACGTTTGCCAGCACGGGCCCGGGCCCGGAGCCGCGGCGCCCCACGGCCACAGCACGCTCTGGCCGACGTCTGGCTCATGCAGCGGTTGCCTGTGGCCATGGGTGCAAATCGCGTCCCCCGGATGTGAGCAAACACGGCGGCCGTGAGTCCGGGCCCCCCTGCGGCTACGTCGGCACCGACAGGGCCTCACCTCCCACCGCCGCTCCCAGAAACCGTCCACAACAGCCGTGCTCGCCTCCCCGGCCCTCAGGTCGCACGTGTGCAGGGGTCTCCCGGGCTCCCAGTCCAGGTGCAGGTGAGCCGGTCCACGCGGGGGTGCCCCCGGCCCCTTCCCTCCTCCCCACAGAGCATCTCTGCACCTGCTGCTTTGGCTGTCACTGTCCCCTGCTCTCCGACGCCCCCCGCTCCACTCCTCAGGACCCTCGTGACCGCACCGAAGGCCGCCCGGGGGTAAGTCCCCGCCTCGGGAGCCTCCATGTGGTCAAGGTGACATTCACAGGCCCAGGACGGTGCGCGGAAATCCCGGCGGCTTGACCTCCGTGGGCCCCACGTTCGGGCACGCGTCCCCTCCTCAAGCCCACAGCGCTTGGAAGCAGCCGGACGGTGGGATCCGTGAAGGCGGCCGCGCGGGGGAAGCGTCCCTGTCCCAGCAGCAGCAGCCCCGGCCCCACGACCCCACGACGCTCCCGCTGCCGCGCAGCCGAGCCCTCCTGGCCTCAGGCCTCCGCCCCGGCCTCCCTCGGGCAGAATGCCATCCCGTCTGGAGCGCGCTGCGTGGGGCGGGTGGGCCCTCGTGGGGTCCCTGCGGTGGAGGAGGGGCGGGGAGGGGGACAGGCCGACGGGCCAGGGACTGCGGGTGCCCCAGGAAGCTGGACAAGCCACGACAACGAACTGTCCCCCTGAAGCCTCTGAAAACCCCAGAGGCTGCAGCCTCGGGCCCCGCGGAGGAAGGAGAAGCTTTAGGAAAAAAATTAAAAGGTCTCACACTCACTAAATTTAAGAGAGAAATAGCTCAGAGCCTATAAAAAGTGTTTTCCTTTAAAAATTAAAACCAGGGAATCCCTGGGTGGCTCAGCGGTTTGGCGCCTGCCTTCGGCCCACGGCGTAGTCCTGGAGACCCGGGATCGAGTCCCGCATCGGGCTCCCTGCATGGAGCCTGCTTCTCCCTCTGCCTGTGTCTGTGCCTCTCTCCCTCTGTCTGTGTTTCTCATGAATAAAAAAAAAAAAAATTAAAACCATGTTTATTTATATTGTATCAAATGGAAAGAAGACCGATTATCGATGACAATAATAATAATAGTCGCGTGTGTGTCCAGATTCAGGGTCTGCAAAGCACATGGCGTCTGTCACCCTATAGGGGCCTCAAAACAAATCGGCAAGAACGAGGCCGATGGAGACGGGCCTGCGGCTGGCGCCCAGCACTCCCGCGAGGTCACCCACCCACGGGCGCCGCCGCCCACCCTGCGCCCCTGCTCGGAGTTGGCCGACAAATGCTCGAAGAATCCTCTTGATCCTGAAGGGCAGAGACCGTTTGCAAAATCAAACTCCATTCGTTCTCCAGGACTCGGAAACAAAAGGGGAGACAGCATAAATGATGCCCCCAAACTGTTATTGTTATTTAAGATTTTACTTATTTGAGAGAGAGCGAGAGAGCGCACAAGCAGGGGCGGCAGGCGGAGGCGGAGGGAGAAGCAGGCCCCCACCCGAGCAGGGACCCCAACACGGGGCTGACCCTGGGCCCCGGGTCATGCCCTGAGCCGCGCAGCCCCCGGGTGTCCCTCCACGACGGTTTCACGGTCTTGACGTGAGTGGACATGCAGGAGGGCCTGTGAGCGGAGCAAGCGTGGGGGCGCGCGGGCCGGGCTGTGGACGTCCTCCTGGGGGTGGGCCGCTGGGCCGTCCCCGGCGGCAGCCTCCCGCTCACCCTGCTCCAACCGAGCTCATTAAATCAGCGGAGGTGCGGCCTGGACCCTCGCCCCTCGGGCTGCTTGCAGACCCCGGCAGCGGGCGATGTGCCGCTGCACCTGCCCGCTCCTCACCTGCTCCTTAATGGGCAGCGCCCCCGACGCCCAGCCCGCTCTCATTAGTTGCACTCTTAATTGATTAAATGGATGATTGATTATCGGGCCTGAGCCATTTGTTTTCCAGACCCCCGTTTGCTTGGAACGGAAAGCGACGCTGACCCTTTGTTAGCGGGGCAGCAGGCATCCATCACTCCCACTCCCACGCAGACGTGGGGCGAGGGGCTCCTGCCGCACCGACGCCGCCACTGTCACCGGCAGGTGCGTGCCCTCCGCCCGTTGTGTTTTGACGGGGGCGTCCCCCGCAGGCTGCTGCCAGATGCTGCTTCCACAGGACACTGCTCCCAACACCCAACAAAAAGCCGCTCAGGTCCCCGTCCCCAGCACCTCGCCGGGGTCCCCTCCCTAGCACCTGGCGGTCCGGGGCCGCGGCCCCCAGGAGAGAGGCCACGAGGACGGGAGGAGGAGGCATCGCCTACGGGGCCGGAGGAGGGACGTCCACCCCCGTCCTCCGCAGAGGATGAGATGAAGGAAGCCAGCGTTGGGGCTGGTGCTCCAGCAAGAGCTCAGGAGGGCAGGATGCGGCCCACGGGGTCAGCACGTGCGGCCTCCCCGATCTCACGGTTTACATGCACCTGGAATCCAGCGTCACCTACAAACTGTCTACACTGGCTTGAGTCCCAGGCACAGTGTCTGCCGACTGTATACAAGTGCTTGATGAAGGAGAACGTCCTGCTCCCAGTGACCGTCCACCGAGACTGGGCAGCGAGGACGCGGGCCCGTGGTAGTGACACCGTATCTTCACAGTGACGTTGCATCATGATGACATCATGGTGGGAGCGCTGCCTGCCCGTGGTGGGAGCGCTGTTACATGAAGGAAACATCACGTCACGAGGGTGCCATGGTCCTGTGGTGGGAACGCTACAGCACGATGGGAACGCTGCTCCTTCACGGCGACACGACACCGTGGGATCAGGTGGGAACGCTCCCCGCGGTGGGAACGGTGCCCGGGGTGGGAACGAACGCCCTACCGGGATGGCTCCCGTGCTCTGCGGTCACACCGTCCCATCACGAGGCCTGGCAACGTCTGCACCTCAGAGCAGGAAAGTGAGGAGCACGTTCACACCAATCCCAACCAGCATGTGAGAAAGTATGTGGAGCACCGAGAACGGACTTGGCCTCGAGCCGCATGGAGGCCCTGCGGGGGGCCGGGCACTAAGCCACGCGTGACGCGGGAGCCCTATGTGCGCGCTCGTGCCTCAGCCTCGGAGCCACAGCCTCCCCGCCCGGCCCTGGACTCCGCAGGGGCCTCTCTGTAGGTGCGGGTCCCCAGGCCGGGGTTCCTGGCATCTTTCTTGCTTTACCCACAGATCTCCAGTTCATCTTTCTTCAGAGCTAAGCAAGGACTGGAAGTCAAGTGTGAGCCATCTACGTGCTCATCGTCTTCTCATCGATCTTCTATTTTTATTCATTTATTTATTTATTTATTTATTTATTTATTTATTTATTTATTTATTTATTTATTTATTTATTTTTAGCCCTGAGCAAAAGGCGCAGCTTTAGTTCAAGTACGAGAGACCCGCGGTGGTAGCACAGCCCTTCCTTGGGGATGCCTCACCCTCCTGGAGCAGCTCCACACCTCGGCTCTCGGGGGTGGGCAGCTCCCGCCTGCTCCCGTGCCCTCGTCTCACAGCCGCCGTCCTCCGCGTTCACCGCGCGTAGCTTTGCTTTCTCGAGATTTCTGATGCTCTGTGTTGAAATATGCGAAAGGCACTTCGGGGGAGCTTTGAGTGTGCCTCCAGCCCGGTACAAACCTCTTTCTGAAAAGTGCCATCGGGAACAACTTCAGTAACGAGCCCCGGAGCACGGGCTTCTCTAGCTGGAAACTTCTTCCCAAACGTGAGCTCCCCGGCTGCCTCGGCTTGGCCCATCACGTGTACGAGGAACATCCTTCTGGACTTTGGCCCACGTGAGTAAAAGGAGTGTGGAATGTTGCCCCGTCGGAAGCGCACACAAGGCCAAGGAGCCCGGGAACGGTGATGGAGATTCCCGTGGCTGCGCCATTCGCCACGCACCCGAGGCTTAGGAAAAGCTAGAAAACGGCCCCATTCTTGGCTTCCTCCTCTATTTCGCCAGGGGAATATCCATGAAATTCCTCAGATCCTTCCCACCAGAGTAAGAGTCACCATTTCCTGTTAGGACAGCCGTGGGCGGATGGCCGAGAGCACCCCAGCGCCCCGCGTGGCCTTGCTGCTCACGGGGTAGGTGCACGGCAAGGCCCTTCAGTGGTCCGTCTGCTTGTCCGGTGCAGAGTTTTAGCTTCACCTCATTTCCGGGCCCTTCTGCGACCGGCTCCCCCGATTCGTGGCACTCCCCAAATCCTTCTGACTCGCTCCCGTTGCTGCCTCGCGCCTGCGCAGCAAAGGTGCTCGGACCTGCAGGGAACCGGGGCAGCTTGGCCAGTCAGCTGGGAGCAGAGCACAAACAGCGAGCACGACCTGGCACAGTTTTTACTTGGCAGAGGAGAAAATTTCATGCACGGTATTGAGGCCACAAGCAAAAAACAGATGCTCCCCGCAATGACCCTCGGGGCTGCTCCCAGCCTCCGGCACCCGACTGCGCCCGCCATGGCCGCGACGGACGCCGCGGCAGGCCGGGGACGGGGCCGGGACCGGGGCGGGGGGCCCACCGATCTTTTAGCAGGTGTCTTACCCACGGCAAATTCGGAAGCAATGTTTTTAGCAATTCGACTTTATTAAATCCTTCCAGAACATTGAACTCAATCTTCATAAGGGCATGAGTTCTTTCTCTTTTCAGACCTCGCCGATTTGCAAGCCACGGAAACACACCACAGAATTACAGGAACAAGAATCATCAACAGATTTAGGACGGAGCACACGAGTTTTGGCAGCAGTGGATGGGGCCGGCGGTGGCTGGGGGGCTCTGGCCGCCGGGGGACACGCGGCCTGGGGCTCGCAGGCCGGCCCCGCGCGCCGGGCACAGGGGGAGGGACTCTTGCTCGTGCCCCCCAGTTGCAGGGCAGGAACTATCCGTCGTCCGACGAACCAAACCCCCAGTCGGGTGGGAGGCACACGTCGACAGTCGCCACGTGGTGATGGTGACTGGTCGGAGCTCGGGGACGTCAGGGTTTTCCTGAAAGTGAAAAATCAACCAGAAACTCCAGCTTTCTTTTTTTTTCTTTTTTTTTTAATTTTTATTTATTTATGATAGTCACAGAGAGAGAAAGAGAGAGAGAGAGAGAGAGAGAGAGAGCGCGAGGCAGAGACATAGGCAGAGGGAGAAGCAGGCTCCATGCACCGGAAGCCTGAAGTGGGATTCGATCCCGGGTCTCCAGGATCGCGCCCTGGGCCAAAGGCAGGTGCCAAACCGCTGCGCCACCCAGGGATCCCTGAAACTCCAGCTTTCTAAAACCCTCCGAGAAACTCACATTTTGGACGTTTACCTGGACAGACAACATCCACGGAAAACCCCAAATCACGTCCGTGTGTGTACGTGTCACGTGCACACGACGTGGTCTTTCGTGTAACTGAGTGTGCAGTGGGTGCCCGGCCGCCACGGCCTGCTCACCACACGGTCTGTCTGCGTGTCTGTGTGTCCGCAGCGTCGCCGACGGGCTCGCAGCTGTGCACACGGCCCAGAAGGTGCTCGGTGGCGGCAGGAGCAGGTGCCAGTTTCCTGCCGCCGACTCGTTCCCAGCTGGGTGGGGAGCTGAGGGCCAGTCCGCACCCTGGGACCGAGCATGTGCAGGAGGCAGAAGCATGTCCGTGAGCACTTATGACGCCGGCGGGAGCTCCCTCGCCCCAAGCTGGGCCTCCACAAACAGCGCGGTTCCCCGCACCCCTGCAGGTCCTGCACCCCAAGCCAGGCCGCTGCTCCAACCCGGAGGCCACACTGGGCCAAGGGCGGGGGGGTCCCCTCAGCACGGGCCCGAGCCCAGGGGTGCACCCGCCGCGCTCACTGCGACCCGGGGCCTCAATGATGAGACCCTCCTCCCTCACCCTCTGCGGTTTTTGTATCTGGATTTTTGTTACTGGAATTTTCCGGGACAAAAGTGATCAGGAGAAGCACCCTGGGGGGGCCCTCCCTGCACAGGCCTCCGGTAAGAGGCGAGACCCCGACGTCGGGCACGTAGGCGTCCCCGGGCCCCTCGCAGAGAGAGGACGCACCAGCCTGCAACAGGCAGCCGGGCGCAGGGAGTCTGGCGGCCTGGGTCCTCATTAGCCCCCCGCGGAGAGCCGAGCGCGCAGCCCGCCGGCCTCCTACCGCCTGACCCCTGCCTCCGCTCGTCCTTCCACAGATTAATTCCCCGAGCTGACAAATCGCACTGCCCGGGGTGCCCGGGGTCACTCAGTCACACTGGGCTCTGGTCAGTGTCAACCAGGGCTCTGCCCCGGGCCGGGCAGTGACCAGGAGGAGGCGGCCAGACACACGCCGGGAGCTCAGCCCCGCACGGCGGCACCGGGAGCACGTGCCTGAACCCGCCACCAGCCAGAGAGCACCCGGCGGCCTCGGAGCCGCGCAGAAGCCCCTCTGCCCCGGACCCCGGGCCGGGGGCACGGACGGGCTCCAGAAGCTCTGATTTAGGACGAGGGTGCTGCCGCCACGGCCACCGCCTGCACGCGGGTGACACTCTGCAGAAACGCCCTTGGCATGTGCAGAGGACGGCGAAGCAGGACTGCGCAGGGCTGAGCAAGGGCCCGTCCCAGAGCCCACGGCGGGGGGGGGGGGCAGAGCAGGCCGCGGGGAGCACACGCATCTGGGGACAGCTCAGGGGGATGGTTCGGGGGGACGGCTTGGGGGACGGCTCAGGGGACGGCCGGGCACAGCCTCCTCCTGGGGGGGTTGCCGGAGGCCGAGGCAGGAGCGCGGTGACTGCCGCCCCGCCAGGGGAACGCAGCGGGGGACACCAAGGAGAGGCTCATCCCCCGTGGGCAGGAGGGCGGCCACCCCGGGCCCTGGTCCCACCTGTCACCTTGGGGGCCACACACCGCATGGCTGCAGTGCTGGGATGTCAGCTGGGGTGCAGCCGAGCGGAGACACTGGCTATGCAGCCGCGTGGCCCCTCAGGACGCCCCAGGGCCGGCGGCCGCACCAGGTGACACCGCAGACACCGCACACGGCCCCGCACGCCATCCTCACGACGACCCTCGGGAGGCACCGCTGTGCCCCCGACCCCTGAGACCTCAGAGCCATGAACCCGGGTCTCCCCGCCCCGACCGTGCTCCTCCCTCTGGGCTCAGTCTCTCCCCAGACCCCGTACCGCACCCCCCCCCCCCGTCGCTCCCTTCCCTCCTGATTCTGGTCCAACAGGGGACCTGCGGTCCTGCAGATTCCGACCCCAGTGTCTGCCTTCTGTGACCCTGACAATTAGGACTCCATCCCGTGAGTGTCACACGCACACGTCTACGCATACACGCGTGTACACCTACGTGCACACCTGGAGGCCACACGTACGTCTGGTATTGGACGTCGTGCTGCGCCTCTGCAGGCGGCCGCCCCAGGTCAGCACCTAAGGTCGTGTTAGGACCACGAATAGGCTCTGCTGCCTGGTACCTGCCCCGGGGGCCTTCCCCAGGCTCGGGACGCGAGGGGAACCCTCGGCACCGGCTGCTGTAGCCTCACCCTGCCCTCCCGGAGGGCGGCCCTGCACCCCTGCACCTCCTCTGCTTTCACAGACTTTCGTGTTCGACGCAACGGTCCCTCAGGAGCCTGAAGGGGGAGGTGGCCGTCGCCTCGAGCGCTCCATCCCTGGGCCCTGAGCCCCCACGGGCTTCCCCTCTCCACTGGGCACATGCACGCCCAGGCCCGCTCACATGGCACACGCACGTGCACACACACGCACGCCCGCGGGCTCCAGGGGACCGGCCCGGTCTGCAGGCAGCACACAGTGGGCATCTCCCCGCGGGACCCACCCCGCACGCACGTGCACACAGCGATACACGCTCGTGCTCTTGGGTCATGACGATCCGCGTCCTGCACAGTCACCGCAGGATCCGTGTCTCCAAGACGCTAAATCTGTGGTGAGCCTTTGCGGCAGCCGCACTTCACCAATTCTGTTCCTGGGGAGAGCTTGGGACTGTCCGGGCTGGGAGCCTGCGGCTGGGACGAGGGGCGCGGCCCATGTCCCCATCCTGCTACCAAGGCCCCAGGGCACTGGGTGGAGGCGGGCCCTGAAGCCACTGTGTGCTGCCTGGGTGCCGGAGTCCCCAGGAGGTCAGGGCGGGGTGGGGGGGTTCGCACACTGGGTTGAGGCTGGGAGGGGGGGTACCCACGCGGGACCTCCCCCATTCCTCCCCTACTCCTCCCCACCCCCTCCCCACCATCCTCCTCTCCTCCCACCTCCCACCGCCCTTGCCCCACCCCTGTCCAGGAGCTCCTCCCGACCCTCCTCCCCCCCCCCCCCCCGCTCCCCTCTCCCCTCCTCCTTCCCCCGCCTTCCTCCTCTTCCCTGCCCTCATCCTCTCCTCTCCCCTCCCGTCCTTCATCCCCTGTCCAGGAGCTCCTCCCCGCCCTCCTCCGCCCTCTCCCCTCCCCACCTGCCCGCCCCCTCCCCATCTTCCCGCCCACTGGACCACGGAGGAGCCGCAGGAAGCCCACCAAGGCTCTGGGGCCATGACCCGCCCACCCGCCCTTCCCGGGTGGAAATCACCCCCCAACTCGGCCCAGTGGACCTCCCCCTGCAGGCAGCCCTCGGGGCCCTGAGGACCCCGGACACGCGAGTTTAGAGCAGAGGGGAACACGGCAGACAGAGGCTCAACTGTCCTCCTGCCCCGAGCCCGGGACCCTGGGCCGCCCGCACCCCCCACGCCTGGCGCCTCACTGAACCTCACCTGGGACTGTGCACACGCACACACGCGGGCACACCAGAGCGGCTCACACACGTGCACGCGTGTACGCGGGTCCTCACCTGTGCTTTGGGCCCCACCCGCGCACCGGGGGGAGCCGCATCCTGTGCTGTCACGCCGCCCGCCTACTGATGCCGTTTGCTGTGAGCTTGGAAGCTCATTCCCCCCACTGGTCGCCCAGGAGCGAGAGGCCCTCACGGCCACGTCACCCCAGGGACCGGTCACTTCACCGTCCGAGGGCCGTGGCCGGGGGCCTGGAGCCCCGCACTGTCTGCCCTGTAGCCTCCAGGCCAGGGGCTCAGCCAGGTGCCCCCACCCCTGCAGACCTTCCCTCCCGCCCCGACCGTCTCCGCGCACCCCCCACCCGGGCCCCAACCACCAAGGCCTCCCTCCCGCCCGACCCCTGACTCCGCATTTACTGTCGGTCCTGAGGCCGGTTTTGGCACCGGCGCTTGGTTTCCCAGCGTGGTTACCGGAAGGCGGGCCAGCGAACCCGGGAAGGCCCTGCTCCAGCCACCCCAAAGTGAGGGGAAGGCTCCGTTTACGTTTTTTAAAATAAAATAAATAAGCTGGATAAGAATATAGGAAATGTGAGTTTGAAAGTGGAATGCCAACCAAAGGGAGGCGGCGTCCAAGCTGAGGCCGGACACTGCTTCGCTCCTTCACAGCCCAGGCAGCGGCCTGGGGAGCCCAGGGGGTCCTGCGGGGTCACGCGGGGTCACCCGGGGTGGAAGGCCTGGCCTCCCCACCCAGGCGGCCCTCACTTCAGCTGCTTGGCTCTAGGGCCTCCAGCTCCACCGTCGTCCACACTGCTGGCCCCCGGCCTGCCTGGCCCCACCCACCAAGAACTCGGGTCAGGTGTGCAGGGAAGCCGTCATGCACAGTGTCACCCCGGGGCGGGGGCTGCATAGAGTAGGGCTGCTCGCTGGGCGGCCACGCGGGATCCGGCCCCTCGGGAGTGTGGGCCTGGGGGCCCGAGCGCCGACCCCCTGGCAGCACTGTGATGGTGCCATCGGGAGGCGCAGCCCATGTCCCTCCTGAGGGGGGAAGAGGGGCTGGGGGGCAGCGAGCACATGAGCCCGGCCCCGCACCTGCCCACACAGGCCGTGCAGCTGCGGCTGCTGCTGCCACAGGCCCTGAGTGGCTGGGAGGCGGCGGTGGGGGGGGAGGGGGCGGGGGGGGCAGACGGCCTCCCCTCCTCCAAGGAACCGGGTCCAGCCCTGGCCACACCTGCCCGGCTCCTGTGTCCTGCCCCTGCATCTTCAGGGGTGGTGGGTGCGCAGCCTGTCCCAGGTCCCCGTGCACCCTCTGTCCGAGGAGACAGGGGAGGGGCCCGGGCCTCGGCGTCGTCCTCGGCGGGCGACCCACAGCTCTGGTCTCTGGGTTAAAGGGAAAATCGTACCAGGCTGGGGTCTCCGGGGGCCACAGCAGGAAACGCCCCCTGCTCCTGCCCGAGACCCCCCTGTGGGGCTGACCCCAGCTGTTCCCCTCGTCTCACCTCCCGCCCAGGACGGGGAGGCCCAGGTCCCAGCACCTGCCTGGGGCTGCCAACGCAGCATGTGCTGGGAAGCGGCGGCCTGGCTGAGTGGGGCAGCTGGGGGGGCCCCCGACACCCAGGCCCAGGCCAAGGGCGCCGCTGGCTCGGGCTCGCCGTCCGGGAAGCAATCTGAGGAGGCGGGAGGGGGAGAAAGGTGGGTCCGAAGGGAGGCGATGTCGGGTCAGGGCGGCCGGCACCCCGGACCCCCCCCCAGCAGAGAACACCCTGCGGAGGGTGGGGCGGCTTGACGCTCCGGGAGGGATAATTTGGTAAAATCGGAGGTGACCTTCGGAGATACGGTATCTCGAGTTTCTAAGGGCCTCTGAGTTTCGGTGTTGCTTTCCGACGGTTTAGGAAGGCAAGTTCCTGCTCCGAGGAGAAAGAGAAACTAAAAATAAACAGGAATGAGTTTCCAACCACAGCGATGCTGGGCTCCTTCGCTTCGGGGCAGACTCTCCTTGTGCTGCTGGGAGTGGGGGGGCCCAGTGAGGAGGCCCGGTCCCCTCGGAGCCTGGGGCCCACGGGTCGGCGGTGGCGGGGACGCCGCTCTGCTGGGACTGCGGGGGGGGGGGGCGGGCTTCCTGGTGCAGGGGTCCTGGGGCGAGCGCCCGGGGGGGGGGGCCAGGCTGCAGCGGAGGACCCACCCCCGCTCCCCGGCCTCTCCGCTAGGCCCCCAAGTCCTCGCTCCTCCTAGGCTGCTGCTAAGCCAAGGGGGCAGATAAAGGCGTTTAGAAAATCCCGTAAAGGGGGAAATCCTGCTCCCTCTGCGGCTTGTCCCGGGGTGGACGCTGCTCGAGCTCCCGCCCAGGCGTCAAGCACCGGCCGAGGTGGGCAGGTGGGACCCAGCCACGGGCCTAGAGGGGGGATGAAGACAGTTGTAACGTCTCTGCCTTTAGGCAACTTAAGTGCTGAGAACAACAGGTTTCAATGCCTCCTACTTGGTTTTTCTCAAGCAAACAGAGGTGGTCGTTTGTGCGATCAGGCGGCCGCTCTCCCCGTCGGGCTCCCGGCGCGTCCCCCGCACTGGGCAGGCAGCGGGTCCGAAGCTCCCCCACCCCGCGGCCCGGCCGAGCGGGCGTCACAGTCCTCCTTGGGAGATGGGCCCAGTCCTGTGAAGATTTCAGCCACTGGCCGTGCTGCCCATGGAGGGAGCGGGCAGGGGCGTCTGGGGAGAGCTGCTGGCGGGTGTGATTGGCCAACGGGCAGGTGTCCCCTCGCCAGCTTGTCCCCTGCCAGCTTGTCCCCCGCTGGCTTGTCAGCCAAAGCCCACCAGAGAGCAGGGCCGCTCCTGCTCCAGGCGGCACCCTCCTCCCGACCACAGCCCGACTGGGGCCTGCTGCAGGCAGGAGCATCCATCGCAAGCCGCCAGGACGCAGAAGGGGTGCCCGTGGGGACTCGGGGACATAGACTTTCCAAGGGTGCAGCAGCCTTGCTACCACTCTGACCCCTGCTTCCCGGTGACACCCACAGTAAGTCAGGGCGCACCCAGAGGGTCCCAGCCGCCGCAGCTGGAGGTGAGCCCATGGGGGGGGGAGGTGGGGCCTCGTGGGTGGAGGTGGGGTCCACGGGGGGAGGTGGGGTCCACGGGGGGAGGTGGGGCCCACGGATGGAGGTGGGGCCCGCGGGTGGTCCTGGGCCCAGGGGTGGTCCTGGGCCTGCAGGTGGAGAGGCCCAGGAGGACCCATCCCAGCACCCCACACCTACTCACCATACAAAAAACGCACAGGTTTGTGGCCACGATGTACCAAATACAAATCAAAGGAATCTTTTGACGTCAAAACAGTCCTCGTTCAGCTGTTATGGAAACAGCGGCTCATGCGGGAAACCACCAGATAAACACGAGGTTGGAGTACGCACCCTCTTATTTTCCCCGACCCCAGAGAATTCTTCAACCTGTGAACTCTCCTTCTCACCTGCCTCACTTCCTCGGAAATCATTAAACCAGATAAAACTGGTAGGAAGTGGACCCACTCGCTGTGTCTGGGCCTCGCGCGTGCCCGACTCCCTCCCTGGCTCGGTTTGCCCTGAGCGGTCACCACAGGCTTTCCTCATTTTCACTAAACAGGAAAAAATTAAGACCTTATTTATTATTTTATGATTTTCTCCAAGGGAAAACCATTCGAGGGCAGCAGAGGCAGCGTAAGTGGGCGGCTCCCGCGCGCAGGGAGGACAGCACCGCGCAGGACGTCGGGGCCAGGGTCCCCGCAGCACCGCACCTGCTCCAGCGTCTCTTTGCCGGCACTTGTGAGGCCGCTGCGTCTGCAGAAGCCTCTCCTGACCCCAGAGCCCTCCTGGCCCGGGGGCTCCCACCCACCTGCGCCCTGAGCTCCACCCAAACCCCCGTGCGCGCAGAGGGTGGGCCGAGCAAAGACCCAGACGGGGCTAGCTGCCCGTGAAGAGACCCCACCGTCCAGCCTGTGCCACCTGAAAACACCGTTTCACGTAGAAATCATAAAAATTTCTTAAACGTGGGGAATCAATGAACCTTTGAAGAATGATTGTTAAATCACAGGGCCTCGTCCACACACGGATCAGGGAAGGCGGCGGCGCCCTGTCAGGACCCACAGCCCCAGCCAGCGGTGAAGGAATGAGCGGCCACCCCCGGCTTCTGACCTGTTGGGGAGGTGGGAGGCGGCCCTTCCTGTGGCCTCGGGCCCCAGGGGGCCACATGGGTCCCCAGGAGCCCTCAGCCACAGCACGGGGGAGCCAGCGGGGCACCGTGCAGCCTCCTGCCGCCCCGCTTGGGCCGCCGGTTTTCTGCAGCTCCCCTACCCCCAACGTGGCCTCCGTGCAGCTCCAGGGATGCTTCCCAGCTCACTGGCCATTCCCCAGGGCTGCGCCCGGCGTCCTCAGAGAACCAGAGGCCTGGGCCCAGGACGCGGGGGAAGGCAGCTATTGGGGCCCAGTCCACCTGGCCCCGCACCCCGCTCCCACCCAGGTGGGGAGCACCACGGGGCGCCCTGGGGAGACAGCCAGTACACAGGTGCACGGGCGGGGCTGCGGATGAGCGCCAGGGACAGACGGTGGGAGGCTGGCCAGGGAGGGGTCCGTCGTGTGCTGACGGGCGGTGTGAACCGAGACAGGGCAGGGACAGTGGGTAGCAGAGCCCGGGGCAGGAGGCAGGCGGCGTGAGAGCCTGACAGGGCGGCGGGCAGATGTGGGCACGTGGGGGGGTTCGGCCCCAGGGCGGGCGGTGTCAGGTCCACTGACCCTCCTCACGGTCACACCTGTGGGCCGGCTCCGGGCTCGTGCCCAGGGAGATGCACGGAGGCGGCCCCAAGGCTTCCATCTGAGCCGCACTGACCAGCGGGCTTGAGGAAGATTCTAGAAGCAGCAGTCCGATTTGGACAAGCTCAGGGCGGGCGAGCAGGCAGTTCCTCAGACCCCAGAGTTTAGGTACTGGGGCTGGGGTGGGTGTCGGGCGGGAGCTGGGCACCTGGTGAGCTTGGCGGTCTCCGAACAGGCACCTTGAGCCGAATAAGGAGGCGGAGACGTCTGAGGAGCAGCCAGGGGTGAGGTGGGTCCTCGCGGGATGGGGTGGGGGGCTGACGGCAGGTACAGGAGTGTGGGCAGGAGGGGGCGGCCCAGCGGGGACTGAGGAGGGGCTGTGGGGGGGAGCAGGAGAGCCTCTCACTGTAGGTGTGGGCCGGGGTGGGAGAGCCTTGGGGTCTGACTGTGGGGGGAGCGGGTGGAGAGCCGCAGGGCGGGGTCTGGATGTAGGGGGTCCCAGGCTCTTGCCCACCCTGTGGCGCCCCTGGGTCATCTCTCCAGGACGCATCCGCTCTCCGTGTGCCTCGTTTGCACACACACGTCGGTGCTGGCGGTTGGGGGACCCTTGCCACTGTGGCCTGGCCGCCCGCTCGCCGCCAGCCCTGCCTGTGCCCTCACCTCACCTGGCGGAAGGGTTCACCTGGCCAGACCCTACCTGGTGGCCTGAAAGTGTGGGCAGGAAGGCCGGTCTGGCCCAGGCCTGGGGGGTCTGCCTCTGGGGCACAGGTCCTGGGGGAAGGGCCAACCCTCGTGCCCAAACACCCAGCGAGGGGCGCCGGTGCCTGGACGACTCCTCCGGCCCGAACGCAGGGTGCAGGGGCCTCGGTGGGTGCCATGCACTCTCAACCCCGCTGCCCAGGAGCGGGCGTCCTCTTGACCCGGATGCCCCAGGTCGTCGGAGGATCGCTGGAAGCCTCGGGGCGCCCCGTGGGCCTCTGATGTCCGGCTGCGGGGCCAGCACCTGCCTCCACGCCACGAGGCTGTGCTTGGCCCAACACGGATGGAAACCGGCCACGGCGGCCGGGAAGCGTCTACCGTCAAACGTCGTGCACAGAATCGTGACAGCAAAGTAACACTACAGAGTGATAAAAGGTAAAGCAAATATTATCCAGGAAGAGCAAGAGCCGCGATGACACTGTTTATGTGAACGTTTCCCTGGACGGAAGAGGCCAAAGTGGCAGCCCACCCGCCACCCCCCACCCCGCGCCCAGCCGGTGACCCTGCGACCCCCGCCCCCGAGTGGGATCCTGACCAGAGCTGCCGGGTCCTCGCCAACACCCACCCCCCCAGCCAGGGTTCGACATGCGAGCTGAGCCCAGGTGACCGGCTGACGGCGGGCCAGCCGAGTCCAGCTGCCTTCGGGGTCTGGAGATCTCAGCCTCCACGCGCCCCGAGGCCCGAGCCCACGGACTCCAGGCTGGAGGGGCCGCTGCTCCCGCAGCTACTTCTCACAAGGCGCAAAGCTTTGAGCAGGGCCCCGACTCTCACGCAGGACGCTGGGGCCCAGGCCCTGCTCGGCCCACGTCTCGGGGTCCCCTCCGCGGCTGGTCGGTGCAGGGGGGGCTGCTGAGGGTCAGAGCGGCCTGGAGGGGCCACGCAGCCTCCACGCCCTGGGAGTCTGGACACCACCCAGGGCCCCCCCCCCAAACCTCCACCTGCTTCCGAGCCACCCACCCGGACACGTCACTCGGTTTGCAAAATACCAGGTCACAACAGAGATTTTAGGATTTGTTACAAAAATCTAAAAAAAAAAAAAAAAAAAATGTCGATTTGTCGCAACATCTGAAGAAGCCCAAGACGGCAGCTCCGCGTAGGCAGAAAGGGGCCCCTGCTGCTCCGGGCGCGGCGCCGGGGCCCACAGCAGAGGGCCTGGCACCCCGAGGGCCATCCCCCCCACCGTCTGCCAGCCCAGGGAGTCCCAGGACCCCCTTCCGGCTGGGGACGGAGGGCCCGTGAGTCCAGGCTGCGCCCCCGGGCCCGGGCCCCGCAGCCGTAGTCGTGGCCGCGCCGCAGCTCGCGGTCCTACCCGGTGCCTGGAGTCGTCCCCCGCGGGGCCCCAGACATGCGGAGCAGGTGTCTGCAGCACGTGTCTGCGGGCGGGGGCAGCTGCCACCGGGCTGGCGGGATGCGGGCCAGGGCCAGAGCTCAGCTGTCCCCGGGGCTGGACACGAGGGACCCTGGCCGCGGGGCAGGAGGGCTCTGAGTCAGCCTTAGGCCGGGGCAGCTGGCCGCAGGGTGAGCCTGAGGGACTCCCAGGCAAGTGGGCATGGCCCCGGCCTCGGCGCAGCTCCAGCCCCCCTGCCTGGGCCCAGCCTCCACTCACAGGGGCCTAGGGTGCTCCTGCCACGTCCCGAGGCTCAGGTGCCCCGGGCGGGCCATGGGTGCCCAGGAGGCAGGCGCCTGGCAGCCTGTGGCCCAGAAGCTACGGGCCTTGCTCTAAAGGAGGCCGCCCGGCGAGATCTGTTTCTCCTGGCGACGAAGATTGGGACGTGCTGAGCCGTCGGGGCGCCGTTGAGGCCGGTGCCCCCGGGGGCAAACCAGACGTGCGGAAGCACACGGGCCTGGGGACCCGGGAAGGACGGAGCCTGAGGGTTCCCTGAGAAGGGCCGCTGACACCGGAAGGGCCTGGGCCGCCACGCTGCAGGGCCCCAGGGGCGGGGAGAGCCAGGCCGCCTTGGCCATAAACAGCCATTACGCTGATCACAGGCCCCGCGGCTAATTACGGCCGGCGGGGAAGGGAAGGACGTGGGCTAAGGTCCCAACCCAACCCGCCTTGCAGGGCAGTTTCCAAGGTCACCTCCGGCCTCCCCCCGTCCTTGCTTCGGCAGTGGGGCAGGACCACACGGGGACAACGGAGGCTCAGAGGGCCAGTGGTGTCTGCCTACGGGATCCGTCTCGAGAGCCAGGGCTGATGCTTCCGTGATGCAGGTGCTACGTGTGGACCTTGCGAGCCATCTGGAGCCCCGGGGACAAGGGCAAGGAGGCGGTGGCGACGGAGGCCTTCCTCCGCATGGCCTGGTGCCAGCAGCACAAGTGTCACCCCATGGCCCCCTAGCCCATCGCCAAGGAGCCGAGGGTCAGAACAGCCTCACTGAACGTGGTAGAGGCCATGAGGCCGCCATGCAGGCCTCTGCTCGGGGACGGGGTGGACAGGCCCAGCTCCCGCTGCAGGAATGGGGGCTACAGGACCCAGCTCCCACTGCAGGGATGGGGTGGACGGGGCCCAGCTCCCGCTGCACAGACAGGGGGGACGGGCCCAGGCTTCCACTGTAGGGATGGGGTGGACGGGGCCCAGCTCCCGCTGCAGGGATGGGGTAGACAGGGCCCGGCTCCTGCTGCAGGGACAGAGGGGAGGGGCCCCGGCTCCTGCTGCAGGGATGGGGTGGACAGGCCCAGGCTCCCGCTGCAGGGATGGAGGGGATGGGCCCAGCTCCCACTGCAGGGACGGGGTGGACAGGGCCAGGCTCCCGGTGCAGGGACAAGGGGGACAGGCCTGGCTCCCACCACAGGGATGGTGTGAACAGGGCTGGCTCCCGCTGCAGGGACGGGGGACAGGCCCAGCTCCCACTGTAGGGACAGGGGGGACAGGCCCAGCTCCTGCTGCAGGACGGGTGCCTCCGTACATCCTACTGTTTTTCCCTTGCCCAGTTCCATCCACACCGTGCAGACCATGCAGCACCATGTTAAGGAGTCAGAACCGGTGCCTGTTTGCTGTACAGGACCTGGCATCGGGCAAAGAGGGTCATGGTTTCTGCTGGCATCGAGCGCCGTATGGAGGGTGGAGCCCGACCACCCAGGGTCTCTGGAGAGGCAGCGCGACGTAGTCCACGTGTGCACATACAGAGAGACTGTCGTAAAGAATTGGCTCAGGCAGTTGTTGGGGCTGACACGTCTGAATTTTGCAGAACAGGCCAGCGGGCTGGAAGCCCAGGCGGGATTTCTGTGTCGCAGTCTCAAAGTAGAATTGCTTCTTTTCCAGGAAAATTCTTTTCTCTTTGCAGGCCTTCAACTGCTTGGATGCGGCCCACCCACTTTATGCAGGCTTATCTGCTTCACTCACAGCGGACTGGCTCAAACGTTCATCTCATCCAGGTAATAGCTCGGTGGCAACATCTAGACCAGCGCCCGAGTGAACACCGGGCAGTGTGGCCCGGCCTGGTGGACGCTGTACACCGACCATTCTTGGAACCTTAGGTCACCTCCCCAGGAAGGGCGGCGGGCATTGCCGGGCCGGGGCGGGGGCGTCTGTTCATCCCACACGTCCCCTCTGGGAAGCAGAGGAGGTGCCGGGCTGTGCTCCACCAAGGGGCAGGCGGCACAGCTCCCTTCGCCGTGCAGACTTCTTGGCCCCATGCAGGCGCTCGGCGTCCACAGAGGTTTGCAGGTGCCCTGGTGGGGCCCGCGGAGGGTGTGGCGCAGCACAGGTGGGGTCACGATGTCGGGGCAAGCTGCAGGTGCCCCGGGCCACCGTCCTCCCCGTGTTCCTCGCCATCAGAGACGCGGGCGGCACTTCCAAGCGGCCTCAGCTCTCGCTGCAGCCGCTGGGTCTCCTTGGGGCCGGTAGTAGTCACCCTGGGGACCAAATCCGTGGCCACAGATGTGAGTGACGCGGAACCTGCACTGCCTCCCTCCACGCCCGCCTCCCCCCCACCCCCCGCTCTGCTCGGCCAGCCCGCTGACTGGCTCTCTGTCCTGGTGACGCCAGGCCCACGGGCGCGGCTTCCCCAGGTGTCCCCGACCACCGGTCGGACCCCCAGTTTGCTTCCTATCAGGATGAGGGCCCTTGCACGTGGGGCCCTCTGTGATGTTGCTCGTCCAGCCGGCTGCGCCCAGCTCAAGGCTGCCGGGGTGCCCCGGGGCTCGCACCCGGGCATCCCTCCACGTTGCAGCCCTCATGCTGACCACATGTCCTGGATGGACCCCGGGGCCTGCACACGCCAGCAGCACTCGGGAGCCCCCGTCTGCAGCAGCAGCAGGAAGCTGGCGGGTGGGCCTGAGGACGGCAGACCCTGCACCCACCCACGGGTTGCCGGGCCCCTGGTGCCGTCCGGGCCTGCGCCTTCTCCCCAAAGGTCGGGGGCGCCCAGAGGGATGGACCTCCGAAGCCCCCAGCACGGCGGCATGAGGTGCTCGGGCCCTGTGGCCAGGAGCGACCCCGGGGATGTGCTGTGCAGGGTGGGGACGGGTCCAGAGACTGTCTTGCTGAACACGGTGGCCCTGGCGGCTGGCGCACGACACACGACACTGGTCGGGCCTGGGGCGGGCTGTCGGGACGCTCTCGGTGGGCGCGTACTGGAGCTGCAGACTCGGGTCGGGACGCGGCTGAGGCTGCAGAGCGATGTCGGCCGCCCGGGGGTCGTGAGTCGGTGGCCTCTCCCAGGCACTTCTCGCTCCTTCACTGAGCATGTATTAGCGCTTGGCCCCGGGGGAAGCGCCGCATGCGGTTCCACTGAGGCACGCACTATGGTTCCTTGACCTGTTGCTATGAAGCCCATTAAGCAAATGAAACTGCCAGAATTATCACGTTAAAATGGACGATACACAGTAAAGTAAAATATCAAGACACGTAAAACCGAGGCAGGATCCCCCACAAACACGCATCGAGGGTCCGTCATTCCTCAGCGGATCTCACCTCCTTCCAAAGGAAGACCGTCATCTGAGAACAGGGAATTTTACAGGCAATTTATAGAACATAAATATATGAATTTACACCCGGAAGAGATATGTAAACTAGCAGACCATTAGTCTCCATGGCAGGGCTCCTGGGAGCACTTCCTCCAGGAGACAGCTTTTGCCGTCAGGAGAGCGGTTCTTAAAGAAGACATTCCCCTGCTTAGAGGCTATGCTTGCTGGCTCTATCCCAAAAGCTAGAAATGCCTCCAGTTTTAGGTACGCAGGCAGGTGTAGGCTGCGCCGGCCTCATCCATCCCCTGGCCAGAGGTGCTGGAGCAGGACGCAGCAGCACGAGAGGCCTGGCCCCTGGAGGTGAGGGGCGGGAGGGTGGGAGGGGAGGGGCGGGAAGGGCTGGAGGTGAGGGGCGGGAGGTGAAGGGAGGGAGCGAGGGGTGGGAGGGGTGGGAGGGGAGGGGCAGGAGGTGAGGGGTGGGAGGGGTGGGAGGTGAGGGGCAGGAGGGGCTGGAGGTGAGGGGTGGGAGGGGTCTCAGAGGCGAGGCATGGGAGAGGCAGACTGTGGGCGGGAGCAGGAGCTGGGCGTCCAGGGCGCTGGGGTCCTGGGTCCTGGGGGTTCTGCCCCTGGAGGGCCTGAGGCCCGGCTGAGCCAGCAGGCGGGGCGCCCAGCGCGGCCGCCACCCCCCAAGAGCAGGAGGGCAGCTGCAGCAGGAACCAGATGGAAATATTGGAAACTAAGAATGTAATTGTTGGAATTTAGAAATCCATTTACATTTTGAATTTTAGATGGGAGCTAACAGAAGTGAATAAATGAGCTGTAAAAATAGGCCGGGAGGCAGTGTAAACAGTAAAACACACGAGAGGGAGATGAGACACATATGTTCACCGAGGCTCCGAGGGCGAAGATGGAGACGGTGCAGGGAAGTCGGTACGTGAAGGAGTAAGTCCCAACAATGAGGACACGTCGGCCCTCAGCGCCCATCAGACACGGAGCAGCGTCAATCAGAGAAACACACCACGGACAGAAGAAATCTTCAAAGCTACGGAAAAAAAAAAAAAAAACCAACAGTTTTCTAAAGGAAGAAAAACCCAGATTATTATCTGCATCCCTGAATGCGCGAGGAAGAACGAGTAGTATTTCCAAAGTGCCCAAGGAGGAGAGTGCAGGATGCAGGAGGCGGTGTCCGGCCTCGCCGTCACCCGGGGGAGGTCGGGCTCCCCGGGGCCAGGGCCAGCACCCAGGGCTCTCCTCACATGGGCACCAGACGATGCACACAAACCAGGAGGAAAGTGAACCCAACAGGAAGCGTGAAATATGGAAAATAGCATTAACAAATAAATCGATAAAATGTACTGTGGCCTAAAACATGTATTGTCTTTTAAAAGTTTTCTTTTTCCTTTTTTTAAAATATTTTATTTATTTATTCATGAAAGACAGACAGAGGCAGAGACGCAGGCAGAGGGAGAAGCAGGCCCCATGCAGGGAGCCCGACGTGGGACTTGATCCCAGGACCCCGGGGTCACGGCCTGAGCCCAAGGCAGACGCTCCACCGCTGAGCCACCCAGGCGTCCCTAAAAAGTTTTAAAATAAATTTAAAACAAAATAAGAGTTTTAGGACCATGATCGAAGTATGACTGCAGACAGTGAGACAAGCAAGGACCAGACAGACAAACAGGCAGGGATGGAATGACGGTTACATTAAAGTGTTGTTTTCTCTTGCAGGAGAATTTAGATACTTAGCTGTTTTTAGAAAGTTTTAGGAAGAAATAAATGTGTTTGTTTTAATAATATAAAGGTAAAAACTGGGGGAAAAAATGTACTGAGTGACTAAAAGCCATAGAAGAAAAGGACTAAAAAGAAACTGGATCAATTTATGAAATAAAGAGGGAGGAGCAGCCAAGGAAGGAAGCCGTAAAGGAAGAACATGGTCGGCAGACGACGAGTGGGGAGGGCGCGGAAGTCCACGCACGGCGCGGAGCACCCGCCTGTTAAGAGACGCTCCTCCTCAGGAGGAAGCAAGGACGGGGGGGCCCCGGAGCACTGGCCAGGGCAGCGGCTGGGCCACCGCTGCAGCCTGGGCTCAGGAGGAGAACCCCGAGGAGGAGCCGGGGCTCCGGGCCCCGAGCGCATGGCGAGGAACCCACGGGTGGCGGCGGGCGCACTGCTCCGGGTCCCTGCCCGCGCTTCCGGCTCCAAACAAACTCCAAGCAAAAGGCAAACACTGAAAGGAAAGGAACGGGACCGCGGACAGAGGGCGAGGGTTACCTAAGTGGCGTCGGGGCACCTGCTATCGGGCAATGTGGATGTTTAAGGTGAAAAGCCCCGAAAACGACTACACCTGAGCCCACCGAGGGAGAAGTGCCCGGACGCCGCTCCATCACCCCGTTGGCCGCCGCGTCACCGGGCAAACGGCACGGGAGTTAGTGGCCGGGACAAGCTGCTGACGCGTTCCCGGTCACCGGCGCGGTTGGGGTGTCCACAGATGATCCCAGGAACTCCAAGAGCAACCGGAGAAGCTGGGAGTCAGGAGGCGAGAGCTCGGATTGGGCAGACTGAGCAGCAAGCAGCTGATGCGCAGCCGCCCATGGGGAGGCCACGGAGCACGACGCCCCAAGCAGCAGGAGCCCCTCCGGGGACGTGAGACACTTGGTCATGTGGCCCGCGGGGTCGCAGAGGGGCCCGGGCCGAGCTGCGGACCCCACGTGCTCAGGCCTCTGCACCCCGGCCCTGGTGACAACGAGCAGACCCCGCGGACGCCGACCTGGGAAATGCAGGAGCACCCAGCACACTGCGGGCAAGACCCGAGTGCCTGTGGGCGACCCCGGGCACCACTCCGGCCCCGGGTCCCGCAAGCCGGGCTCCCCGGAGGCTGACCCGAGCCGGCTTGGAGGGAAGGCGGAGGCCAGTGGGCGCAGGAAGCCGGCGGCGGGGCGCAGGCTGAGCCAAGGGCACCTGGCCACAGCCTCCCAGCCCGGGGGTCACCGCTGCTCGTGGGGCGGCCACGGAACTCCTGGCAGCCGGTCTGCTCGCCGGCCCGGTCGGCGGCCTTTGCTGACGGTGCTCCAGGCCCACGCGGGAGGCATGTGCCTGCGGTCCACGGGCATCTGGGCCGGTGGTGCGCTGACTCCTCAGCCACGTCCAGGGCCTCCGGGGCACGTCTTCCTTGTCAGGGACAGAGACGGAAAGGCTCAGGCCAGAGGCTTCCAGACCATTCTGCATGGGCGGCCGACACCCCCCAAACGTAGACAGCCATGTGGCCTCCCCACTCGGAGGGTCCTGCAGGAGACCTCCCAGGGCTCAGACCTGGGTCCCCTGGTCAGGCTGGGAGAGCAAAGAGGCGCGCTGAGACACCGAGAAGTAGTTCTTGCTTTTCTAGATTGGGCAACGCGGTCCGGGTGCGAGGTGCTCACAACCGCGCCAGATGCTCAGTCCCTGCCCGAGGAGCTGCCCTTCGCGGTGCTCACGTGCCCAAGAATCTGCCGCTGCGTCCTTGCAGAAAAGTCCTCCGGGGGTTAGGGTAATACCCCGCGCTACTGTTGCCGCATCTCCAGGGCTCCTCCGGCAGCACGTGTTGGTGAGGCTGTCGGGAAGCTGCAGCTCTCTCTCCCCACCGTCATCCCCGTGTGGGACAGTGGGCGGCACCACGTGTGGGGACTCCACGCCGGCATCCACAAACCCTGAACACGCAGTAGGCGCCTCCCTGATGATCTCGCGACTCCACCTCGATGGATGTGTCCCATCTGCTCACCAAACAGCATGCACAGGAATGCTCCCCGGAGGGCTACTTTAATGGTGCGGAACTGGAAACCACCCAGAAGCTCGTGGTGTGTCTGCGGCGGGAGCACAGGACAGCGTGTGCCAACAAGCAGAAACCTTACAAACGTGACGAGGAGGAAAAGAAACAACACACGCAAAATAAATACTGAGTCTAATCCTATATTTCATGATCACAATTTATCAAAATCAGGAAAGATTAATCTAAAGGTAAGAAGTCAGGCTATTCAAGGATGGAGGGAAGAACTGGAGAGAGGACGGCCTCCCGGAAACTGGGTGCTGGGGACCCTGCTATGCTCCTTGGGTGGAACTGCAGAGTCATGCACTTAGGATTTGTGTACTTTGCTCTTTATAAACAAGACTTTTTTTTCTTAAACTAACTCCCCTTGCTCTATCCCTATTTCATTTCTCTAGTTCTCTTCACACCCTAAAAATGTGTGGGCCACATGCATGCCTGATCCACGTTACTGTTCAATCACAGCAGGTAAGCGCCCCTGTGCAGCTCTCTCTGTATTTTTCAGGTCACAGAATATTATGCTCTCAGGATCTTCATGGAGATCTTTTAATGATAAAAGCAATGATGGTGATGATGGTGATGGTGATGATGGTGGTGATGGTGATGGAGATGATGGTGGTGATGGTGGTGGTGATGATGGTGGTGATGGTGGTGATGATGATGGTGGTGATGGTGATGGAGATGATGGTGATGGTGATGATGGTGGTGATGGTGATGGAGATGATGGTGGTGATGGTGATGGAGATGATGGTGGTGATGGTGGTGATAATGGTGGTGATGGTGGTGATGGTGATGGTGGTGATGGTGATGGAGATGATGGTGGTGATGGTGGTGATAATGGTGGTGATGGTGGTGATGGTGATGGAGATGATGGTGGTGATGGTGGTGGTGATGATGATGGTGATGGAGATGATGGTGACAATGGTGATTATGATAATGGTGATGATGGTGGTGACGGTGGTGGTTATGGTGGTGGTGATAATGGTGATGATAGTGATGGAGATGATGGTGGAAGTGGTGGTGGTGATGGAGATGATGGTGATGGTGTTGACGGTGGTGATGGTGATGATGGTGATGATGGTGATAATGGTGGTGGTGGTGATGGTAATGGAGATGATGGTGATGGTAATGGTGATGATGGTGATGGTGATGATGGTGGTGGTGGTGGTGGTGTTGATGGTGATGGTGTTGATGGTGTTGATGGTGATGGAGGTAATGATGATGGTGGTCATGATGGTGATGCTATTTATCTCAGAGCATGTGACAAAAACAAATGACTTATTAATGTTTCAATTATTAGATGAAAGAAATAATTAAAATCCAAAATATTGCTATTTTGTGTCATGTTCCTGGTCCCATCTAGATTTCCGAATTATAATCCATATACGTGATGCACAATGAACGATGGCGCTCTTTTGGAAATCACAGCGCTCTTCCTACTACCACCCAGCTCCATTTGTGAGCGGCTACCAAAGACTGGAAAGGACTTAGATGGTGCGGCTCCTCCTCTCACCCCCTTTCTGGAAGCGCACGAGACCCTTGCCCCGGGAATGCCTCTGTCAAACAGACAGACATCGCCCCACTCCAACAGCCAAGGAACGCCTCTCTCATTTCCACTTGGTTTCCAGAGAACAGGGGAAGAAAGGAGAGGACAAGACCAGAGTGACAGCCCCCAGAGCCGCACGCCTGCCAGCATTTCCCGAGACAGAGCAACAGGCTCCATTGTGCGCGGGCTCATTCACACGGGGACGTGAGGCAGGTTTTGTCTGCAGTAAACACAGAGAATAATCAGAGCCAGACAGCGGCGCCGCGGCTCAGAGACGGGCCGCGGGGGCCAGGACGCCGGTGGGGCGGCCACCACCTCCCTGAGACGCGGCGGCTTTCGTGACGCTGGGTGAACTGCAGTTGGCGTTTGCCTT
This sequence comes from Nyctereutes procyonoides, assembly GCF_905146905.1. Lineage (NCBI taxonomy): Eukaryota > Metazoa > Chordata > Mammalia > Carnivora > Canidae > Nyctereutes > Nyctereutes procyonoides. The sequence continues at coordinate 72,283,807 of NW_026575051.1, forward strand.
TGTCTCTGGCAGAGGAACGACCAAGAGCAGGAGCATGTGGCGAGCAGGAGGAGACTTATTTCCAGAACTTACTGCTGCTGGGACAACGGGCAAGTTACTCGCCTTTTTTAGGTCTTTGTCTTCACATACTAATCAATAAAAGTGAAATAAGTAATAACCTCTCCCCTAATACTCACGGAGTAACTAAGGGGTGATTACGATGTGTTTGCATTGTCAGCAGTTTGGGAAATGGAATTCTCAGTTTGCGGCAAATGAGGAGGAATACATAGAAGAGACATCATCCGTCCCCTGAGCACCTCCTCCAGGAAGCCTTGGCCGATTTGCGTTCCTCCCTCCCTGGGCTTCCCCACCCTCGGGGGGACACTATGCAGGGATCACATTTAATCACGCGTGCTCCTGGCCGCGTCCTCACCGCCCATGGTCAGCTCAGGATCCCCTGGCTTCGCTCCTTGTGCTACAGCACAACAGGTGCTTAGTAAGTTTGGCAAAATTGAGGATTTTCTAGAAGATGTCACATTTCTAACCCCCCCCGCTCTGAGCCCTCTTCTGCATAAAACAAATGACACCAGTAACTTTGTGCCCCCAGAAACTCTTGTGTAGAATTCAGGTGAGACGAGGTCTCCATAAAGCCTAGAGGATCTTGTTAGACATGTCCTTGGTCACCAGCAGGCGGGACTTAGCCGCCAGGACCAGAGGGACCCGTTGCTCTTCCCCAGGCTGGAGGACTTCACTCGCCCTGCTCTGGGCCGCCTCCTGTCCCGCTAGTGCGGGATTCCAGGACCAACCCTCGTGCACCCGCACCTCTGTGTGCCGTCTCCTCTCCTGGAAGACGGCAGCAGGAACCCGGGCTTCTGGAGGAACAAGATGTTGGGGGAGCACTGAACAGGAGGCCCAGAGCTGCCTGCTGGTCTCACGCTGATGTCCGAGCACAGGCGTCGGCTTCCGAGCACAGTGGTTTCCCCAGGACTCGGTGTTAACGCATCGCGGACACGGCCCACACCACCCACTAAACACACTCTCCAGGCTGTTTGCCCTCCCAGGAGGCGACAACATATGACACATCCAGACGTTGGGGTGGACTCTCCAGTGCATTGGCTGCTGACCTGCTCAGAGCCCCAAGGCCAGGAGCCCAAACCAACCCTCCCCGGGTTGGGCGGCAGGGACAAGGGGATGCGTGTGGGTAGAAGGCCGTTCTGAGTCTCCACACTGCAGGGGTTTGGCCCGAGTCATGGTGACGGGCTACACTGCTCCGAGACATCTATGAGAACTTAGTCACCCAGATGGCCCTCGCCTCCCAGGGGATGTGGTGAACTCAGCCTCCGTCATGGGACCAGGAGGAGGGCCAGGGATGGGGGCTCCACCTGGCTCCTCCCTTCCGGGCGGGATACTTGCCCCAGGACCCGGGTCTCCAATAGGACCCCCACAAAGAGGGGCATCTCCCCGACAAGCCCATCCCCCGGAGGGTGGAGGGCTGCCTCATCTGTGGGCCACCCCGGCCCTACAGGAAGGAAGCACACCTCCCCTAAGCCTCGCTCTGACCTCTGGGCCCCCCTCCCTATGCCCTCTGTTGTCCATGTCTCATGTCCTCGGCTGCAGGCCACCTGAGCTCAAGAGCCGGACGTGACTTAGTTTAGGTTCCCTCCACGAGCCTTGCACATTGCAAGTGTTTAGTAGGTACACAGTGGAGGGGACGGACAGAGACCCCACACGTGACCCTTGTATTAGGATCGACACATAATGACCCTATGTCAAACACCTTCATGGTGAAGGTCCCCACAGGGGCCCGGCCCCCGGGGTTTCACAGCCACGTGCACCATCACGGTTCGCGTGGAGGCACCGACCCGGCCCGCGTGCCCAGAACGGTCCGGCCAGTCTTCCGGGAGACACGCTGGACGGGTGACGGTGGACGTCCGTTCCCTGGACAGCAGTAGTGAGGATTAGGGGGACACGTGCAGCTGCCGTGTCACCCCGTAGGCTCAGCCATGTAGCCCCCACAACGCACTGACCCGCCGCACCCACCCCACCGCCTGTTCGCAGGCTCTCACCTACTCAGCCTCCACGGGTCTTCTGCCACCTCCCCCAGAGGACCAGCACAAGACCCCCCGCCCACATGCACAAGACACCCCCCCCGCCACCCTAAGGCGGCCTCCGCGCAGAGCCCCAAACAGCTGGGGTTGGCTCTGGACACGGCACCAGGTGGAGAGATTCAGCGCCGGGAGGCGGCCTCCGCTGCGGTTGGGGACCGTGGGCTGCGCAGGGTGGAGCCCCGACAGCCTCTGCCCATCACCCCCGCCCCCCTCCCCCCTGGGCAGCTGTTTCTGAGCTACACCTGTGGCCACAGGCAGAGTCAAGCCTGGTGTCTGGGCAGACTCGCTGCTACCCTCCCCACCAAACACGTGTGTCTACACGAGCGGCTCCACCCTGCATCTCCCGGAGAGGCAGCCTGGGCCCTCGCCAGCCCAGGACGCGCTCCACCATGGTCACACACCCCCGCCCCGGGGCTGGGAGCCCTACCTGTGAACCCTGGGCGCAGCTGGGCAGAGGGGAGGGAGCCAAGCTCGCACAGGGAGGGGGCAAGGGCTGTGGGGAGGACTTTCCGGGGCCTGGCGCTGGCGAGCCACACAGGGCTGGGCCTGCCAGGGTGCCAGCCTGCAGTGCGATTCCCTCGGGATCTCGAGCTGAACCCCGGCCACATGCCCAGGTGTGAAAGTCCAGGCCTTATCCATCAGGCCGCCTGGCCCCCTGGGAAACCCCTGCCTTAACGCTGAGGCGAGACACACCGGCTGCTCCGGGAGCCCAGTGGCTCGGCACACGGCGCCCCACGGCAGGCGGCTGCGCTCGGGGCACACGGGTATGGGGGCTGCAGTGGCCGAGCCAGCCAGCACCTCCCGGACCCACACCCGTAAGAGGGGGACCCGCGCCCTCGAGAAGCGCCCGGCCCCACCCTGAGAGCCCGCCAGGGGTCCTGGCCTCCATGACCAGGCTGCATGTCCGTTGCCCCTTCAACGCCGGCGGGTTTGCGCGGGGCCATGTCCCGGCAGGTGCCAGGTGCCGACGGTCACAGCAGCAGGTGCGGCTTTCCGGACTTTGCCCGGTTTGCAGGCAAGACACGCACAGGTAAGCCAGAGGCCATCCGCAGACACGGCCAGGAGCAGGGACCCCGACGGATGGACGTGCGTGCCCCCCGCGGGTGCCATGGCTGGGCTCCCGGCAGACGGGCAGTGGAGACCAGGACCACGTGGCCATCCTGGCCACCGTCTTGGTCCAGCTCTCGCCTGCTCGTGGAGCTCACAAGGGACGGTCCCGGGACGACGCAGGGCTGCCCCACACCTCGGTGACAGTTTGCATCCAGGGTTCCCCGAATCCATGATGGTCTATTCTAGGTGACCCGGCAGGTGCTCGCCTGGAGGACAACACGGAAGCACAGTTGGGCCACTCTCCGTGCCCGCCAGATTCCCACACGAACCCTCGCTGGGGCCATCTGGTCTTTCTCTGTCCCTCCGGCCTTGAGTCCGTGTGTCCCTCCCCTGTCTAGCGTCTTGCAGGGGCCCCCGGCCTGGCCTCCCACCTGCTCGTCCACGGTCGTCTAACCTCCGTCCTGCATCGCCCCAGCTGCACCTGTCCCCGCACCTGCCTGTGGGCTCTGCGCTCCAGCCACGTCCCTGCACGCCGACCTCGGAGACCTGGGGCGGCACCAGGACACGATGGTCCCCCCACACTGGCACCCAGGGCCCCAGCTCTGCACCGCCCGGGGGCTGAGGTGCTCCTTCTTTGGCCGCGATTCGCCAAGTGACTAACATACCCCACACAGAGGTGTCACCTCTTTAACACAGGGGTGCCCAATACCCTATTTTATCAACGAGGAGTCTGAGACCTAAAGAGATGAGGTACTTGTCCAGGCTCCACAGCCGGAAAGTGCTGGGGGACAGGCTTTTCCCAGGGCGGGGAAACCAGGCGCCCACAGGGAGCCCCACGTCCACACAGCGGCCCCGGGTAGACACGGGCCAGAGGCATCGGGCTTGGGGTGCGCCAGCCCCAGGGACGCTGGCCCTCCGTGTGCACGGTGAGGGCAAAGCAGCCCCTCCTCCCGAGCCAAGCAAGGAAACGCCGACTGTCCTTGGCTTGGCCAGAGGCTTCAAGCAACAGAGCCACAGGTGCACTCAGATCCCATCCTGGAGGGCCAGGGACCCCGTCCCCTAGGAGGCTGCACGTCCGGCCCCCGGGAGGCCCAGTCCTGCTGACCCCCGCCCCACGTGCGCTCCGCTCGGACGCCACACCTCGTGGGAGCAGCCTTGTCTTGAGCGTTGGGTGTTTTTTTCTTGAGTAGCGGCAGGGGCGAGTTGGGTCCGGGCCCCAGAGGGCCGGCCACCCCGCTACAGGCTCAGGCAGAGGCGCTGTCCCTCAGACGGCCCCATCGGCTGAGCAGGACCCCAGGCCCGGGCATGAGGACAGCTTTGAACCCCAGGGAGCAGGTCCAGCCGCACGAGGAGCTTCTGTTGCAGGCAGACCCCGCTCTGGTGGGGACCTGGGGGTGAAGCAGACACCGGGCAGGAGCCCGCGCCTGAAGGTGCTCTGGGGTGGCCAGGCTGCCCGGCTGGCTCCTGGGCTCAGGCGCAGTGAGGAGCTGCCAGTGTGCCTGTCTTGGGCGCCAGCCCAGCGCACCTGCGGGGTGGCAGGAGCCCAGGTGGAGAGGCTGGCCTGCCCGAGCCGGCCCAGCACTCACCCGGCCCCGCAAGGACCCCGCAAGGACCCCGCTGGTGGACCCGGCAACTCAGCATGAATTGCAGCCAGGTTCAAAGAACAGTGTTTTGGGGTTAGATGTACGGGCCCCTCCGCCTGGACGGAGAAAACCTGCGGGCACGGTGCCAAATAATTCCAGAGAGGACCTCAGCCATACTGAGCGAGAACAGTGCAGCCAGGAGCTGATTTTCAGTGAAAGCTCAGGGGTCACAGAGCCACGTGGGACACCTGCCACCTGCCCGCATTGGCCCCAGAGCAGCGCCGGGTCCTTCCCGTGCCCTGCACAGCCGGTGGCCGCGCTCCCCTCCCCACGCAGGCCCAGCCACGGGCCCTCCAAGCCTCAGCCGCTGCTCTGCATCAGAGCCAACCCCAAGGCTCCCCAAGGGTCCCCCTCAGCCCCGCAGCCCTGCCCACACATCCGGCCTAGGACTGCAGCACCCTGGGCCACTTGGGGCGCAAAGGTCCGCACGGCTTTCTCCCCTGCGCCCAGATCGTGGCCTCTACCTACTGCTGGCCCAGGGCACACACGCGCCGGGACCAGCTCGGAGGCTGCGGAGAGACCCCGAAGCAGCAGATGACCAGGGAAAGTGTGTGTCCCTGGAGGGGAGCTGTCGAAGTCGATTCCGACCCGGGAACAAAGATGGGAAGCCCTGATCGGAACCCGCCAAGATTTAGAAAGGTTCATTTTAGTCCGTTCTTTCCCATTTTGAATCGAAAATTGCAGATGCAGCTCTGCAGACCTCAGGCCCCAGGTGGCCTCGAGGTCGGGGCTGAGTCCCGGCTCCCCGTGTGTGCCCGGCAGCCCCGGCCTCCGGGTCTCCCGAGTTCTCCCTAACGCACTGCATTCGCCGGAGGCTGAAGCAATGGTACAGACCCCTCCAGCTCTCCGCTTTCCTAACACAGATTTACTCTTTGTTGCTTTTTATTTTAAAAAGAGAGAGGAAGATACAAAATCAACCAACAAGAATGTCTCACAAATTCTAGGAGGCTTCAATCAGATACATTGCAACAAACTATCATGGGGCCTTTTGCTAAATCCCACAGAGGGAGAAGGAAAAGCGGGGTCATCCGTTAGTTCTTAATCACCTCACATTCTATTTATTCCTACTCCTCCCCTCACCTCCCCAAATCATTACAAACTTGCCTTTTTATCGAAGGCAAAGGAAAAAAATGCTACTTTATGGCTTAATAGTCCTTCTTGCATAGAAAATACAGCAATGCTGCAGGCCTACCTGAGGTCATCCTGCTTCTGCAGGGCAACCTCCCCGTGCCTCACGTGTCCCCACCCGTGTGAACCAGCTTCCTCACTGATGCTCCAAACACACAAGCCCACGACTCAAAAAGGGACCTGTAGGGAGATTGGAGTCCAACAGCATGGACTGAGGGGCAGGCCTCTGTGCCACTTAACCCTGGGCGCATGGAGGGTGGCGGGGGGGTGTCCACAGAACCATGAGAATAAAGGTGGAATCTTTTCCAATGACACCAACTTCAGAAATTTTCTAACCCAAAACCTCGGAAACTGTTCCGATCAGCTGGTGCTGGCAGGCACACAGCAGATCTGTGCGTCAGAGTGTGAGCGTAGCGCCGGAGCCACAGAACCACGGTTCCAGGGCAGTCCCTGCCTTTCTCTGGACTCAGCAGTTGTAGATACTGCAGGATCCGGGGTTTCAGTTGGATGTGAGTGGCCACTAGGGACTGTGAACTGGACTGTGGGGAAGAGCTTCACTGCAAAGCCAAGAGACCCGGGTGAGCCCAGGCCACATATTCACTCTGGCCACACTGAGGCCCTGGTGAGATCGGGCTGACACAGAGTCACACGGGACCTGTCCCTTGCATGCATGTGATGCACACGTACCCATGCTTAAGGTACTCAGTGATTGGACGTGATTTATCAATAGAGTGATTTAGTCCTAAGGCCCCTGATGGCTCAGTCAGCTAAGTGTCCGACTCTTGGTTTCAGCTCAGGTCTTGATCTAAGGGTCCTAAGTTCAAGCCCTGCGTTGGGCTTGAAAAAAAAAAAAGATTTCATCATTTTCACCTGATATTTGTCATCAAAGACATAGAATCTCTTCAGATGAGAAGGCTCCCCAAGGCCCTCTGTTAGAGGCATGGACCCATTCCAGTCTGGTGTTGTGACTTACCACAGGCCGTACTCAGGCCTGAGCACATCCGCACAGAATGGCACTTTGGTAAGAATGCTCTCTGCTGTCTCATCCTCTCAGAGAGAAGAAATCATGAACGAAGAGGGAATTTTAAAAATACAATGAACTGAAAGAAAATACAGTATGTCAAAGTCTGTGGGGCACAGCTAAAGCAATGTCGAGAGGGAGATTTATAGCACAAAATGTGTATATCAAAAATAGAAAAGGTCACAAATCAATAATCTAAGCTCCAGCTCAAGAAACAGGAAAAAGAAAAGCAAAATAAGCCCAAAGTAAGCAGAAGGAAGGAAATATGCATAAATCAATAAAACTGAAAACAAAAAATAGAGAAAATCAATGAAATGAAAAACGATTTCTTTGAAAAGGTCAGAGAGGGCAGCCCGGGTGGCTCAGCGGTTTAGTGTCGCCTTCGGCCCAGGTTGTGATCCTGGAGACCTGGGATCGAGTCCCACGTCAGGCTCCCTGCATGGACCCTGCTTCTCCCTCTGCCTGTGTCTCTGTCTCTCTCTCTCTCTCTCTGTGTCTCTCATGAATAAATAAATAAAATCTTTAAAAAAAAAACAGACAACAACAAAAGAAAAGGTCAAAGAAATTGACAGACTCCACCGAGACTGAAAAAACACAAATTATCAATATCTTTAATAAAATAGAGGATATCACTACAAATCCTGCAGACATCAAAAGAATAAGGGACTACCATGAACAACACTACACATATAAATTTACCAATGTAGACAAAATGGGCCAGTCCCTCCAAAAATGCAAGCTACCATAATTCACCCAATATAAAAGAGATCATTTGAATAACCCTTTAACTCTTAAGGATGTTGACTTTGTAATTTTAAAACTCCCCAAAGAACAATTTCCAGGCCAGATCGTTTCACTGAAAAATTCCACCAAATGTTTATCTTTTTAAAATATTTTATCTATTTACTCATGAGAGACACAGAGAGAGAGGCAGAGACACAGGCAGAGGGAGAGGCAGGCTCCCCATGGAGAGCCCAATGTGGGACTCGATCCCAGGACCCCGGGGTCACAGCCTGAGCCAAAAGCAGATGCTCAATCACTGAGCCACTCAGGCGTCCCTCCACCAAATGTTTAAAGAATAATTAACACCAATTCTACACAGTCTCTTCTAGGAAATAGAAAAGAACACTTCCCAGTTGATTTAATGAAACCAGTGTTACTCTGATACCAGTCAAAACCAGTCAAAGAGAGCATCAAGAAAGGAATTCCAAACCAATATTTATCATGACAATAAATGCAAAAATCCTTAACAAACATTAGCTTACAGATTTCCACAACATATAAAAAAAGATAACTGAGAGTGATTTATTCATACTTGAAATACAAGGCCAGTTCAATATTTAAAAATTAATCATGTAAATCCACCACATGAGCAGACTAAAACCATGTGACCATATAAGTTGTTGCAGAAAATGCATTTGACAAAATTCAATGGTCACTTATGATTTTTTTTAATTTTATAGAAATAGGAGTGGAACTTCCTGAACTAGATAAAGTATATTTATAAAACCCTACAGCTAACATCATGCTTAATGATTAAAAGCTGATGCTTTCCCCTAAGACTGGGAACAAGGCAAGAACATCTTGTCTCACCACTCTTATTCAACATAGGGCTGAAAGTCTAACCCATGCAATAAGGTAAAAAAGAGAAATGAAAGGCATACAGATATAAGGAAGAAACGAAATCATCCCTATTTGCAGACGACATGATTGTCAATGTGGCAAATTCCAAGGAACCTACAAAAATGAACAAGCTTCTAGAACTGTGAGTTCAGCAAGGATACAAAATAAACATATCAAAGTCAGTTGTATTTCCTTTTTGATAGTAATGAGCATATAGACACAAATTTTAAATATAATGACATTTAAAATTGCTCAAAAATATGAAATTGTTTGGTATAAACCTAACAAAACACATAATATTTGTGTGTGGAACACTACAAAATATTGATGAAAGAAATGAGAGAGGATCTAAAGAAATGGGATTTCACTATGAACATTAAGTCATTTTTAAAGTTATGAGTTTATCATGAATATCTTTCTAGATTCATAGAATAAATTTAATTATTTGTACAGCTTCATAATAGTTTATAGACTTTACATATTGCAATCTGTTCATTCATTCCTCTATTGATGGACATAGAAGTTGTTTCTCATTTTATGTCATTGTCAATAATATGTAAATATTCATATATCTGTTTTTTCTAGATCTTTTTTTTCTTTACACGCTGATGGTTTTATTTCAACAAAATCAATTTGCGGAGGCAAAGCTGCTATGCCATGTAAACTGCTCAGATAAGGACACTGACCTCTGGTACCTCATTGCCAGACCAGCAGTGTATCTGAAGGCTTTCCTTCCTTTTTTTTTTTTTTTTAAGATTTTATTTATTTATTCATGAGAGACACACACACAGAGAGAGAGAGAGAGAGAGAGAGGCAGAGACACAGGCAGAGGGAGAAGCAGGCTCCATGCAGGGAGCCCAATGTGGGACTCAACCCCGGGTCTCCAGGATCACACCCTTGGACCAAAGGCAGGCGCTAAACCGCTGAGCCCCCCGGGCGTCCCAAGGCTTTCCTTCCTAATGTCTTGTCTGCAGCAGGGGACTTCAAGACTTTGGTAGAGTTGGATAGAATTTTTAAAATATTTTACTGACCCAGCAAATGCACTTCTGCATATTTACCCCAAAAACACAGATGTAGTGAAATGACAGGACACCTGCACTGTTCATAGCAGTTCATAGCAGCAAAGTAAACTTTAAAGCAAAGACTGGGATAAGAACCAAAAAAAAAAAAAAAAAGACACTATCTAATAACAAAGAGGACAATTAAACAAGAAAATATAACAATTGTAAATATTTGTGCACCAAACTTGGGAGCACCCAAAGACATAAAACAGTTAACAACAAACATAAAGGAAATAATTGATAGGATTACAATAATAATAGGGGACTTTAATATACCACTTGCATCAATAGACAGATCATCTAACAAGGAAACGGGTTTTGAATGACACACTGGACCAGATGGATTTAATAGATATATTCAGAACATTCCATTCTAAAACAGCAGAATGCACATTCTTTTCAAGTGCACAGGGAACTTTTTCCAGAATAGGTCACATCTTAGGCCATGAAACAAGCCTCAACAAATTTGAGAAGACCAAATTCATACCATGCACCTTTTCTGACCACAACACTATGAAACTTGAAGTCAACCACACACAAAAAAAAATCTGAAAACACCACAAATACATGGAGGTTAAATAACATGTTACTAAACAAGAATGGGTCAACCAGGAGATCAAAAAAGAAATTTAAAAGTACATGGAAAAAGTGAATATGAAAACACAACTGTCCAAAACCTTTGGGATGCAGCAAACATGGTTCTAAGAGGAAAGTTTCTAGAAATACAGGCGTATCTCAAGAGGTAAGAAAAGTCTCAAATAGACAACCTAACCTTACACCTAAAGAATCTACAAGAAAGAACAAGAAACAAAACCTAAAACCAGCAAAAAGAAGAAAATAATAAAGATTAGAGCAGAAATAAATTATATAGAAACTAAAAATAACTCACAAATCAGGTCTCAACTGACACCAAAAGATTGGGATTATTCCCTGCATATTTTCCAACCATAATGCTTTGAAACTAGAACTCAAGCACAAAAAATTTGGAATGAACTCAAACACTTGGAGGTTAAAGAGCATCCTACAAAAAAATGAGTGGGTCAACCAGGAAATTAGAGAAGAATTAAAAAGATTCATGCAAACTAATGAAAATGAAAGCACAACTGTTCAAAATCTTTAGGCTGTAGCAAAGGCAGTCCTAAGAGGAAGTACATTTCAATATAAGCCTCTCCCCCCAAAAATTAGAAAAATCTCAAATACACAAGCTGACCTTCCACCTAAAGAAACTGGAGAAAGAACAGCAAATAAAGCCTAAACCAAGCAGAAGAGAAATAATAAAGATTTAAGCAGAAATCAATGAAATAGAAACCAGAACAACAGTAGAACAGATCAACGAAACTAGGAGCTGGTTCTTTGAAAGAATTAATAAGATAGATAAACCCCTGACCAGACTTACTAAAAAGAAATGAGAAGAGACTCAAATTAATAAAATCACGAGTGAGAGAGGAAGGGTTATAACCACACCAAGGAAATACAAACAATTTTAAGACTGTATTATAAGCAACTATATGCCAACAAATTATGCAATCTGGAAGAAACGGATGCATTCCTGGAAACTTATAAATTACCAAAACTAGAACAGCAAAAAAAAAAAAAAAAAAAAAAGAAAACCTAAACGGAGCAATAACTAGTGAGGAAATTGAAGCAGTCATCAAAAACCTCCTAAGAAACAAGAGTCCGGGGCCAGATGGCTTCCCAGGGGGATTCTATCAAACATTTACAGAAGAGTTAATACCTATTCTACTGAAGCTGTTTCGAAAAATAGAAATGGAAATAAAACTTCTAAACTAGTTCTATGAGGCCAGCATCACCTTGCTCCCCAACCAGGCAAAGACCCCACCAGAAAGGAGAATTAAAGACCAATATCCTTGATGAACATGGATGCAAACATTCTCACCAAGATACCAGCCAACAGGACCCAACAGCACATGAAGAGGATTATTCACCACGACCGAGTGGGATTTATTCCTGGGCTTCAAGGGTGGTTCAATATCTGCAAATCAATCAATGTGAAATGTCATGTTAGTAAAAGAAAAGACAAAAAAAAATCATAGGATCCTCTCAATAGATGCAGAGAAAGCATTTGACAAAATACAGCATCCATTCCAGATCAAAACTCTTCAGAGTGTAGGGATAGAGGAAACATTTCTCAGCATCTTAAAAGCTATCACGAAAAGCCCACAGCAAATATCATTCTCAATGGGGAAGCACTGGGAGCCTTTCCCCTAAGATCGGGAACGAGACAGGGATGTCCACTCTCACCACTGCTGTTCAACATAGTCCTAGGAGTCCTGGCCTCAGCGATCAGGCAACAAAAAAAGAAATAAAAGGCATTCAAATTGGCAAAGAAGAAGTCAAACCCCCACTCTTCGCCGATGACATGATACTCTACACAGAAAACCCAAAAGCCTCCACCCCAAGATTGCTAGAACTCATACAGCAATTTGGTAGCGTGGCAGGAGACAAAATCAATGCCCAGAAATCAATGGCATTTCTATACACTAACAATGAGACTGAAGAAAGAGAAATGAAGGAGTCAATCCCATTTACAACTGCACTGAAAACCATAAGATACCTAGGAATAAACCTAAACCGGACCGTTTTCTTTCACCATACACAAAAATAAATTAAAGATGGGTTAAATGGGTGATGGCTAGAAGAGCACTTGTGATGAGCGCTGAGTGTTATACATAGGTGATAAATCACTAAATTCTACTCCTGAAACAGTTAGTTATATGTTAACTAACTGGAATTTAAATTAAATTTTGGGAAAAAATTAATTACCTAAAAAAATAAAAAATAATAATAAATTGAAAATGGACTAAAGACTTAAATGTGAGGCCTGAAACCATAAAAATCCTTGAAGTTTAACCTCTCTGACATCTACGGTAGCAACTTCTCACTAGACACGTGTCCTGAGGTGAGGGAAACAGAAGCAAAAATTACTATTCAGGCTACATTTACATAAAAAGCTTTCACACAGTGAAGGAAATAATCAACAAAACTAAAAGGCAACCTACCTAATGGGAGAAGATACAAGCAAATTATAACATCCAACAAAGGGGCATTACCCAAGATATATAAAGAACTGATACAACTCAACGCCCCCAAACCCAAATAACCCAGTTAAAAAAATGGACAGAAGATATAAACAGACATTTCTCCAAAGAAGACGCAGACGGCGCACAGATGCACGGAGAGATGCTCAGCATCGTTCGTCATCAAGGAAATGCAAATCGGAACTGGGAGATGAAGGCTCCACCCCTGTCAGAATGACTAAAACAAACCCAAGAAACAACAGGTGCTGATGAGTACTCAGAGAAGCGGGCCCTTTGGGACGGTTAGTAGGAATGCAGAGCGGTCAACACACAAACTACCTCTCTGGGAAACGGTGTGGACGTCTTCCGAAGCCAGACATAGAACAACTCTGTGACCTCTGATCCAGAAGTCGCACTGCTGGGTGTTTACCCAAAGGATACGGAACTGGGGGGTATCATGCTGAGTGAGGTAAGTCCATCGGAGAAGGACAGACATTATATGGTCTCATTCATTTGGGGAATATAAGAAATAGTGAAAGGGAATAAAGGGAAAGGAGAAAAAATGAGTGGGAAATATCAGAAAGGGAGACAGGACATGAGAGACCCCTAACTCTGGGAAACAAACTAGGGGTGGTGGAAGGGGAGGAGGGCGGGGGGTGGGGGTGACTGGGTGACGGGCCCTGAGGGGGGCACTTGATGGGATGAGCACTGGGGGTTATTCTATATGTGGGCAAATTGAACACCAATAAAAAAAATAAATTTATTTTAAAAAAAGGATACAAAACGCCGATTCAAAGGGGCACGTGTACCCCGATATCCAGGGCAGCACTATGCACAGTGGCCCAGGCAGGGAAGCAGCCCATGTGTCCACGGACAGATGGGTGGGTAGAGGAGACGTGGCCCGTACACACGACGATGTTCCTGAGCCATCAGAAGGAATGAACTGTTGCTGTTTGCGGTAACTCGGGTGGGGCCCGAGGGTACGACGCTGATCCACGTGAGTCATCAGAGAACGACAGACCCTGTACGACTTCACTCACATGTGGAATTTAAGAAGCAAGTGAGCATAGGTGAGGAGAGGGAGAGACCAACCAAGAAACGGACTCCGAGCTACAAAGAACACGCTGCTGGTCACCAGAGTGTGGCGGGTGGGGGTGGGGGTGGGGGAGGGAGGGGGCAGGGATGAAGGAGGCACCTGTCCGGACGAGCAGCAGGTGCTGTGTGGCCGGGCTGGGTCACTGTGCTGTACACCTGACGCCCATAAAACACTGTATGCTGAAAAAAATAAAGTCTTTGTCAGTGTGTCTGTCATTAGAATGTTTTTCAGAGACAGTTTTTTTTTTAAGATTTTATTTATTTATTCATGAAAGACGCAGAGAGAGAGAGAGAGAGGCAGAGACACAGGCAGAGGGAGAAGCAGGCTCCATGCAGGGAGCCCGACGGGGGGCTCGATCCCGGGTCTCCAGGATCACAGTCTGGGCCAAAGGCAGGCATTCAGCTGCTGAGCCACCTGGGCGTCCCCAGAGAGAGTTTTCATTCTACTTTTTTCCTTCGAACGGGCCATACTTTCCTGTTTCTTTGTATATTCTTTGATTTTTTTTCTGAACATAGACATTTGAATTGAATAATAATGCTCTATCTCTGAAAATCAGATTCTCCCCCTGCCCCAGAATTTGCCCTTTGTTTTTGTTGTTTGCTTTTGCTTTGGTTTTTTGCAGGCTGCGTCTGTGCTGAGGACCAGCCTGAGGACGAGCCCGACGTCTCCGTGTGACACTGTGACTTGCTCCTCCGGAGTCTCCTCACGGGCAGGCGTGGGTACTTCTACTTTTCCCCAACACGCAGTTGTTTCCTAAGGTCTCAGTCGTTGATGCCCCGCTTCCAAAAGGGGAAAAGGCAAAAGGTCCAGGGAGGAAGTGGGAGCTGGAGCCTGACGTCCCTTTGCTGCTTCGGCCAAAAGGAGATGGGCTGCCAACAAACGGGGGGGCTGCCCGCCTCGGTGTCCGCGCCTGTGCAGCAGAGCACGGAGCTCCACCGCCCGAGGACAGTGTCCGCAGCTCCCACGGGCTGTGTGCGAGCTGCCCCGGGACATGGGCACGGCCGTCCTCAGGGGCTGCTCCCGTGCGGGGCGCTGACTTTGGCCAAGCAGCCTGTGCCTGCCTCCCACACGCCGTCCGGGTGGGGAGACAGGTTCCCTGCCCTCCTGCACCCTCCTTCCAGAACCCTCTGAAAGCACCCTTTTAATGAACGACACTCATCCATATGGACGAGTGTTCCTAGAGGCGTCTTTTACGTCTGCTCTTCCACAGCGTTAAGTGCAGCGCACGGGGTGAACACATTCTTGCACTGACACAGCGCTGTGTGGAGGCCATGACCTCCTATCACTCTCGGAAAACTATTTTTTTGAAGATTTTATTTATTTATTCATGAGAGACCCAGAGAGAGAGGCAGAGACACAGGCAGAGGGAGAAGCAGGCTCCATGCAGGGAGCCCGACGCCGAACTCGATCCTGGGACCCCAGGATCGCGCCCTGGGCCGAAGGCGGCACCAAACCGCTGAGCCGTCCGGGTTGCCCTCAGAAAACTATTTTTATTGTTGTGGATCATTAGGTATATGTTTTTTAAATTCCAAGAGAAGGGATCCCTGGGTGGTGCAGCGGTTTGGCGCCTGCCTTTGGCCCAGGGCGCGATCCTGGAGACCTGGGATCGAATCCCACGTCGGGCTCCCGGTGCATGGAGCCTGCTTCTGCCACTGCCTCTCTCTCTTTCTCTGTGACTATCATAAATAAATAAAAAATTTAAAAAATAAATAAATAAATTCCAAGAGAAAACTCGGAATAGCTATATATGGACCAACTTTAAAACCTCAAAATCGACAGCATTTTTATCAACATGGACCGTCAGTTATCAAACCCAGATGGAATAGAAAACTAGATGAAGGCGGAACCGTTAAACCTAGACAGAAATTCAGTCAAAACTCCACCTTCAGCAGACCTCTCCTTGACCGTGATCATCCCTGGCCTCGGCTATTAGGTTCCTAACCTGAAGCTGAGCAGGTGACAGGTGCTCTGCGAGGTGTCCCGTTGTTGTGCAGCGGGTGTGTGCCCTCCCGCCAAGCCTGCCCACGGCCGACCAGCCTCGCCCTGGGGCACCTGTTGCCCTGCAGGCAAAGCCCAGGTCGGGGTCCCCTCCTGGCTCACCCCCGAAGGCCTTCGGCTCCCGGGACCGGCGGACTCCCTCCGTGGGCTGCAATGGCTGCAGGGCCCCCAGTGCTGCCCAGGGCGCTGGGCTCAAGGTCACCTCTGTCGGCCTGGATCCGCAAAGGGCAGAGCAGCCTCGGGCCAGTTCCCACTGGGCGGCCCCGGAGCCTGCAGGGCCGTCGGGGCACCGAGGTCAGGCCTGCACCCCTGCTACAGAGGCCGAGGCCGTGCCCCACCTCCGGCCCGAAGGCCACCTGGCACCCCCAGCAGCACCCAAGCCCCCACCCCGCAGCCTCCACAGGAAAGGAAGGCACGAGCGCCGTGGGAGCCACACCCCCGCCCCCTGCACAACCCCACCCCTGCAGGCAGGGAGCAGCCTTCCCGGGGCCCCAATGGGGCGATGGGCATCTGAACGAGGTGTAGCTGTGGGCGTGGGAGGGGACCCCGGGGCGCAGACGCCAAGGCCGCAAGTTGAGGCACAGAGAGCCCTGGGCAGCCGCACCTGCAGCCCGCCGTGCCCGGGTGACCCCAAAAGGCTCATAGTCACCGACCTCGCCCAAGGAGGCCACGAGGACTGAGCCGCGGGTGGGCGGGTGCAGTGCGTGGGGGGAGAGCAGATGGGTGGCCGCGTGCACCTGCCACCTGCCCGGAGGCCAACCCGGAGGCCGACCCGCACCCTCGGCCGCTCCTTCCTGGGCAGACGTCGTTCTCCGCTGCCATGACCCGGGTTGACCCCTGCCCCACGGCGCCGCTGCAGCCGAGCCTTGAGGGAGAGGAGCTGCGAGGACACCGCTCGCACCGTGCAAGGACGAGGCCAGTGCACCAGGCCCTGCAGCACGGCCCGCCCTCCGCAGGTGCTCGGGAGCGCTGTCGGGGTTGGGACCTCTGCGGGGCTCAGCGGGCTCAGCGGCCCAGGCCCAGGTACAGGGGGCACCTGTGCAGGATGCAGGAGGCCCTGTGGAGGCCGCAGGACCGCACTGGGAAGCGGTTCCGACCCGCTGACAGGGGTGGGGGCACAGGGAGGGACAGGGGACGGGGGCACGGGGGACATGGGGGGACATGGGGGGACACTGGGGGGACACAGGGGACATGAGGGGACATGGGGGGACGGGGGACGGGGACACAGGGGGGACACGGGGAGATATGGGGGGACGGGGGACACAGGAGGGATGGGGGACACAGGGGGGAACGTGGGGGATGGGGAGGGACACGAGAGCCACCCATACAGGCTGCTGCCCAGGTCCTGGGTGTCCGTGGCCCAGCTCTCTGCGGCTGGGCCAGCGGGTGAGGGAGGCCACCCCACGTGAGGGCTCCTCCCTGGGCGCCGCACCCCTCGCCCCGGGCCTCCCCTCCTGGGTCGTCAGGGGCACCCTGGCCCAGCCTGGGAGCAACCAAGGCGCCACCACCTTCCTCCCAGGCCGCAGGCCCCGCAGCCTCCGCTCAGCGGCCGGGGCAGGGGAGCAGGCAGGCGAATTCCGCTCCCCTGCGGCTCCCGACCCACAGGCCGGTCCCTGGTGACAGGTCCCTCCTCCTCCTCCTGTAACAGGAGCTCGGCTGCTGCTGGCGTCGGAATCAAACACATCACTTCTTCCGCGGAATCCCGGGCCACACTGAAGACAGAGTGAAATGCACCCGGGCCCGGCCCGCCCCGTGGGCATAGCCTCCATTTGGGGTTCCTCTGGCTTTTGTTCTTGGTGGGAAGGTGGAAACATTGAAACCCAGTCTCTCCCTCGGAGACGTGGGATTTGGTTAATGTTTGGGGCAAACTGAGGCTGAACATGAGGCAGCTCGGGCGACAGGACAGCGACACCATCTCCAAGCGTGCAGCTCCCTGGGGGTGGCTCCCGGCCGCCGCCCCGCACAGGCCTCAGGGGGCTGCGGGGTGGTGCAGGGTCCCCGCCGGGGTGGCTGCAGCGGTGCCCTACGTGCCATGGTGGGCGCTCGGCACAGTCATCCCACGGGCGCGGGCCTCACTCGGGGCTTGAGCGTCACCCCCCGTGGGCGCTGTGCGTGTCCGTGTCGAGGGCACACCTGCCTACTTTGACCGTCGGCCCTGGGGACACAGGGCAAAAGCTGTGCTGAGAGCAGAGGCCGGGTGGGAAACGGGCCAAGTACGTGACCCCGGCCTCTGCAGGGGTGCGGGGGTTCTGGGCTTTGCTGGCGCTCAGGGCGGCCGGGCTGCGGGACCGCGGGGCACAGCTGCATCGGGAGCCCCGGCCACGTGATGGCCGCCGTGCTCGTCATTACCCTCATTCCACCAGAAGGCTCCACGCTAGGAAGTGGCGTTCCCCGCGAGGTCCTCGCCCCACCAGATGTCCCAGCCGATGGTCTTAGGCAGGGAGCCCCGGGAGCATCGCGGTGGCTGGCGGCTCCGGCCATCTGGATGTGAGTCCCGGATCTCCACACGCGCCAGCGGGGTGACCTGAGAGATGGAGCTGACGTCTTCGGGCCTTGGCCGCCCTTCCTCAAGATGGATACGAACAGCGTCTCCCTGCAAGGTTGTCGTGAGGCCGCAGGAGCCTGTACCCGCCACGTGCCCGGAGGAGTGGGTGGGGCCCACGGGCGCCCAGAGCTGCCCCGTGAGAGTGGGGTGAGTGTGGGTGAGTGCGGGCCGGTGCCCGTGTCCCGGGGACGCAGCGGCGGGAAAGCGTGCGCAGGGCCAGGTGGGGGCCGCCGTCCGGGAGGCCTGTGAGCCGAGCCGCAGCGCCCTGGAGCAGTCGGGCTGGGCCGCGGCCCTAACGCATCCCTGGCCTGGTCGTCCCGAGCCATGTACCCAGCCCCACGCGGCCCCACTAACGCCTGCGGCGGCTGCGGCCTCACCTCCCGATTTCAACGGGATAACGACTTCAGCAGGAAGAGCAGCTGACCCTCGGGCCCAACCGGGTGGGGGGCCCTGAGTCTGGGCCTGCCGGGTCCCTGCCCCCTGTCCCTGGCCTCTCCGTCCGCCCCGACCCAGGGCTCACAGGTCCTGTTCTGCGGGAGGGTCTCCCTCCCTGTCCGTGGGCAGGAGCAAGCTGCTTCCCGCGCGTCCCGCCGCGGAGGCCCAGGGAGGGCGGCGCGTCCCTCCGTCCTCGGGCTCCTGCAGAGCCCCGACGGCAGCCAGGACAGTCGGCTCTGCCGGGCTCTCGCTTGTGAGATTCGCAGGTTCCAGAGGGAAAGGGGTCCCGGGGGCTTCTCTGACGGGCCCGTTGGAATCGACGGGGCACCCAGGGAGGGACACCCGAAGGCAGGGACCTGCTATCAAGACGGCCCACACCTCGGGCTGTTCCGGGGCGACGTGAGTGACGCAGGCTCCTCCCCGCTCCGGGCGGGACAGAAACACCTCAGATGTAAAGCACGGCCTGTCGGCGAGGAGATGGTCTACGCCCAGCCCGGGGGCTCCTATGAGGCCGGAAGCCTAAGATGAGGGGGACGTACAGGTCCCCTGGCGAGGCCCAGTGCTCACCTGGCCCAGGTGAGTCTCCAGCACCTCCTGAGGCTCGGTGGGGCGTCCTGCACCCTCCCAGCAGGTCGTCTCAGCCCATGCGGAGGCCAGGGCTCCTCTCCCACGTGCCCGACCCTGCGGCCGGCCCTGCTCCCCGGGCACCGCCTGTCTGAGTGGCTTCGTGACCCCAGGAGGGCTGAGCTCCATGAGCAAGGACAAGAGGAGGGTCCACGGCCAGCTCCCAGCCCCAGGAGGGCGCCGCACCGCCCTCGCCAGGGCTCCTGGTCCAGCCACACTGCTGAACGCCAGGGAGGCCCCAGGACCCACACCTGTTCCTCACCTGCCCTCGGGCTGAGGATGCTCAGGACGCGCACCGGCCGCACCCCTGCGCCCCCTGCACCCCACCGAGGCCCAGCCTGTCCTTGCCCCCAGGACTCCTGCCGCTCTCGCCCCGTGGGCCTCACTGGCTTTGCGGGAACCTCGGGCGCCTCTCGAGCCCTCTCCAGTTCACTCTGCATGTTCTTCAGTGACTGTGACTCCACTCGGGGGACACCCTCGGGGCCGCTCCCCAGGGGTCTCAGGGACACACGGCGTCCAGTCGGTGGGCAGTGCGCCCGAGCAAGGGGCCGCCAGCCTGCCCCCCAGGGCGCCCAGCCCACGGACACGCAGACTCGCGCCTCCAGAGCACATGCATGTGGGCCTGTTGGCGGCCGTCCTGCACCGTCCCCGGGCCCCAGGTGGCCCCACACTCGGTCCCCGCCATGCCCAGCCCCAGCCCGCCGGGTTCCAGGCAGACCCAGAGGCCACCATGCCTCGGGGACCGAAGGGAGAGGTCCAAGCGAGCTCCTGGGGGAGGCAGGGGATGGTCATGGGGTCTCCTTTCCAGGTCCCCTGTTTGCGCGCTCGGGAGGAGCCAGCGCTGTGGCGCGTGGACGGGCAGGCCGCCGCCTGCCTCTCGGGTCACTGGAAGTTCTGGCGCCCGCGATCACCGGCCCTGCCCTCGGGCTCCCGGCGCAGGCTCGGCGCAGGTCCCTGCACGCTCCTGGGTGGCACGGCCTGCTCGGGCGCCCTCCTCCCCTCTTCCCTGCATTCCGGGCCCTGGCCTGCAGCCCTGAATTCCTGCCGAGCCGGAGGCAGGTACACAGCTCCGGCACTCGCCCTCGCCTGGCCTGTCCCGGCCTGAGCGCTGGCCCGGGGGCGCCACACCACGGCCTCCGCCGACGCTCCCGGGCTGTGACTCAGGAGCGGGCACGAAGCCCCTGGCTCCGCACCGGGAGCCCCCAGCCCACGGCCGCAGGCACCGACTCCCGATGGCCACAGACGGGGAGCTGGGCTCGTGCGCTGCTGCGGAGGAGGCCCCCGCGGAGGCCCGTCTGGGTGCCCCCGCCTCCAGGTGCGCCCCCAGCTGCCACCGTCCCGCGAATGCCGTCAGCCCGCAGGAATGTTCTCTGCGGGGAAGGGCCGAGATTAGCGAAGCTTCAGGCTGCAAAAGCGCAGCCTCCAAAATCAACACCTTCGGGAGGAATCAGCGGCGAGGAGAGGGAGGCTGCCAAACGGCCTCTTGGAGCCCCGGCCGCTCCCTCCGCAGAGGCCTTGCCCCAGCCTCCTGCCCTGGGAGCCTCCTGCCCCGGCGCTGCACCTGGGCACCCCGGGGCACGGGGGGCGGGGGGCACGGGGGGGCAGGGGAGCAGTCAGGGGCACCTAGGGCATGGGAGGGCAGCCAGGGGGGACGGGCAGCCCGAGGGGCCTGTGCTCACCCCCTGGGACCCCACTGGGCTACGCCGTCTTCTACGCAGTTCTCTGTCTCCTTAAATGAATAGACCCTGAACATACGGTTTTTTTCTGAATTGGGTCTTTTATCAAATTTTTGAGGTGGAGCTTGAGTCTCCCAACCCGTGTCTCCCCATCCACCACCATCTACCAGAAAGTCAGGCCCGCGAGCGATGCACCTGGTTCCAGCATGGACGGGTGGCTCCTTGCCCCACAGGCGGGGCGCGCAGGGTGGGCTCAGCCTCACACCCACCTGAGCCCGG
This sequence comes from Nyctereutes procyonoides, assembly GCF_905146905.1. Classification (NCBI taxonomy): domain Eukaryota; kingdom Metazoa; phylum Chordata; class Mammalia; order Carnivora; family Canidae; genus Nyctereutes; species Nyctereutes procyonoides. The sequence continues at coordinate 72,305,111 of NW_026575051.1, forward strand.
CTTGGTGCATGAGGAGGGCAGGAAGCGCGGTGCCACCTGCCCGGGTCACAGGGTCGCGGCTGGAAGGTAGGACGGCGCCTGGCTCCCATCTGGTCCGCTGCAGGGCTCCTGGGCCGCAGGGCCTCGGCCCGTCCCGTTGGCGGACGCCAGTACCAGGGCTGCGAGTCGCGGCATGAACACGGGCCCTCCACCTCCGGGCCACTCGCCAGACCCGGGCGAGCTTCTGCCTGCCATCGGGCGACCCTACCCCTGGCCCCACACGAGCCAGCTGTGTGCCCGCTGCCGCCGACCGGGGCCCGCGAGGGGGTCCTTCCCAAGGTGGCCTACGGTTCTCGTGACACTTGGCACCAGACGTGCAGCTCTCGTGGGCACGGGTTAAAATACAAATAGACGTAAGATGCGTTTGGTAAATTCTGAAGGACGGGCCTGCCGCGTTGGGCCCCGAGGGACCGCCGTCATGTGTCCTGCCGCCTGCCCCTGGCGCCAGCACATGGCCCGCTCCGGGCCCTCCACAGCGTCCAGCCCACGGTGCAGTCAGGTCCTCAGGAAGATTCCCGAAGACGCTTCCTTTTCTTCCAACGCATTAGAAGCTTTCTCCGGCGGTGCCATGGGTGGGCACCGCGGAGCAGCTGCCTCGGCTCCCGCCGCCCCTGCCGCGGCACAGCACAGCCCCGGCCCGCAGCAGCCGGATGGGCCCCCTCCCGTGGCCTGAGTCTCCAGGCGGTGCTGGGCCACTTGTGCTCCAGGAGGCCCGAGGAGACGCGGGGTGCTCCTTGCGAGAGCACGGCCTTCCGGCCACGGTCAGCAGGCAGCCAGCAGCCCCTTCCTCCGTCCGACTGCGCACGCGCTGCAGCCTGGGCACAGTCCTGGAGGGCCGGCGTGGACGCGTGTCCACTGTGCTCTGATTTCAGGGAGCAGAAGGGACTGTGGGGAGATGTGCACGCGTGTGCATACGTGTGCACGCGTGTGCAGCCAATGTGTTTATGGGCACGCACATGCACGGGCAACACGTGTGCAGGGCGCTGGAAAAATTCAAAGCGGGGCATGCAGCGGTCACAGCAAGTTCAGGGTAAGAGGCGGAGCGCAGCTCGGGAGGAAGAGCTTCGAAGGGGAGGCCGAGGCAGCGTGCGCAGAAGATGGGACACGGGCCGGCGAGGACCTGGTCACACGGGAGGACGGGACCTGGGAGGAGGGAGCGGCCCGGGGGGCGGGGAGCTCTGGCCCTGGACCAGCACTGGCACCTCTGGTGTGCCCGAGGGGCCCTGGCCAGTCCTGCACGCACGGCCCCGGCACACGCACGGGCACCTCGAGCACGTGTCAGCCTCCCGTGCTCACCGACACTCGCGGTCCAGGACGCCGCACGCGCAGAACCGGGAGGACGAAAACACGCCGGGGACATGGGCTTGTCCAGAGCAGCGGAGAGCTGAGCCCCGGGGACGCGGCTGCTCCCATCCACTGCTCACCCGCCGCCGAGGTGCAGAAATGGGTCCCAGGTGTGCGCTCACTGCACCCATGTGCCCGCTGGTGCAGGAACCACCAGGCGTCCCACCCCGGAAACGCTGCCACACGGGAGGAGCAACAACAGGCTCACGATGACCCGCGGCTACGCCGTTCACAGGAGGGAGGTAAGCACAACTGGGTCAAGCATATCCAGACCGCAGGTAGACGGAGACTAGGAATGACACTGCCTGCCTTCCCGCCGTGGCCTCGCCACTCCAGAACGCTCCTGTGAGGCGTCCACACCAGGCAAGGGAAGCCTGTGTCACAGCACCCTGCAGAGTGCCGCTGGGTCCACAGCACAGGAGAGGGCCTGCAGGGCCCACACCACAGGACATGCCCTCCCAGGGTCTACACCACAGGACATGGCCTCCCAGGGTCTACACCACAGGAGAGGGCCTGCAGGGTCCACACCACAGGACATGGCCTCCCAGGGTCTACACCACAGGAGAGGGCCTGCAGGGTCCACACCACAGGACATGGCCTCCCAGGGTCTACACCACAGGAGAGGGCCTGCAGGGTCCACACCACAGGACATGGCCTCCCAGGGTCTACACCACAGGAGAGGGCCTGCAGGGTCCACACCATAGGACATGGCCTCCCAGGGTCTACACCACAGGAGAGGGCCTGCAGGGTCCACACCACAGGACATGGCCTCCCAGGGTCTACACCACAGGAGAGGGCCTCTCGGGGTCCACACCATAGGAGGTGGCCATGCTCGGGCTGGGAGCCAGTGGCCCTGCTGCTGCCCGTGTCTCCAAGGGCCATGCTGACCCGGGCTGCAGGCCTGGGGGGCTGTGCCCAAGGTCGGCCGCCCCCGTGGTGTGGGGCCTCCTCTCCGTGGGTCCCGTGGCCGAGGGGGGGCTGGGCCCAGAGGTGCGGGAGCTGGAGGTGAGGCTCGAGGTGCTCCCGGAGGGCGGCGGGCGGCCTGGGCTGGGCCTTCCCAGGGAAGCAGCACCTGGCAGACTTGGGCTGAGGGGACACCGTCAGCGGGGAATCCAGGTCGGCTGCCCGTTGGGCCCCACCCCCGCGGGGCACAGTGACCCACCTGGTGTGTTGAGTGCGGCCGGGGGGGTGGGGCCGCCGGGACGGAGGGCGGACACCTCGGGGCTGGCAGGTGCCGCGGGAGCGGGTCTTCCCGATGCAGACGCAGCTCCCGCCCGAGGGGTCCACGGCCCGCAGCCACTTGGCCTCGGCGCCCCCCCCATCCCCGCAGCCACCCGGCCTGGGGGGCCTGCCCTCAGGTCTGGGCAGCGGGGGTCGTGCCCCGGGCCCCCCACCCTGAAGGCTGGGCAGCGGGGGCAGCCTTGGGGGCGCAGCCACGTGGAGGGCTCGGGTCCTCCAGGACCTTCTGCTTCCCCGCAGGCTGCGTGTCCGGGTGCCACCCCTGTCCCCCCGGCCGGCTCTCACTGTGGTTTGAGGGTCACATGACTGGCCCCAAACCGTCCACACTGGACATAAAAATCCCACTAACGTTAATTCGGCTAATTTTCCAGCAGAGCTCGTCAAACCTTTTGCTGAATCTCACCGGTCCCGACTAGATGCTGTGATTAAATCCCCGCTTTCACAGGAGTCTCAGAGGAGGTTTGAAATCTGTGAACGATATAATAATGTGCGGTTTTATTCGAAGTGACGACAACTCCATTAAAATATTTAATCAATTGATAAAACATTCGACCCAAGCGTGGGGCAGTAAAAACACACACTTGGAAGCAACGAGATCCGCGGAACGCAGCAGCTCCCGACCCCATCCGGAGTTTTGTCTCCGCTGTTTTCCGTATTTATCTTTTCTTTCCTCCTCTTTTTAAACACTGCCCATTAGATGGATTTAAAATCCAACCAAGGCATTTTTTTTTAATGAGAAGGGACCGTTTTATTTTGAAGAGCGGGGGATTTAGAGCGGAGACTCCCCCCGTGGGGCCCCGATCAGCTATTGATTAGGGGAGGGTGGCTGGCCTCAGTCGTCAATGCCAAATAATAGCCCTTCAGCTAAAGGCCTGCACCGAGCACGTTTGTTATCGGGAAAGTGAAGCCGACCTTTTGTGGGAAACCAAAGGCCCTGGTCTCTCTTGAGGAGAAGAAATGTTAATTGAAACATTCCTCAGATAGGTAAAGGCTCCGAAGCCGCTTGCCATAAAAGGTGTGAAATCACAGAGGCAGGGAAGAAAGGCCGGGCCTCGGAGTGCGCGGCCTCTCCCAGGCTGATTAGCGGCCCATTCACAGCCGCCAGGGCCGCCAGGGGCCTTTCAGCCTCAGGGCCGCTGACAGCTGGGCCCGCGCCGGGGGACTCGGATTAACTGGCCCCTAGAGGGGGAAATTAAAACAAAGGCCTTCCCGTCAGATGCAGAGAAATGAAACCTGATGAGCCGCGGACGTCTACCTCCAACGCCAACAACCTCAGAAAAGTCACCACGTCGGGCCGTGAAGTTTCTGAGAAGCAGGGGACGGGGACTTCCTCTCCGAGCATCTCTGCAAACCCAAAGGTGCACACCCGCCCGCCCAGAGGCAAACCTGAGCCACCCCAGCTGGGCGGAGCTGGGATGAGGAGGAGAGGAGGGGGAGGGGAGGAGGGGAGGAGGGGGAGGAGGAGGAGGAAGGGGGGAGGAGGAGGAGGAGGGGAAGAGGAGGGGGGAGGGGAGGAGGAGGAGAAAGTGGAGGAGGAGGAGGGGAGGAAGAGAGGAGGAGGATGACCGCCCTGGGGCAAGGCCGCCCTCCCCGCCCCACAAGCACTCCCATCCTGGGGCCTCCCTGCCTGGGTCCTCGAGGCCCCCACAGCGTCTCTCAGGCCGCCGCAGGGCGGGAAGGAGCACACCTGCCCCAACACCCGCGAGGCTGAGGTGTCCTAGAGGCCGTGGGCGCCGGCGCTGGCTGTGGGGACAGTCCAGGTGTCCAGATCTGCGGGGCGACACGGCCCGGGCCCAGCACCGCGTCAGGAAGCGCCAACAGATGGGGGAGGCCGCTGGGCTGCAGCGCGGACAGGAGGCCCTGGGAGGAGGACAGGGGACGCGAGGGCACAGTGGCTCGCAGCAGGCAGCTGATGGTTCGAAATGTGTTCACTGATCACCTACAGCATCGGCAGCACAGCCATCATGCTCAGCACCGTGCCCTCCTCTCCAGACACCCGACGTTTCCTTAATGTACGATGTCTGTCCTGCTAAAATTAAATGAATTGCACATTTGGGAATTTTATCTTATTTTTTAAGATTTTATTTATTCATGAGAGACACAGAGAGAGGCAGAGACACAGGCAGAGGGAGAAGCAGGCTCCATCCAGGGAGCCTGATGGGGGACTCGATCCCGGGACCCCGGGGTCTCGCCCTAAGCCGAAGGCAGACTCCCAGCCCCTGAGCCATGCAGGGGCCCCTGCACAGTTGGGAATTCAAACTGAAAACTCTCACTTCTCCTAAGAAAGGAGAGTCTCTCGGAAACCGGCGTGTCTTCGGCTCCACCCCCAGGGGCTCGGCCCCACGTCCACCCATGACCCCACCAGGCTTGTGGCCCAGCTCCCGCCTTCCGGGCACAGGAACCACCAGGACCTGGCTGCAAGAGGGGTGGTCGCATCCACTGGGCCCCGAGCCCCCAGGCCCACGTGGCCTCCCGGCGCTGACCGTGGGTAGACGCCGCATGGCCCCACCCAGGAGCGGCTCCCCACGGAGCTCCCCAGCACCAGAGGCCTTCGGCAGCTTCCGCAGGACCCGAGACGGCGGCAGAGGAAACCAGGGGCTGCGTCCCCGAGCGAGTTCCAACGACGACAGCGGAGGTCAGTGTCCCGGTGAGCCCGACGGCGCTGCGTGTCCCCCCAGAGCCGCCCGACGCCGGGGTGAGGCCTTGCGGGCCGTGCTCCTTTCCGAGGTTGGTTCGGGCCATGCGGAGCCCTGTGCCCACTGAAGCCCCAGGAAATGGGGTTGTGCTCTGGTCACAGGGCTGTGTGGAGCGACCCTGGCAAGGACGACGGCGTCCACGTCCGACGTCGCCACAGACACATGGGGAAGCACCGCCGACCCGCACGGAGGACCTGGGACGCCGCGGCCACGGCTGTGCTATCCACACTCGGGGCGCCCGCCTCGGCTCCAGGTGCCTCCACCTCCCCACGCGGTTCTCTCGGGCCAAACGGGGAGGGGGTGGCCGGGAGGTGGGATCCCCGAGGAGAGGCCAGCGGCGCCCAGAGCCTGGCCCGGGCCGAGAGCCCACGATGGTGGCCCCAGGGCCTGTGCAGGCCCCGCAAGTTCCCGCCCTGAGCGCGGCCTGGCGCCGGGGCAGAGGGCGGCAAGAGGAGGGAGCGTGGGCACGAGGCCCCCGGGTCCCTCTGCTGGGAGCCGCGGAGCCGAGGGAGGCCTGGCCCTGCGTCCGCGTGGGGGGGTCCAGACAGGGCCAGCTCTCGCAGCCGCTGGCCCGGAGACGCGCTCCTCGGGCGCCCAGCCCGCGGGCCCAGGTCTCCAGAGCGCTCTGGAACCCGTCCAAAGCATCCGCCGTGCGTGTGTGTCGCCTTGATGAGCAGAAATAAAGGCGGACCATTGTTTGCACGCTCCTACATGTATCCCATTTTCTAGCCCTGGAAAATCAGCCTCGGGAAATAAGCCGAGCGCTAGCAAAGAAAATATTTTCAAAACAAGTTCGTGCCGGCTTTATCCAGAAAGCAGTTTCGCCGTTTCAAACATTCAAATAAACATTAAAAGGACAAAAACATTTGAAAAGCCATGTGAGTTAAAGGCAGGTCACGCAGGGCAGGTAGTGCCTCGAGGGCAGAGACGCGCGGAGCCGAGGCCACGGGATGCAGCCCCGCGTGTGATCCGCGGCCTCAAGCAGACGACGCGCGTGTGCGGAGAAGCCGGCAGGTGCGCGGCCAGGCCTCCCCGCGGTCGGGGCACCGGCTGCTGCTTGGAGGTGGGACGTTGTGTTTTCACAGGGAAACTCATGCCTAGATGATGGTTCCTCAAGGAGGGAACCCTCCTGTCGGAGATCGGACACGAGCTCGTGGCCGTGCGCGGGGGACAGAGGGAGGAGCCCGCGGCAGGGAAGCAGCTCCGCGGGGACGAGCGGCTGCGGAGGGGCCCCCCAGCTGCGGGCCTCTCTGCCCTTCCAGAGGCACGTCCGGCCCGGGCTCCTTCCAGCAGGCCCGTTGGTGACAGGCCACGGAGGCTCCTCACGCCCCCGGCCCGCGCCGCGACCCCAGCACGGCGGCGGGACGGAGGAGGTGGCCCCAGCGCGGGGACGAGAGGCGAGCCCCTGCCCGTGGTGAGAACAACCAGCTTCACACAACGGGGCGACGGGCCACGTGTCAGCCCGAGCGTCGGAGGCTTTAAAAAACCCCACGTTTGGGATCGACCGACGTCGATTATTTAAACACAAATTGAATTAACAAAATATTCAGCATATGCTGCCTCCAGAGTCGGCTAAATCCGCCCGCGCCACCGCGAGGGGCGAGGCCGCTGAAAGGGAGGCCGAGGTGGTCAGCGCGCGGCCCGCGCCGATCCCCCAAAGGAACGTGTGATGAATGCTGCCACCAAATGTGCCTCTACCTGACCCTGATCTCATCAAATCCCGCTGCCACCATCTGCTGTGTTTAATTCCTCCGCAATATTTGTATTTGCTGCCTCGCCCGACAAAGGCGGGGGCGGGCCCGGGATGCTCCTGCTCCCGCGGCGCTGGTTGGCCGGCGGGCCGCGGCCAGAAGGCATCTGTTGCTGCTTCTCCTGCAGCATCTGCTACTATTTCTCACTTACCCGCATGCTGTGGGGTACGGTTTCTCCCCAAGGTGGGCGGCCGCGCTCGCTGTCAATCCGTCATTGTCCGCCCCGCCTGTTCCCACGGCGCCGGCCTCGTTACCATGCTGCCGGCCTTTGCTGCCTGGCTGTCTGTAATCCAAGATATTGTGTCACTGGGCGATGCCATTAACCCCTTTCCTGCGCATCAGGACATTCAATTAAGCCCGGCAGGGGAAGCAGATTGGGAGGGAGGGCCGTCTGCTGGGGGGCCGCGCGGAGGAAGCCGGGGAGCTCGCGGCCGCGGCCGGCCGCCCGGGGCGCCGTGGGCATCGCGGGCTCCGAGGGCGACGCTGCGGACGGGGCAGCGTCCCGCGCTCACGGCCTCCCCCTACGACGCTTCAAAGGCCGCATTGTCTCCCTCGGGTCCCGGGGCCGCCGCGACGCGCGGCGATAAATGTGTGCGTGGGCCCGTTATTTATGTGTCTGATCTGGGAGCGCCTCTGCTGATGGGGTGCGCCCGGCGGCCGGTGCTCGGAGCGCCCCAAGCTGTCACCTCCCCTCGCCCTTCTGTCGCAGCCGCCCGGGCAGGGCCTCGGCGGGGACTTGGGGAGGCGACATACAGCCCCGGGTCCTTGGGTGCCGCTGCCCTCGTGGCCCTGCCTGCACTCAGACCCCGGGAGCCCCGCCTCGAGGGTCGGCCGAGCGCCAGCCCCCCCTACTCCCCCCATCGTGCCCGGGTGGGTGGGCCGAGCTCGCGGCCCCCACCCCAAGCCCCCTCCAGGGCACCTGCAGCAGAGACGCTCGGCCCCCGCCTCCGTGGCCGTTTTGGTTCGGGGCCGAGGGCCGAAAGCCCACAGGCTCCCTTTGCCATCGCATCCTGAGCACCCCCAAAGCTGAACCGGTGAGAACATCCTTGCGGCCCTCACTAGGCCGTCCGGAGGCCCTTCTAGTAATTCCGGGTGTTCCTGTTGGCAAATAACCGGCAATTTGTAAAAAGGGGGGGGGATGGTGGTCGAAGGCCCAGTGTGTCCCTGGCGGGACATGAACGACTCATTCCTTTATGCTTGTGCCGAACCCACGGAGATGCCGCGGTCACCCCCCTTTGCGATGGCGGGTGCCTCTGGGGGAGCTCCCGACTCGCCCCGCGTGGGCGCCCCAGACGGCGGGAGGGGCCCTGACCGCACCGGCCTGGCGTGTTCCCCGAAGCCTTTGGGGTCACACAACAGAAACGCACACGACATCGGGAACTCACAGCCGGCGACGCTGGCAAAGCGCAAGAAACTGACACAGACCCTGGTGTCCTGTGGCGTGGGCTGAGCCTCGCCCGGAGCCTGAGGGAGCCACCGGGAGCCTGAGGGGCCTCACCTGGAGCCTGAGGGGGCCTCGCCCGGAGCCTGAGGGGCCTCGCCCGGAGCCTGAGGGGGCCTCGCCCGGAGCCTGAGGGGGCCTCGCCCGGAGCCTGAGGAGGCCTCACCTGGAGCCTGAGGGAGCCTCACCCGGAGCCTGAGGGGCCTCACCTGGAGCCTGAGGGGGCCTCACCCGGAGCCTGAGGGGGCCTCACCTGGAGCCTGAGGGGGCCTCGCCCGGAGCCTGAGGGGCCTCACCTGGAGCCTGAGGGAGCCTCACCCGGAGCCTGAGGGGCCTCACCTGGAGCCTGAGGGGGCCTCGCCCGGAGCCTGAGGGGGCCTCGCCCGGAGCCTGAGGGGGCCTCACCCGGAGCCTGAGGGGGCCTCGCCCGGAGCCTGAGGGGCCTCGCCCGGAGCCTGAGGGGGCCTCGCCCGGAGCCTGAGGGGGCCTCGCCCGGAGCCTGAGGGGGCCTCGCCCGGAGCCTGAGGGGGCCTCGCCCGGAGCCTGAGGGGGCCTCGCCCGGAGCCTGAGGGAGCCTCGCCCGGAGCCTGAGGGGCCTCGCCCGGAGCCTGAGGGGGCCTCGCCCGGAGCCTGAGGGGGCCTCGCCCGGAGCCTGAGGGGGCCTCGCCCGGAGCCTGAGGGGCGGGTCTTAGCCCCTGGGGGTTCACAGGAAGCAGCCCAGCTCTCCCAGCCCCCAGGAGCCTCCCACCCCTGACCCACAGCCCCGCGCCCTGTCCTGCGTGTGGTGGGAGCTCACGTGCCTCCCCCTCAGCCCGCACGGTCCTCCCCTCGCGGAACCTCCCCTCAGCCTCCTGGGCCTCCTCACACCGGCCTCCATTCTCCTCTCCGGGAGCCGCAGGCGGGTCAGAGGTGCAGGTGGGGACGGGTCTGTCCTAGGCCACTGCCCCCCCACCCGCTCGCCACCTGCCGTCGGGGACGGGCCGTCCGCTCCAGCGCCTCAGGGGGGCCCGCTCCCCGCCGTCCCCCCGGGCGAGTCGGCCTGTGGCTGGGCCCGCGGCCTGGCGGGAGTGGGGTGGGGGGACGCCCGAGCCCACGGGACAGCCTTGGGCCAACAGGTCGGGGGCCGTGGCGCGGCCCGGACACGGTCGTGCTGCTGCCTGCCCCGTGCTGGGGACCAGGCGGGAAGGCCCGCACCCCGCACCCCTCGCGGCGAACACAGAATTTTACACCCAAATTGGGAGGGACTTAGCGCAGGAGTCCCCGGGAGCCCCCGGCGCGCCACGCTCACGGGGCCACCTGGGCGAGGGCAGCGCTGGGCCGAGGCTCGGGCCCCGCGGCGGGAGCAACGCGCTTCCCTCGGCCTTCCCGCCTGGGACGAGTCGCCCGTGACGGATTCCTAAGGGACACTCTGAATCCTTGTTTCGCCCCGAGGGGAGCAGCGGCCTCCGCGCCCCGAGCCGTCCACGTGGGAGCCCGCCCGGCTGCCGAGGGACGCTCCAGCCCGGGGAGGAGGCTGCTCAGCCCGTGCGGGTCCCCGGGCCTCCCGACCACCCGCCGCCGCCGGCCTGTGCGCCCGGAGCCCGCGTCCCCTTACGGTCCTTACGTCATCTAAAGACAAGGAATCTCATTCTTAACCTTTTCTGAGCTCCTGCCGGGCACTCGTTACTTTGCAAACCAAAGCCCGGGGAGTCGCAATTCCAAGGTCTGCAGCGCGCAGCCGGGACACGGGGCCCACGCGTGGCGGCGGGCGCCAGGGCCCCCTCGACGTGCGCACGCCCGCCCGGCCTGCCCGGCCTGCGCTGCGGGAAGCCTCACCCCCCCGCAGTGCCTTCCACGGGCCGGGAAGGAGCCTGCTTTGTAAACAAGTGCTGAAATGAGAAACTGAGGCACAGAGTTAATTTCCCAAGAGCACGTGGCCTTTTCTTCACAGGAAGGAAGCTTTGGCGTCCCCGAGACCCCGGTGCTTGCATTTCTATGACTTTTTGTTCATTAAAAATGCTCCCGGCTCCTCCCAGGACCACGGGCCCTGTGCTCCGACTCCCACGATCCGAGGCCACGTCTCCCAAAGCGCCGTCCAGTCCGCGAGGGGGCCCGGCAGCCTGAGAGCTCAGGGAAGAGAAGCGGCCCCGGGAGCTGGGGCCCGTGTTCCCCCGCGGACTCCGCCCACACCCTCGCCCTGGCCGCGTGGCCCTCGGCCGCAGTGGGGGGGCGTGTCCAGGCGCCCTTTGGTTCCAAACACAATGAGTCACGTGTACGTCGTGCACCTGCCCCCACGATGGCGCGAGCCAGCGGGCTCATCAGAGGAAGCAGGGTCTCAGGCACGCGCGGGGCCACTTCCGGTGACTTCTGTGACGTGGGGACTGGGCTGACGACACGACAAGCCAGTGCACACCGTGTGGTCGCGGCTCTCCGGTCACTGGCCTTCCGGGTCGCGGGGACCATAGGCTCCGCCGCTCTGGGAACGTGCTCTCTGCTTCCAGCCCAGCCCCGTGCCCCGTGCCCCACGCCCCGCAGGCCGAGCAATCCCCTGGAGCCAGAGGGGGAGGATGGACCCGAGGGCGCCCGCCTGGGCCGCGGGGCTGTGCACAGGGGCTCCTGGTCGCCCTCGTGCCCGGGGACGCGCCACTGGGGAAGCTTTGGCTGCCGCGCAGTGCTGGGGGCACAGCCGTCGCCAACTGGGAGCCGTCCCCACGCGCAGCGCCACCGGGGGTTCAAGGTGCAGGCCCGGCCGTCAGCGCTCGGACGCCCGGGGAGAAGCGGCCTTCCCTCCATGAGCGTCTCTGTGAGGAAGGCCCCACCGGGGCCCGAGGGGCGCCAGGCCCATGGCAGCTGAGCCCCTCCTGTCGGCACCAGGCAGCCTCACCCGCGGGCGTGTGGACCCCTCGGACTCGTCCCCACAGAGTGCCGATGGCCGCGCGTGCGGCTTCCAGAGGCCTGGCCGAGCTCCCCCCCCCCCGCCCCCCTGTGCCCTCCAGGCGGCCTCCCGGCCTCAGGTCGTCTCTTCAGCGCTGCTCCCCGTGCGCCCCTAAGCCCCTAGGGTCCCGTGGCTCTGCCGTGATGACAGGTCATTACCGTGTTTGCAGAGCCTCGGGCAACAAACGGGACACGCGCTGACGGTCACACGCGGCGTGACAACTGAGGTCTCCCAGGTTCCAGGGCGAGGGTCCTGGGCAGGGATGTTGGGGGGCAGGAGGCGGGCAGCCCCCAAGCGCGGTCACCCTGGGTCTGCAGCGTGGTCCGGCGTAGCACGTGCACTCAGGACGGGGACGCCGCTCCCTCGAGGCAGACGCGCTGCTGAGGGACAGCCCTTGAGGCTCAAGTGCGGGTCAGAGGCCCGGATCTCTGCCGGCGGCGGCTGTGGAGCTGCTGCTCCCTGCGAGGGCCGCCCCCCGCCACGCTGGCCACCGCGAGCCGCCCCGGGGGGCATCGGTAACGTCGGATCAAGATGAACACGAGAGGTCTCGGCCTCAGTTCATCCCAGGAAGTGTCGGGCACAAGCTGTAGCAGAAGGTTCTCTGCGAAGCATCCGAATTCGAGCTCCCACGCGCCGGCCGGGACCGGGGTCACGCACCTGCCACGAGGGAGCGGACACAGGTCAGGCTCTGAGGGGCGCTGACACCCCTAGGGCACCGGGAGGGACCCGTCCTGGCCACAGGGGTGCCCAGGGCCCCACACCGGCCGCCCTCCAGCCACAGCGGCTTCGCTCCGGGGCCGACCTGCTCGGCGACACCGAGTGACCAGAGGACGCGCGCGGTGCACTCTCCACATGAGTCTGTCCTGAGGCCTGGACACCACGGCTTCTTCTGGGAGTGCGCGAGTACCCTGGCCCGCTGGCGTCCCCGCCCGCATCCCCCATCGTGTCCCCCACCATGTCCCCTGCCCATGCCCCCTGCCCGGCCTCCTGCCGCCCGCTTCCCTCCCAGTGACCGAATGTCCAGGCCTGGCCAGTCCAGGCCACACCGCGTCCCAGCGACCCAGGCGGGCACACAGTTGCCAAGGGCGGCGGTGGCTGGGATCTGTCCCCTCCTGGGGGACGGGCCCAGGTGAGGGGGCTGCGGAGCAGGCCTGTGGCAGGTTCACCCCGTGCACGGAAGACGGGGGTCTCTGGGGCCCTCATTCCTACATGTGGTCACACGTGACACGAAGGGGCTCGTGCCTCCCCAGCGCCGGCGCCCAGCGGACCCCGCCAACCACCGGCCCGCGCCCCAGCCCGCCCGGCCTCTGCCCTCCTCTCCCGTCTCCACGAGGAACGGCGTGTGCGGCATCTGGAAGCCGCCTGGGCTCCTGTGCACGCCCACCACGTCCCCCAGCCTCCTCTGCGATCACTAGGGGGGGCGACCCTCGAAGCAGGACGGCCACACGGCTCTGCGGAGGATCCCCGACGGCTGGCACTTGCTCCACATCCTTCCTGAGCCGCGTCTTCTGCGCTCTGTCCCCTGGGGTTTGATCCCAGGTCCTAGGCCATGGGGGGGGGGCTCCACAGCAGGGCAGGGGCCACAGAAGCGACGAGGTGGACGGCAGAGGGACGTCCACGGGCCCTCCGCCCAGAGAAGATGCACCAGCCCACCCGGAGCGCCAGCGAGGCCCCTCCGTGGCACAGACTGCAGTCGACCCCCTCGGTGCCCACACGCTGCTCCCACCCTGGGCAGTGGGGAGGCCTGTGCTCTGGGGTCAGGGGTCCTGCTGGAACAGCCGCCCACACCGCGGGGGAGAGTGACAGAGTGACAGAGCCGGGACGGATGACGTCCCCGACCGCCATGGGGACCCCGTGAGGGATGACTCTGTGAGCCCAACCGCCGACCACGGTGCTCTGGAGCTGCCGCCCACGTGGCGCAGGGAGGAGAGGGTGAGAGCAGTTGTCACCCCTCCTGTCCTACCCCCTCCTGTCCTACCCCCTCCGCCTCCTCCCCCTCCTACCCCCTCCCCTTTCCCCCTCCCCCCTCCTCTCCCCTCCCCTCCTCTCCCCTCCCCTCCCCCTCCCCCTTCCTTCCACCTCTCTGCACCTACACACGTGTGTGAGGTGTCCCCCGCCCTCCCCCGGGTCCCTCGCTGGAGCCACAGTCCCTCTTTAGTCACCTTTGCTCATCTCGGCTTCCAACAACTGACCGCGGTGTGCTTGCTTGTGGTGATTCAGCCCCCTGGGCTGCGCACTCAGCTGCTCCCATCCGTCCGCGTGTCCAGGGCACAGTTGGGCCTCGGGGGCCCAGCGAGCACACACGCCGCTAGGCCCGGTTCACCACAATGCGGCAAAAATAAAACCTCACGCCAAGAAGTGACCAAATCAAAATAGCCTTTCCTTTTTGGTCCGTTGCTGCCCCGAAGATCTATCTTCAGAATCAGCGGAGACAGTGCGCGGAGCGGCTCCTGAGTCCGGCCCATCCAGCCCTGAGCCGCTCGGGGACGAGGGCAGGGGCCGCGGGCGGCAGCCAGCAGGGGGACGGCCCACCTGCCCGCGTGCACCTGCTCTGGAGCCGCCGCGGCCCGGGCTCACGTGGACCCGTCAGCACCCCCGTGTCCTGCGGGACGAACCGGGACCACTGAGCCGAGTGCGCCCACGGTGGCAGAAGCCGTGGGGCGACCACTGGCAGCCGCCGGGCGCGTCCGTGCCTGGTGTCCCCACACCTGCCTGGAAGCTTGCTTAGCGCTCGGGACTGGCTCTGAGGCCTGAACGACGGTAAAGGTGGACTCAGTGGATGCGCAATTGCCGAGAAGGGTCGGACGCGAACTTCCGGTCTGCCTGGGGACCCGCGCACACGGGGCGGGGAATCAGGCCCGGAGACGTGGCACGACCTGACCCAGGTGACCCGGCCGACGAGGTCGCGCCGGGCAGGCAGGTGTGCCCACCCCCACGCCGCCGTCCGGCCCTGCCCGTGAGCTCCCGGGCCCTTGAGCTGCGGGCCGAGACCTGAGGGACATAAGCTCCTAACCCGGGGCCAGGCCCGGCAGGAATGTCACGAGACCACGGAGCGCCCGTGCTCCCGAGGCCGCGTACCTGCCGGGGGGAAGCCGGCCACCACCCAGGAAGTGACCCATGATTCCACCCGGCGCGTCACTAGGGCTGGCTCCGTTCGCCGCTTGCAAAAAGACCGGAAAATCTTAGGGGAAAAACCCCTTTTCTTCCTCTGAAGCCCTGCATCGAAAACTGCCTTTGTAAGCCAATCACCTGGTTCGTGTTTAGTGTCTTTCTTCACACGCAGCTATTGCTGGAAATCTTTCAATTACTCGGCACAAAAATAAAATTAAATCCCTAGATGATTTGTCTGAACCATGCGAAGTCCAGACTTGGCCTTTGGAGTTTCAGGAACAAGATAATGAACCCCTGGGGGGGGTGCTCCCCCCTCCCGCCCCCGAGCATCCAGGACGTGTCCTGTCACCCTGGAAGGGACACTCGGGTCCCTGGAGTCCGGGTCGAACCCTGGTGAGCGCACAGCAGAGATGCTCCGCACGTGAGCAGGGCCTGGCAGGCCGCGTCCCGTCGCCGCGAGGTGTCCATCGACGCAGCTCTCGATGCTCCGGGAGCAGGAGGTTCCCCAAAGCTCCGCGTCCTCCAGTGGCCTGGTGTGAGCTCTGGGTGCCCGAGGTTCACCCTCCTCCCCTTCCTGGGGCCCCCGGGGGCAGGACGGAAGAAAGACGGTCTACTTGTGGCCTCGACCAGCCGAGGCCCCGACGGGCCGCCAGCACCTGCGATCCACACCCCGGTCACTCAGGAGGGACCCCGGGAAGCGGGGGCTGCCCTGGGACCCGAGGCCTCCGCGCCTGCACGGATCGGCCGGATCAGCCGGCGCGCTGGTCACCCAACACTCGACAGCTGCTCTCCTGGGCACTGGCGTCTGCCTTTGATCCGCGCGACAGTAGAACCGATCAAAGTGGAAGTGCACACAGGCTCCGTGCAGAAAATGAGAGGGGCCCTCGGAGAGGAAAAGCTGGAGCATCACGTGGTCGAGGGGCCTCGCACGGCTGAGGGCAGCTCACACGCTCCCCAGCAAAGCACCCGGTGCGCCAGGCAAAGGTGAGAGGAAAGTCGCGACTCCCGTGGACGGGGCCACGTGCGCTCGAGGCGGACGGCACAGTCACAGGGATCACAGAACCGCCGTCGCGGCGCTAAGACGGACATTCTCGCTCTGCCCGGGATCCCGTTGCTTCGGTTTGTCGGGGCAGAGACGTGGCATCTGGCAACGTGTGTCCAGGGCAAAACCGGGCTCACGCTCTCGGGCTCCGTGACCGCGTGGGCGGGAGGGAGCGAGGGCTTTGGCCGCGCCGTCGCCACACTGGTGAGACTTTTCCAAACCAATGAAACGCTACTTGGAGTATTAAGCAGTGATGGTCTTTTTTTAAGATCTTCTGTATTTACCTGGAGGGCGAGGGAGCTCGCGCCCCGTCCCAGCGGAGGACGCCGGCCCCGACGCCGAGAGGCACCCGCACCCGCCGTTAGGAGAGCTCCTCTAGGGATCCCTGGGTGGCGCAGCGGTTTGGCGCCTGCCTTTGGCCCAGGGCGCGATCCTGGAGACCCGGGATCGAATCCCACGTCGGGCTCCCGGTGCATGGAGCCTGCTTCTCCCTCTGCCTGTGTCTCTGCCTCTCTCTCTCTCTGTATGACTATCGTAAATAAATAAAATGTGAAAAAAAGAAATTAAAAAAAAAAAAAAAAAAGGAGACCTCCTCTGGTCGAGGGCTGAGCGTAGCCAAGACTTTCAAGAACAGAAATGGAGGCTTCGTGACACCCGGGATACGGGGCTCAGGCTGTGACAACCCGGATTCGCCGGGACCCGTTCTGGACGTGCCGCTCACGCCCGGGCTCCGTGGTGGGCCGACCGCCGGGCCCGCGGCAGCCGCACGTTGACCCGTATCGCTCTGCTTCACCGTTTTTCAAAGCGATGTCATTCCATGAAATGACCCAGAAACATGCAAAAACTTGTTCCGTACCCTTTCCTAGACATTCCCTAACTCAAATCTTGAAAATGCGTCCTGAAAAACATTTTTCCGGTGTTCCACCTCCGTCTGCCCCCCTCCCCTAAGGCTTTGTGGACGTGAGCACCCCGGCTTTGCCGAGACGGAGAAGACGCGCGTGTGGGGTTTCCACGGAAAAACCAGGCGAGCGACAGCTGCCGCTTCGGTGACGTGTGCCTTTGTCCCCGGTGCCGGGGGTCCCGCCCCAGCTGCCGGGTCGTCCTGGGTGAGCCCGGGCGGGGTCCGCACGCAGCAGCAGGTACGAGGTCAGCCGGCTCGGGAAGGTGCCCGGTCCGTGCGTCTCTCCAACCGGGCCGAGGAAGGAAGAGCGTGGGGCTTGCGTGACGAGGGGCTCCCGGCAGGTTCCCTCAGCGCGAGGTGTGCAGGCGGCGCCCACCCAGGCAGCCCCAGGCCCGCGGGACCGCCGGGCCCCCACGCAGAGCCTCCTGCCCGCTGCCGGCCACGCAGGGGCTCTGAGGCCCCACGGTCACGCGGCTTCTCGGGAGGGGGGATCCCGCCCCGGCCCCGCACCCACAGGGCATTCCCACGGATGGGCTGCAAGGGGGCATAAAAAATAGAAATAAGCTTCTATTTATGTGTTTTGTCTGCGTTAAAGAGGGCGCACCCGTGAGCAGGGGGAGGGGCAGGGCGAGTGAGCGGGGAGCCCCACGGGGCCGGAACTCACGACCCCAGATCGTGGCCTGGACCCAAGCGAAGGGTCCACAGCTGTCCCCGGAGCCACCGGGCGCCCCAGGAGCTTTGGGCCGACAGCGTTCACACCTCGAGCCCTGAACCTCGCGGACCTGCTGGAGGACCAAGGGACTCAGGTGCCAAGCGCTCGGCTGGCGCCCGGCACGGTGACCCGCAGCACCCCGTCGGTGTCTGTCAAAAACCAGGGCAGCCAGGCAGAGAGAGGGGCGTCTGCGTCTTGACGATCGAGTCAAGGTCCTGGGATCGAGTCCGCGGGCGGCGCCCTGCTCAGCGGGGCCTCTGCTCTTCCTCTGCCCTCCCCGTGCTCACGCTCTCCCCCTCGCTCTCGCTCGCTCGCTCTCTAGAATAAATAAATCTTTTAAAAGCAGAAGCACACTCAGGGGGGGACGGTCATAACCCTGCGTGCGGGCTCGGAGCAGCCCGGCCTCCTCTGGGCCCAGCCGGTCCCTAACGTCCCCGGGCCTCTGCCCTCACACCGGGTTGGCTCCTCCTGCCCTGAAACTCCGGTTTCTAGTCTATTCTGTCCCCTTAACTCGTCGTGAGGAAGGACTAGGGTTTTCCCATCACCTGAACCACATCGTGCAACCCCCGTCCCATGCCCAGGGGACGACCTGTACTCCTGGGGCTGACTGGGGACGATGTAGGGGGACCCACCCCTGAAAGGAGAAGACAATGTGCTTCACCGTGGACAGAGGGGACGAGCCACTGCGGGCTTCACAGGGTGGGAGCTGGGGCGCCGGGGGAGTGAGGGTCACGGGCCCACCTGGGGGAGCCCCAGGGGAAGTCCCCCCCGCCGCCAGACGCCCCGGACCATGAAAACCGGAGCAGCGTGGCTGTTCTCATCCTCTGAGCAAAGCGCAGGTTACGAGGGTTCAAAGCGTGGGGCTGTTTTGCTGAACCATCACCCCCCCCACATCAGGACTTTGGAAGCAGTTTGTGCAGAGATTGGTGTTTCTCCGCACTCCGGGGATCCCAGGGACGGCCGGCAGTTTTCCCGCCCCGTGCTGACCCCCGCAAAGAGCTTTTGTGCACACGTTTCCGTCCGAGCCTGGTACCATCCACCCAACAGGCGTGCGAGTGGCATGCAAGGACCCCGGGGGAGCGGCAGGAGGCGTCCTGGGGCCGCCGTGGACAGAGCCCCTGGCCCCACAGCTCCAGAGGTGCAACCGGCGCATCCGGGGGTGACCCTGCAGGGACCCGCAGCGGAGGCCGGCGAAGGAGCTGGGTGCATGGGGAGCCCGGGGAAGCAGGCTTGGCCTCGGCTCCACCGGCTGGACCTCGGGGCTTGCGCTGGGCCATGCCCTGGGCCCTCCCCGGGGTACCCGAGCGCCACCCGGGGCTGGGCCCGAAGCCGGTGCACGAGCACCCACAGCGGGCTGATGCCGCCGGGAGAGGCCTCTGGGCAGCGAGGGCAGGAGGGACGCTCCCACGGCCCGGCCCCCAGAGGAGGGGCGTCCGCAGCCCGGCCTGGCCTCCGGCAGTGGGGGCGAGAAGCCGGGGTGCGCCCCCCACCCCCCGATCCCCGCCTGGGCCGTCGCCCGGCCTGCAGCGTGCTCTATGGTTGCTTCGTCGATACAGTCGCTTTCTGTTTTTCAAGGAGGTCAAAGGTTGGGGGCTGGGGGCCGCAGCAGCTCTGAGATGTGGTTTCTTGGAAAACATCCCCCAGGAAAAAATACTTCTGTCACAAAACGTCAATGCTGACCAGATGTCACTGGCTTTTTTTTTTTTTTTTTTTGCATGTGTCCCTTAACAGCTGGCAAGAATATCAGCTCAAATTATTCGCCACAAACACACACTTTCTGTTTGTCTCCAGATAAAGGGATTTAAAATCCTATTTGTCAGGAAGGGATGGTGAAACTGTGGGATGGACTTCTCTAGGCCAAAGGAAAAGTAACTTTCTTTCCGCCCCGGTCCTGAGGGGGGCAGGGCGAGGGCAGCGGGGCCGCGGCTCCCAGCGGCGCTCAGCAGACCACCCGGGAAACGGGGACCAGTGGCGCGTCCATTCGGCCTCTTTCGCTGACATGATTCTAATTCTCTTGCATTGTGGAACCTCCAGGGCTTCCCGCAGCTCCTACAGCCCCTGGCGTCCCGTCCAGAACATTCTCTCCCACATGCACTCACGCGACGGTCCTGGAGTGTCTGCCCGGCCTCCCTTTACAGACGCGCTGCTTCCACCTCGCTTGCACCCCCTGCGCACTCGGGACAAGTGGGTTCGCGGAAAATACCCGCCGCAGAGAGACGAGCGGCAGCCGCGCGGCTCGGAGTCCAGCGGCTGAGAGCAAGGCACGTGCCCGTGGGAGGCTGGAGGTGTCCTGCCAACCCCACAATCCAGACGGGCCTTGCTTGGAAGGAGGATCCTTGCAGATGATTGAGACCGGACAGTCCCCGTGTCCCACGACCCGGGTCCTGGTGACCAGAGAGACCGTGTGAGAAGGGGCCGCGGAGATGGTGGGACACCCAGGACCCAGGGACACCCAGGACCGTGGCCACCAGGCGGAGTTGGGGGGAGCCAAAGGGCCCTCAGAGCCCCCGCGGCAGGGCAGGCCTCTTGGGCCTGCGGCACGTTTCGGTTGTTCAGACCCACACAGTTTGAGGTCACTTGTTTTGGCAGCTCTAGGACACCCATGCCATCCGCATGCGATCCCCATGCAGTCCCCATGCCGTCCCCATGCCGTCCCCATGCCGTCCCCTGTGGTCCCCATGCAGCCCCCATGCTGTCCCCATGCCGTCCCCATGCAGTCCCCTGTGGTCCCCATGCTGCCCCCATGCCGTCCCCTGCGGTCCCCATGTGGTCCCCATCCCACCCCCATGCAGTCCCCATGCCGTCCCCATGTCGTCCCCATGTCGTCCCCAAGCAGCAGAGGGACTTCCACTTAGTTCTGAGGGAAGCAGCCGCACCCAAGATAAGAACCTGCAAACTACGCCCTGCAGGAGCCTGCAGCACCGGCCACCCCGGGGCTGGCGGCTCTGAGCCCCGGAGCCACAGGACAGGTGCCCCCACCCCACCCGAGGGGTTGCCCTGCGGGGACGTCAGAGCCCGAGCAAGTCCCCAGAGCCAAGGCCGTGCGACCCGCCCCGACACGGGGTCCTCACAGCTGCCCAGCCCCAGGGAACCGGAGCTTCCCTTTCGCTGCCAGGGACCAACTCTCACGAGCTCGGGTCCAAAGTCGAACTGGCCGGGAGTTGTGGTCTATGCAGCACGGAGGCCAAGCTGTGCTCCGGCGGGAGGGGAGGCTGCCAAGGCCCCTGGCCGGGAGGGAAGGGGCAGGGACCCCCCTGCGGGAGCCACCCTGGCCCCTTCGGCCCCCACCCGGGCGTTGCCTCCAGGGGACCTCGCGGCGCCAAGTGGGGTCCTTGCCGCGGTCCTGCCGCGGAGACTGAGCGCGAGGCGCCAAGCAAACAGGCTCGTCACGTCAGTCCCAGGGCTCGTGCGGAGCCCACCCGGGGGGACCCAGGGCACAGGCCGGGCCGGGGCAGCTCCGAATCTGAGCGGCTGGGGCCGCGGGGCCCTCGGGTCACGAGGTTCCAGCCCGGCGACACGAGCCTTCCTGCGGCTCCCATCCAGGCAGCACGACGCCCCAGGGCCCCGCTCGCGTGGGCGCCGCTCATCCCCCAGTGCGAGCCCGAGGCCAGCGTGGGCCCGGGACGCTCCGGGACGTGGGCCACGACGGTCGCCCCGCGCACACCGGGTGGCAGGTGCCCCCGCGAGGCCTTGCGCCAGGACCGCTCCCCAGGGGGCCTCTGGCCTCAGTGTGTGGAAGAGAAGGCTCCATCCCCGGAAGCGATGCCGGCGGGAACCGAAGGCCGACTCAAAGCAACTGCGCGAGGTCAGGGCCTCCGTCCGATGCTTCCCTGACTTCCCACCGCCGCGGGCCTCATGATTCAGCTTAAACATCCTGAAACTGCTGCTGTAATAAGAAAAAGCAGGAAACATTCCTTGAATATTTCAGAGCAAAATGCTTCTGAAAGCCCTTGGTTCCCCCACAGAAAACATTTAAAAGAAGAAGATTCATGAATCAGTAGCAGCTGCTCCCAGCACCTGTTATTTATTCCCATCATTAAAGTTCTCATGGCATTTTGGAAAGTACTGAGCATTTTTCCTGCAGAAACGCTCTGGGTTCTGGAGCACACAGTTGACTACCCCCAACTGTTGCTGGAGACAAAGGCCCCACGAGGCCCACTGTCAAGCGGGCCGCCCCCCGTCAGCCGGACCCCCACCCGGCGGTCACCCGCAGGTAACGTCCTGGAGCGCAGCAGGGTCTGTCGTCCGCCCCATGACGCCCTTCGCCCCACCGTTAGGGTGGACGAGGACTCTCCGGAGGACCCGGGCATACGGGAAGAACGGCCCCTGTCGGGTGACATCCGGCTCAGCCACCATGTGCAGACCCTGCGCTCGGGGTGATGGGGACATGCGGAGCCCACACGGCGCCGGGCGGCCCAGGGTCCGGCCAGGGAAGGGCACGGACGCCCCGAGCAGCCATCAGGAGACTCAGACTAGCTTTCCCTCCCCACTGTCCTGGTCCAGAGGCCGACCCGGGGCCACGGAGGCTCCCCGCGTCCCCCTTGCTGCTGGGGGCCCCCCGGGCGGGGACGTGCACAAGCCGCACCACCCACCTTGCTCTGAACGTGTCTCCGGCTGATTTGGCAGCTTCACCGCCGCAGTAGACGCAAGTGAGCCGGTGAGGGTGTGGGAGGTCACGTGTCCCCGGGGCCGGACGCCGTGGAGGGCGGAGCGGGCCTGCAGTCGCACCGGGGCTCGCTGGGCCTCGGGGGTCTCGGGCCGGGGCTCGCCGCGGTCTCTCCATCCAGGCAGCTCTGCACCTGCCGGGCCTGCACCTGAGGTTGGGTCACGGGCAAGGTCTCCACCTCCAGGAGGCCCGGCCCGAGGTGCCTGGTGCACACAGGGAGATGCCCCGGAAAGGTCGCGCCCCACTGTGCACACCTGCAGCGGCAACCGAGGCTGGCAGCGGCCCCTGCCTTCCGACCGAGCCTCGGAGAAGCTCCGGAACGTCCCTGCGACCCCACAGCTCCGGCCTTACCTTCCGGCTCACTCCCCTGCTCCTGCGTCAGGGCCTAGCGCCGGCCCGGCCCAGAAGCTCACCTGCAGAGCGCGCCCGCCTGGGCCAGCAAGACTCGAGGACTCGACGTGGAGGACGCGGTCTGCAGCCTCCTCCGGCCCGGGCTCGGGGTGGTGCCTCCGTCTGCCTGAGCGCTTCGGGCAACTCCAGAAGGGCTGCGTCAGCACACGGGGGCCCCCGGATGGCAGGGGGAGAGCCATCGGGACGGGGCACGGGGTGCAGGGCACGCGGCAGGCACACCCCTCAGTCCCCCTTGATGGAAGGGAATCCCGTCCCCACGGAGACGCGAGACTGCAGGTACAGAGGCTCTGCAGAAGGGCTGGGCTGGGCCCCGGGGCCGCTCCGGGGACCCCGTCCCCGCGGGGCCCACCCCCGACGCCGCGCGACAGGAGAGGCCAACGGTGGGGCCCGGGCTGTGGACCCCGAGTGCTCGCGGGCAGAGCACCTGCTCCCGCTCCCTCCTGGTAACGATGCTTTTCCTCTCGTGGAGCGTCTGGAGCACGACACCCGAAGGCCGTCGGTCCTAACAGGTTAATTGGGTCAGTGTCATCTGACCATTGAGACCATGAGGTGGACTTCAGCTTCTGATTTATTTTTATCTTTTTATGTCTCAGAGAGTGAGCGAGCGAGCTCAAGCTGTGTGGGGCGGGGGCAGAGGGAGAGGCCGAGGCCCCGCTGAGGGGGGAGCCCCACGGGCTCGTCCCAGACCTGAGAGCAGGACCCGAGCTGCCACCAAGAGTCAGAGGCGCACCTGAGGAGTCGCCCGGCGCCAGGCTGTAGAGTGTCTCCTAGTGAGCTGGGTGGTCGCGCACACTTGCCCGCATTCATGTCGGAGGGACGCAGCGTGAGTGTGGGAGTTCAGTCTGGGGCGAAGCGCTCAGGACGTGGGCGAGGCCCCCCCGTGTCACACACCCCGGGGCCAGTGGTGCGGCAGGTCCCGCAGGTGCACGTGAGCTGTGGGCAGCCTCGGGGGCGACCTCTGTGCCTCCCAGCCCCGCTGGGCTTCAGGAGGAGGTGGGGAGCCGGCGGGCCTTGTCCGGCCTGCCTGGCTGCGTGCTGGAGTCTCCATCACCAGGTCGCCGGCCACCGCCAGCCCTGGCCCGGCCCTCCACTGAGCAGACCCCACGCCGCCGGGTCCCCGCCCTCCGTCTGGAGGAGACAGGGCTTGGCACCGTGCAGGCCCACGGGGTGGCCGGCCGCGGGCTTCCTGCGGCACCAGCAGACCCCGAGCAGCACGTGAGGCCGTGACCTGTCAGCCCACTGGCGGGGAGCCCGGGAAGCCCGGGAAGCCCGGACTCAGGGGCACCAGCCGCACCACCGCGCGGCCTGTGAACACGGCGCCCCAGGTCAGGTGTTCAGAACTTGCACAGCTGCAGCCAGCCGTGCCCCCGGGACCCGTGAGCACATGTGCTCGGGTGTAAATTGAGTTAAAGTGAAAAGGATTCGGGGAGAACACCTCTCCCCGCGCCAGATGGTCTCTGCAGGCAGGTGTATGGACACCTCGACGGGGGCGGGGAGCCGGCCGCCAGGGCCAGGCGGCCGCTCGAGGACAAAAGCAACAGAGTCGTCACCGGGACGCACTTCTGGTTTGTACGCACGTCAGAAGCTGCACGTCCTTGCTCAGAGTTCGCCTCTGACAACCAGGACGGCCGGGGGCGGGGGGAGCGGGTGAGGAGGTCAGTCCTCGTGACCCTCACGGTTGCTGCCGTTGGTCAGACATCGGGTGATCCACCCGCACCTGCTGCCCCAGGTGTCCCCAGAGGGTCCCGCCCATCACCCCCAGACACGGGGGGCAGCAGGGGACACGCGGCTCTCCTGGAACCCACTGGAGAGTCCCCACGGGCCACGTCCTCTGTCCTCTGCGGCTCAGACCTGTGCTCCGGACCCCCCGGCCCCGCGGATCCCACGGAGCGGCCCCCGTGCAGGAGAGAATCCGAGAGGCGGCGGCACGGGGGCAGGAGGCGAGGCCCCGTGCCGCCCCCGGGGAGCCGGGCGCGGACACCGGGAGGCCGTGGGCACCTGGGGGCGGCTTCTCTGAACTGAGAGCGACCGAGCCTGAGCGAGCCCCGGGGCCGACAGCCCTGTCCCCGGGGGAGGCCCTCGGCCCACCCACGAGGCTCTGAGCAGCAGCAGCGGTGAGAGCAGAGCCGAAGCTCGGCCGCGGTGAGGACACGTCCGTCGGGAGCTTGTGGAACGTGCAGCTGCTGACGCCAGCCCACCCGGCGGCCGGGCGCGAGAAAGGGACGGGCTGGGGCACGGGCTCTCCTCGCGGGCCCAGCTGTGAGCCTACCGGGCGCCGTCTTACCTACCCAAGACGGAGATAACCCGCATGCACGGGGCATCACGTCGGTCGGGGGCTTCTAAAACCCCAATGCGTGTTGTTTCCGAAGAGCAGCTGCTGGGATCACACATTCTTCCAGTGGGAATTTATAAATAGACGATACGCGGCCTTACAAGCTTGTTCCGTGGGGGATACGGTTCCACTTCTAAACATCAGCCGTAAGGGAGGAAAACGAGACACGATCCGTGATTCCGTGCGGGCGTCTGGGAGCACAGCATCCACACGGCCACATGCGGAAACACTCCAAGTGGGTCAAACGCGGGCAGGGGGAGCGGGACACAGCGGGCCTTCTGCAGCGGGGACTCCGCGTGGCGCACGTTGGGGAGTTCGTTATTGGCTGGTCGGTCTGAGCCGCAAACGTTCAGGTCCTTGGACGACGCGCAGCGGGTCTCCCGGGTGGGGGCCCCCAGGGTGTCTGGGAAACCCCTGGCCACCCCGACACAGGCCCCTCCTGCCATGGGCAGGGTCCTGGCAGCCAGGGCCCTGTAGGAGTGAGCAGACGGGCTCGTGGGACCCGCCCGCCGTGTGCCCTGGGCATCCCCGCCGCCCCCGGCCCCGTCCTGCCCCTGCCCCTCTCTGTCCTGCGGGCTCAGGGCTGTGCACAACAGGGCCTGCTCCTCCGGGGCCGCCACCGTCAGCCCAGAGCACCTCGGCCTCCTTCCTCCTGACTTGGGGAGCGCTGGCCGGGGGGCGGCAGGTGAAATGTCTACACCGCAGGCTGGAGACCTTGAGCTGGAGGCTGTGGGGCCCCAGGGCTCTGCTGGGTGAGGCTCCCCAGTCCCTTCTGAGACTCACGTCTTAATCTGACGTTTATGGGGCGCCTGGGGGACACCGTCGGTTCAGCCTGGGTCAAGATCCCAGGTCCTGGGTCGGGCTCTGGGTTCAGGGGGGACCTGCTCCTCCCTCCGCCATGCCCCTGCTCATTCTCTCTCTCTCTCTCTCTCAAATAAATGAATAAAATCTCTAACAAGAAAGCCTCTAATTTGACACTTGCCGACGCCCGAGCGCTCAGGGCTGGCGTCACCTGCAACAGATCGGGACACAGGTCCCAGCAGCCATGTGGGGACGGAGCCGGCGCCTTGGCCTGGGTCCCCGAGTGCCCGGCGAACAGGAAGGAAGGTGCAGGAGGGCTCGCAGAACAATGAGGGCCGCCCTCCCCTCGGGACTCGCGCTTCCCGGCCCTGGGGAGGCCTGTGCGGCGGGGCCTCCGGCGAGGAGGGTGCCTGGGCCCCGCCCTCCAGTGTCCCGGGGACTCGGTGAGGCTCCCCCCTCGGGCTCTGGTGTGGGCCTGGGTGTGGACTCGCAGAAGCGCTGAGGGTGGTCACAGGTGGTCGCTCCTGCGCATTTGCACTGAGAGGGCCTGGCCTCCTCCTCCTCGGGGTCGGGGCCTGCACCTGTCACTCTGATGCCCACCCTCGCAGACGAAGGGTGCCCCTCGCCAGGCTCGCGGACCCCCCATGCCCACTGCTGTGCTCTCTGCTCCGGCGCCGCCCTGGTTCCCGACTGCGGGCGACACCGACGACCGCCTCGCCCCCCGTGTGCTGTGAGCATCGGGGCGACGAGCCGTCGGGGTCACCTGTGTGAGAGCCACGGGGCCCAGGGAGCCATCACTCAGAACCCCGCCCCCTCCTGTCACCCTGGTTCGGGGGGGAGCTTCCCTGAGCTGCCCAGAGGGTACAGGGGAGCCAGTGAGCCCGGCCAGTGTAGACGGCCACAGGCCTCTGCGCTCCAGGTCCTGAGTATGGAGAGCAGCGCGCGGCTGTGCCCGGAGGTTCAGAGACTGGGTGGGCCCGTCACACACTGGCCCTGCCGTGGAGAAATCCCTCCACGGGGGCCCTGGCCTTTCGGGGGCCCGAGGGGTCAGGAAAGACGGGGTCGTGCAGGATCCAGAAGCACCAGGTGGGGGTCCCCGCACTGTACCCGTCGGCATGGAGGTGTAGACGGGGTCGCTCGCAGGCCTTCCTCCCCTGCCCAGAAGGCCCCACGGCTTCAGTCTGGGCAGCAAGGTCCATGGGACAAGGCAGGGGCGGGTCAGCGTGGGTCTCCCCCGGGCACCTGGGCCCCGGCCCCCCTTGGACTTGTCTCCGGGAGCGGCCGTGGGCATCGGGCCTTGGGAGCCGCACCAGTAGGGGCGTCTATTAAGCCTCCGAGACCCACCCCAGTAAGCAGCCGAGTTTCCGACCATGAAGGAGGGAACAGGGCCCCGGAGCCAGGCTGCCCGGGGGCGGGGGGAGACACTGCCCCCGGCTTTGCAGACCTGGAGCCACGGCCTGCTCTGTCCGTGCCCGCAGCTGCAGAGGGACCCGCCGCCCGTCCTCGCACTCGTCCTGGTACTCGGCCCTCGGGAACCAGCTGCCATCGTCCCGCTCTCTGTCCCCCCGCAACTGTTGAGTCCGAAGGCGACAGACTCTTTCGAGCTGATGGGACGTAGCCCGCAAACAAGCGGATGAGTAGTGCTACCCTAAGACGAAGGGCGCTGCCAGGCGATGCAAAGGGCCTCCAGGGTGCTCGATCCCAAATGAGGCTTTGCTCCAGTCCTTTAAAAAAATAAGGCCCAGAAAGGAGGTGGCCGGCTCCGAGGCCCCCGGGCCCCCCACCGACGCCGAGCTGCGTGCCCTGCGATAGCCCAGGGAGCCCGGGACGGCCACCCTGGCCCCTGTGGGCTGCCCGGCGAGGACCCAGCCGGTGCTCCCAGGCCGGCAGGGGAGCCAGCAGAGCTGCTTCCCATCCACCCGGGGAAACCGGGCAAAGATGTTAAAAATAGACAATCAGAGGCCATTTCTGTCCTCGGGGAGCGAGCTCGGGTCTGCTCCAGGGAGCGCGGAGTAAATACACCTCTCGCTGTCATTCATAATATTTATTTTGGAAAAATATTTTAAAAAGGATTTTCTTCATTAACAAAACAGTAAAAAAACTCAAATAACATTTGCACAATATTCCATAAATACATTTATATACAAAAAAATATAGTCACATAGACCCGAAGTGCCTTTGTACATATTTACCAAAATTTAAATTATAAAAAATGAACATCACAAAATACTCAAGCTTTACAGATATCATGAAAAATATTTTTACAAGTCCAAAAAATAACACACATTTTTTTTTCCACCTAGAAAAAACACATTTTAGTATCAAAAAGGACGATAAAGGCAGTGTTTGTGATTCTAATTCAAGAAAAGACTGGCTCATAAGAATCCAAAATATACACTTCAGGCAGTGCATGCTTCTTATGTAGTAATTAAGTCCATTCATTTAAATATATATTTTTTTAAAAAGCAACTGTCCATAGTGCAATGGAACGTCCCAGAAGGCAGTGCAACAGGCCCCCCGGACGCCGCCGAGCTGAGCCCGCGCCCCCGGCCGACCTCCGGGGAGAACCTGCTCCGTCCAGTCGGTTCTCAGCAGCAGTCCGTGGGTCTCCCTTCCTCTTTCAAGCAGCATCCACTGGGGCATATATCCTTGGAATTTTATTTATTTTTA
The DNA here is from genome assembly GCF_905146905.1 of Nyctereutes procyonoides. NCBI lineage: Eukaryota > Metazoa > Chordata > Mammalia > Carnivora > Canidae > Nyctereutes > Nyctereutes procyonoides. Next base: position 72,333,181 of record NW_026575051.1, read on the forward strand.
AGAGAAACGGGATTTTTGCCATATCACTTCCATTTCACACCTGCAGGGCCCACAAGACAGAGGAGGTTAGTCCCGCGGCCCCGCAGGTCCCGCCCGCGCCCAGGCCCGAGCCCCCGCCGCACCGACCTCAGTGGCTATGACACACTCGTCTTTCTCCTCCGATATGACGTACACCGACTGGTACTTGGTGTCTTTCGAAGTGGAATACACCGAGTCTGGCCTTTTCCTATCGGAGGCGTCTCCGCTACAAGGGAAGCACGAGAGAGAGCGCGTGAAACCAGCTCCGCGCGGGGCCCTGCTGCCCGCCCGCAGCACCCCTCCCGGCCCTGGCACGCACCCCCTGAGCGGCGGGGCGCTCTTCTCCTCCCCGGCGGGGCCCTGGGGCTGGCACTTGGTGTCAGGCTTGCTGTGAGCGTCCCTGGCGGTGGCGGCAGCGGCGGCGTCGCCCTTGAGGTCCTGCACCAGGTTATAGTCCACAGCGGGGTAGCGGGCCTTGAGGCCATTCTTGTCGGCCCCGTGGTCCCCGTGGAAGTCCACCTTCTTGTTGGTGTTCTTGATCTGCGTGGCCCCGATCACGCTGACCGAGATGTCCTTCTCGCGCTGGCAGTTGGCCAGGTTGTTCATGGTCTCCGTCTCCCCCCGGCACGCCTCGGCCGGGGGCCGGTCCTTCTGCAGCCTGAGCCGCACGCAGACCACGACGGCGGCACAGCCCAGCAGCAGCATGAGGACGAGCACCACGCCCGCGCAGACGGCCACCCAGGGGAAGGGCCCGGCCTGGCCCTCCACGAACTTCTCGGTGAGATCCACCACCACCGGGCCCGGCGGCGGCTCGGGCAGCAGGAACTGGCAGTTGGGGCCCCCGTAGCCCCGGGCGCACTCGCACAGGTAGCGCCGGTCCCTCTCGTGGCAGGTGGCCCCGTTGTGGCAGGGCGCGTGCTCACACCGGCTGACCGGGGCGCTGCAGTTCCTGCCCGTGTAGCCCGGGGGGCAGGTGCAGGAGTACTCATTCACGCCGTCGCGGCAGGTGCCCCCGTTGGCACACGGGGAGGAGGCGCAGTCGTCCACGTTGTCCTCGCACTGCCTCCCCGAGAAGCCGGCCGGGCAGCGGCACAGGTAAGCGTCACCGAGGGCCACGCACTGGGCACCTGGAACACAGGACACAGGCTGAAGGGTCTGCCGTGCGTGTGCCCCCACGTCCCAGCCCAGAGGCGCGAGGCGGCGGGAGGGTCTGGTCCCGCTCGGCGAACCCCGAGCCAGCCGGCGTCCTCGGGCAGCGGGCCGATGCCTCGGCTGCGTGGCTGCACCCACCTCCACAACATCCCACCAGGCCCCCGTGTGCAGGTGAGGCAGCGGAGCCTGAGGCGGACGGCGGCTCCACGGTCAGTGACAAGAGCGGGCTCGGCCACGGAGAGCCACGGCGGGCGGCGGCGTGGGACAGGCCTCGCCCTTCCAGAGCCCAGTCGCTAACCCCCCAGCTACTCTGCCTCTAGAAGCCAACCGCCCAGGTTCCTGGGCTCCGCGCACAGAAGCCCCCGGGGGGCCGCCCCCGGCCGCACGCGTGGAGGGCAGGGCGACAGCGACGTGCCCGTGCCCCGGCCGCCCGCCAGGCCCGCCCGCCCTCCGCCCCCACCCACCCGGGCCAGCTCCGCACGCAGACGCGGCTTCGCTGAGCGAGCAGCGAGCCGGGCTTCCCTCCGCAACCAGCGGCCGGGCTGCCACGGGCCCGACGGACGGAGTCACGGCCGCGACTCAGGCACCCGAGGTGCTGCATGACCTTGACAAGTCATCTCACCTCTCGGCCTCAGGCTTTCCCCGCAGAACGTGAGAATCCACACTCCTGCCTGCCTTCCTTGCTCCCTGAGCATTTCCAGACTCAAGGTAACTGTGGAGAGTTTCTGACTGCTTAGTTGAAAGGCTCCATAACGGAGGGTAGCTTGCAAAATGATGCGCTTGCTTTGAAATTAAACGCACGTGCTTTCTAATGCGTTATCATCAGTGTTGACCGCTTGACAAAGTCTCAGAGCGGCTGGGGCTGCCCTCCTACCATTAGAACAGGGTGAAGACCGGCAGGAATCCACCTTCTTCTCACAGTTAAAGCCGGAGAAGCCCACAGGGCAGCGGCAGGTGTACCCTCCCTCGGGGTTGTCCGAGCACCGTCCCCCGTTGAAGCAGGGGCCGTCCGCACATGCCATGGCGCTTAGCTCGCAGATTCGGCCGTAGAAGCCGGGTGGGCAGGTGCAAGAGTAGCCGTTCTCCAGATCCTGTGTCGTGGAGGAGACAGAGCTGTCACACGCCGCCCCGAGGGCCCCGCGCACTCCGGCCCGACGCATGGCCCTGCTCGAGGGAGCACCCGCCGCGGCCGGACTCACCGTGCAGCTGCCTCCGTTCCTGCAGGGGCTGGTGCCACACTCGTCGATCTCCGTCTCGCAGTTGGCCCCCGAGTACCCGGGCCGGCAGGAGCAGGTGTAGCTTCCCTGCCCGGTGTTGGTACAGGTGGCCCCGTTCCTGCAGGGCCTGTGGTGGGTGCAGTAGTTCAGGTCTGCGAGGGGCGGAGACAGGAGGGGGCCCGGGGAGGCCCGGGTCAGGCTCAGAGAGCCCGCACCTTCCCCACAGGAGAGCCAGGGAAGCCCGGGGCTCTGGAAGGCGACGGGGGCTCACCCTGGTTGCAGAAGAGGCCCCCCCAGCCCTCCTGGCAGTTGCACTGCCAGGGCTGCTGGCAGGTGCCATGGAGACAGCCGGGGTAGCGGATACACTGGTCACAGTACCGGCTCTGCCAACCCACCCTGCACCTAGGAGGACAGCAGGACGGTCAGGCGGGCGCCGGCGTCCCCGGGCTCACGGTCACACAGCAGCCACCCTGGAGACGCCGCCTTCCCGCAGCATCAGCACCGCTGGCTCTTGGGGGGGCGGGGGGGGGACCACGGGACTCTCCGCGGGGGCTCTGCAACCGCCCCAGCCTCAGGCCTGTCCTCCGCTACCGCTACGAGGGCCGCCGGGACAGCATTTCCAGACTCCCCGGTGGTCCTAACAGGCCGAGGAGCCGCAGAGTCGCTGGACTGGACTCACTCCCTATGTCACCTCCTTGCAAACTGCTGTCTCTACGTTCCCGTGACTGCAGAGGAGCTCGGATGACTGACAGCCCTGGACGCTAGCGTTCCTCGGTGTTTACCGAGGAGGAGAACCGCCCGCAGGCCACCTCCGGCCCCTCCGGTCCGTCACCGCGCCAGGGTGTTTCGAACAATCACCTAGAGCCACTTTACAGGTAGACCGAGCGGGAAAGGACGACCAGCAGAGGGAACAGGCACTTCTGCAAACTTACTTGCACTCCCCTGGCTTGTCACAAAAGCCGTGCTGCTCGTCGCACCCCGGCAGGCAGATTGCTGCAAGGAGAGAGGACACACCGCGTCACGCCCCACCCCGTGCCTCCCCAACGGAGGGGGCCGCGGCCACACGCGCTGGGGACAGAAGCCGCGTGCGGCTCCACGGGCAGGCCCACCTGAGGGTGTCTCCATCCGGGGGGAGCCCGAGCTCCTGCCCAGCGGCTGCGGACCTCACGCAGCCCCGGGACGAGCATTCTGCTTAACACAGTGGCTCCAGGACAAAAGAGCACGGAAGCCCCCACCCCCACCCCATCCCCTTTTCTTCTGAGAGGGTCAGAAGTCCTTCCCCCTCCTCCTCCCCCACTTCCCAATTCTATGCACAAAGCTCCACCTCTTAATACCCAGAAAGTGTGTGTGTAGATAAGGGTGGACAGCTGGTATGCAGAGTACCAGGGCAAGACAGCTGCTCTATTGTCTCTGCTCCCCCGGCAGCTGCCCCAGTGCAACAATACCGCCTCCCCCGCCCCTCGCCCCCCACCCGGCGTGTACACACACACACACATGCACGCACACGCGCGCGCGCGCGCACACACGCACACACACACACACACACACACACACACACACACGCGAGTGCGCGCGCCCTTCCACCAATGGGAGCCGGCGTGCGTTCCTGCCGCCTATCCCCGGAGAGATCTAATCGATGGCACGCGCTAGCTGGGGGCGGGGAGAGACTCCAGTGTTTGAATAAGAAGAAAAAAGTTTAAGTTTATGGCTACCCCGCGGTGAAGCCCAGGAAGGAGGGAAGCTGGGCTGCAAGGCTGCGAGGCCGCCGCCGGTGGGGCGCGGGGAGGGAGGGCCGGCTTCCTTCCCGGGTTAGGGAACTCAGCAGCGAGCTGCTCTGCTCGCAAGTCCATCCGACCCGGAGCCAGCTCAGGCCCAGGCGGGGCTCAAAACAATGAGGCTGGCTGTGAGGACCCGCGCCCCCAGGCCAAGAGGGGCCTCCGCAGAGGGCCTGGAGGTTCACCTGCCCCAGGGCAGGGCAGGGAACAAGCTGGAGGTTTCCGGGGAGCTCCGGACCGCTCCACCCCTGACAACAGGGAAACCCGACACCTGGGTGAGAGAGGCCTGCAAACCAGAACCAGGCCCAGGACCCGGTGGAGACCTCACGGGCCTCCCGCTGCCCACAGCCTGGCTTCCTGCAACCCCCGCGGCCACCGGGCCTGCCTGGAGCCCCCCGAAGCAGGGGCAGGCGGGCCTACTCGGTTCTTGTGAAGGCATTTCTGCCCCAGGAGAGGCGCCTCCCCATGCAGCCCTTGCAGACACAGTCTCTCCAGTCCACAGGCCCCACGACTGAACATGCCCTTAACGTTGTGTGTGCAACACGCAGAATGTGTGCAAACGCCTCGCTCTGCAAACAGGCCAAGCACCCCAACCCCACAGAGAAAACTAAGCTCTTTTCCAATGAGACACTTGACAGCAAGAACCGGTTGAAAGCATGGCCACCCCCCACACTCTTCCCTGTGATCCTCCCTTCCTTCCTCCCCTCCCTCTCCCTCAGGCTCACTTCCTGACCCCTGGCCCTGTCTCCCAAATCCTCCCTGATTAAGAAAGGCAGCTTCCCATAGCGGAAGTTACAAGTCTGCATTGACCCCAGCCCTGCCACCGGCTAGCTGTGAGGTCCTGGCAAGTTTCTCCGGCTCTCTGGCCTCAGCCTCCCCACCAGGGCTTCACCCCGGTGCTCGAGCCCCAGGATGCCACCGGCTCAGAGCACGCCCCCAGGCCCTGGGAGCTCCGGCCTGGACGATGGAGGGGGAAGCAGAACTCACGTTCAGTGCAATACTGGCCTTTCCAGCCAGGGTTGCAGACCTTCTCCCCTCTCTCCCCGCAGGTGAAGTGGCCAAAGGCGTCGTCTCGGGGGCGACAGAAGACGGAGCAGCCCTCCCCGTAGTAATGCTCATCACACACGAAGCGGTAGGAATACTTGAGGTCGGTTCGGCCGCTGCTGTGCAGGTCCTGAGACCACTCCTCACCCACGGTCAGGTGCCTCTGCGTGGCCAGGCGGCTGATGAGTCTTTCTGGGTTTTCTGTGGGAAGAGGATGCTCCCGTGGGTCCTGAGCAAGAACCCAGAGGCCTGGGGTGCGAGGTGGGGGGCTGGAACCGATGCGTCATATGAGGGGAGGAGGCCAAAGAGCCTCCATCCTGAGCCCCACGCGGGAGTTTGCAGAATGAAAGGCGTCGGAGCTCGTTTCTGGGGGACTTACGAAATCAAATACGTACCAACAGGGATGCGCTTTACTCGGTTTGGGAGTTTGGGGTTTGTTTTTACCTGTTGTGAGGTCATCGGGAGAATCTGTGTGGAGAGCTTCAATGATCAGAGAAAAGGTGCCCTGGAAGAAAGAGGAGGAGACACAAGAGTAAGCAGAAATGTTAAAGACCTAAAATGAGCCACTGGGGACGGAGGACCAAGGGAGTGACGGGGGCCTCCCTGCAGATCTGCGTGCGCAGGGCGGCGGGCGAGGGCCTGTTTTCACTTTCCTTAAGGAAATGGAAAAGGTTTTTAAAGAGTGGTTTCCTGACTGTTTTTTCAGCCTGTTAGCACAGGATATCGTGTTGAAAGAGAGAAAAGAAAGAAAGAAAAAGAAAGAAAAGGAAAGGAAAGGACAGAAGGTCGTGCAGGAGTCAGTGGCTAGGGGGTTGTCATCAGTCTGGGGTGGGCCGGCGGGCTGCACCCAGGGGGCTGGGGGAGGCTACACCCAGGGGGTCAGGGCCTACACGCAGGGGGGGGCTACACCCAGGGGGCAGGGACTACACCCAAGGGGCGGGGGGGGGGGGACTACACCCAGGGGTGCTGGGGTTGCTACACGCAGGGGGCCGGGGCTACACCGGCGAGGCGCGGCGGGGGCAGGGACCCGGAGCTGTCCCGCGAGGCCTCCTCCCCGCGTCCCCGGCCCGCCCCTCCCCCTCCCCCGCCCCCGCCCCCCCCCCGCCCCCGCCCGGGCCGCAGGTGCCGCGCTCACCGGCCAGGTGAAGCCGAAGGGGAAGCGGATGGGGTTGGTGAAGGCGGGGTCGGCGCCCGCGCCGTCGGGCAGGCTGAAGGAGTCGACGCCCAGCACGGGCGTGACGGCGCTGCCGTAGGTGCAGGGCGGCTCGGGGGACACGCTGGCCTGGTAGTGCTTGAGGCACACGCGGAAGAAGGTCCTGCAGGCGCACGGCGGCGGCCCCGCGCCCCCGCGGCAGCAGTTGCGGTTCCCCAGCAGCCCCTTCTTGTTGACGAACTCCTGCAGCTTGAGCTCGAACACCCCGGAGCTGCAGGCCTGCGGGCGGGCGGCGGGCGGGGCGCGTGAGGGCGCGTGAGGGCGCGTGAGGGCGCGCGGGGGCGCGGGAGGGCGCGCGGGGGCCTGACAGCCGCGCCCCCCGCCCGCCCCGTCCCGTCCCCCCCGCGCCCCCCGCCCGCCCCGCGCCGCGCCCCGCCCCGCCCCGCCCCGCCCCGCCCGCGCTCACCTGGCACAGCAGGGCCGACAGCACGGCCAGGGCGAGGGCGCAGCGACCCATGGCGGACGTGCGCCCCGCGCGGGCTGGGTCGGGCGGGCCGGGGCCGGGGCCGGGCGCGCGGACCCCCGGGAGCTCCCGGGCCGCGGAGGCCGCGGGCTCGGAGCCGCCCAGCGCGGGGGACGCGCTCTCCGGGGTGCGCGGGAGAGGGGGCGGGGGCGGTGCCGCGGCAACTTTCGGTTTTCCTGCTCTTCCTTCCAGGCCGCCCGCAGGTGGGGGTCGTCTGCCTCCCGGTTTGGACTCGAGCTTCTTCGAACGGAAGTAGAGCGACAGCCCGGGCGGGGAGGCGTCCCGATGCTCAGCGCGACTCCCGGCGCGCCGCCGCGGCTTCCTCCGGGCCCGGGGCGACGGCGGCTGCAGTCCCGCGGGCGAGGCGGCGGCCCCGGGGCCCCGCGGAGCGCGCCCTGCGGCCCGGCCCGGCTCACTCGGCGGCGCCGGCTGCGCCCCGCACTCGGGTCCCCTGCGCCCCCGCGGACGCGCGCGTCTTCCCGGGGCGCCCAGCCGGTGCCATCCACGCCCGCGGCGCGGGGTCCGAGCGCGGGTCCGAGCGCGGGGCGGCGGGCGGCGGGCGGCGGGCGGCGGGGAGGCGCTGCGCCACGGCGGCGCGTCGGAGCGCGCTGGGCCGGCCGCGTCCGCGGGTGCGCGCCGAGGTCTGCGCTCCCGGCGCCCGCCGCCCTTATATCCCGCCGGCCGCCCGCATGGCTAATGAGATGCAAATGCGCAGCCCCCCAATCTGGCGAGCGCTGTCACAAAGGAGCCACTTTTCCAAGCCCTCCTCTCAATGGATCGCCAAATGGTCAGTGAGCTGTAAAATGTGCAACCTCCTCCCCGCCCCCACCGCCCCCGCCCGGCCCCCCGCCCCCGCCCCGCCCCGCCCCGCCCCGCCCCCGCCCCGCACCACACAAAACGCGCTCATTTACATTCCTGCGAAACGCTCGCCGCGAGGACCGCTCCGCTCCCGCTCCCGCTCCCGCTCCCGCTCCCGCTCCCGCTCCCGCTCCCGAGGCGGGGCCGCCGCCGGGCCCTGGCCCTGGCCCTGGCCCTGGCCCTGGCCCTGGCCCTGGCCGTGCCGCCGGGCAGGCTCGCCGAGGCGCGCGGGGACACGCGGGGGCGCGCGGGGGCGCGCGGGGGCGGCGCCGCTCCTCCCGCCCCGCCGGGGGCCGCGCGCCGGGAGCCGCCCGGGGACGTGTCCGGGGCCGCGCCGTCCCCGCCGGCCCCCCGCGCGCCCGCGGCCCGGGTCCGGGGGCCGCGGGGTCGCGCCCTCTCCGGGAAGGCCGGGCCGCGGGGGCGCGGCGGGGGGCGCGCGCCGCGGCAGTTTCGGGAAGTTTGGGGAGGTCTGGCCGGGGCCGGCGCCCGTGCGCCCGGGAGCGCAGAGCCGCGGCACGGCCGGCCGGGGAGGGGCGCGGCGCCCCCGGGACCCCCGCGTCCGCGCGCCCGCGGGCCCCTGCGCCGGCCGGAGGCCGCGGGGCGCGGGCGGGGCCTGGGGGGCGCCCCCACCGCCCCACCGCCCCACCGCCGGCGGGGAGACCCTGGCGCCCCACCCCGCGCGCGCGCGCCCTTCCCGGAGCAGGTCTGGGCCACCGCCACCTCTCCCGGGCGCCCAGCCCTCTCTCCTGGGCATTCCCCCCTCCGCCGGGTAAAAGTGAGTTTGGTGTGTGTCGCTCGCGTGGCTGTCATTAGGGCACTCTGTTATTGTGCAGGCCTGAATCAGTGGCTCTTTGTGCGCTCAGCTGTATGGTAATGCAGACCGCACCTGCTCCCCGCACAATGCCGAGAGAAAGAGCTCCCCTCCGCGCGCGCCGCGGCCTCTGCAACAATGTCCGGCACATGTTCCAAAGGCCCTCCGGCCCGGCCCCCCCGGCCCGAAATCTTTACACGACCATCACCTTATTAGGTTTTTACACGTCCGTCAGACACTAGAACTTTTGTTTTCATTTTTTTAAAGGGAAATGAGTTTATTGGGAGGGCCGAGGACACACGTATCACACAATGAGTTACCCAAATTGCTCTCATGCTTCCGAGCTCCGCGCAGGAGTGAGGTGGGGCGCAGAGCCCTACTCCGGCATCCCGCTCGGTGCCCGTGCCCGTGCCCGTGCCCGTGCCCGTGCCCGTGCCCGTGCCTGTGCCGGCTCACTCCACGGTCTCCCGCCCGGCCCGGGTGCTCCTGCTCAGCCTCCGCGGCACCAAGGCAGCAGCTCCATTCTGCTGGGAGGTGCGAATGTTGGAGTCAGGGTGGCTGCTTGGGGCACGGCCGCAGGTGCCTGGCCACAGTGGCCTCGCTGCAGGTGTGCCACGGCCACCTCCTTGGTGGGCACCGCACTGTCCCGGCAGATGTGACTTGCACTGCGGCGGGTGTGGAGGTCAGGGTATCTATGGAGCGATGCCCGGAAGAGGGAGACTACCAAGTGTCGACAGCAATCTAAAAACCGCTTGGTGCGGTCAACCGTGGCCATCCCTCTGGCTGTTAGGCGGCAAGAACCTTGCCTCTTGGGCTTTCAAATACCTGTAAAGTTTCCGGGCTGACAGATCCGTGCACGTTAGGTTTTCCACCGCCGCCTGCCTCGTAGGGAAGCAAGGGATTGGTGGGAAGTAGCACGCATGTAAGGGTGAGGTGAGAAAGGCAGGCTCGGACTCCACCAGAACCCCTACTGCTTGGCTGAGAACAAATGGAGACTTCAAAGATACTGCACCCCCGGGACGGTGGCGATCCCAGTGTGGCCGCCCTTTAGGACGGGCTGCATCCCCACAGGGCCCGGTCAGCGTGAATCCTAATTTAATCTTGCCACCTAGTGTCAGCATCCTTTTTTCACTACATCCATGTTTCCTCTGAAAGCTAATTTCTGAGAACTTTGCTCTCTACAGCATAGAAGCTGGTGTGTGTGTGTGTGTGTGTGTGTGTGAGAGAGAGAGAGAGAGAGAGAGAGAGAGAGAGAGAGAGGTGGGGGGAGAGCAGGGGTGGGGGGAGGTGAGAGGGTGCCAGGAGCCGGGGAGCCACAAAAGAAGAAAGGAATGTGAGCTCTAAATCCTCTGTGCCTCGGAGACGAGAGTAGATTTCAGTAAGAAATGAAATTTCAGGAACCTTTTAATTAGAAAATGGAAGTGTGAAACAGTCTCATTTGAATGCCTGTTTAGAAAACTGGAAATAAAAAGTTCCACGCGCAAGGGCTTAAACCTTGGGGAAAAAGACTTGCCCCAAATCTTTAACAAACCCCCCTCAGTATCAAGTATTTGTTAAATTGACGTGGCACAGATTTCTCGATTACAGCGGCAAAGCGGAACTGAAAGGCATCGTAAAATCCATCAGAATCCTGCCCAAAGCGTTCATTCTTTTCCAACTTAATTTATGCCACGCGATTCTGTATTGGGGAAATCAAGCAGAAAGCCCTTTTCTTCTCCTTCCTCCTCCTCCTGTTCTTTCCTCTTTTTTCTTCTTCCTCCTCTCTCCTCCTCCTCCTCCTCCTCCTCCTCCTCCTCCCTCCTCCTCCTCCTCATCTTCCTCCTCCTCTCCTCCTCCTCCTTCCCTCTCTCCCTCTCTCCCTCTCCCCCACCTCACGCTGGTCCCTCTCCCCCTCTCCCTTTCAAAGCTGAGCTAACGGGAGACTGTTTAACTTCTGTGTTTCTGTGGGGGCCTGTTGTAGTTTAACTCCTGCACACCAGTAGCTGAGATGAACAAAGGCGAGACTCGAGGTCCAACTATTCATCCTTTCTTTGCACTTTAATTTTCATTGATTGGGAAGACAAGGGGAGCCCTTAGGGATTCAGGCTGAAGGGGGATGACACGCCTTTAGACGCCATCAGCCCCCTAGCCAGCCATCTGCTCCGAACCAAATGGCGTTTTTTCACTCCCTAACTGCATGTCTCTATACTCCCGCAACCAAGCGCTCTGAACCCCCTAAATGCAGGAGGGAGCTTAAGCTAGAGTATGTTAAAAGGCTTGCCTCCACGTTGGCCCTAGCAGCCAGATTCCCTCCTCCCTGCACACCATAAATCCTCACCTTGCTCATTAGGAAAAAAGGAGGAAACTTTCTTTTAAATACTTTTTGATTTCTCAGCAAATTTACTGTACAAAGTGAGGCTCATTAGGGCTTAGAAGGCGCCCAATCCATCAGACGCAGGAGAGGACAGAGAGATTTGCCGCCTGGTGGTGGTGGTTTGTTTTTGCCAGGCACGCTCAGCTCGTAGCCTGAAGAACGCCAGTGGCCAAGGTAGGCTCAGGTTGTGTGATCCGGACCAGGGCCACGACAGCCACAGCTGAGCGCTGTTTACTGGGGGGGGACCCTGCTTATCTTCCCCGCCATTTCATTAGGCCACTTGGGAGTTAAAGCTCACAGCCATCAGTCTATAAAACTAAACACCCCAGTCCTCAGTGGTGGTGTGACCAAATACTGCGGTCACCCAAGCCTGTTTCAATCCCCTTTCGCCCAGAGGAAGGTTCTGTGCCCAAGGTGTGAGTGTGCCGGTGGCGCTGGGTCGAGGAGGGAGGGTCTGGGCAGATTGCAAAACACAATGCCCAGAATAGGCTCCAGACTCCCAGCTAGCCACGGGTTCAGTTTTCTGTGTAAACAAGTCTGGAGACTGGAGTGGTGTTTGTGTTTTCTTAGACCCACTGAATACTGTATACCCAACAGAGAGGTTCCCTTATTGCCGAGAAGAATTAAGGTCCTTGTTCTGAACAACAAAATAAAAAATAAAAAAATAAAGAACTTCCAGGCAGCAAATCTGGCGTTGATCAAACATGCCAGGTTACCTGAAGAACAAGGGGCGGAGGCCGAAACCAGGGCGCCTGGTCAGTACCACGCCCCCACCTGCACATCCTACCTAGCGCCCCTGCTCCATAAGCCTCACTTGGGAAGCTTATTCTCCGTGCCCAGCAGGGCGATGAGGGCACCGCTGACTGCGCCCCTGGCCCTGGTCCCCTGCGCGAGTGGCGGCCCGCAGCTCCCCGGGGCAGTTCTGGAATCCTGAAGTGGCTAAGATGGGGGGGCTGGAGCAGCTGGCTGGGAGTCCCCGAGGCCCCGAGGCCCCTCGGGTGGAACCTCTGTGCCCGGGGTGGCTCCCACAGATGTTCCCGTCTCGGGTGACCGCACGCCGGAGGCACCCGCAGGCCGCCCCGGCTCTGCAGACTGGTGGAGACCTTGGAGACCTGACGCAGCCACGGTGGTGTCTAGGGGGAGACACCTGTGACCCGAGCCAGCCTCCGCGCCGCGGGCAAGCGGGCAGAGCCCACACCCAGATCCGGGTCGCTGGCCTGTGGCCGCAGGGAAGCGACCCCGGGAGGCCCCCCCCCCCCCCCCGCGCGCGCGGCGCCCTCATTGGAGCTGGCCCCGGCCCGGGGCGCGGGGGGCGCACGGGGGCGCGGGGGGCGCAGGGGGCCGCAGGGGGGCGCGGGGGGCGCAGGGGGGCGCGGGGGGCGCGCTCTGGCAGCTTCCCGAGGCCTCCCCCGCAGGCGCAGGCGCAGGCGCAGGCCCAGGCCCGGCCGCTCGGAGCGCACCCGCCGGACGGGCCCGGCCTTCCCGCGGGGCAGGGTCACGGCGTGTCGCGTGACCTTTGTGCCCTGACGGGGCTGCGGCCGCGGCGCGGAAGCGAGGGCTGCCCGGGCCCCACGTGGCCGGTTGTCGGGGTGCGGCGCCCGGGGGACACCCCAGCTCCGCGGGGGCGGCGGCGGAGGCCGCAGGTCTGCCGCGAGTTGCAAAGGCATGTGCTGATTTGCATGAGAAAGGGCGAGTCGCGTGCTCAGCTGGCGGCCCCGGCGCAGATGACGGGTCCCCACCCCCCGCGCGCCCCTCCCCCGGCCGCCGCGGCCGCCGCGCCCGGACCCGCGGATCATCTGCTCGGCCGCCCCGCGCTCATCTCCATGACAAAGCGCGTGTTTACCTGGCGCGGCACCGGCGGGCGCGCCTTTGTCCGGGATCGGATGACCGCGCAGCTGCTCCGCCGCCGCGCGCCCGCCCCAGCCGCCCCTCGAGCTCGGCCGCGGCTGAGCGCGCGGGGACCGGGCGGGGCGCAGCGCCCGAGGGCTTCCCGGAGGCGGCGGCGGCGCGCGCGCGCGGGCGGGACCTCACGCGGGCCCGGCAGGTGCGGCGCGGCCCAGGTGGGCGGCGGGGACGCGCCGGGGGCTGGGGGGGGGGCCCTGCGCGCCCTCGCCCCCGGGCGGCTCCGTCACCTGCACGAGCGCCCGCACCTGGACGCCGCGGCCCGGGGCTCCGCAGACAATGAGGAGGGAAGAAGAGGCGTCGAGGGGCGCCCCCGGCCCGCCGGGCCCCGGGACTGCTCTCCAGGACGCGCCCCGCCCGGGGGGTCTCGGGCACCTGTCGCCGCGTCCCCGGGGCGGCCCGTCAATCACGCGGCCGGCGGGGGCGGGGCCCGGGGGCTTTGGGCTACCCCCCCCCTCCCCAAAGCGAGTCCCCCGGAACCGCGGCCGCGCCCGCCCCACGGAGTCCGCGCCGGACCGCGCAGCCCTGGGCCCGGCGAGGCCTCCGAGGCCGCTGTCCTTCCCCGGCCTCCCACCTCCCCTTTTCTGTGAGCATCTGCCCGGGGAAGAACAGATGTGGGCACCTGCGGTGACAGGCCGCATATGTTCCATCCTATTCACAGGCATTCAGACGTGGCCACAATGAGCAGCCTTTGTGCGCACAGTCACTAAATATATTAATCTGCACTCCCCAGAGCACCGGGCTGTTTAATTTTTCACTAGCAATAACATCTGATCTAATCCTTAAATCGGCTCCCAAAAGCCTGCCCTCCCGCCCTCCCTTTTTTTTTCTCTCTTTCTCCCCACCCCCTCTCCCGAAAAACGTGTGAAGCTATTCAACCTTCCACCTGTTGCCTGCTGAACTGGGCGTGGGTTCTCGCAACATCTGATGTTGGTTCGGGCAGGGGGTGGGGGGTGGGTGGGAGCCACTGTGTGGGGGACGCTGTTGGGCCACATGGGCATAGCTCGGGCATGTTGATCAGGAGGAAAATAAACACAGAGTGCGGAGTGTGGCTCCCCAAATGTTGTGCAAACAAAGAACGATAATTATTAAACAGCGTCCAACCCAACCCAGCAAACCCACCCTTTCTGTGGAAGCGCCCTTAAAAATGTACATGAAGTCCCCATTTATCTTTTTGTTTATTAAACTCTAGTGGTTATTATAAACACCGGTCAATAGGCCACACAGCCAAAAGGTAACATAAATCTCAGATGTAAGACTTAGATTTTTTAAGCAATTTTGCTGCATGACTCTTTTATCTTAGCGTCCCTTATTCTGTTTTGATTTGTTTTCGGCCACAATGAGTCCTTTAGTGCCATTGTGGGTGTCACAATGCAGGCGGACATCAGGCTGTGAATGAAGACAGAGGCAGTTTAAACAGACCAGGCTCTTTCTTTCCTTCCCGTCCATTGTAATACGAATGGGCCTTCTGCACTCGGCTGCTAGGAGACCGGCTTTGCAAAGCCCTACTCCAGCAAATGGGCTGGAGAGAAAGGGACCCCAATAAACAGCCTAAGTATTGGAGGAAAAAAAAGAGGGGACAAATTTAGGCAAATGTCTTTTCACCTTCAAATCAGCACATTTCTTAATTCAAAATGTAAGGCATGCTTTCTTGAGAGCATTCCTTGCTTTCCAACGCTTTCCCCCCTGCACACCATTAAATCATTAGTCGTTCTCCTGTGCCACCTTCCCAGGGCACAGAACGGGGACGGCACTGGCAGGCCATCAAGGTTCGCCTGAAAAATACAGTCTTCGTTTAGGCAAATGGGAACAGGGCCGTGGCTGTGTTTATCAGTCATTGTCACTAATATCTAATGGCTGGAGTGTTTTCAAAATGTACGCTGGTCACTGCTGGAAGGGATGTAGGGGCGTGTTGGTGAGTCTGGATTTTTTTAGGAACAGTCAAAACCTGGTGCTTCCTTTTCATGGTAGTTGGAACTGTTCCTGTTTATGTGAGTGGGTTCCTCGAGGCAAGAAATACGGCTGATTGCAGGGCCCGGTGTGAGTGTGTTAGGAATGACCCACCACCACCTTCACTTCTCGGTGGCTCCAGCGAGGTGATAGGGTCACCACAGAGCCAGCCACAGTCAAGGAAAATGGGAAAACCGTGACTGGCTTATGGAAATCCCTGCTCACAGCTGGGGCCACCATCAGACCCACTTGCCCGAAGCACACGGCGGGCGTTTACTCCCTGATTCATTCACGCACTCACCTGTCTTTGGGGCTGGAGGTCCAAAGTCAAGTTAGACCCGCCTCGGTGAGCAGAGAAGTCTATTATTTTCAGAAAGGGTTTGTATAGGACTCATAGGTCTTCCCTGAATGTTTGACAGAATTCACCGCTGAGGCTACGTGGGTCTGGAGTTTTCTTTGTTGGAAGGTTTTTACTTGGACATTCAATTTAACAAATAAATATATGACTTAATAAATAGGGTTACTCAGATTTTCTATGTCTTCTCCGGGCAGCCTCGGTAATTTCTTTGGCTCAAGGAATCTGTCCATGTCCTCTACCGTTGCTCGTTGCTCGGACAGTCTCTGGGTAACCCTCGAGCACCTTCCGTCCAGGCTGGGTGATCTCTGCCTTTATTGTGGCCAATATGGCTACAGGCTCATCAGCTTCTTTGATCTTTTGTCGCACTGATTTTCTTTGCTGATCTCGGCAGAAAATCAGGGCAGTCACTGGGCTTGTTTTCCTTCCTTCAGGAACCTCCATCCTCCACTTCCTGCTGTCCACTGTCTGAAAATAGTCATTGCATGTATTTTGTCTAGTTTTCTAGTTGTTTAAAGTGGAAGGACAAGTTCTGTAGGAATTACCCCTTCATGGGCAGGAGCTGAAACAGGATACTTCCAGCAGCAAGTAACAGGAAATCCGAATTCAGCCCTCTTGCCCACAAGGCAGGGACGTCATCCCAGTCGGGAGGTGGAGCAGCCCCGTTAGTAGGTTCTGGCTCAACCACGTTGTCCTGGCACCAGGTGCCCCTTCCTTCTGCTCCACTGTCCCCACACTGGTGGCTGAGACATTGGGCTAGCGCCCTTCCACGACGGCATGGGGGCTGCCGGGCCCTGGAGTCGCCCCTAATCCCATGGCGGCCAGTGCAGGAAGAGGCACGTTCTCTTCCTGCGGCCATTTGGTGTCTGCAGTAAACCCTCGGGTAGTATTTAGGGTGATCAACCACGCGGAGGTCAGCGTGTCGTTAGGGTTGTGGCTTTTTCTTTCCCAATTTTTGGGTGGTGAACTCTTATTCAAATGGAACTGCATCAACCCATGTGGTCGTTGCATTCGAAGAAATTACAAATAGAATTAAAAGTAACTCCAAATAAATTTTGAAGACTGTTATCAAGACCAAGCGGCCCTAATCCCATCCTTCCCAAACTCTTCTCATGCTCCATGTTTCTTCTCTTTCTCACAGTTGATGTGAATGAAGTCTTTCTCTTCAACGTTTTACTCTCCCCCTTCACTCCCTTCTCTGTACGTTCAGTTTTTTCTTCCTTCCCTTCCTGTTTTTTTTACATAAATCTGCCCTCCCAGTTTTAGATTCTCCCCCAAACTGTTTTCTTCTCTTCTTTCTCTTCTTTCTTTCTTTCTTTCTTTCTTTCTTTCTTTCTTTCTTTCTTTCTCTCTCTCTCTTTCTTTTCTTTCTTTTCTTTTCTTTTCTTTTCTTTTCTTTCTTTTCGTCTCTTTCTTCTTTCTTTCCTTCTTCCATTATGGAGAGGGGCAGGAGGGAGAGAGAATCTGGGCGCTCAGCACGGAGCCCTACACGGCTCCATCCAACAGGACCCTGAGAGCAGGACCTGAGCCTAAACCAAGAGTTGGGCGCTTACTGACTGCGCCCCCAGGCACCTCTGAAGCTGACCTGTGATGTGCACAATAGGGCAATAGGGCCTAGGAAAGTGTGGTGTCAAGCAGGAGGTGGGGAAAGGCCGCGAATAGTCCCACACAGCTCCTTCTCTGTACTCCGCTGGTATCCCCGCGCGTCTTCTCTTCTAGTGTCCTGGGAAAGAGGCCTGCAGAGGAATCTTTGACTTCTCCTTCCCTTCACTTCGTGCGCTATAATTGTAAAAAAAATTTTTAGAGGCTTATAGAATTTAGACAGGTGTGAATTTGAGCAATAGTTGTGCCACTTACTACCACTTGTACAAGTTACTTAACTTTTTAAAACTTGAAGTTAAAATTTTTTCCTTTTATCAAAGGAATACAGATTTTAAAATTCAAATGGTATTTCTAGATTTGTAAAAAGAAAAAAAAAAACAATTGCCCACACCAAACATTCCCACTTAATTCCTTCCTCTAACTTAACTCTTAGCTATTTTTTTTAAATTTACTCTCATATTTCTTTTTATTTAATTTATTTATTTTTAAATATATTTTTTAATTTTTATTTATTTATGATAGTCACACAGAAAGAGAGAGAGAGAGAGAAGCAGAGACACAGGCAGAGGGAGAAGCAGGCTCCATGCACCGGGAGCCCGACGTGGGATTCGATCCCGGGTCTCCAGGATCGCGCCCTGGGCCAAAGGCAGGCGCTAAACCGCTGCGCCACCCAGGGATCCCTCATATTTCTTTTTAAAGATTTTATTTATTTGACAGAGAGAGTGAGAGAGAGAGAGAAAGAGATGGCAGGAGAAAGCACCAGTGGGGTGGGGACAGGTGGGGGGAGATGGAGAAGCCAACTCCCCACTGAGCAGGGAGCCCAATCCCAGGCCCATGGGATTAGGCCCTGAGCTGAAGGTGGATGCTTAACTGACTGAGCCACCCAGGCGTCCCTACTCGTCTATTTTTTTTTTTTGATGATTTTTTAAAATTTTTTATTTATTTATGATAGTCATACAGTGAGAGAGAGAGAGAGAGAGAGAGAGGCAGAGACACAGGCAGAGGGAGAAGCAGGCTCCATGCACCGGGAGCCCGACGTGGGATTCGATCCCGGGTCTCCAGGATCGCGCCCTGGGCTAAAGGCAGGCGCCAAACCGCTGCGCCACCCAGGGATCCCCCTGTCTATTTCTTTAAAAAGTCTCTAATGCTATGTCTTTTTTTCACTTGTGTATATTGTCTATGGACGTCCCAGATCTAGCTGATGAAGATTTAGCTCTTTCACTGGATTTCTATGAACTCATAGAAGTTCACTGCCCAGCCCATTTTTTTTCCCAAAAAGTAATTATGGCATCCTTTTATATTAAATTACCATTCCTTATTTACCTTATTAAAATATGTAATTATTCATGCTGAGTTATATGCTGTGATTACATTTTCTTTTTTGTACAGTTTTTTTTTCTTTACTGGATTCAATAATTGCCTAATTTATTTGCTTATTGACTTTTCTGTGTACCTATTGCTTACCATCACCGAACTCCAAAGATCTTTTAAAATATTCAGACACATCAGGTGTTCCAAGGGCTCACCTTCCTGGCACTGCCTCTCTGGGAGGCCGGCCGCCTGCTCCAACATACGCGGTCTCTAGCTAGGACTCTGCTCCTCTCTTCATGTGGGTTCTCCGGTACCCAAGTCCTAAATGTTACTCTTTCTTGACTTCTTAATTTTGAAGAGTATCCCTCAGCAGGTTTCTGAATAAAGTATTTGGGAGATAGTATTTTTAAGTCACATACCCCAATATATCTTTATTCTATCCTCACACTTAACTAATATTTTGATTGAGATTGGAATTCCATGTTAGAATTATTTTCTTCAGAACTTTGAAGTTAAATCTCCATTGAATTTCAGCTTCCTAAATTCCTTGAGGATTCCTATGCCCTTCTGATTTACTAAACTTTACATGTGACCTTTTCATTTTTCCCTATGGAAATGTTTAAAGATCTTTTTTTTTTTTAAGATATTTTTTTATCCCTGCTGTCTTGAAATTTCGTGATGTGCCTTGGTGTAGATCATTGCAGGTTCGTTGTTCTGGGAGAACATGTCTCTTAGGTCCAGGAAGTTTTCTTGAATTACCTCTTGAGGAATTTCCTCTTCATTTTCTCTGTTCCTTTTCTTGTAATTGCCATTTTTCACATGTCAAATTTTTTCCCTAGATTTTATTTTTTTCAAAGATTTTATTTATTTGTTCATGGGAGACAGAGAGAGAGAGAGAGAGAGAGAGAGAGAGGGGCAGAGACACGGGCAGAGGGAGAAGCAGGCTCCATGCAGGGAGTCCAACACGGGACTCAATCCTGGGACTCCAGGATCACGCCCTGAGCCAATGTCAGGTGCTAAACCGCTGAGCCACCAAGGGATCCCCTGAATTACTTCTTGAGGAATTTCCTCTTCATTTTCTCTGTTCCTTTTCTTGGAATTGCCATTTTTCACACATCAAATTTTTTCCCCAGATTTTATTTTTTCAAAGATTTTATTTATTTATTTATTCATGAGAGACACAGAGAGAGGCAGAGACACAGGCAGAGGGAGAAGCAGGCTCCATGCAGGGAGCCCGATGTGGGACTTGATCCCGGGACCCCCCCCCCCGGGGTCACGCCCTGGGCTGAAGACGGTGCTAAACTGCTGAGCCCCTCAGGTGTCCCAATGTCAAATTTTAATCTTCTAATTTTCTTATGTTTTCTCTTTCTCCATTTCTTATTCTTTTTGTTCTAATATATGAGAGATATCAGATTTATATTCTAACTTTAAACATTATAAATTTATCATTTCTTGTATAATTTTCAAGGGAACATCTTTTTGGGATGTTCTTTCATATACTCCTCTGTGTCTCTTTCACGGATCTATTATCTTCAGAGGCTGCAGACAATAATGTTTCTTGTATTTTTCTTCTTCCTACTTTGTTTTCTCCTTTTTTTTTTCTGTCTGTCTTCCTCAGATGCCTGTTGACCCTTGGTCATATGTGTACATTTAGGAAGGAGGCAGAGAAGCTTATTGGAAGCTCTATGAGGTAGATAAGACTGCCAAGCGGTGGGCCTTGTGGGAGCGCTCAGTGAGGGCTTTTGCTGGCCGCTGCCCCCTGCGTCCTGTCTGGCTCTGCACATGGAGAGGAGTCCCTGCTCGCCCTCTGCACCCCCTCAAATCCGACCCCGTCCCTTTCTGGGGTGCACCTCTGCCTGCAAGACCTTCCTCTTCCAGTTCTGAGATCCCACTTCCTTCCAGCTGTTTACACGTTAGCTCCTGGCTGCCACATTACAGACCTTCACTGTCTCACTTGTTTCCTAGTATTAAATGTATGTTGGTTTTCCTTCCCTGCCGCAACGTGTGCTCCTTGACTAGAGACTGTACCTCCTTCTTGGTGTGGCACCCAGCCAGTGGTGGGTGCTGAGCACTGTTCATTTTACCTTTTTTAAGAAAAGATCAACAGGAGAGGAAAGCCTTGTAGGCTGAGTGGAGAGACTCCTTCCAAAACTTCATACGCGGACGTGCTGTCACTTCGGCTGGGTAATGGTTCTTGACGGCTTGATCTGTCCGTGTTCTGCAAGGGATTCTGACGGGAACAGCATTGGGTTGGTTCACTTCAACGGAAGCCTCTGGGTCCCCAGGGCTTGCAGCAGCTCTGCTGAGATAGGCTACGTAGGGCAGGTCCTGAGATGCAGCTTAGATAAATTGGCATCATTAATAATTTTAGTTTGTCAGTGATTTACTTAAAAATAAGTTAGATTAGGGATCCCTGGGTGGCGCAGCGGTTTGGCACCTGCCTTTGGCCCAGGGCGTGATCCTGGAGACCGGGGATCGAATCCCATGTCGGGCTCCCGGTGCATGGAGCCTGCTTCTCCCTCTGCCTGTGTCTCTGCCTCTCTCTCTCTCTCTGTGACTGTCATAAATAAATAAAAAAAATTAAAAAAAATAAGTTAGATTGGTTTAAAGGCTATTCTCCTGCCATCACACCTGGCTACCAAGACAGTGTCTCCACTGTAGGCAGAGCAAAGGGTGGCCCCCAGCTCGGGGAGGGGCTGCTGACATCGGGGCCTAAGGGTGCGTGTCCCGAGTGTGAGCCTTCCTGGTCTTATTATTTTTTTTTTTTTAAGATTTTATTTATTTATTCATGAGACACAGAGAGAGGCAGAGACACAGGCAGAGGGAGAAGCAGGCCCCATGCAGGGAGCCCAATGCTGACCCGGGGTCACGCCCTGAGCCCCCGGGCGCCCCCTTGCTGGTCCTAAGGTGGTCGCAGAGGTCAGGGCGGCGCGTGCAGGCAGGTGACCCGCTCGCCGGGCACTCGGGGCTGCAGGGCACCGGCCGGGCCCCCCTCCGCGCCCCCTGCGTCCGCAGGGCTGCAGCCCGAGCGCTCGGGGGTGCAGCCCGGGAGGCGGAGGGCGACACGCCCTGCCGGGGAGCGGGCCCAGGGGAGGCCGGGGGGGGGCGGGGGGCTCGCACCCCAGAAGAGCCGCGGGCGCCGGGGGCTCCGGGTCCGGGGGCTCCGGGCTCGGGGGGCGGGCCCGGGCAGCCGCCCTCCAGCCGCCTCCAGCCGCCCGCCAGCCGCCCGCCAGCAGGCAGCGCTGCCCCGCCGACGCCCGCGGGAGGCCCCCGCCCGCGCGACCCCGACCTCGGAAGCACGCGCTGTTGCCGAGGCAACGGGCGCGGCGCCTGCGCAGCTCGCTGCCCCGCCCCCCGCGCAGGCCCCGCCCCCGCGGGGGCGGTCCCGCGAGCGGAAGCTGCCGAGCGGAAGCGGAAGTGCGCGGCGGGCTGCGGCTGGCCGAGGGCGGAGCGGCGCGTCCGTGGCTGTGCTGGCGCATCTCTAGGTAGGCCTGCGCCGCCCGCCCGGCTCCGCGACCCCGGGGCGCGCCGCGCTGTCCCTCCCGCCCCTTCCGCCCATGTCCTCGCCTCGCTCCCCGGCCGCCCGGCCCGCCGCGGCGGCGCCCTCCCTCCCCCTCCCCCTCCCCCTCCCCCCCTCCGGGGCCGCGCCCCGGGCTGCCCCGCCGCGCGGCTGACCCCTGACCCCTGCGCCCGCGGCTCCGGCTTGGGCGCCTCCCCCCAGCCACCCCTGGGCTTTCCTGAGCGGGGTCCAGCGCCCGTGCAGAGAGAGAGGACGGGTTCGCTGGCGGCGATGAGCTTGGACCAGGCGACGGTGGGGAGGGGGGAGTCTGCGTGCAGGAGGGGCCTGAGCGGAATTGTAGAGGTGAGAGGTGAAGGCTGGAGGTGGGGGAGGGGAGAGGCAGGGGGAGGGGGAGTCGGTGGGCAGGAGGGGCCTGAGTGGAATTGTAGAGGTGAGACGTGAAGGCTGGAGGTGGGGAGGGGAGAGGCAGGGGGAGGGGGGAGTCGGTGGGCAGGAGGGGCCTGAGCGGAATTGTAGAGGTGAGAGGTGAAGGCTGGAGGTGGGGGAGGGGAGAGGCAGGGGGAGGGGGGAGTCTGCGTGCAGGAGGGGCCTGAGCGGAATTGTAGAGGTGAGAGGTGAAGGCTGGAGGTTGGGGAGGGGAGAGGCAGGGGGAGGGGGAGTCGGTGGGCAGGAGGGGCCTGAGCGGAATTGTAGAGGTGAGAGGTGAAGGCTGGAGGTGGGGGAGGGGAGAGGCAGGGGGAGGGAGGAGTCAGTGGGCAGGAGGGGCCTGAGCGGAATTGTAGAGGTGAGAGGTGAAGGCTGGAGGTTGGGGAGGGGAGAGGCAGGGGGAGGGGGAGTCGGTGGGCAGGAGGGGCCTGAGCGGAATTGTAGAGGTGAGACGTGAAGGCTGGAGGTGGGGGAGGGGAGAGGCAGGGGGAGGGAGGAGTCGGTGGGCAGGAGGGGCCTGAGCGGAATTGTAGAGGTGAGAGGTGAAGGCTGGAGGTTGGGGAGGGGAGAGGCAGGTGGAGGGGGGAGTCTGCGTGCAGGAGGGGCCTGAGCGGAATTGTAGAGGTGAGAGGTGAAGGCTGGAGGTGGGGAGGGAGAGGCAGGGGAGGGAGGAGTCGTGGGCAGGAGGGGCCTGAGCGGAATTGTAGAGGTGAGAGGTGAAGGCTGGAGGTTGGGGAGGGGAGAGGCAGGGGGAGGGGGAGTCTGCGTGCAGGAGGGGCCTGAGCGGAATTGTAGAGGTGAGAGGTGAAGGCTGGAGGTGGGGGAGGGGAGAGGCAGGGGGAGGGGGAGTCGGTGGGCAGGAGGGGCCTGAGCGGAATTGTAGAGGTGAGAGGTGAAGGCTGGAGGTTGGGGAGGGGAGAAGCAGGGGGAGGGGGAGTCGGTGGGCAGGAGGGGCCTGAGCGGAATTGTAGAGGTGAGAGGTGAGACGTGAAGGCTGGAGGTGGGGGAGGGGAGAGGCAGGGGAGGGGGAGTCGGTGGGCAGGAGGGGCCTGAGCGGAATTGTAGAGGTGAGAGGTGAAGGCTGGAGGTGGGGGAGGGGAGAGGCAGGGGGAGGGGGAGTCGGTGGGCAGGAGGGGCCTGAGTGGAATTGTAGAGGTGAGAGGTGAAGGCTGGAGGTTGGGGAGGGGAGAGGCAGGGGAGGGAGGAGTCGGTGGGCAGGAGGGGCCTGAGCGGAATTGTAGAGGTGAGAGGTGAGACGTGAAGGCTGGAGGTGGGGGAGGGGAGAGGCAGGGGGAGGGGAGTCGGTGGGCAGGAGGGGCCTGAGCGGAATTGTAGAGGTGAGAGGTGAAGGCTGGAGGTTGGGGAGGGGAGAAGCAGGGGGAGGGGGAGTCTGCGTGCAGGAGGGGCCTGAGCGGAATTGTAGAGGTGAGAGGTGAAGGCTGGAGGTGGGGGAGGGGAGAGGCAGGGGGAGGGGGAGTCGGTGGGCAGGAGGGGCCTGAGCGGAATTGTAGAGGTGAGAGGTGAAGGCTGGAGGTTGGGGAGGGGAGAAGCAGGGGAGGGGGAGTCGGTGGGCAGGAGGGGCCTGAGCGGAATTGTAGAGGTGAGAGGTGAGACGTGAAGGCTGGAGGTGGGGGAGGGGAGAGGCAGGGGGAGGGGGAGTCGGTGGGCAGGAGGGGCCTGAGCGGAATTGTAGAGGTGAGAGGTGAAGGCTGGAGGTGGGGGAGGGGAGAGGCAGGGGGAGGGGGAGTCGGTGGGCAGGAGGGGCCTGAGTGGAATTGTAGAGGTGAGACGTGAAGGCTGGAGGTGGGGAGGGGAGAGGCAGGGGGAGGGGGGAGTCGGTGGGCAGGAGGGGCCTGAGCGGAATTGTAGAGGTGAGAGGTGAAGGCTGGAGGTGGGGGAGGGGAGAGGCAGGGGGAGGGGGGAGTCTGCGTGCAGGAGGGGCCTGAGCGGAATTGTAGAGGTGAGAGGTGAAGGCTGGAGGTTGGGGAGGGGAGAGGCAGGGGGAGGGGGAGTCGGTGGGCAGGAGGGGCCTGAGCGGAATTGTAGAGGTGAGAGGTGAAGGCTGGAGGTGGGGGAGGGGAGAGGCAGGGGGAGGGAGGAGTCAGTGGGCAGGAGGGGCCTGAGCGGAATTGTAGAGGTGAGAGGTGAAGGCTGGAGGTTGGGGAGGGGAGAGGCAGGGGGAGGGGGAGTCGGTGGGCAGGAGGGGCCTGAGCGGAATTGTAGAGGTGAGACGTGAAGGCTGGAGGTGGGGAGGGGAGAGGCAGGGGGAGGGAGGAGTCGGTGGGCAGGAGGGGCCTGAGCGGAATTGTAGAGGTGAGAGGTGAAGGCTGGAGGTTGGGGAGGGGAGAGGCAGGGGGAGGGGGGGAGTCTGCGTGCAGGAGGGGCCTGAGCGGAATTGTAGAGGTGAGAGGTGAAGGCTGGAGGTGGGGGAGGGGAGAGGCAGGGGGAGGGAGGAGTCGGTGGGCAGGAGGGGCCTGAGCGGAATTGTAGAGGTGAGAGGTGAAGGCTGGAGGTTGGGGAGGGGAGAGGCAGGGGGAGGGGGGAGTCTGCGTGCAGGAGGGGCCTGAGCGGAATTGTAGAGGTGAGAGGTGAAGGCTGGAGGTGGGGGAGGGGAGAGGCAGGGGGAGGGGGAGTCGGTGGGCAGGAGGGGCCTGAGCGGAATTGTAGAGGTGAGAGGTGAAGGCTGGAGGTTGGGGAGGGGAGAAGCAGGGGGAGGGGGAGTCGGTGGGCAGGAGGGGCCTGAGCGGAATTGTAGAGGTGAGAGGTGAGACGTGAAGGCTGGAGGTGGGGGAGGGGAGAGGCAGGGGGAGGGGGAGTCGGTGGGCAGGAGGGGCCTGAGCGGAATTGTAGAGGTGAGAGGTGAAGGCTGGAGGTGGGGAGGGGAGAGGCAGGGGGAGGGGGAGTCGGGTGGGCAGGAGGGGCCTGAGTGGAATTGTAGAGGTGAGAGGTGAAGGCTGGAGGTTGGGGAGGGGAGAGGCAGGGGGAGGGAGGAGTCGGTGGGCAGGAGGGGCCTGAGCGGAATTGTAGAGGTGAGAGGTGAGACGTGAAGGCTGGAGGTGGGGGAGGGGAGAGGCAGGGGGAGGGGGAGTCGGTGGGCAGGAGGGGCCTGAGCGGAATTGTAGAGGTGAGAGGTGAAGGCTGGAGGTTGGGGAGGGGAGAAGCAGGGGGAGGGGGAGTCTGCGTGCAGGAGGGGCCTGAGCGGAATTGTAGAGGTGAGAGGTGAAGGCTGGAGGTGGGGGAGGGGAGAGGCAGGGGGAGGGGGAGTCGGTGGGCAGGAGGGGCCTGAGCGGAATTGTAGAGGTGAGAGGTGAAGGCTGGAGGTTGGGGAGGGGGAGAAGCAGGGGGAGGGGGAGTCGGTGGGCAGGAGGGGCCTGAGCGGAATTGTAGAGGTGAGAGGTGAGACGTGAAGGCTGGAGGTGGGGGAGGGGAGAGGCAGGGGGAGGGGGAGTCGGTGGGCAGGAGGGGCCTGAGCGGAATTGTAGAGGTGAGAGGTGAAGGCTGGAGGTGGGGGAGGGGAGAGGCAGGGGGAGGGGGAGTCGGTGGGCAGGAGGGGCCTGAGTGGAATTGTAGAGGTGAGAGGTGAAGGCTGGAGGTTGGGGAGGGGAGAGGCAGGGGGAGGGAGGAGTCGGTGGGCAGGAGGGGCCTGAGCGGAATTGTAGAGGTGAGAGGTGAGACGTGAAGGCTGGAGGTGGGGGAGGGGAGAGGCAGGGGGAGGGGGAGTCGGTGGGCAGGAGGGGCCTGAGCGGAATTGTAGAGGTGAGAGGTGAAGGCTGGAGGTTGGGGAGGGGAGAAGCAGGGGGAGGGGGAGTCGGTGGGCAGGAGGGGCCTGAGCGGAATTGTAGAGGTGAGAGGTGAGACGTGAAGGCTGGAGGTGGGGGAGGGGAGAGGCAGGGGGAGGGGGAGTCGGTGGGCAGGAGGGGCCTGAGCGGAATTGTAGAGGTGAGAGGTGAAGGCTGGAGGTGGGGGAGGGGAGAGGCAGGGGGAGGGGGAGTCGGTGGGCAGGAGGGGCCTGAGCGGAATTGTAGAGGTGAGAGGTGAAGGCTGGAGGTTGGGGAGGGGAGAGGCAGGGGGAGGGAGGAGTCGGTGGGCAGGAGGGGCCTGAGCGGAATTGTAGAGGTGAGGTGAAGGCTGGAGGTGGGGGAGGGGAGAGGCAGGGGGAGGGAGGAGTCGGTGGGCAGGAGGGGCCTGAGCGGAATTGTAGAGGTGAGACGTGAAGGCTGGAGGTTGGGGAGGGGAGAGGCAGGGGGAGGGGGGAGTCGGTGGGCAGGAGGGGGCTTGAGTGCAGTTGTAGAGAGGCCCCTCATTCCTGTGGGGTGTGGGGGGGAGCTGAGAGAAGACATTGCTTGGAGATAGGACGTGGCAGGAACCGTGGGGAATTTGGGAACAGGGTGATGTGGTCGGATCTCAGGGTTAGGGCCCCTCTGGGGGGATGAGGAGCGCTGAAGCTGTGGGTCAGGATAGTGGGGCTTTTGCAGTTGCGTGGGAAAGAGGTTTTGGAGCTGAATACCTGGAAATGGTAGTGGAGAGAACTTGGGGGGAGTTTGATGGGAAAGACACAGGGGTCTGGAATTGGGAGGGTGGGAGAGGCTTGGGAAGCGGCCTCGCCTGCAGCTGCATCCCACGGGGCAGCCTGCTGTTCGGTCCTTGCTCTCTGCCCGCCTCTGATGCCCGCCTCTGATCCGTGACCTGTCCCCTGGCACCCCCGCCACCCCAGGCTCCCCGACCTTGTCATTCCTGCCTGTCACAACTCCACCTGTGCCGGGCCAGTGCTGGAGAGACGCGCCGACAGCACGGCAGCTGGCCAAGCCCGTCCAGGCCCCTCGCAAGGCCTCTCCGTACAGACTTTCTGGACCGCCTGACGCCTCACTTCCTCTGTGTAGCCTCCAGACACGTGGAGCTCTCTAATTGTCCTGCCCCCTGTTTTCTCCTCTGCAGACTGACAGGACTGCAGTAGGTGACACCTGAGCTCCTACCCCGTCCCGGAACTTCACTTTGAGCATCATTTATGGGGTAGATTGACCATAAAGCTAACGAAGATCAGGCTTCGGGGTCCCTCCCTCTCGGGCCCCTTGCAGGGCCCCGGGAGAGACCTCAGGTCTGACACGGAGGATTTTGTATTCTTCCTAAGGGCGTGGGTTGGAGGCCCCCCCAGCTCGGACCACCCTTCCGTCTTGACTCGCGTCCTTTGTGTGTGTGCTCGTGGTCAAGGCTCGGAGAGAAAGCCGGAGTGAGTGGGGCCGGCCCCGTTCCCGCTTAGCCTGGCTTTACTTCGCCCTCTGAGAGCATTTGGGGGGACCTTTGCCACAGGCGTGTGTTGACTTATCCCACTGCTGGGCTGGGAAAAGTTAACGGTGAGAAGGAAAGCCTACTTAATTGAGGTCACGAAAGCAACTCCTATCTCCACAGAAGCTAGAGCTGTGCGTGGGAAGAGCATGCTTGCTTTGTTAGTTTGAGAACGCGGCAACCGTGATGCTGCCAATTACTTTTATGACTCTTTAGAAGTATGAATAACTTTTTATTTTAATTTGCTTTCAGGTGTTTGTTTCTTTATAAGGTGTTCTTTTGGAAAAATTTTCAGAGACTAAAAACATGTTATTTAAGGTCTAAATTATTTAGATAAAATATTTTTGAGGATTTCATAGTAGCAGTTTAAAACCTACCAAACCGAGAGGTAAATCATTATCTACATTTTGCCAGAAAGGGAATCAATGATATACAAAGGGATGAAATGGTTTGTCTTCAGACAGTATATCAGAGCCGTTGCCAACGAAAAAAACCAGCTCCTGAGCACCCTTTTCCTTATAAACAGATATTACTCAGTAAATGGGAACCCACTACTTTTACTGTAGCACGTGGACTTAGTGTGGACTAAGTTACCACACCCTTCGGCCTGCCTGGCTGCAGTGGCTTCGTGTGCACGCAAGGTTCCCATCGTGCTTTAGCACATGGTAGTAAGTGATCAGACAGTCATTTGTAATAAAACCACTGCCCACCAGAAGTAGAGGAAGGAAGTGTTTTCTGAAACAGCGGAGTTTTCTGGATAGTTTAGTTTTGGGTTTTTGCCCGTTAAGCACCAAAATCTCCCTCCTCGACGGCAGTCTTTCTATAATACATTCTTTCCATGCTTAATAGAACGTGCAGGATGTAGGGTACACTTTCTTCAACAATCTCAGGTAAACATTTTAAACATAGCTTGTCATGTTGTGATGTAAACCATAGGACTTGTTGAGGCCTGGACAGCTGTTGCCCTATTATCCGTTTAGAGATTTCGTGTCTTTTGCTTTCTCCTGGTCAGCCCTGGGCAGTTCCTACTGCTGTGGGCATCCGTGTGCTGGCCTCAGATGGCCTTCCCATAGTTTTCTCTGTCGTAGATGTAGGAGCTCATTGTTAGTACTGAATAAAAAATAGTCTATAGATGATAAATAAAAGCCGGAAGAAGCCTCTTATGAATGATCTGTGGTAGCTTAACTCATGAATGTATGTTGGATTCGGGATAAACGAAGCGTACGTTTTTGCAGGCACAGGTGCATTGTTGTCTCCAGCGGGTGACACTGGTTTTCAACTTTGTGCACTTGTCCTTGAAGGGTTCTGTCGAGCTGCCGTGGGTCCCGGGGTGGCCCTTCAATCCTCACAATTCTGGCCGTACTTTTGGGACCAGGAGAACCTTCAGGAAGGCCAGTCTTCCTGGCACTGGAGCCGGCAGGCGGATCACTCAGATGCAGCCGGATCACTCATGCAGCCGTTAGGTGGGGGTGTGGCCCTAGTGAAAGAGAGGCAGGTGGGGTCCAGTCCCGGCTTTGCTGTCCCTGTGTGACCTCACGCAGGTGCCGAGGGTAGCACACATGCGGGTGCTGCCCGGCGCCAGCTCTCTGGCCTCCCTTGCTGGCGCAGCAGGCATCCCTTCCATGAGTCTGAGCAAGCTCTCGTGGCCTGTGGGCCCGGAGAGGCTGCCGCGGGGTGTGTGCAGTATGGTGCGTTTTGACACGTGTACACACAGCCAGGCTTTCCTCCCTGACACACTCTGTGCCTTTCATGCCCGCTCTCAGGCGCATGTCTCAGCAGGACTTGGTCTTGGTGGTGGCTGTGTCCACAGCTGCCAGCACAGGGCCTGGAGCATGGAAGATGCTAGAGGAGTATTTACAGAGCAAATATAGGCATTTTGAACTCTCCTCTTGGGTGGGTGCGTGGTGGCCACAAGAGGGTCCCTGCCTCCTTTGTCTTTGCTATGGGATTAGGCCTCCGCCCCCCTGGGGTTTTCCAGAGTAGTCCTGGCTGTGGCGAGCTGCACCCCCCCAAGCCGCCGCCCCCTCCAGTCTTGACTCCATCCACCCTCCACGCGCAGTCAGGGCACCCTTCAGAGACGGCCGTGCGTGGGGCCTGGGCCCGACACGCTTCCCCGGGGTGAGGTGCATCGCATGTGCGTGGCCCAGCCCCTCGCTCCTGGCCTTGCTGCAGCTTCCTCTCCTCACCCCTCTTCCCTGCAGCCGCCTTCCTGGCCGGACTGCGAGCTGGGCGGTTGCTCTGTCCCAGCTTGCGGGCGCGAGGAGCCCACTCCGGACGTAAATACGCTGCAGGTTAAAGGCCTTCGCGGAACAGGTGTCAAGCGCCTTCGAAACATCCGTTTACTGACGACGTCGGCACCTCCGGGCCTGACGGAGCCTTCCTTCCCCGCGAGCCCTGTGCCCCCTCGTGGCCACCGTCTCTCCGCCCTCCGCTGCGCCCACTCGGGACGCCCGCCGGCCCCTGGATCTGGCTGCGCCCCGCGGCCTTGCCTTGGCCACGCTCCGCCCGAGGGGTCCCCGTGGGCTGGGTTCTGAGCTGGGCCCCTGCGGGAGGAGACTGCAGCACTCGGGGATGGCAGCTACAGGCCACACACGTCCTGTCGAAGGAAAAAGGACCACCGCGTGCTTCTGCTGTGACTCGGCAGCTTCCTCTCTGAGATTTGTCCCAAGGAAGAGCTCAGGACGTACTTAGAGATTTATGTACCCAGCTATGACACACGTTTATGGCCTTATGCATCCATGACAACACCACAAGAGAGGATTAACACACGTAAATTAAGACACAAAAGTGTATTTCAAAAAAGTATCCTAGTTTTATAAAGTGCTGAATCATAGTAAAGGCTAGAAATATATACTCTAAAATTGTAGATGTTTTATTTGGAAGATGAGACTATGGGTAGGTTTTTTTGTTTTTTTTTTTTTTCATTTGTGTTGTCTGAATTTTTTGCAGAGTATGGCTAGTTTTAAAATTAGAAACAAATTTTTACAAATAAATATATTCCTTATACTAAAGGAAACTAGCTTGTAAAAATCGTAATTTCCGTAAAACCTCACTAAAACTTCTATGGTTTTGTTTTAGATTTTGAGGTAATCTAAGAATTTTGATAGGTCCTGGACCGATTTTACTAAACTCCAGGCAACCGATGATATGTTTTATGAATAAATTTGTAACGTAAATGAAATTGTATCACAACTTATGAAGTAGGTCTTATAAACCTCATTTTACGGGTACAAAAAACGAAGTTTATAGAATAACTTGCTCACTATTTTACTGCTATTAAGTGGAGATTAGAATTTGACCTCCCTCGAGCCTTTCCTTTTATTAACAGTGTTGTACTGCCTAGCGTTGTGTCCCTTCTCCCTAGGACACAGCTAAGAGATGTCCCCCTACCAACTACAGCGTGTCTGCACCAGCCAGGCACCAGTTTTCTGAATCTCGGTGCCAGTGTCACAGCCTGACTGCTGGGGGGCCCTCCAGGACATCCCGAGTCGGGGCATCTGTACCTACACAGACAGCATCCATCACCACAGCTATAGGCTTTCCGTTTCTCACTTGAATAAGCCTAGAGCCGCAGTGTTGAAGTGTTCCCACGCTTGCTGAAACAGTAAGGAGACTTAAGCCTGTGGCACGAGGGGAGAGCACCAGGGCTCAGCTCTGAACACAGCAGACACTGCATGTGTAGCCTGCCAGCAGAAGCAAGGGGTCCATGAGAAACCAGGGGACGAGGCATTTGATCAGATCTTGAGGGGGAGGGAACATCCATCAAGAGTTGGGGTTTTCTCCAAACAGACTCAGCCAGGACGTACATGGAAGCCCAAGGTTGAGCCTAGTCGAGAGGAGGGCCCAGAGGAGCCTGCTTGAAATCTGGTCCAGGAGAGCATCGTGGGTGGAGGTCCTCTGAAGCCTGGAGACCGAGCCAGGGGGCAGCCACGCCTGCTTCACATATTCACCTGGCATGTGCATTCATACTCAGTACACTCTGGGCCAACCCTGTCCTGTGTGCTGGGGTGGGGTCCGTATTCATTCCGTGGGGCTTGCTGTGTTGAAGGGGTTCCCGTATGTTTGTGTTTTGTAGGAAGGTGCGTGGGGAGGCAGAGATGCCGTGGAGGAGGCCACGGGAGGACCTCGCTGAGGGCCCAGGCCCCGCCAGCATGTTCCAGTGGAAGAGACATTATCTAAGATTTGGACATGAAGCCAGGGAAAAAGAGGACTGCATGTTTTTGTTTTGTCGCTGTCACATGGGCCATTGTTCAACAGAGTCACCACCAGCTGTTCAGTCTTCTCACCAAGTTAGCTCGCTGCCTTTGCTGGTTCCTCTCGATTAGAGCCCAGACGCTGATGGTACATGTTAATTTGTAGGTTTTTGTATGGTAGAGATACAAATTATTTGTCTGATGAAAATAAACCCAAAGGTTTTGATTTCATTGCTCTGTAGAACTTTTTTTTTTTTTTTAAAGATTTTATTTACTCATGAGACAGAGAGAGGCAGAGACCCAGGCAGAGGGAGAAGCAGGCTCCCTGCAGGGAGCCCGAAGTGGGACTCGATCCCAGGACCCCAGGATCACACCCTGAGCTGAAGGCAGTCAGTCAACCACTGAGCCCTACAGCCACAGGGGCCCCTGCTCTGTAGGACTTTAATCTGGTTTGTCTGCAAGTGAAAATAGCTTATGTGAGTCAACTTCAGCTCTTGAGTGCCCTTTGCCCGCTTCCCGTCCTGGGGGCGCCCGCGTTCATTTACATTGCGTGGGTTGTCTGTTAGCCTTTGGAAATGAGGCTTTGACACTGTTGCGCGCTGGGCCTGCTTTCAGGGGGCCAGTGCTGTTGCTCCTGATTGTCCTGCGAACACTGCTCTCTGCCGGCAACTGCCCTCCCCACGCCATCCGTGGGCTGTCTGTGAGTCCATTTGTCCCTGTCTCCAGAGGGACTGTGGCCCCTTCCCTGGGTGGCAGACAGGTTGAAATGTCTGTGCTGAGGCACAGCCCTCTTCATCTCTCTGAGTGTTCATCAGGTGAAAGATTGTGAACCAAGGAACTTCTGGACTTCTCTTTCTCTTTTCTCTACTTTCTCATTTTCTGGTAGCCCAGTATGTTGGGGTTGGTCCAGCTGTGCAGAGGAAGCTGTTCCTGGAGTCAGGGCCCTGGATGCTTTGTTTCCCAAACCAGTCTGTCAGCTACCTGAGGGCAGTGACCCTCCTTCCTACTCTTTCTTTGTTGCAACCAGAGTCTGTAAACTTGTTGGTTCCTGATTTTTCCTTATACCCCTGCCCATCAATGCCTTCGTGTATTCATTCATTCATTCATTCATTCATTCATTCACAAGTACTTGCTGGGCCCCTGGCGTGCCCTACAGAGTGCTGGGTATTGGGGATGTGACGGATGGTGCCATTTGCCCCGAGGAGGCCCACACTAATGGAAGCCATTCCCACACTCCTCCCTAATGGACATCTGTTTTCTTTCTATCAGCAACAACTATCTAAATAATGAAAATTGCATATATGCATTTATACGTATGTACGTATTTGCAATCATCTTTGAAACTACCTTTAAAGAATGAAAAACCTCAGTGAGGTTGACCCTTCAACAGCACAGAGGTTAGGAGACGCAGCCAGAAATCCACTAATAACTTCTGACCCCTCGAGAACTTCCGGACTCCTAGCCTCCTGTTGACAGAAAGCATTACTGGTAACAGTCGGTTAAGTCCGTGTGTTACGTGTAGTGTGTACGTGTAGTGTGTACCGTGTTCTTACGGTAGTCAGCGGGGGAAAGGAACACGCTGCCACGTCACAAGGAGGGGATAATACGTTGACGGTGCTACCCCCTGTGGAGGGAAAGCCACATGTGAGGGGACCCAGAGTTCAAACCATCTTGTTTGACGGTTAACTGTATATGTTCTTAGCAGTATTTTAGAGACCTTAAAATGATTCAAAAAGTTAATATCCACAGAACTTATTTTTTTAGGCGTTTCCTTTCACACCACACTGGGAGCATTGAGGGGTGGGGGGAGCGCCGGAAGGGGGAGGAAGGCGTCCCCCGGTGTCACAAGTTCCCAGGTCTTTGCTTATCCAAATTTTTCTTTGTCAATGCCATAGAAGAGCACATTGTAACGTAACATTCCTGAGGTAATTTGTGATTCAAAATGTGAGAAATTGGCAGTGTGAAAGAGGAAAACCCAGTACATGTTTAATTACAATAGTGAGCTTTTCACTGCTGGGTGGGAAAGGAGGAAAACATTTGAATAAAATCAAAGCGGAGGCTGAGCCTGACTTCTCCCAAAATAAAGAGGAGAGTGTTTTGAGCAACTCAGTGTTGTCACTTGCAGTTTTAGTAGAAAAATGCTTGAAACAAAAATCCCTTTTTATCGGTGAGGGAAGGCAGCCAACCGAATGTGGCGGAGCTGCCGCACAAATGGGAGCCCACGTCTGTGGGAGCTGCGGCTGGAGGCAGGTTCTGTTTCGCTCCAGCTTTATCTTCACGTGTGACTCGCCAGGAGGTCGCGCTGGCCAGGCGCTGGCACCCACGGGGCACCCCACGAAAGCCGCGGGGTCTCCTCCCCAGAGAGCAAGAGCCCAAGTCTGTAAGGTTTGCCTCCGTCCGGTGGTCCGTGAAGCGCGAAGGCCGCGCGCGAGTGGCGGCCTGGAGTTGTGAAGCCTGAGCGGGGCTGCCCTCGTGTGCGCCCCCGCGTCCTGTTTCCCGGCCTGTGCCACGGAAAACCCACCCGGCTTCAGACACACAGTAACGTAGGGTCCACGCCGAGGCCCGGGCTGTAAAGCCACGTTGTAGTTGGGACGATCATGTTAGGAAGTCCAGCTTCCGCTTCAAGAACTCCTGCTTGGGGATCCCTGGGTGGCGCAGCGGTTTGGCGCCTGCCTTTGGCCCGGGGCGCGATCCTGGAGACCCGGGATCGAATCCCACGTCGGGCTCCCGGTGCATGGAGCCTGCTTCTCCCTCTGCCTGTGTCTCTGCCTCTCTCTCTCTCTCTCTCTGTGTGTGTGTGTGTGACTATCATAAATAAATAATAATAAGAATTAAAAAAAAAAAAAAACAAAACTCCTGCTTGGTAGTGGTCCCAGGCTAAACGCTCTGCTAGTGATGCTCTACGGTGCTTTGGGGAATTCGGATTGTGGGTTCCCTTGTACTTAGTAACTTATCGAGCAGGAGTTCTCTAAAGGTCAACATAAATGTGTGAAATTTATGTCCAGTCCATGTTTATATATTTTTCAATATTAATGGCTATTAAACAGATAACTTCAGGGTTTTCAGGGGCCAGTTGTCCATTAACAGACAGTCCTGTGTAAGGGTACCCTCCCTCACAGTGTCTGCATCTGTGAGGTGGAGCTTATAGTTTTTGCCTGTCAAAGTTTTAAAGACTGGAGACCAGGTGTGGAGTGTCGAGTGCTGTCTCGTAGGAAGCGAGCGCACCACGAAGCAGGAGCCCTCAGTGATGGATGCGTCCCCCGTCCCGAGCCGGGAGAGGCGTCCTGGGTTCTCCTGTAGCTGTCTGTTTAAGGGGGACTTTTTTGTTTGTTTTATCACTGGACGTGAAGCCTGATGAGTCTTTCTGATTATTCATTCATTCATTCATTCATTCGAGACAGAGAGAGGCAGAGACCCAGGCAGAGGGAGAAGCAGGCTCCATGCAGGGAGCCCGATGTGGGGACTCGATCCCAGGACCCGGGGTTACGCCCCGGGCCAAAGGCAGACACTCAACCACTGAGCCAACCAGCAGTCCCAAGCCTGATGAGTCTTACAGAAAACCAAAGGGAAAATCATAGGCCGTTAAGATCAAAGATGTCATCATGGAATTTTTTCTGACCAACAACAGATGTTATCAGCGACTAGAAAAATGTCTTGTATTACACCTTTTATTATATATAGGACATCTTACTTATTGTATAAAGTACTTTGCTTAGGTTTCCCCCAGATTTTGAGTTCTAACTCTTTCAACTATTTTGTATTTGCATTTCAGAGTGGGCAGTTATCCATTCAAAGTCAGTTACCAACTCACATGTCATAAAAATATGGCATTGTGAATGTTTATGTATTTTTCTTCTTGACACCTTTATTCAGGTGTACTTGATATACAGTAAACTGCAGTTTTTACAGTGTACCGTTTGACAAGGTTTTGCATATGTTCACCTGTCAGACTGCTGTAGGAAAGAGCATTACCGTTCAAAGCCAAGAACCAAGAAAGAATTCTTGAGACGTCTTTGGTGCAAAAAGGTAGTTTTATTAAGGCACGGGGACAGGACTGTGGGCAGAAAGAGCTGCACTGGGGTCGTGAGGGGTGGCCCATTATTTATATACTTTCAAGTTGGGAGGGGGTTAGGGAGAGCGTGAATCTCTAAGGAATTTGGAAGCAAGGTTTCCAGGACCATGGGGGGCTACCGTCTAATAAAACCTGAGTCATGAGACCCTTCAGATGTCTGTCAGTGGGTCATATGCTTGGGGGGGGGGGTTTAGAGATAAAAGAAGTTTCTAAAGGAATTTATTTTTTATTTTTTTATTTAAAGATTTTATTTATTTATTCATGATAGACACACACACAGAGAGAGAGGCAGAGACATAGGCAGAGGGAAAAGCAGGCTCCATGCAAGGAGCCCGACGTGGGACTCGATCCCTGGTCTTCAGGATCACACCCTGGGCCAAAGGCAGGCGCTAAACCACTGCACCACCCAGGGATCCCCTTCTAAAGGAATCTTTGTATGTTAGAGTAGACTCACAGGATCCTGGGGATCGGGCTAAGATTGCCAGTTGCCCTCAGCAGAGTACTAACATCCGGGCAGCTGAGCTCCTAGAGGAAGGTCCCTCTGCCTGTTTCAAGGACGTGTCAATGGGCTGTAGGTGGTAAGGACGTTTTATAATTTCTCTTCTAGGGATCCCTGGGTGGCGCAGCGGTTTGGCGCTTGCCTTTGGCCCAGGGCGCGATCCTGGAGACCCGGGATCGAATCCCACGTCGGGCTCCCTGTGCATGGAGCCTGCTTCTCCCTCTGCCTATGTCTCTGCCTCTCCCTCTCTCTCTTTCTGTGACTATCATAAATAAATAAAAATTAAAAAAAATAATTTCTCTTCTACCTTTGTTTCCCTCATCATTCCTCTGTGAACAATTTTGACCCTTAAATCTTTAAGGTTGCTGAAGGGTGGAAGTTCTCATCTTTTGTAACCTCCTCCTGCTGAGTAGGGGTGTAGAGATGTCCCTGCCTGTGGGTCACCTTGGGTCAGTTGGGGCTTACCTACATAGGAGTTAGGACAGCAGAGGCAGCTGAGTCCACGGGAGACCACACGTGTGGATCTTCCCCAGTGGAAAGGATCATCTTTTGGCTTGAAGTTAGGGCAGCGAAGGTGTCTTGGCACCAAGTGGAGACATGGAGAAAAGAGCAAAACGTGATTAGAATAACAAAGAGAAAAAGAAGCCCAAATAAGAGTCCTTTGATAGTTGACAAAAATCCTTTACCAGTCCAGGAGTTTAACCAATCATTAAAGGAAAGAAAGAGATTGTTTAAAGCACGAATTTGAGAATTCATGTCAGAAACCCAGAAATCTTTTGTGGTAATCTGGACCGTATATACAGCGCTCTGTTGTTAGGCCAGCACACACTCCACCCTGTGTAGCAGTTAACACATCTAATGCCGTGCTGTTTTGTAGAGGATCGCTTAGGCCTCCTTGAACTGCAGTCACGGTATTAAGGACAATTTGGTTTTGGAGGGCCATCTTTTGAATTTATGTAATAAAAGATGGTCTGTTGTCATTTTGTAGGGACCAAGAGAGTCCAAATCTAGGGACAGTTTCTCTTAGCAAAGTTTTTTGTCACCTGTGGCCTTTTTACCCAAATCAGTACCCTGGTATAAACCCTGTATTACCTTCCATCGGGTACAAAGTTTTTTTCTCATTACTAACAAGCCAGTCTTGTGCATTTCTTGGTCCGACTAAACTGGACTTAGGGACTTCATTGGAGTTAAGACTGATAAAATGCTTAATATTTGTTTATTTTGCTCTGACTGCTTGGCTGCACAGTCTACTGAATGGTTTCCTTTAGGTTCTAAGGTCTTATCCTCTGATGTCCTTTGAATTACAGCTACCTCCTTAGATAGGTGTTGGGCCTCAAGAAGAGTAGTAATCTGGCTCATATTTGATTGGAGAGCTATGGCTTGATGATAATTCCCTTTCTTCCAAATTGCTCTGTGGGCATGTAGGACTAGGAAAGCATATTTGGAGTCAGTACAAATATTAATTTTTAAGGCTTTGGCAATTGCAAAGCACGAGTGAGCTCTATAGCATGCCCAGCTTTTCTCGCTCCCTTTTCCATGACAACACTGTTGGCCATCAGTAAACCAGCTGTCATCTGCAGTTTTTTTTTTTTTTTTTTTTTTTTTTTTTTTTTAAATTTTTATTTATTTATGATAGGCAACAGTGAGAGTGAGAGAGGCAGAGACACAGGCAGAGGGAGAAGCAGGCTCCATGCACCGGGAGCCCGACGTGGGACTCGATCCCGGGTCTCCCGGATCGCGCCCTGGGTCAAAGGCAGGCGCTAAACCGCTGCGCCACCCACGGATCCCATCTGCAGTTTTGATAGGGGAAGCTTTCACATCTGGTCGACTAGAATACACAAGATTAATAGAGCACTCTGAACAGTTGTGTTCTATGGAAGTATGATGCTCAGGTCCACGCAGAAGGGTAGCTGGGTTAAAGTTTGACAGGTGTTTTTTTTGTTTTGTTTTTTTTTTTTTAAGATTTTATTTATTGAGTCATGACAGACACACACAGAGAGAGGCAGAGACACAGGCAGAGGGAGAAATAGGCTCCCTGCTGGGAGCCCGATGTGGGACCCGATCCCGGGACTCCAGGATCACGCCCTGGGCCAAAGGCAGATGCTCAACCGCTGAGCCACCCAGGAGTCCCTAAAGTTTGACAGATTTTAAGTGTATTTCAGGCATATCTATAAGTATAGCCTGTTATTTAATAAGTCGGCCTCCCGTCATCTGTTGGTGGTCTTTGGTCTCTAAGACACGACACTGGACCTGATGTGAAGTCATTACAGTCAGGGATTGTTCCGGAGTGAGCTTTGAGGCTCTTTTTACCCGGAAAAAAGCTGCTGTGTGCTTGGCTAAATCCTTTGCCTGGAATTGTACATTAATAGAGGTGGCTTCTGGGATAAATATCACTTTGAGGGTTGAAACCATCAGGAAGCCCTCTTTGTTTGAGGTCCAGCCATAACAATGTCCTAATTATAAGGAATCGCTGGCAAGTGAGAGATGACTGAGATGACTTGACTCAGGAGATAAGGACACTTGTCCCAAGTGCATCATCCAGTCCAATCATAAAGAAAGTGGGACCATCTGCTATCTCCACAAGCCCATAGTTTACCCCATAGACTGAAGTACGCCCTGGCTTTTTAGGAGTGATGGTGTCACCCCAGCACACGGAATCGGTCGGGTTGCTAGCTGGGTTATAGAATTGTGGGGGAATCAATCCCACTTTTCAGCTGTTCAAATAAGCATATGCCCGTGGGGTCCTCTTAGGATCCCAACAGAATAACAAGCAGGGAGATTGTCTATATGAGCTATTGTAGCAGTTTTTCTGAAGTTTACCTCCAGTTGTGTGGCTCAGGCAAACTTCATTCAAAGACGACCAGAACTAGGATTTGATATCCACAAAGATAGGCTATTGAAACATAATTTTTCTCTCTAAAATAACCCTAATTTCCAGAGATAGCCAAATCAGGACTACTTTATTTGAAAAATAAATCCAGTTTTAACAAATTTGGCCTAATTATTTACATAAAGCTCAGCAAGAATAAGGATTGATCATATAGATCCTTTAGAATCTGCTTTGCTGGAACTTTCATAAGGAATCTGTAGGCTGAACTTTTAGTAGCTTCTCCAGGCCAGAAGCCAAGCCCAGTACTTGCCACCAGACCCTGCAGTACCTGTAGACGTGAGCAGATTGCTCTTCACGAGGTCCCCAAGGTATCCTGGGGGTCCTGTACCTGCCGGGAAGTGACATTCTCTACTCACCTGATGAGGCTTCAGGGAACTCTGTAACCAGGTATCAGGCCAATAGTTCTATGCGGCTTTATGGCTCCAGGTTTCATAAAGTCCACCTCAGTTCCTAACGGCCATCTGGTCATATCCGAGTCTATGCTTGTCTCTCTCAGATACGACATTCCAGTCAAAGCCTTGGTAAAATAACCAGGGTTTCCGAGGGTGTCCTGTTACAAGGAGAACAGGTTCTTAGTAAAGTTACGCAGCTGACCATGGTCGCCATGGAAGAAGGAATGCTCACCGAGACCTGTTGAATTTCAGGGGATCCAGGTAGAGAGAAAAGTTAAATGCTTCAATTTGTTCACAAATGCATGCTTTATCACATTTCTATAGTCATAGTAATCTTAAGAGAAGGTTTCCTTAACCCGGGAGAGCAAACATGAGAAAACCAGCAGTGTTTCAAATAAGAGTCATAACTCTTAATCATCTTTTAGGTCATTTAGTCCCATGTTATTGATTCTTGTTCAGGCTTTTGTTTCATTTTAATATTTTATTTATTTATTCATGAAAGACACAGAGGCAGAGACACAGGCAGAGGGAGAAGCAGGCTCCCTGCGGGGAGCCCTATGGACTCGATCCCAGGACCCTGGGGTCACGCCCTGAGCCAAAGGCAGATGCTCAGCCACTGAGCCACCCGGGAGTCCCTGTTGTTCAGTTTGAATGCAGCTTTACTTAGTTCTGGAAATTCTTACCCGTTTCAGTTTTATGATCTTAAAGATATTGAATACCTGTAATTTGTCCTAAAAATCCTTTTAGTGGATCTCCTTGAAGATGAAACTCATTTTGCAAGAGAATAAGAACAATTAGAAATGACAAAAACTCAGAAATGGGCCTTGTTAATGATCTGAGCTCATTATGATGCCGCTGACTAGGAAACAGTTATTTCTGTGACCCCTAACACTTCAGTAGCCAGCCTATCAAGTGATCACCTTACACCTGAAGGTAGCATACCAAACACACAAGCCTGATTAGTAAACTGAGACTTTGTTTACGATTTAAATCTTGGAGAAGTCTGTTAAAACCTTGGAAAGTTTTAAAGCACATGCCTAAATAGGGTTAGGGATGTTAAAGACCTGATAAAGGCGAAACGTAGAAACTGGTTTTTCTGGGCAGGCAAAGAGAAAACAACTATTTACGTTTTCTTATCAAGAGTAGACCAACAATTCAAGAGAACTTGTCTTTTTGAGCAGAGAGAAAGCAGACTTTCAGTCTTCTAACCCTTGTACTTTAAAATCCATTCACTTCAGCCTTAGCCCATCCTGACCACACCTAAAATTCCTTTCCACGGATTTCCCTTCACAAACCTTCCTCAACTTTCCTTTGCATTCAGAATTTATCCCACACCATCCCACACCCATTTCTTTCCAGTCAGTCTCATTTAGGACAAAATTGCTTTCTTTTACTTCAACAAAAATACATTCCCATTTCTTATATCTTTCTTATACACAGAGCTGCCTCCCTTACTCCCATCAGTCTTAATTACATTTAGCAGGATTTTAACTCTTAGAAACTTTGGTCTAGGGGATCCCTGGGTGGCTCAGCGGTTTAGTGCCTGTCTTGGGCCCAGGGCCTGATCCTGGGGTCCTGGGATCGAGTCCCACATCGGGCTCCCTGAATGGAGCCTGCTTCTCCCTCTGCCTGTGTCTCTGCCCCTCTCTCTCTTTCTCTTTGTGTCTCTCATGAATAAATAAATAAAATCTTAAAAAAAAAAAAAAGAAGCCTTGGTCTCCAGTGAAAACTAAATAGTAACCAGTTGTGACCTGTTGTGAACTGTCACACCAGAACTCTCAGGCGGCAAATTTTATGAACAGGTTATAAGCACAAAGCATGTTTACCAGCAGATTCCAGCGTCCTTAGTTCCTTTGCAATAAGACGTCAAAAGCACAAACTGACGTCCAGTAATCAGTGCTCCAGCACCTTATCCTATTTGGAAAAGACCTAGATGTCCAAAGACTTTAATCCCACTTACCATCTAAGCAAAACTTTAAGGTTTCAGGTTACCGAAGACTTTGAAAGGTATCTTAATAATTACCCATGAAGACTTTGAGACAGACAATTAGCCATCATTTTAGTCATCTTTTTGCTAACAAAATGCAACAGAGATCACATGAGCTTATTTGATCTTCAGCAAACCTCAGTAGAATAAAAGTTTCACATTTAGTGCTGATAACTTTAAAGACACGTCTATCTTGATTAAACCAACAAACTTAGTTTAAAGACCAAATTATTTCCACCTGAATCCTCCCCATTGTCAGTTTTTACCTGAGACACTGGTGGGGAATTCTGACATGGGCAGTGTTAAGTCCGGGGGATGCTCTTCTTGCTGCTGGACAGTGAGGGGTGAAGGACCGAGGATGGACTAGAAGCCAGCTATGCAGGCCACACCGGGGGCGCTGCGGGAATGGGGGGCGAGGGGGAGGCAGAGGAGGCCCGGTGCTGCCAGAAGGCAGAGAAAGGGTTCCTGGTTCTAGAGCTCCTCAGCTCCATACTTTCCTGCTGATAAGGGGGAGTAGGCAGTCCATGCCAGGCCAGAGAAGACCGGGAGTTTGGGCAGCTGCTGGAATATTCCTTACAGCCCCCATCCCGAGGTAGACCAACCACAGTTGGCTCCAGTTACAGCCCTGAACCTGGGACATGAATGAGGGAGCAGCCCCCACATCTGTTAGGAGGAGAGACAGTGTGGGAGTCCCCTTCATCTGGGATGGAAACAGGATGGCCTGTTTCCTCCAGGAGTTTACTGGGAGGAGGCCTCCTGAGATAATTATCCAGTGTGTCGGGAGGGAGTTTAGCCAGACACGTTTGGGCAAACCCATTCTGCCCTGTTGCCCACAGAGATCTGACAACAGATCCTCCCGAGGCCAAGTCATGTTACAGGTCATCGGTCCTTTCCTAAACTCGGCAATCCTAATTGTTTCCAGTGGTTAAAAGGCATCCCAAGGAAGAGTCCTGCTAAGGGCAAACCCCCAGAGAAGGAGAGGGGGTCTATCACCACAATCCCTTGACTCCCAGGTGGCGTCCCTTGCAGGATATGTCAGAGTTTCCATGTGTCCAGAGTGACTGGAGCATCCCTCAGAGAATCCCAATGATCACCATCCTGCCTACCATGAAGGAGGATGTCGGCATCTCTCCCCCTCCCTGTCGCATCCTAGGCTGCCATGGTGCCTGGGGGATGGACTGACACACTGCTGTGTCGTCCCATGCCCTGAAGGCTGCGTTATTGCCTGTTTTAACCCATGGAAAACACTAGTTTTAAGAGGGGAAATTACCCAATTTTGTAGCTTACGTGTAGTTAGCAGAGGACATCAACAGAAAACGGTAGAGAGAGAAATCCGTCATGGTCTAAGCGACATTCCAACACATGTAGTCTTTATAGCCAACTTCCCTAAGAATTGGTCCCTGGCTGGGTTTTAATTCCATCGGGTACTGGTTTCGGCTGGTTCCCAGTGGAGGTCCCACGGCCTGAAGGAGCTAAACCGAGCATGTGGAGGGGTCGCATTAGATCCGTCAGGAGGGAACCTCACACCATCCTGCTGGCTTGGTGACTGTCCCGTGCCCAAGACAGACAACTCTGTAGAAGGACAGGAGTACAGAGAGAGCATCAAGTTTCTGGGTCTTATTACCATCCCGGCTGGGGAACTAACTTCTAGCCCAAAGGCAGGCTTTGTCCCCATAGAGGAGCCATGGCTAGAGGATCGCCGCACCATCAGCGTGAAAGTGTTCCAGTAAGACCATACTCCTCCTTGGGCCCCTGGTATGAGAGTAAAGGAAGGGGAGAGGAAGTACCCAGTTTGCACCATGGCGCAGAGTCCAGATGTGACTCTGGACTCAAAGCCCCACCTTGGGCGCCATATAGATGTAGTTGAGAACATTAGGGTTTGAAGCCAACAGCCAAGAAAGAATTCTTGAGACATCCTTGTTATAAAAAGGTGGTTTTATTAAAGTGCAGGGACAGGACCATGGGCAGAAAGAGCTGTAGTGGGGCCATGAGAGGTGGCCCATTATAGTTGAGAGGCGGTTAGGGAGAGCGGAAGTCTCTCAGTTTTGGAAGCAAGGTTTCCAGGACCTTGAGGGGCTAGCTATTGTTGGGAAGAGGTCATTTATTACCACCTAATAAAACCTGAGTCCTGAGACCCTTCAAATCTTGGGGGGTTTAGAGATAAAGGAAGTTTCTAAAGGAATTTTTATATGTTAGAGTAGACTCACCAGGGTCTTGGGGGTCGGGCTAGATTGCCAGTTGCCCTCAGCAGAGTATTAACATCCAGGCAGCTGAGCTCCGAGAGGAAGGTCCCTCTGCCTGGTTCAAGGACGTGTCCGTGGGCTGTAGGTGGTAAGGACGTTTAATAATTTCTCTTCTGCCTTTGTTTCCTCCATCAAAATCATTATCACAATTTAAGTGGTGAACATATACATCACCCCAGAAGTTTCCATTGTGTAAGTCCCTCCTGCTGCCTGCCCCGCACCAGATCGCACTGCCCGCTCTCTGCTGCTACAGATTAGCCCTCCTCCGTGAACCAGAATTTCATACAAATGGGCTCTGTGGTGTGTATGCCTGTTTGGTCTGGCTTCTTTCACTCAGCAAAATTATTTTGAGAAACATAGACATTGCATGTATCTATATGGGTTTTAGGTTTTCAAAATTAATCCTACCTGAGTTCCTAGATGGGAAATATTACTTCTTTGAAAACTATTAGCCTTGTTTTTTAATTTGGTTGAGAAATCCTTGAATAATAGTCTAAATACAAATCTTAGCAGATTACTACACTGAGCGGCCCTCGTGAAGGCGGGCTCCGGTGACTCGCACTTTGGTAAAGTACCTCTTCGTCTTCAACACTGTTCAGGCTCCTAACCAGTAGGCCATGCTCCGTATCTTA
Organism: Nyctereutes procyonoides; assembly: GCF_905146905.1. NCBI lineage: Eukaryota > Metazoa > Chordata > Mammalia > Carnivora > Canidae > Nyctereutes > Nyctereutes procyonoides. The sequence continues at coordinate 72,377,342 of NW_026575051.1, forward strand.
GTTACCGGAGTGTTTTGAAAGTAGAGAGTGGGGATCCCTGGGTGGCGCAGTGGTTTAGCGCCTGCCTTTGGCCCAGGGCGTGGTCCTGGAGACCCGGGATCGAATCCCACATCGGGCTCCTGGTGCATGGAGCCTGCTTCTCCCTCAGCCTGTGTCTCTGCCTCTCTCTCTCTCTCTCTCTCTGTGACTATCATAAATAAAATAAAAAAAAAATTATAATAAAAAAAAAAAAAGAAAGTAGAGAGTGAATGTTGAATCTTGTCTTGTGTCTGCTTTAAGAGGTGTTGTATATCTAGCGGTCATGCCATATTTACCAATTTATTTTTCTTTCCAGATCCTTTCCAGGAGTTCAGTTATGGGCGTGAGAGGTTTGCAGGGGTTCGTGGGCAGCACCTGCCCACATATATGTACAGTAGTGAACTTCAAAGAATTGGCGGAGCACCACCGAAACCAGCACCCCGGCTGTACGCCGACCATAGTGGTTGATGCCATGTGTTGTCTCAGATACTGGTATACTCCCGAATCTTGGATCTGCGGTGGCCAGTGGCGGGAATATTTTTCTTCTTTGCGGGATTTTGTTAAGACTTTTACCACTGTTGGCATCAAGTTGATATTCTTCTTTGATGGCATGGTGGAGCAGGAGAAGAGAGATGAATGGGTAAAACGAAGACTCAAGAACAATAGGGAAATTTCCAGGATTTTCCATTATATCAAATCGCACAAGGAGCAACCGGGCAGAAACATGTTCTTCATCCCATCGGGGCTGGCCATCTTTACACGATTTGCTTTGAAGGCCCTGGGTCAGGAAACTCTGTGTTCCTTACAGGAGGCCGACTATGAGGTGGCATCTTACGGCTTCCAGAATAACTGTCTTGGGATTCTTGGAGAAGACACTGACTACTTGATTTATGATACTTGTCCCTACTTTTCAATTGGTGATCTCTGCCTGGAGAGTCTCAGTACTGTCATGCTCTGTAGAAAGAAGCTCTGTGAGAGTCTGAATATCAACGTGGCAGACCTTCCTCTTCTGGCCTGCCTACTTGGCAATGACATAATCCCAGAGGGCATGTTTGAGAGCTTTCGGTACAAGTGCTTGTCTTCCTATACCTCTGTAAAGGAGAATTTTGACAAAAAAGGTAACATCATCTTAGCTGTTGCAGACCATATATCTAAAGTTCTTCACTTGCATCAAGGTGAGAAAAAGCTAGAAGACATGTTACCTTTGGGACCAAACAAAGCTCTTTTTTATAAGGGTGTGGCATCCTATCTTTTGCCAGGACAGAAATCTCCGTGGTTTTTCCAAAAACCCAAGAGTTTAATATTTTTGGACGAGCAGGTGGTATCGATGAGTTCAGACCCTGAATCTAAGCAAGGAGTTCCAATGTGTATAGACTATGGATCCAAGCAAGGACTTCCCATGTGTACAGATCCTGAATCCAACCAGGGATTTCCCATGTGTACACCTCCTAAATCCAATCAAGGAATTCCTATGTGTACCCCTCCTGAATCCAAGCAAGGAGTTCCCATGTGCACAGACCCTGAATCCAAGCAAGGTCCCATGTGCACACCCTGATCCAGCAGAGTCCCATGTGTACACCTCCTGAATCCAGGCAAGGAGTTCCTATGTGCACAGACCCTGAATCCAGGCAAGGAGTTCCCTGTGTGCACAGACCCTGAATCCAGGCAAGGAGTCTCCTATGTGCACAGACCCTGAATCCAAGCAAGGAGTTCCTATGTGCACAGACCCTGAATCCAGGCAAGGAGTCTCCATGTGCACAGACCCTGAATCCAAGCAAGGAGTCCCCATGTATACAGACCCTGAATTTAAGCAAGGAGTCCCCATGTATACAGATCCTGAATTTAAGCAAGGAGTCCCCATGTGTATAGATTCTAAATCCAAGCAAGGAATTCCCATTTATATAGATCCTGAATCCAAGCAAGGAGTTCCCATGTGCACAGACCCTGAAATCAAGCAAAAATTACCTCCAGGGGCAGACCCTGAATTTAAGCTAGAAGCACCCATGTGTACAAACCCTGTAATTAAAGAAGACCTCGTGAATATGGAGCCTGAAGTCAAACAAGTAACCCTGGTTTCAGACGCTGACATACTAAAGGTATGTAGATGTGCCCACCCCAACCTGGGTGTCATGATTGAAAATCTACCCATTATGGATTTGCCAGTGAATATTTATTGACTGTCGCAGTTAAGGCACCGTGGGGACACAATAGGACCCTGGCAGTGTGTTAGGAAGTATGACCTAGTGCCCTGGGAGTTCACATTATAAAGTGTGTTTGATACTCTGCATGCCTGTTGTAGAAGAGAGCTCTCAGAATTGGAAGAGTGTGAGCGGTGCGGGTTACACACAGGGAGGAGTTCCTGGAGAGCTAAAGTCCGCCAGACCTTCACGGGAGCTGCAGTTTGTAACAGGCAAATATTTGTTGCTTGGGGCTTGTGGTAGAGCAGGAGGCTGAAGCATGGGGTCTGAGGGGAGACCTGGGAGAGAGGTCGGAAAACGTGGAGTGAGGCAGACTGCGAAAGTTTCTGTGCCCCAGCAGCAGGGGGGCCTTCATCCTGAAAGAGATGCAGAGCCTTGGGAGGTTTTCATGGAGGGCTCCTGTTTATAAGCCCCGTTACGTGTGAGGTTCTGTGCTGGGTGGGTCCCCACACACCTCAGGTGCTCCTGACAGTGTCCCCATCTGCCATCCAGTCACGCAAGGTACAAACCTGGGGATTCTCTCTCCGTGTTTTATGACTGTCCTCTCCTTGTCTTATTACTTGTACCTGTTCAGTTAGTCCCACCGCCCTAGTGTAAGCTCTTTTCTGGATTACTCAGGAATCTCTGACCACTCTTCTGCATAGACTTTTTGCCCCTTCCAATCCACTTGTCATGTTGTGTGCAGAACTATGATGCCCTTTGTTTGTGTTCCATAGCTCTCCCAGGAATAGGGACAGTCGCCTTAGGCAGGCTGTGGCCTGCCATGCCCTCACCACTGCCGCCTCTCCAGGTGGCCAGTCCCTTGTCTGTCACGGCCCCAGAGGTACTCTCCTGCCCCCTGGAAGCCTCCCCTGCCCCTGTGCGAGTCTTTTCTGTCACAGTTGGCTGGTCACCCTCTCAGAGATGGCCCCTGACCATCCACGGTGTGGCACCTGTGGTGGCGCACGTCTCACGGGGATGTCCTGCTGGGGACGGTGCTGTGAGGACACGATCCTGTTGGTTTTGGTCACTGCTGAGCCCCTTTTCCTGTCACGCTGTGTCTCACAGTAGTTGCTCACTGAATCTTGAAGGCAGTATTCCCTTTCTCGTGTATCTTTGGGGCCTCTTCTTTAGCAACTTCTTCCCTCCTGCACGACGACATGGGTTCTCCTGTCTTGAAAAGTCTTTCACCTCTTTCTCTATTGCATACATGATAACAGATAAGCTAATTTACTAACATAAGAAATTACAGTTAAAAGTAGGATGTGATATATAGGTTAAGAGAGTTACAGTTGAAAAAATATTAAGGGGTTAAAATTATCCTACCTGGAAGCATCTTTAAGTGCTTCGTTGAAGAAAAAGAACATGAGCTTGGAGGAATTTGTCAGGAGCCGCCCCACTCCCAGACCGTGTGCCTGGCTTCAGAGGTGGTGCGTGATGTGGACCCTGGAGGCCCCGTAACAGCTTGCTGAGGGACAGGACGGGGAAAGGCGCACAGAGCAAAAGTGGAGCATGCAGGGTGCCTCACTGCCTCGGGGGGCGGGGGGGGGTCTGCTTTCAGCCGCCCAGGACTGCTGATAAGCACCAGGCAGCATCAGCCACCACCGTGCACAGCACCACTCTGGGCCCTCTGCTTTTTCTGTTGTGACCTGGTCCCTGCCGGTTCCCAGCTCACACCCATTTCCCGACTGTGTGTGGCCTTGCCCACGTCCACTCTGGGCTTGGGCCCTTCACAACCCTGACTTGCATTCGCCACACCAACAGGGCCCGTCCTTGGCCTTCCCTCCTGTGCTGGACACCCTAACCATCTCCTCCAGTTTCCTGCAGAGGTTCTGACAGATTGGGTCAGGTCACAGAGGGCAGCAGCGTGTGTATCATGAAAGAATTAAGGACTTAGTTTTTATTATTGATTTTTAATTTTTAAATTTTTAAAAAAGAGTTATTTATTTGACAGAGAGAGGGCACAAGAAAGCAGAGTTATAGGCAGAGGGAGAGGGAGAAGCAGACTCCTCGCTGAGCAGGGAGCCTGATGTGGGACTCAGTCCCTGGACTCTGAGACCATGGCCTGAACCAGAGGCAGATGCCCAACCAACTGAGCCCCCCAGGCGGCCAGGACTTGGTTTTTATACACAGTGAGGAGGTATTGGATATCTTTAAGCAGGGGTGGGATGTGATCAGGTATTTGTTTCTTGAACATTGGTTATCCTGCAAAGAATGGACTCATGTGGCTGTTGCAGGAGCCAAGGTGGGGGGACAAAAGAGCTAGAATTAGGACAGTGGCAGTGCAAGTGGGGAGGAAGAAACGTTCAAAAGTAAGTCTTGCTACGGAGGTAAAGGTCCTCCTGCTATCTGGGGTGGATGTTGCCTTGACCTAAGGATGAGCGGGGAATGGTTTGACAGCAGATAGCTAGGGAAGACCCATGTGATGCTTAGAAAATGAGCCTTGGTTTCCATTATTGGGCAGGAGACCGTCCTCTGGAAGTCATCCTACTGTATGTGGTGATGGAAACCCTCCAAGGAGAAGACTGTGTAGGAGGGAGCTTTAGGAAAAATGCACTGAGAGGGAGGGGAATGAGGCACTGTGACCCCCCGCAGAAACCCAAGGAGGCAGGTTTCAAGAATGAGGAGAGTAATAACCAGGAGTATCAGGTGCTGCAGAGTAAAGTAGAATTGGGGCTAGGAGGCACTTAATAGGGTTTGGTTCCTGAGAGAGCCATTGTCCACAGGGGCCTGGTGGAGGTCGGATGGCCAGGGTTTGAGGAGTACCTCAGGGGCAAAGGCCGGAGTGGGGAGTGATTGCTCCTTCAGGGAGTTTGGCAGTGGAAGAGCCATGGGTGAGGAAGAGGGAGGAGTGTGGTGGGAGGCCTGTCTGCAGGGGAGGTCGGCCATCTGGAAGGGTGGATCGCATGTCGTCTACACCACAGCTCTCCCGTTGACTAGAGTTGATGATGGCTTTGAAAACAATTGTGAAGTGTCTTCAGTTCCCTTTCCATTTTTCCTTAAAATTTGTTTGCACTGAAGTCTTCTAGTCCTATCAGATGGGTAACCCCAATTCCAACATGTATTTCAACCCCACACAGTCCCAGAAACCCTTAGGTAGAAGGCTGTAGTGCACAGCAGTTATCCTGGGCATGTACCACAGCCAGATATCTGTGTTTTGTCCATAGCAGGATATTTTAGAAAATCAGTTACATTTTGAGAGTAAATTCTATATGGTTTCCATAATGTTGAATAAGCAGAATTATTACATTAGAATGTTTGGATGAGGTGACTGTGTTAAGGTTTTCCAAGTGTGGAGTGTTGTATAGATCTGCAGTTAAGGGCAGAGGTAGAAGGTACTTATTCGATGATTCTGATCTAATTAGTGAATTAAAATTGTAATTGTAGAAAACTTATCTGAAAAACCCCATATACACCCAGGAAGGAATGTTACATCTTAAATTCTGTACAGTTGCCAGAACTGAAGTTTTCTTGGTAGGGTGAATAAAATTTATTACAACTTCCTAGATATATTTGTTAAAATACCATCTCTCTTAAAATGAATAAAAGACTCAGAAATGGAAGAGGGAATAGGAAAATAAGTCAGAAGCTATTTTGCCTCAAAAGGATCATAGAAGTTGTAACTATAGTGTTTCTGATAGATTTAGTATCAAAAGGGGCACATGGAGAAGTAGGTCGTTGCCAGTGGTCTTCCATTAGAGTATCAAATGACAACCCTTTAAGATCTTTTTACAAGTATTTTTTGACCTTCCTGACCTTAAAGTTGCCGGCTTGTCTGCCATCTTGATTTCAAGAAATTTCAGCAAGGAGATAGACAACTTATATGTGTGTAGCCTCGTGACAGTGGTGACCCTGGATCACGTGCCGAGCTCTCGTTAACCATTTGCATCGACCCGTGTAGTCCTCAGGATAGTTCTGTGAGGGTAGACCTGGTGTACATCTGGAGAGAGGGAGGAATGGAGACAGGAAGACTCAATTCTACAAAAATGAGTCAAAGTAACTAGAACTACTTAAAAGTAAACACAAATAGAACAACGGTTCTCAGAGTTTTCGGCATTCCAGGTTGTCCTAACACCACATTTTAATTTATGCCTTTTGTGCAGACTGTTTGGATTTGAATTTTGAGTGGTGATCTAGGTAAATCGATTCCTGCAGTAATAAGAATGTTCAGGGAAAAGGCCTGTATGTAGGCTGTTACAGGCCTTCTGATCTTAGCTCCTTTTTTAATGAGAAAGTGGGATGCAGCCAAGTCTCATCAGGGGCACACGGTTTTGGTCCGTAAGGAATTACTGAACAGGTGAGTGACTGTGACACAGTTTCTGATCCCAGGGAGTTTGGCTTACTGGGGGAGATGAGACAAGGGAACTGCTATAGGGTAGATGAGGGATGAGCCCCATAGGCAGGGGGAGGTGAGTGGGATTGGGAGCAGAAGACAGGGTGACACTTGAAGTGGAGCCCAAGTGAGGATGGAGATGAGTCAGGTGTTCTTGAGAAAGCACGAAGGTGCTCCACTGTGACTGGTTTCTAGGAGGTGGACTGGTGTAATGGGAGGAGGCCACTGGAGCCTTGAATGTCAGGGTCGTCATTCAGGTGCTCTGAGGAGGGTAGTGACCGGACGGGATGTTGGTGCCGCGGAGCGGGGCTGGAGAGGGCAGACTCGGGCTAGATTCAGTTAGAGCCTTTGCTAGTGGTGCTTGTCGTCCGTTGGCAAGAGGCTGAGATGCCGCGGAGGTCCACACGGTAAGTCTGGGCGAGGCGGCGGCGGAGGAACGGACGGGGTGGCGTCTGGAAGCGAGGAGAGGCGGCAGATGCCAGCCCAGTGTCGGGAGTCTGAGGGGCAGTCACCCCATTTCTGAGAGCCTGGAAACACTGGCTTGGGAGAGAAAGGTGTTGATTTTTTCTCTTTGAAGGTAACTGTTTTGTTGTCACGGAGAAAGCATCTGTGTTTGAATTTGAACAGGTTGCTAGAGCACATCACGTCCAGGCCGAGAGCTACCTGGTGTACAACGTCATGAGCAGCGGGGAGATTGAATGCAGTAACACGCTGGAGGACGCCCTCGACCAAGCCCTGCCCAGCCAGGCTTTCGTCTACCGCCCGGTGCGGCAGCGCGTTTACTCCCTCCTGCTGGGGGACGGCGGAGGTGAGCAGGCTGCTCTCTCAGCAGCAGTGCTGTTTGGACTGGGATTCTGAGAAACAGGCCAAATGAAGGAGAATGCATTCTTTTAGGACATGGATACAATTAAAAAGGGTTGTGTTTCTCCGTAAAATCTATAATTGAGAAGACCACTCACATCTGTAGGACGTTAAGGGTAAACGCCGTGGGACATCTCTAATTAGCAAACAGTTGATCAGTATTCATTACAAGAAGAGTGCATTGTTTTTATAAAATGTTATATTTTATTCCCTAAAAGGATTTGTGTTTTTTTAAAAAATGTGAAAATGCTTTCCTCCTGCAGGGGTGTAGGGCATGTTTATTATTAGAAGACAATGTCTACTTATTCTTCAAAATGTGATTTTCATAAAATAATTCCATAAAATCTAGTACATCGTATTTTAAAGTATAAACGGTTTTCCTTTGCAGTATTTAGGTTTTTCCCATCTCTGTTTTCCTGGTACAGTAGTAGGAAGAGTGTAGGGAGAGGACTGTCAGTGGTGAGAGCAGGACAGTTGTGGCGGCCTTGGTGCCAGGTAGACAATTAGTTAGGCCCCTACTGCTTCTTTTCAGAGGGGTTGGGGGCATTGGGCATGGGGAGGAGCACTTCATAGTAGGGATTAGTGACGTGTCACCCGGGTAGTTCCCTCCTCTGAGGTCCTGCTCACCCGAGACGGGCCTCCCGAGACACTGGTCTCACTGGAGACGGAAGCAGTAAGGTCCTGGGGAGAGGGGGTATGAGGTCCTTCGGCCTAAACTCCATCCCTGTGACTGCATTAGTCCGGAGAGTGGGCACGGCCGTAGCCCTGCGGGGGCTGAGGGATCATCGGGTTGTTGAGCTGCCCTTACTCTGCGCTGGCAGGGTTCTTGGAACCCAGGTTCTGAGAGATCCCCGCCTGCCCGCTCGTCCTGCCTTTCCCATGTGTGCTGTCAGCCCAGGGGTACGTGCCCCGAGGAAGACAGGAGGAAGGTGTTTACACTAAATGAAAAGCAGAAACCAAAGGACCTATGGAATACACTTTGCGAGCAGATATTGTTTAAATTTTTTTCTATTTCTTGTGTGTTTTCTCTTCATATTCTTTCTTAACATGAGTGTTTTATTTTTTTTAAGATTTTATTTATTTTCTCATGAGAGACAGAGAGGCAGAGACACAGGCAGAGGGAGAAGCAGGCTCCCTGCAGGGAGCCCAGTGGGGACTGGATCCCCGGGGCCCCGGGTCACTTGCCGGGCTGAAGGCAGACGCTCAACCGCTGAGCCCCCCAGGCGTCCCAGCATAAGTGATTTCACATTGATTCTAATGATCAAAAAAAGATCTCTTACTCATGAAAACATTGTAGAATATTTGCCTGGAATTGTTTTTAGAGTACTTTATTAAACGAGATTCAAATATATAAACTTTACTATCTTAAATTGCATACTTTGTTAATGCAATTTATCTGCAGCCCCGTTGGTAACCTGATTACTTAACCACCGTAACAGGAAAAATTGCTGAAATTGAACTTGTCTTCACAATTGATCTTTACTTTTCTCTTTTTCAATTTTTTGGCTTTCTGTGTGACGTTTACATTCTTAGGGTGTAAGAAGAGAAAATGCTGCTGTCGCAGGTTTGCTTGTGGTGAGGAGGCATACCCCGCGCTGCTTGCGTGCCTTAGCTCGTGATCCCGCGTGTCCCTGAATCTGATGGACGTTTACAGCTGCTGCTGACACCAGCGCGGCGGCAGGGTGCATAGGGCTGTCAGGTTTTTCCCCGATTTCCATTTGACGTGGCCTGAGTTCCTGAGAGAGGAATGTGGGAATCTGCAGGCGCTGTGCTGGACGCTTTCATTTATTCCCTCAGCTCTGTGAGCTTTGCTGCACGTGTGTCTGAAGTTCCACCGTTAGGTGCGTACACAGTGAGGTGGTTCTGTCTCGTAATGAATTGATGACCCTTTTCATGTGATGAAATTTCTCTTCAAAGAGAAAGCTGATGATAGTCCTCATCTAGAAGTTTGGCATTAATATATGCACTCTGGTTTTCTTTCTTTCTTTCTTTCTTTTTTTAAGATTTTATTTATTTACTCAGAGAGAGAGGCAGAGGGAGAAGCAGAGGGAGAAGCAGGCTCCATGCAGGGAGCCCGACTTGGGACTTGACCTCGGGTCCCCCGGATCAGGCCCTGGGCCGAAGGCGGCGCTAAACCGCTGGGCCACCCAGGCTGTCCGCACTCTGGTTTTCTTAGGATCACGGTGTGCATGGCATATCTTTTCCGTCCTTTAGCTTTTAAACTGTTTCTTTGTACTTCATGTACATCTCTTTTAAGTAGCATATCTGGTTTGACAGTGTTTCTTTTCTTTCTTTCTTTCATTTATTTATTTAATTTTTCTCCCCCTCAAGCCTCCACGGTGGGGCTTGAACTCACAACCTTGAGATCAAGACTGGAGCTGACACCCAGAGTCAGACACTTAACTGACTGAGCCACCCAGGGCCTCTGGTAATTTTTCTTTTTAATGAGAGTCTTTAGATCATTTACATTCAGTGTAATTATTGACATGATTGGGTTTAAGTCTTGCATTTTGCCCTTTGCTGTCTTTTTCCCTTATTTTCTCCCTTTCTGACTTCTTCTGGACTAATCAAATAATTTTTAGTATTTTGTTTTATGTCCTCTTTTGTATTATTAGATTTACCTGTTTTGCTGTGGTTTTCTTAGTGGTTACTTGACAGTTAATAACGTACATTTAAGCTTCACAGTTTGCCTTCTCTTACAACCACATTGTGTGTGATGTAAAAACCTCACAGCTGCCAACTTTTGTCTTCCCATCATTTTTGCTATTGTTGCTTTATGTCTCCTGTATATTTTTAAACTTATTTTGAAATAATCATACACTCAAGGGGGTTGGCAAAAATAGTAACAGACTTTGATGTACCCTTGTCCCAGGTTCCCTCACAGATGGTATCAGAGCCAGAAGATTAACATTGCTGCAGCCTTATTAACTAGACTGCAGGCCTTGAGTTGTGTGCGTTCTGTTCTGTGTCCAGATGCAGAAGTGGTCCATCCCCGGAAGGCGCTCTCTCATGCGGCCCCTTTCTGCTGCCCTCTGGCCCCATCTCCTGTTTGCACTAGTTCGTCCTTGGTCTCTTGAATCTTGTCTTTTTTTTTTTTTTTTTTTTTTTTTATGATAGTCACACAGAGAGAGAGAGAGAGAGGCAGAGACACAGGCAGAGGGAGAAGCAGGCTCCATGCACCGGGAGCCCGACGTGGGATTCGATCCCGGGTCTCCAGGATCACGCCCCGGGCCAAAGGCAGGCGCCAAACCGCTGTGCCACCCAGGGATCCCCTTGAATCTTGGTTTTTGCAGGAATGTTACATAAATGTTCAGTCGTTACACGTAGTGTGCAGTCTTTTGAGATTATGCATACCTTTAAAACCCCATAATATGATTCTTGTGTTTGCTTTAAACCAGTGGCCGGCAAACGTGTTCTGTGAAGGGCCAAGTGTGATAAATATTTTAGGCTTTGAGAGCCCCCTCTAGTCCTGTAACAGACACAGCTTTGCTGTGTGCAGATGTGACTGTCTGTCCCCTGAGGAGTACAGCTGTGTTTCAATAAAGATTAATCTACTTTTCCTATGTCACAAAATTTGAATGTTATATATTCTTCCTCTGTCACAATATTCTTTGTTTGATAATTTTCCAGTCATTTAAAATAATGTGAAAAGCGTTACAGCTTTCGGAATGAAAGAACCCAAGTCAGATGTGGCCCACTGGCTATCTTACCATTGTCCAACCCTTATCCTAAACAGTCAGTGGCTTTTAGAGGAGGTTACAGATGAGAAGTCTTTCAAGTGCATTGATTTGAAGAGACGGCGCTCTCCATCCCTTTGTGGAGATCCACGTGTCCTTTAGTATCATCTTTCTTTAGAGAACTTGCTTTTACATCTCTTAGGGTGCTTATTTTATTTCCTGACAATATCTTTATTCAGATGTGTAATTCTGCTGTATATGGAATCTCAGGTGCTGTGAAGATGCTGCTACTCGTCTCTGGTGTCGTGGCCCCTCTGACTGTCGTTCCCCACCTGCAACAAGCATGCTACCCTCTGGCTGGCCATCAGGTTTTGCGTAGCACTGGTTTTCAGCAGTTTGTTGAAGCCAAGCTTGGGAGTGATACACTGCATTTATTCTGCTTGGGATTCTTGAGCTTCTTGGATCAGTGGGTTTACATTTCCTCTCAAATTTGGGGAAAACAAAGAATGTGATTTCACCAAGCGCTGTCTCCTGGGTCTCTTGCTTCTGCTTTCACTCTGGACCCCCAGCTGCAGGCTTGATTTGTTGTTCACGATGCCCATTACACTCCAAGTCTTGCTTTTCCGCCTCTTTTCTCTGCTGCAATTTGGGTAGTTCCTGTTGCTTTTATTTCAAGTTTACTGAGCCTTTCTTCTGCAGCATCTAATCTGCTAGTAACCCATCCAGTGAAATGTCCATTTCACATACTGTGTTTTTCAGCTGTTTTTTTTTTTTTTTTTTTTGTCTTCCTCCCCCAGCCCCAGGTCTTCATGCTTGCCTTTAGGTCCCTGAACTTCTGCACAGCACAGTCCTAGTCCACTCAGTCCATCAGCTCATCACTGCTGGGCCTGGGGCTGCTGGTAGATTTCTGAAGGGCCTTGCCTTATGTTCCGTAAGGCAGTCAACGTACCTGATCCCTTCAGGGCTTGCCTCAAGCTTCATTAGGCTGCGTCCATGGGGCCTTTAACTGTAGCGGCTGCGCCCCTGCCCTTCAGGGCTCAGACACCGGAGGTCTGAGGCAGAAGGCATAAGCACTGACTTGAACGCTGGTGCTTCAGTCCCTGATGATGGGTGCAACGGAGAGCTGGTCTGGCTGGCGATGTTGGCAGGTTGGCTGGCAGCACCCCTACACGTACTTTGTCTAGTTGAATGTGTGCTATTTGGAAGGCCCCAAAACGGGGAGAGACCCTGCGGTCGTGCCACCCGCAGCCCACTCTGCCTTCATGATGATTAATTTACTTCAGATTCTAACTTTGTCTCCTAGTGAAAGTCTTAGCTTACGTCACTGTGAAGCCTTGTAAATTTCAGGAACTAGAAAAGAAACTAGGAGGATGCCAAAGGCAGAGCCTGACCTGTTCTCCTTTACGTCTGTGCAGTCAGCAGGGCAGGGGAAGGGCCGTGCACACAGGCGGCTGTCCGCGGCTGGGCCAGGGCATGCTGTCCTCCTGTTGCCCCAGTGACACTGTGGGAACACGTGGCTGCAGGAGGCTGGTGGGTGGCATGGGGCGGTCCAGGTGGATGGCGCCTTCACAAAGCACCGACGGGCCATCAGCTCATGAAAATCCTAGGTATGTGTAAAAAAGTATGTGTGGGGACTTTTTAAATTTTTTTCAGGACTAAGGCCACATATAAATTGTACCAGCAGCATAAAAATATTACAGACCTGTAAGGACAGATATTTTTCTAGAAAAGCCTGAGGGTTGGTTGTTCACCTTGAAAATCCCAGTAATTGAGAGGTGGTGATTGACTGCTTCTCGTCAGTCCCCCTTGCCTGCTGCCGTCCCTGCAGGCCAGGTGACAGTGGTCAGTATGAGCTACGTGGCGTCTCCGTGGGCAAGGGCCTGCATGTGCACATTTCACAGCTCTGCTCGCAGGGAAAGTGTCCTCGTTACACGTAGAAGACTGTACAGAGTGGGTCGGTGTGTCTGTGTGTGTCCTCTGGGAATAGCAGAAGACCACGTTTGATTATGTCCGTTTTCCATTTTCTGTATAAAATGTCACCACTTGAAGGGAGTTAAACTAGCAAAGCACTTTTCTTAACTTCTTTACCCCTTTGAACATAGAGCCTAGCAAACTGAAAGTTTGAGTGAAAAAATCAGCCTTTCCTTTTAGGCATTGCCAAACTCAATTTTCCTCTTCTCTTTGTCTTGATTTTTAGGCACTTAAGAAGATTATTTCATTCTAATTCAGTCAGACCAAATTGTTGCAGACATTTCTGCTATAGTTTCAAAGTGCATGCCAGATTAAAACCTCTGAAATTTTGTTTTTCTTATTTAGGCAGAGTTTTATTTTTGATTTTTTAAATTTTTAATTGAATTATGCTTGACATGCAATATTATATTCGCTTTAGGTGTACAACATGGTGACTCAACATTTGTATGAATTACAAAATACTCAGCCTATTAAGTGTGGTCACCGTCTATCATCATACAAAATTAGTCCAGTATTACTGTGTTCCGTATGCTGTACTTTCATCCCCGTTTCCTCTTAATCCCCTTCCCCTGATTTCATCCATCACCCCATCCCCCTGTCTCTGGCAACCACCACTTTCTTCTCTGTATTTATGAGTCTGTTTCTGTTTGTTCACTTGTTTTGTTTTTAGATTCTACATATAAGTGAAATTATAAGGTATTTGTCTTTGTCTTGATTATTTTACTTAGCATGGGGCCCTCTAGGTCCATCCACGTTGTTGCAAAGTTTTGTTCTTTTTATGGCCGTGTGTGTATGTGTGTGTGTATGTGTGTGTATACACCAGCTCTATCCATTCATCAGTTGATGGACACAGGCGGCTTCCACATCGTGGCTATTGTAAGTAGAGCTGCAACAAACCTAAGGGTGCGTATGTCTTTTCAAATTCGTGTTTTCATTTTCTTTGGGTAAATGCCCAGAAATGAAATTACTGTATCACATGGTAGTTGTATTTTTAACTTCTTGAGGAACTTCCATACTGTTTTCCAGAGTGGCTGCACCAGCTTGCGTTCCCACCAGCAGCGCACGGGCCTCCCTTTTCTCTGCATCCAGTTGTCCTGTGTTGATTTTAGGCATTCTGACTGGTGTGAGGTGACCGCTCATGGTGGCTTGGTTTGCATTTCCCTGGTGATGACTGATGTGGAGCATATTTTCACGTGTCTGTTGAACATGTGTAAGTCTTCTTTGGAAAAAATCTCCATTCAGTTCCTCTGCCCACTTTTAAATCAGAATGTTTGGTTTTTTAGTGTTGAGTTGCATAAATTCTTTATGTATTTTGGATACTGACCCCTTGTTGGATACATCAGTTATAAATATTTTCTTTCATTCAGTAGGTTGCCTTTTTTGGCTTTGTTGACTGTTGCCTTCACTGGTGAGAGACTTTTTAGTTTGATGAAGTCCCAGTGGTTCATTTTTGCTTTTGTTGCTGCTTTTGTTGCCTCAGGAGACAAATCCAAAAAAATCTTGCTCAGACCAATGTCTCCCATCCAAGTACTAACCAGGCCCGACCCTGTTTAGCTTCCGAGATGAGACGAGATCGGGCACATTCAGGGTGGTATGGCCGTAGACTCAGACCAATGTCTCAAGAGTTTATTGCCTCTGTTTTCTTTAAGAAAGTTTATAGAAAAACCTTTGAAATTATGTGGTACCCCAGAGAATAGGCCGAACTCTAGGATTTTTCAGTAATACCTGTTTAAGAGGATCTCAGGTAACACGTTGCGTCTAGCCCTGGATTTCGGAAGGACTGGGGAGTTTAACTGTGTCTGTAGGAGCAGTAATTTGGATTAAAAGTGAAAATGCTATCATCTGAATAGTTACGTTTGGAAAAGTCATTATCCAGACTGTAAAGCTTATTAATCTTTGTAGATGTTGACACGTCCCACCTGCCCGCTCGCTTGTCCTGCCTTTCCCGCCTGTGCTGTCAGCCCAGAGGCATACGTGCCCCGAGGAAGACAGGAGGAAGATGTTTACACTAATTGAAAAGCAGAAACAAAAGGACCTATGGAATAAACTTTGCGACCAGATATTGTTTAAATAATTTTTTTCTTTTTCTTATGTGTTTTCTCTTCATGTTCTTTCTTTTTTTTTTTTTTTAAAGATTTTATTTATTTTCTCATGAGACACACAGAGAGAGGTAGAGACACAGGCAGAGGGAGAAGCAGGCCCCATGATGGGGGCCCAATGGGGACTCGATCCCGGGACCCCGGGGTCACGCCCTGGGCCCGAGGCAGGTGCCGCACCGCTGACCCCCAGGCGTCCGCTCTCTAGGTCTTATTGGAGATCCACCTGCTGTCTAATAAACGGTACCGGTGCCTATCATGACGCTGCCACCTTCTTACATGACTGAGAAGTAAAACTCTGAGAAGCCAGCCCTAAGCTCCGGTGTTTGGAGGTTTAGAACAGTTCCAGATGAAAGATGGGATAAAGTGTGGTTTTATAAACGTTTCAGTAATCTCCCAAGGAGATGGCTGGCTGACTGGAGTGAGGTACTGAGCCTCATGAGGTCTGACTTCGGGTGAGAGAGTTCTTTCCTTTCAGAATGAGCAACTTAAAATACCATTCACTCCGTTGACTTTTTTAGTGTAACGAATACCTAGGCCAAGAGGATTACATCCGGGGAGAGGGGGGTGAAAAGCTATAAGAATACTGCTCAGAATTTTCTTTTTTTCCTTTTTCTTTTTGTATGTGTGAAATTTGGGTAAGTTGTATGTATTTGTTAAGCTTAGAGTTAGCCGGCCTCGTGCTGGGGACTAAGGCCTTGAAGAGGTCTCCGTTCTGGACCAGGAGCTCAGTTGGGGGGCCAGTGAGGGGAGCAAGTAGGCAGGTGCGGTGTCGGCCAGAGAGCCGCGGTCGATGGCACAGACGGTGGCACAGACGTCTGGGCGTGGGGGGCGCGGGCCAGGGTGGGTGGAGGGAAGCAGGTCTGGGCCAAGGAGGTGAGAGAAGGCACGGGGAGTTTCAGGATGCACGGAATTCCTGCTGAGGAGCAGGGCGTGAGCCACAAGCCAGGTTCCCGGGGGGCCCGGCCGCAGACTCAGGAGCCCTCCAGGTCCCTGCGCAGGTCTCGGGGAGAGTCCTGGGGCAAATGGTGTGCGGCGGTGGGGGGCTGGGGAGCTCCGTGGGCTCCCAGTCTGAACTCACATGCTGGCGCCATGGGCTGCTCTTGCAGGATCTCAATTAGGACCAGCAGCCTGGTCAAATTTTCATTGTCAAAAAGCAAAAACTACACAGCCTGCATTGACACGGAGAGGGCGTGGGATGGGGTGAGTGAAGATGGTCTGAGCAGGGCTGGGCCCAGGCGAGGTAGGAAGCCAGGTCCCCAGGGGCCAGGGGACAGCCTTGAGGGCCCTGGGGGAGGGGAGGCAGGGGTTGGGGTCCTGCAGAGACAACAGCCTGGTGGCCCCGAGCTAGGTGAGCACGTCGTGCAGGAAAGCCACCTTCTACCTTCGCTCATGAGAGAACGGAAGACAGACTGAATTTTCTTTTCTTTTCTTTTTTTTAAATTTTTATTTATTTATGATAGTCACAGAGAGAGAGAGAGAGAGAGAAGAGAGAGGCAGAGACACAGGCAGAGGGAGAAGCAGGCTCCATGCACCAGAAGCCCGATGTGGGATTCGATCCCGGGTCTCCAGGATCACGCCCCAGGCCAAAGGCAGGCGCCAAACCGCGGCGCCACCCAGGGATCCCCAGACTGAATTTTCAATAGCAATTAACCCAACCTACAGAAGTGGCTTTGTTGTAGATGATTGCTACTAGCTTTTTTAATTACCTAATGTAATAATAGTCTCGAGAGTCACACAGAGGAGTGGATTGAAGACGAGAAAGGGCTGTCCTTCTCCCTAGATGCTGTGTGGAGCAGTGTGGGGCCCCAGGAGGGGAGGACGTCATAGGAGCCATCTGGGTGGTGATCTCCACCCCAGGTGTATTTCCCAGGTCATCCTGCCGGCTCCCCCACCCCAGAGGTCATTGCTCTTGTTGAAGTGAGACCGGAGGGTAGGGGGCCCACTCCCAGATGCCCGAGGTCCCTCTTGGTGGCCTTGGATGTTATCCTGTTAGCCTGGTGACGAATGTTGGTACTCACGCGCATCCACTGATCCAGCTGTCTTTACTCAGATGGCGCCGGCACCTGCCCCACCGTCAAGGAGTGGTTCGTGTACTCTGGGAACCCACTGAGGCACCCGGACCTCGTCAGGCCTCTGCAGATGAACATTCCAGGTACAGACAGCTTTGGTTTAAATAAGTCACTGATTTGTGCAGCATGCGACGTAAGCCCAATAATGGGGCCTCTGTGAAAACATTTTTCCAGAATTGCACATATGCTAACCTTCATTTCATCCCTGGGCCCACGGGGGTATTTGTGTGATGACGTTCTAAAGCGGCAGAGGGATGGGCGTCGCATGGATGGACCGGTCTCCTGGTCGGGGTCTGACAGCAGGACACCCAGAGTGGCCTGGCCCTGGGGCCGCGGGGGGCTGAGTGCTTGCGGCCTGATCCCCAGGTCTCAGTCCCCGGGCGCGCTCAGCAAGTATCTGCCACATTAACAGGGTTGGATGCTCGATATTCTGCTTGAAATCAGCTCTCGCCTTCCTCCTACTACGGAAAGTATGTTTTGATGGAAAGGAAGGTTATTTCAGCTGGAAAAATAAGGTGTCTCTTCATGAGTGTTACCTTAAAACCTGTAATGGGAGGGAAGGAAAAACAAGGCTCACCTGAACACCAGCTGAAGTCTTTTCTTCCTGCGAGCTCTTGGTACCGGAGGAAAGTCGAGAATCCATGGGTGGGGGGTAGCGTCCTACAGGCAGGCAGGTTAAAGAAGGTGACCGTGCTGAGGGTTTATTTTTAGGGTTCCCTGCCATTGTTTCACAGAACAAGTGTTTTTTCCAAAACTTTGATATTCCATTTTTGTGTCGGATGCTCTTGTGCCACTGCCATTCCCATCATGCAGGCCTGTAGTTTTCCTAATAAGGGCGTGAGCGCTGCTAAATAATTTTCTTAAAAATGGAATTGTATTGGGAGGGAAGGTGAGGAGAGTTACTATAGGGAATATTTCCCTATTTCCTCAGCCAATAACATATTCAAACCTAAAAAGGTATTTATCAAAAAAGAAAAAAAAAGATAAATTGACATCTGTTTTTAGAGCAAGAGCTATTTTTAAAGGATACCCGGAATAATTTTTCAGAAATGTTTTATTATGTATGTAATTTCCATCTTATTGTATCTTCCAAAAATAATATGAAGAGGGATTATTCCAGTTTTCTTCATGGTTTGAATTAAGAGAACATGTGACTATCCATCGTCATTTTAGTTGGTTTTAAAGGCCGCTCCCTAAAATGCTCTAATAAGCTCTGGAAGCACGCAGCGATCGCAGAGACGGGTTCTGGGCTCCGGCGGCCGTTGTCCTTGGCGCTGCTTTGGTCACAGACCCCTTACACGAGTGGCTCACTCTGTGTGTGCTTACACGCATCGTGATGCAGAAATGCCAAGAGTTTGACTTAATAAAAACCCTCTGATCCACGAGGAAAACGCCAAATGGTTTTGAGCTAAAGTGGAGGCTGGAGAAGAGAACTAATCTAAATGATCCGTCAAACAAATTCACCCCTTGTGGCTTAAGATGATGAAATCTGCCAACTGAGAAGTGGATCTCTGTGGATGGTACTTAGGAAGGCCATTAGGTGGGATCCTCAGAGGTCCCTGTGCAGCCAGCGAGTCCTGCGTGTGACATAAAATTGACAGCACCCCAGAGTCTGTTGGCTTGCACTGAAGACCTGGATCCTCGGTCTCTGGAGAAGGGCTGCAGAGGGGTCTTGTCTCCTATGTTAATATGCAAACGGGTGTTCAGTACCTAGTTCTCGACTAAGTAAATTCTTGATTGAATTTAGGATTAAAATTCTCTGATAGTAGATTTATGAGGACATGGTTTTTCAAACTGGTGGTTTTCTGTAATCTATTTTATCATTAGACCTCAAGAACCAATTTGTTTTTGCTGAATTATTCTTGTCTGTGTAAATGATTCCTAGCTGTTTTGCAGAAGGATACTGAGTGGTATTCAGACCTGTATCCAGACCACCTGGAGGGGGTTCCCACAGGTGCTGCTTCCTGACCCCTGCAATTAGAGTAGTAAGCCTGGCGTTGGCACCAGGAATTTGCAGTTCTTTTTTTTTAAAAAATTTTTTATTTATGATAGTCACAGAGAGAGAGAGAGAGAGAGAGAGAGAGAGAGGCAGAGACACAGGCAGAGGGAGAAGCAGGCTCCATGCACCGGGAGCCCGACGTGGGATTCGATCCCGGGTCTCCAGGATCGCGCCCCGGGCCAAAGGCAGGCGCCAAACCACTGCGCCACCCAGGGATCCCCCCCCCCTTTTTTTTTCAAAGATTTGTTTATTTATTTGAGAGAGAGGGAGGGTGCATGTACACACACACACCTGAGCGTGAGCACTGGGGGCAGGGAGGGCAGAGGGAGAGAATGTTGGAGCAGATTCCCCACTGAGTGCAGAGCCCAGGGTGGGGCTCCATGCAGAGCTCAGTCCCACAACCCATGAAGCCATGACCTGAGCTAAAACCAAGAGTGGGACACCCAGCCCACTGGGTCTGAGCCACCCAGGTCCTCCTAGAATGTGCAATTCTAACAAATCCCCAGATGACACCAAGACTGGGAGTAATGTCCACCGGAGAGTCACCGGTCGGGACCTCTCGTGCTTCTTGCTGCCACTGTACTTGGCCTTCAGTACACCTCTTGGGTCTCGTTCTTTTTGTATTAGCCTCTGTGTGTGAGCGAATGAAATGCAAGGTGCAGCTTCACTGTCCATCCCCCACTCTCATGGGGACTTGGCCTCTCAGCTGTGTGCACAAATGTTTTATATGCATTGACAAAAGGACTGGAAGCTGTACTTTAAAATACGGCTGTATCTGGGTGGTGGGCTTATGAATGTTTTTCTTTTCTTATGCTTTCTTTTCCTGGGGTTTTTGTTTGTTTGTTTTACGGTGACTGACTTTTAGAATCAGAAAAAATGTTTTTCGACTACTTGAGTAAATGGAAATAACTGTGATAATGTGACATTCATCACTTACCTTTGATCAGGTCTTGGCCGACTTCTCTATTTTTGGCTGTGGGGGCAGCGTGGTCTCTGCTGCAGCGGCTCAGCCCTGTGCTCAGACTGCGCGGGCAGCCACAGACGAAACACGGATGAGTGTTGTGCCATTGTGGGGACACTCTATTTAGGGACATTGAAATTGGCCTTTCACATAATTTTCCCGTCTTACGCAATACTATTTTTCTTTAGATTTTTTTTTCAATCATTTAAACATATAAAAACCATTCTTAGTGTATGGGCCAGAAGAGCAGGCAGTGAGCTGGACTTGTCCCATGGGCTATAGTTTGCTGACCCTGCAAGATGATTATTTTTCTGAAAAGTATGTTTTGAAGAAGTCATGGCTGACCCTTGTGATTATATTGGAATGAAATCTCTGTCTTATGAACTGGGGCCATAGACTGTTTTTTGCCGGTTGTCTTCACTATATTCTTTCTTTCAAGAGAAAAGTGATGTTTATTTCTCTCCAAAATAAATAATGAAGTTTTTTGATGAAGGAAACACTTCAGACGTTTCAGAAAGCAGGTGACTTTTGCTGGGTTGTTTCATCTTCGGTGGTGAGAGATAACCTGGCCGAGAATATTACATGGCACTGTGAGAAATGTAAGGGAAACGAGGAGAGCCGCTTCGTTGAGTCCTTTAGTTCTGACACCATTTGGTTATGGGTTTGTTTCTGTAGTAGACCGGTGGGACATTTAGGCCTCAGCCATTCCGGCTCTCGAGGCTGGTGTTGAATGTTCATGACCCTGCTGCCCGCAACAGGACCCGGCTCAGCCCGGGACCTGTGCCCGTCTCTGCAGGGACCAGCAGGGCCTCTGTTGTTCCTCCGCCAGACTCACGGGACATGTGTTGTGATTTTAAGTAAATTGAGTAAGGTTTGCTTTGTGTGTTTTTTAAACTTTAATAATTTTAGCATATATATATGGAAGACAGAAATGAAACACTAGAAATCGTATTTTAGGAATTTCTTTTAAGTCTTCTGGACGTGCTTTCTAAAGCATGGGTGCACAGATGCCCAAGCCGCTGGGCTGTTGAGTGCAGACCACTGGCATCACACCTGGCACAGCAGACTTTGTGCTTGCAGAACTCGGGAAAATGCCTTTTTCACAGTCTCTGCACCAAGGTGTGAACCTGCTGGTCGTGGGGAAGAAGGGGGCAAGCAAAGAGGGTACGTTGATGTGTGCACCAGTGTTCCCTGGTGGCTGAGTGCTTTCCCACAGTCACACAGGACCTTGTACACGTGCTCTGAAGAGCGTTGTTAACACCGCAGGATGCTGCACCCGTAGGCCCGTAGGAGAAAAGTCCCAGTTTCCCTCAAAACACAGCCCTTCAAGAAAGGACATATGCTGGCCTTGGGAGGTGCGTTTCTGTTCACCAGAAGGGCTGTTCGTGTGAACTCTCCATCCTTTTACCCTTAAAGCCCAGGGGTGTTGGGAAGAAAAGACAGCAGTGTCTTTCATCCTTTTACCATATTCCTCCAAGAAGCATGTTTGACGTCGCTGCTGCAAGGGATCATGGTAAATGGGCTGTGTGTGTTTTTGTTTAGGAGGAACACCTAATTTGAAATTACTGTGGCTGAACCAAGAGCCAGGGACACAAGCCCGGCGCGTGGAGGCCCTGCTTGGCTGTTTCGACCTTTCGTCGTCCAGAGAAGAGCTGCAGGCGGTTGAGAACCCCTTTAGGGCGCTGTGCTGCCTGCTGACCTACCTGTTCGTGCAGGTAACCCCGGCCCTCCCTCCCGCCCGCCTCCCGTGATTCTGTGGGCTGCAGAATTCTGGGCTGGTCGCAGCGCGTCCCCGTGTCACCTCGTCCCTTGCTGTCATCTCATGAGAACACGGCTTCCCTGTGGGCGCACGTGCCCGAGGCCCTGGCGGAGGCTGGTGATGCACACAAGGGTCGAGGCGTGGGAGGCCCTGCAGGTAGGGGAGCCTGCGCTCACTTTGCTCTTGCTTCCCAGCACCTGGGCGCAACGTGCCTCTCCTGCAGCTGTCACCGTGAGGGAGACTGGGCCTGTCGGCGGCCCCGTGTCGTGGCGAGAAGGCAGGCAGCCCTGAGCTGAAGGCAGCGCTAAACCGCTGAGCCGCTGGGCTGCCCTGAAGTCATTAATCTTATATTTACGAATTTATCCAGAGAAGCAGGCTCCCTGCAGGGGGGCCTGATGCAGGACTCGATCCCAGGACCCCGGGGTCACACCCTGAGCCAGAGGCAGATGCTCAACCCCTGAGCCACCTGGGACGGCTTTCTTTATCCCCTTAGACCTCTTGTCCTCGACGCCGTTGAGCTGTCTTGGCTTCTACTCTGACCTCCACACATGCTTGACCTGGGTCTCCTCTGACACAAACATCACATTTTCATTTGCCTGGATTAGAGAGACTTATGTGACTGTTTCTCAGAGCCGAATTTACTTTATGAATTATTGATTGTCTTTAAGAATCTCACTCTTGGGGGATCCCTGGGTGGCTTAGCGGTTAAGCTCCTGCCTTCAGCCCAGGGTGTGATCCTGGAGTCCTGGGATCAAGTCCCACATCGGGCTCTCTGCATGGAGCCTGCTTCTCTCTCTGCCATGCGTCTCTCATGAATAAATAAATAAAATCTTAAAAAAAAAAAAAAAAAAAAAAGAATCTCACTCTTGTTCCCGAGTCCACTTCAAGGGAGCTCAATACTGATTTTCCTTTTTCTTTCCTAAATTGTTGTTTTCTTTTGGCTCTGCCAGTGTGGCTCTCGCTAGTTGTGGATTTTGCATTCTGTGACAATGTGGTATGGTTCAACAACTCCGAGATTTCACTGCTTCATTATTGGTGTCACATGCACTAATGTAAACTTTAGTTTTTGCTTTATTGTTTTGAGGAGGTTTTGGTACCAGACTTAGCAATATAAACGAGTAGAGGGTGGATTTTTAAGTGTAAAACCGCTTTTTAAAAAATCTTATTTGCTAAATAATGCAAGCACATACGAATTAATGTTTTCTGTCCGGCATGTCTTAGGCCACAGCCGAGGTGGGGCTGTGTGGGGAGCTGAGCTCTCTCATCCAGAAACATAAGTGTCTTTGCTTGTTGATTCCGTCTGTGTGCGTGTGGACGGTCACTCCGTGGACACACATTTGACTTCCTCTTTCCCGTAAGAGACGTGGGTGGTTGAACCTGTTCACACTCGTGCAGGTGACCGTCATGGAAATCCGTGTCCAGCAGGAAAAGTCCACCGCACAGAACAGGAGCTTCACATCTCCTGTATCTCTGTGACCCTGAAGCAGAGACGCGTCAGGAGGGAAATTTCCACCTTTACCTTCTTTCTGAAAGCACTAATGATGACCTTTAAATACAGATCTCTCTAGTGTGGGTCAGCGTGAGGCAGACATACGATGTTACTCTGACTTAAAGAGCATATTTAAATTGAAGCTTCTTGAAACCAAAAAATAACGAATCGCCACATCAGTGGCAGCTCTGAGATTAAGATGGAACTGTAGCATTATTCACCGGGTTAATCTCGTAGGGTTTCATAAGGCTTAAAAGATAAATTTATAAAAATATTGTCTTTCCATGGATAAGATGTTTGTGTGACATGGGATCCAGAACCCGTAGAGAAACGAAATGCTCTCATACCCTCCAAGTCAGCGACAACACCACCGCTTTGTATTTAAAGGCTTACCTGAGAGCCTCGTCTGGAAGGGTGAGTTTACATCGTAGCAAGGGTACGTGGCCTCCATAACCTGTAGTAGAGCAAGTGCTTTAAGTGGTCATATGCATTAAGTGAAATCCTTAAACGTCCGGTGTTACCAAGACTCTGGTGGTCGAGATCTGTTAACTACCTTGGTTACCTGGGAAAGCTGTGGCACACGGCGTACTTCTCTTTTCTCCTAAGTTGGTGTTTTTAGATCAGCCTTCTTCAAAAGTTGCTCATGGGGAGAAGCAGAATTATATTCCAGCCCAGTCTCAGTGGAGAGCGATGGGGGTTTATGGAGTAAAAACCTGTGTTCTCTGCTTGGTCTTGCCTCCGTAGACTGGGAGCTTTCTTCTTGGTCCCGAGCACTACACGTCTGTGGATTTTTTGTTAGCCACAGCTGTCATTTACACAGAGGCAACAGGTCCTGGAGGATGGAGCAGGGCAGGGTAGTGACGGGGCCGGTGCCTTCCGTGGGGCCGAGGTGAGCGATGCCCGGAGTATTGGCTTCTCTAGAAGAGGCCAGTGGGAGAGCAGGAGTCCCCAGGGAACTGTCTTTCTGGTTTATGGTGGGGTCGTTTCTATCAGGAATAAACACTAGCCTTTTTATCACAAGGAAGAATTGACATTCTCACCAGTGGGTCTGTGGTCGTCATCCTGATTTGCTCCCTTCAAGCCTTTACTTGCCGCAGAACACATTCCTGTCTGGAAAGAAGTTCTCGTATTGTTACTTTGGCGGTGGGCCCGTGAGCAGGAGCGCTGCGCTGCTTCCCTCTGGTTGAGAGTGTGGTGGCTGAGCTGGCGAGGTCACCGCCCCAGAACCCCGGGGCAGGTGGTGCCCAGGCCCTGCCCTCATTGCCGTCGATTCTTGAGACCAGAGTTTCCCCATCTGTCTCCCAGTCCCCGCCCTCCTCGTTCTTGCTAACATTTTGATGGGACCCCCTGACTCCATGGAAGGTTGGAGGGGTTCGTATGTAGGGTCCTGTTTCCATTAAACTGGGATCTGAGTATGCAGGCGTTGCCAGGGCTGGCGGGGTGGTTGATCCCAGCCTTGGTCACCTCAGCTCCCGCTGCAAACCCCTACATCGCCAGCTCTGGGACCTGGTGGCTGGAACCATCCCCTGTGTTGCTCTAAGACTCCAGCTTGGCAGTGGCTCATGGCCCCTCTGAGGCGTTGCAGAGCTTCCGCCTTGCTGCGGAGTGACCAGGGCCCTGTGCAACGTGGCCCCGGGCGTTGTGCACCGTGGGCTGTGCGTGAAGAGTCCCTGCCGACCCCGGCGTCTGCCCGCCGCGGGGCCTCGTGCAGAGTGTCCGTTCTCCCCGGAGCTAACACTGCCTCTCCTTCTCTCTCCCTCTCAGGTGGACACTCTTTGCCTGGAGGATCTGCATGCTTTCATTGCTCAGGCCTTGTGCCTCCAAGGAAAGTCCACGGCGCAGCTCGTCGACCTACAGGTACGGGCCTGATTGTCCGTTCTGGAGACCCCCTGCCTGACCAGAGGGTCCTCACTCTTGCCCGCCTTTTCTTCTGTTGTGTTTTTTAAAGTTTTGGTTGGTGTTCCACAGACGGGATCAAAGGGCGTATTTAATCACGCTGCTTTTATGATGCCGAGTCCTGCGGGGTTAGTGACGTTCAAGCAGAGCTGTGAGCAGACGGCATCCCGCGTCCTTGGAGGCGGCCTCTAGACCTCGGTCACACTGGGTCACGTGCTCACAAGAGCCACCTCATTCCAGCGCTGAGAAACGTGTCGTTGTTAATCCCGTGTCAGTATTGTGGCAACATGAAGGCCGTCGTTGGTTTGATCCCTTAGTACCTTGCTGACGGTAGGAAACTAGGACGCCTTTCTCTGGTGTTAGTTAGTCTGGCCCGTACGCGCCCTGTCCTGTCTGCCGTCTGTAGGCCCGGTCCCCCGGACTCCGGTCACCGCGCCCGCCTGTGTCCTCTCCCGGCGCTGCTGTGGAGTGTTGCGTAGTGCAGGTCACGCACCTGTGCTGCTTTTATTCCCATGTTGCCCCTCGGGGCGGGCGGGGAGGGACGGTATTCCTTTCATTTCACAACCTGGCCGTTGGCGGCCAACCCCAGCTGCTCTTCTGCGGCCACACCCTGTGAGATCCAGCGGCTGTTTCTTAGGGGAAAACCCAAGGTCAGGTCAGTCGTTGGTGGAACTTAAGACTTTGCTTTATAAATGCCATTGGGTAACGATAAGGAGTTTTATCCATAGATTCTAGTTAATTGAATTAGTTTTCACTTGTCTTTCCAGGGGAAAAAACTATTACATTTCATTTACGAATAACTTCTGACCTAATGTCCCAACTCCTGCATGCCGGGTTTACCCCATGAACTGCTCCTCCCAGTTGTCCAACTAAAGGACGGTGCCAGGTTTTGTGTGTTAGCAGTTTTGTTACATTGTATTCAAGAAAGTTATTTTTAAAAGTGGATATTTTTTCCTCCTTTTGGCAAGACACAATTAACA
The DNA here is from genome assembly GCF_905146905.1 of Nyctereutes procyonoides. NCBI lineage: Eukaryota > Metazoa > Chordata > Mammalia > Carnivora > Canidae > Nyctereutes > Nyctereutes procyonoides. The sequence continues at coordinate 72,403,631 of NW_026575051.1, forward strand.
AGTGAATTTTGGGTTATTAGAAGTTTAATGAATTCTTTTTCTCTGAGCTGTAATTGACACGTTATGTGCCGCGGTGTTTGTGTACGTTGATGCAGTGGTCACGCAGCAAGTCCGGTTAGTATACGTCAGCACGGAGTTACAGAATTTTTTTCTTGTGATGAGAACTTTTTATATTTATGCTCTCAGCAACGTTCAGATACGCAGCACAGTATTGCTAACCGTGGTCCGCACGCTGGACATGACGCCCGCCGCTTACTAGCGCCGTCACTGGACGTCCCTTCTGACCTTCACCCACTTTAGCCGTCCCTGCCCCCAGTGACCACCGTTCTCTGTGTAGAGGATTGCACAGAGACGTGAAATCACAGTATTTGTCTTTCTCGGACTTATTTTACTTAGCATAATGTCCTCAAGGTCCATCCACGTTCCCACTAATGGCAAGATTTCCCTTTTTTTTTTTTTTTTCAAGATTTCCTTTTTTTTATAGCTGAATAATGCCGCGTCGGGAATATACACCACACCGCCTTGGTGTACTCACCAGGTGACGGACATCGGGTTGTCTGCATAGCCTGTCGTCTGCTGTGAGTGATGCTGCAGTGAGCGTGGGCTGCACGTACCTCCTCATGACAGTGATTTATCCCAGGAAGTTGCGTGCTGGAATGTGGGGAAGTTCCAATGTTGGGTTTTTGAGGAGCCTCCACGCTGTTCCCCAGAGAGGCTGCACCAGCCTGCTTTTCCACCAGCAGTGCACATGGGTTCCCCTTTCTCTGCATCCTCGCCGGCACTTACCTTTTGTCTTTTTAGCGATGGCCCTTCGTAATAAGTGTGGGAGGTAAGTGGCCACGTATGCATAGGCTGACTTTTGACCTCTCTACTCCGTTCCGTTGATTTGTGTCTGTTGTTATGCCAGTACCTACTGCTTTGGTGGCCGTAGCCCTGTAATACGGCGTGGAATCGGGGACGTGACACCTCCAGCTCTGTGATCGTAGCGCACCTGCTCGTGGGGTGTTTTGGATAGTATGGACATTTATCAGTACTTGTTCTTCCAACCCATGAGCACAACTGTCTTTCCATTTGTTCACGTCATCTTCATGTTCTTTGATCAGTGGTTTATAGTTTTCAGAGAGCAGGTTTTCACCTCCCTGGTTGTATTTATTCCCGGGGATCTTATTCTTTTTGATGCGGTTGTAAATAGGACTATTCTCCTAATTTCTCTTTCTGATAGCTCCTTATTACTGCATAGAAATGGCACAGATTTCGTGTATTGACGTCGTATCCTGCAGCTTTATTGAATACATTGATTAGTTCTAACCATCTTTTGGTGGCGTCTTAAGGATTTCTTATGTATAGTATCTTGTTATTTGAAGATAGTGAGTTTTACTCGTTCCTTTCCATGTGGACGCTTGTGTTGCTTTCCCTGGGCTGGTTGCTGTGGCTGGGACTTGCAGTCCTGTGTTGAATAAAGGCGGCGAGAGTGGACATCCTCGTCTTGTTTCCAGTCTCAGAGGAAAAGCTCTCAGCTTTTCACCACTGGGGATGATGTTAGCTGATGGCTGTCCCTCCTTTTGGCAAAACACAATTTTAAAAAGTGAACTTTCAGTTATTAGTAGGTTAATACAATTCTTAACACTAGATTGTAGCCCCAGCTGCGTGGCCTTCCTCCCAGACGGCTGTCCTGCTGCCACTGGCCTGCTGCTCTCATCTCCCCTCCTGGTAGAATTAAACAGGCAGCCAAGCAGGCAGAAGGGAAGGGGACTTGGAGGTCGTGCCATCTGCCTGGTGCGTGTGGGCGGTAGGACGAACTGGAGTCGATGCTGATTCTGGCTCCCTCCCTGCTAGTTGCATGACCTTGAGCAAGTTCTTAGGAACAAACAGCAGAGCCTGACTTCCCCCTTGTAAATACCGCGTGGGTGCTCTCCATTGGACTCGTGTGTGTGGTCCCACCGCTGCCTTGTCTTGGGCAGAGCCGAGGTGGAGTCGGCTCTCGCCACCCACCAGGGGTCTTTTCTGGGTGGGGCACCTGCGGGAGAGTGCCCGCTGCATGGGGTCCTCTCCCCCAGGCCCTGCGCTTGCCAGGCTGGCCGGAACCTTCCCCGTTGTTTGAGCTTCTCCAGCAGAAGCGAGATCTGCGGCAGCTGTGACTGACATGGGTTCCCTGGAGGGACTGTAACTGGGCAGCTCCAGGGACCCCCAGAGGGCCCCTGCGGCGAGTGTCCCAGGAGGAGGGGTGGTCAGGTTTGTTTTACCAGCGGTGGGGCTGGAAACACAGATTTCAGAGGCCTCGTGGCCGCCCTGGGATTCGGTTGGTTGTGGAGCTGCCGTGAGGTGGCGGGGCACGGCCCCCCGGGTCTCACTCCGCTCCCACTGCCCAGGGGCAGTCGTCAGGGGCTTAGCTGTGCCTTTGGTCCCCCACCCTTGTCTTCACCACAAGCTGTGGTCCTACACGGCTGCAGGGCCTGGTGCCCCTGCCCACTGGTGCTCATGGGAATCTTCAAATGCCCTGTTAGGTTCGCACCCAGCATTATTTTTCTTGTCCCAGCAGGTCAAATAGAGCTTTAAAATGGTATACAGAGTGACATTCATTAATAATCCGCGTGATGGGATTTTCCACGTGGAAACGGCAGCTGGCATTACGTGCACACACGCGTTCATTCACAGACACGAGGCTGCTCTCGGGGTGAGGAGTACGGGAACTGAACCTGCGGCAGTCACAGGAGAGAAGAAGGGAAGAAGGGAAGTGGTATCACCTGTAATTAGGAAGGTGCAGGGGCGCTTGATGTGCCCACGCACAGAGGGCAGGCCCACCGGGGACCTGCCGTGACCGTCCCCTGCCGGTGCTCGGGGACCCGGCGTGTGCACCATACTGTACACACTTGGCTCGTGCAGCCCCGTGGGCACCCGGGGTTAGGGATGTGGACAGGACGAGGTTGGGGTGTCTGCAGAGTGAGGAGGGACGCTCCGCTAGGCAGTAGGCAGAGTCTCGCCGAGCAAGCGACCTGGGAAGCCCCTCGCTCAGCAGCTTGGGGTGGGTTCTTGGGGTCTCAGCAGAGGGTGCTGTGTTGTCAGTGTCTCTTCCAGTGCCACAGGGAGGACTTCTCGAGATCTGCTATGGGCGCACCTGCTGTGCTGGTGTCAGCGCACCGTGCCCCTCGTACCAGCGCCAGCGGCACTGCGCACACGCAGGGCACGGCTGGGTCCTTATGGACACGGCGTCTCAGATGGGTGAACTGCATGCGTGCTCCAGGCCATGGTGCCCATGCCGGCAGCAGCTCCTGGGTGACATATCCCCCGGGGGCCTCGGGCAGGACCTGACTTTAGGACGACCTCGCTTGTTCTGGACACTCAGCCCCCTGGGCACCTGCACTGAGCGCAACGTTCTCCTGATGCCCTGTCGTTGCTGTTCCTCACCACGCTCTGCGTCCCTCCCCTGCTGGGGCCTCGGTGGTGTCAGCTGGAACAGCCACCCTTCACCTCCAAGACTCGTCTAGCGCTTCTGCGGGCTTTCCTTTGAGGAGGAAGGTCACTGCACGGCGATTCTTGAGGACTGAGAGCACGCCGCTGGCCTCTGTGCTGGGCCCAGAACACACTCAGGCATGAGGACGGCACTGTATCTTGCAAAGTAGGCTGTTGGTTTTTTTAGAAAAATTATAAATATTTTACAGTAATTTTTTTAAAGATAGTATTTATTCATGAGAGACACAGAGAGGCAGAGACATGGGCAGAGGGAGAAGCAGGTTCCCTGAGGGGAGCCCGATGCAGGACTCGATCCTGGGACCCCGGGGTCACGCCCTGGGCTGAAGGCAGATGCTCAGCCGCTGAGCCCCCCAGGTGTCCCTGCAGTAATTTTTATACCATTCTTTATAGAGAAAGAAAAGTTCTGTCCTGTTATGTTGTGAGAGAGATGAAGGTGGGAGTCGTGGCTGAGGCCCCCTGACGGGGCTGGTGAGGGTGCATTCTGCTCTGGAGTCCAGCCCACCTGTGCTGAAGTCTGGGTTTGGGGTTTGGGAGCTGGGGGGTCAGCGATGGAGGCTTGTTCATTGTTGGTCCTCCGCGTCACCTGCTGGATGCTGTACAAGTGTCAGATGCTCGGTACGTTTGAGGTCTGAAGACACTGTCGTCTGCTGGAGGCAGGACGAGCGGGACCTTGGAGGCGGTGCAGGCAGGCTGCAGGCTCAGGCTGTGCTTGGGGCGTTGGCCTGGGCCGGGGCGCCGCTGCGTGGTCATGCTTCCTGTCGTCTCCCCAAACAACCTCCTGGGTAAAAGCAACTGTAGAAATCTTGCATTAAAAGATCTTTAGTCAGGGGCCCCTGCGGGGCTCAGCAGTTGAGCGTCCACCCTTGGCCCAGGACATGACCCCAGGGTCCCGGGATTGAGTCCCACGTCGGGCTCCCTGCGTGGAGCCTGCTTCTCCCTCTGCCTGAGTCTCTGCCTCTCTGTCTCTCATGAATAAATAAATACAATATTTTAAAAAATAAATAAAAAGTAAAAGCTTCAATAGATTCTACTATTTTTTCTTAAGATTGTATTTATTTATTCATGAGAGACATGGAGAGAGAGAGGCAGAGACTCAGGCAGAGGGAGAAGCAGGCTCCACGCAGGGAGCCCGACGTGGGACTCAATCCCGGGACCCCGGGGTCACGTCCTGGGCCGAGGCGGTGCTAAGCCACATGGGCCGCCCAAATCTATTGAAACTTTTAAAGTTGACGCAAGTACAGAAGGTGAAGACTCCCTGGACAGATTAGATACGTGGCGGCAAGCAGGTACCCTCATGCCCACAGGACCCAGACGGGCTCCTCCGAGGGTCGGCTGACCAGGTCTTGGGGGCTGGGGGGAGGTGCCCTCCCAGCTCCGGCAGCCGGTCACGGGGAGCTGACCTGTCACCTCCTGGGCCCTTGGCCCCTTGGCCCTGCGGTCACACTGCATGTCCCCCGGGCACACTTTGGAGGACGTGAGCTCCGGGACGCAGGCACGTTTGTGGAGGAGCAGGAGAGGGCTCTCGTGACACTGGCCGACCCGGTGCCTTTCCTGCGCTGCCGTCCCGGCCGGAGATGAGCCGTTTCTCTGGTCTGCGGAGCCCCGAGGGAAGCACAGATCCTCAGTGGCCACAGCCATCCTTCCAGGCGTCGTTCGAGTGAGGACATGTGCGTCGCTCGGGACATCTCTGGCTCCCGGTGTCACGGTGCGGAAGGGCCCAAACGATCCACCTGGCTGCATGGATGCCCCACAGCTAAGCTGCCCCTGAGGGGGCGGACGCAGGAGTCCCCTGCAGAGACGCTGCTTGCTGCATAGCCTCGCGTGTCCCCCCTCGCAGCGTCTGTCGGTGCGGCAGGACCCTGGCAGCCGCAGCAGCCACAGGTGGGACAGCCTCGGTGTGGAGGCTCCGTGTGTGCATCCCGGTGCCCCACACGGCGCTGGAGCTTTAGAACTGAAGCTGTTGGAGACAGGCGCCCCACTCTGCTGTCCTCACTGTCCACTTGCCCCTGGCCGCGCTGTCGCGGCCCTTCTCCTGGGAACCCCTCCCTGGGATGTTGAGACTGGCCTCTGGCCTCCCCTCTGCAGGTCGCTTGCACCTGGGGCAGCGGCCCAGGACGGATGCTCAGGGGTGTCACGCTGGGCCATGGCCTGGCCTTCCGTGTCCTCCGTCCCTCCCAAAGCCCCCCCGACAGGCTGGCGCTGCCCAGACCTGGCCTCCCGGCCTCCTGCACACCCTGCGCCGAGGGATTCCTTTCCTGGTGGAAGGACCTGTGCTCACCTGTGATACCTGTGCGGGGCGGCTGTCTGTGTGCCCAGTGACGCCTCACCAATGTCACCAGATCTGCTGCAGGGCCTGTCCCTTCCTTCTGCCTGAGGGTCCCTGTCCTTCGCGCTGTCCTCGCACCCCTGGGCCGCAGCCCTTCAGGACTGCACACTCGGCTTCACTCCACCCGGGTCTCCTCTGTTCTCAGTTCAGCGGGTGCTCAGTGAGTTTTGTTTCCATGAATTGAAATATCTTCTCACTTATTTGGGGTGGAAGCTGAGTCTTTTATGACTTTTATGGAATCTGTGCATTTGATGGTATTTGGATGCTGATTTGCTTAGTACTTGCTGTACTTCTGTGTCGGCTACAGTGCTCGTAGGAGTGCTTTGTCTTCATGAATCAGTCTTCAAATAAAATGTATTTTTCTACAATGGAAACAAATCTTAGGATATGCTTTGTGTCCTTTTTTTTTTTTTTTTTTAATTTTATTTATTCCTGAGAGGCAGAGACACAGGCAGAGGGAGAAGCAGGCTCCCTGCGGGGAGCCCAATGCAGGGCTCGATCTCAGGACCCCGGGGTCACGCCCTGAGCTGAAAGCAGATGCTCAACCCCTGAGCCACCAGGGGCCCGACATACTTTGCATCTTAACCTTCCTTTTCCAAACTGCATTGCACAGGTTGGCAGCAGTGTGCCGGGGTGGAGGGATGGGGTCCCTGAGACGTGCTTGTCCTGTTGCCTGTCCCCTGCTGCCCCTGCTGCCCCCACAGGACAGGGGTGCCCTGCAGTGTGTCCCCCGGGGCGTGGCGCGCCCGCAGCTACAGCTCACGCTGCCCGGGTGGGGGCGGTCTGTGTCTTCTCCCTCCTGACCCAGGGCCTGCCCCTCGCTCTTGCTCCGACATGTCCTGCCTGTGGCACACCTGAGCCTGAAGTTCTCCCAGGGGCAGGATGTCGGGAAGTCAGAACCCAGAACTGACTGTAGCCCCTGTTGCTGGCGTGTGCTGATGGGGGATGTCCCGGGTGAGCAGAGGTGCAGGCGGTGAAGGAGAGCAGTGGAAGTACAGCTGATCCTCCAGTGTTGCCTCCTCCTGTTTCTTGCAAACACTAGTCTGTTATGGTTCTTGTGAACTTGGTTCTTCCCGTAATTGTACAGTTATGAGTAGATTGTATTCTCTCAGGTCGTTGCAGGTCTGACCGTGTCGCTGCAGAGGTGGATGTGCCACCCTGATGTGCAATGATGTAGGAGTGGAGGCGGGGGAGCAGTTCCCTGGGGTGGGTGCCCTGGGGCTCAGTGCGGGGGTGAGGATGTGCAGGGTCTGCAGGGGTCCCTGGGGTGGGTGCCCCGTGGCTCAGTGGGGAGTGAGGATGTGGGGGGTCTGCAGGGGTCCCTGGGGTGGGTGCCCCGTGGCTCAGTGGGGGGTGAGGATGTGGGGGGTCTGCAGGGGTCCCTGGGATGGGTGCGGGGAGCCGTGCCCCGGGGACCCTCGCAGGCCGTGCTCTTCCCGTCCTGGTTCCTCAGGCTCCGGAGTTCCCAGCAGGCTGGCCCGGCCTTCAGTAAGCTGTGCTTCTCTGCTCTGCTGTGGGGCCTTCATGTGAGACGTCAGGAGAAATAGAGAAATTGTCTTCTTGTTAGTGTGAGCAGGTGTCGGGACGGCTGCAAACAAGAAGCCGGAGCCCCAGGCCCGCCGACGCCAAACTCCCCTGGGGTAGCACGTCCAGGCGGCTGGGTGGCCGTTGTGTTTGTCTGCGGGGGCGTCCGGCGTTGGGCCTTCAGTGCTGTTTGCGGGGCGCTGCCGCAGTCAGGGCCCATGCCCGGAGCCCCATGTGTACGAGTCTGTGCACCGTGGCCTGGATACAGATGTGACCCAGTGTAAGGAGAAGCCCGACTCAGTTCAGCACGTCCTAATCTCTGGAGCAAACGCTGTCACCTGAGGTTGGTTATTTCCCAGGAGCAGACTCTGGTTCCACACACGGTGCCCGGGGACATGTGGACGCTGCCGTGTTACTACCATCCTTCCTCTGCCCCTGGCGTGGCACAGGGTGACGCGGCATCTAGGCTGATAGAGGAGGGCTTTGGGGGGACCACAGTCGGTCATGTTGGGGCAGAGAAGCCGCCTTCGTCCTGTTAGGCTGGGGCTCCTGGAGGGCGGGGCCTGCACGATAGCCTCGCTCGGGCACCTCGTCCACTGCCCTGACTCCCTGGGCCCAGACGAGGTGATCTCCCCCTGACCCTCGGCTGGCACGGGGACACCCCGCTCTGGCTCTCCTGCAGCAGCTGTGGCCTAGGGCCCTCCTTAGCTGTGCTGCAGCATTAGCTGTGCTGGGGCCTGTGTCCCGGCTTGGACCAGCGAGCACCCCGGGCCGGGGTTGTGCCCAGGCCGGGCTGCCGTGGCCTCTGGCCCGTGTGGGGTCACAGCTCGCCCGTGTCACAGGCATGCACACGGGAGGGCAGTGATCCTGTCCTTGCCCGTAAGCACCGTGTTCTGGAGTGGAGTCAAGCCGTTTCCTAATACAGAACCCTCCACCCATCTATCTGCAGGGCAGCAGCAGCGTCTAGCATGTTCTGGTATTGGAGCAGCAAACTCACTCACTCATTGCCAGACCCGGCCTGGGGGTGCAGGAGAGGAAGGCGGCCGTCCCGGGAGGGTGGGTCCAGCAGGCACGGGACAGGTGAGCGGGAGGGCCTGTGCCTCCGGGCTGGAATTTGATGGATCGGAGGAGAGAGTAGGGTCAGGACAGGAAGGCCTTGGGGGGAGCAAAGAAATTGGTTGGGTTCATTGTGCAGCTTAGAGACTGAAGAGGTGGCTCTGCTCACAGCTGGGGCTCCCCGGGGATGTGGTCGGGGCTTCGGGCAGCAAAGGGACAGGAAGCCCTGGGTCCTCATGTGCGGTCTCAACAGGTAGTGGTGAGGGGCCAAGCACGGGGTGCGGGTGGACAGGACCGTGAGAAGCGTCCGGAGGCGGGCTGGGCAGGGCCCAGGGGAGGACCCAGGCGCGAGCATGCCGTGTCCTGGTCGGGGGTCCCAGGGAGACACGAGGGCCTTGGTCGGCACACGGTCACATGTGAGGTGTGTGTGGGTCATGGGGCCTGCACGTCTGAGCGTGGGGAGTGTTGGCGCTGGAGATGGATGTGGAAGACGTGCCCACGTTGGGAGGAGGACGTTAGCGTCAGGCTGTCCGTGGGGGCCCCTGAGAACAGCCCCCTCAGGACGGCAGGGAGCTAGCCAGGAAGACGGCCCCAGGGGCAGGGCGCCCGGGGGGGGGGGGGCAGGCAGGAGGACAAGGATGAGGACGGGCGTGCTGGACTTGCACTGGAGTAGGTTCTGGAGAGTGGGGCCTCCTCGCGGTGGGGCCTGGGCGGGGCGAGGGGGGAGGGCTGCCCCTGGGCTGAGGGCCGGCTGGGTGCAGGCACGGGCGCTCGGACACCCGAGGGGGGACAAGGACGTGTCCCCCTGGAGTATGGCCCACGGGGTGCTCATCTCTCGGGGCTCATGTGGCCTTCCCTGACCCTGCACGCCCCCAAGGGCTGCGGAGAAGCCCCAAGAATGGAGCAGTTGACCGCAAAGTGGGGGTCCAAAGGAAGTGATTGAGAAATGAAATGATCAGCACCCGCAGCCCTTCAGGACTGTGACTTTATTTCTGATTTAATGTGTTTTTCTTGGTTTAGAATTTATTTTTAGTGCCTGATAATGAAAACTGTAGTAGAGGTTCCAAAAATGCCCACGTCTGTCGGTGGAATTATCCTCAGCACGCTTTGCAAGCCTTCCGGCAAAGACGGCGTTAACATAAGGACTCGTGGCCCATCTATTTAAAGTGCTCACCTGGCGCCGCGTGTTTATTTTCGTCATGCCCAGAATTGCTGTTGTTCATGGGATGACAGGAAAAAAATACATCTTTCTTTTCACCAACTTCTAACTGAAATTCCTCATTTCCTTTAAGACAGAGTCAACAAATCACAGTAATAATAGCAGCAGCTGCATCGGTGTCACCCGTAGGAATCTTGGAGGATCCCATGTCTCAGTTGTAGAGACCAGTGTGTGTCCTTTGCCGTCATCCTTGTGCCCAGATTAGTCTCTATACCCGCTGCTCTCTCTTATTATCTAGAGATACACAGAGGGGCGCCGGGGGGCTCCTTGGTGAAGCATCTGCCTTCAGCTCAGGTCGTGATCCCAGCCAGGGTCCTGGGATCGAGTTCCATGAGGGGCTCCCTGCTCCGCCGGGGGAGTCTGCTTCTCCCTCTCCCTCTGCCCCCACTGCTTGTGTGCACTCGCTCACTGTCTCCCTCCAAGTGATTGGATAAAATCTTAATAAATAAATAAAAATAAAGATATACAAAGAAATGGGTAAATTCTTACATTGTAAATTTATGTTATTTTTAAAACTAGTTCTTTATGATTAATTGTCTTATAAGCTTATTATTTTATTATTTGTATCTAATGTTACTCTGGGACAGATCTGTAGGTTTTTTTTTTTCCAGGCTGCCAAAATTGTTCATGATAATGAAAGTATTGAGAATCCTGGTAGAGACCAAGCGCTGGAGCTGTCTTCCAGAGTGGGAGACGGAGGTAGTCTGGATGCATTTTCCTGCTAAAGACAAATAGAAAATCTAAAAAAAAAAATTTTAAATAAATCTTAAAGTATCAGATGGCTAAAAGAGTCATAAAGAATTACTAAGTCAAGATTATAGGAAACAAGCCCAGGAAGATCAGCCGAGCGTTGGGAGCCACCTTTGCTCCAGACTCTGCCTGGTAAGAAAGGAGAAAACATAACTGGCCACGGTCAGGAGTAGACCAGGTGTCACACAGGCCGTCGCGAGCAGAAGGCTTAGCGGAATGCTCCAGGCAGCCTTGCACACGGATCGAGCAGGGGAGCTGTAGTGGACCAGAGCCCCCAGAGCACAACGGCTGCAGTCCACACATTATCTAATAGTCTACACGGCCAGATGACCGCTCAGGGGATCCCGTTCATAGTTTTTAAAACTCTCTCCAAAATACATCTGTAGCCCAGTTGGTTTCACTGTATCCACCTATCAGCATTCAAAGAATTTTTAAAAATTATTTTTAATTTTTTTTTAGCATTCAAAGAATTAATACCAGTTCTATGCATTGTCTTCCAGAAAGTATGAGAAGATGGAATACTTCCCAGCGAGGCCAGTACTACCCTGATTCCAAAACCAGATAAATGAATTAAAAAAACAAAAACAAAACCATGTCAGGCCAGTGTCCCTCATGAACACACAGAAATCCTTCACAAAACGTTAGCAGGTCATACCAAGCAATGTGTAAAAAGAAGTATATACCATGAGCAAGTGGGGTGGTTTATTGCCAGGATGCATGGCTGATTCAGAATTCAAATATCTGTGTAATTCTGTCCTCGGCTACTGAGGAAAAGCACATGATCATATCAAGTATTCAGAAAAACCATTTCACAGAATTCAAGAGCCATTTGTGATAAAACCCCAGCTCGATAGAGAATATCTACAGTTCCTGCAGCCGACATGACGCACGCCAGTCAGCACCGTGGGTGGCCCCCCGGGACTAAGGCCCGATGTGCCCTCGCGCCGCCTGCGGAGCATAAGCACGGAGCCCGCGCGTGTGGCCTGTGCCCTGAGGCGGGACAGGGATAAGAGGCATCCAGAACGCCTGGGACAGAACGGTCCCACTTTGCAGACGGCACGACTCTGCACACAGAATCCCAAGGAACCTATCAGAACACTTGGTGAGTTCAGCAAGATCTCAGGCTGACGATGGGCACAGAACAGACCACAGTTGCGTCTCTGTATACTAAAATGTAAGGGGTAACAGCACTTAGCTTGTTCCTCACAGACGTGGACAGTGTCTGTGTGCTGAGAAGCACGAAATGCTGGCGGAGGCAGTCAGAGGCGGCTTACGTTCCCAGCCAGGCGGACACGCCGTCCTCACGGACGTCGGCCCCGCGGAGCGTCCCTTCTCCCCGAGCTGATGGACCGTTCCTAGCAAAATCCCAGCAAGGCTTTTGTTGTTATTGATACGACAAGATTATTCTAAGACTTCTAGGAAGAGCAAAAGAACTAAGATGCAGCCAAAACGGTTCTGAAAAGGAAAAACAACGCGGGAGGAACATAGCTGGTAACAGAGCTTGTTCCGGGACTACACCCGTCAAGACCTGGAGTGGCCGCGCGTCGGAGACCCAAGCGGGCCACACAGGCCCTGCCGCCCGCCCGGCGTTGGCGAAGCACAGACGTCTTGTGAGCAGGTGGTGCTGGGGCAGTTGCACAACCACGGACAAAATAGGAGTCATGACCTTCACCTCCCCACTCGTGCAAAAGATTAAGTCGAGTAGAAGACTGAGCTACATGCAGAATGTGCCATACAGAACTTGGGCAAAACACAGAAAACTTAGGAATCTGGGCCTGGGTAAAGAATTCTTAGGCTTCACATCAAAAGCATGATCCATAAAAGAAAGTTATTAAGTCGAACTTCATCAAAATCAAAAACCTTTGGTCTGTGAAGATAAGGAATGACAAGCTACGGAACGGGAGGAAATATTTGTCAACACACGTCTGACAAAGTCCTGTGAGGAGAAAACACGAGGAGCCTCAAAACTCAGTAGAGAAAACCAAACCGTCTGCTCAGAACGTGGGCAACAGACAGACATTTCACTGGGAAAGGTGTCGGCCTGGAAGCAGGTGGGCAGCCCTGCGGCGTTCACCGGCGCTGCCGCGAGGGGCCAGCGTGCGGGTGTCAGAGCAGCCAGACGGCGCACGGCGTCCTCGCAGCCCGTCTCTTCCGCGAGGGGGACCGCTCCGGGCGGGCGCGCAGGTCTTGAGCGGCTGAGCACGCTTACCCCGTGCCCCGGCACCCCAGCCCCCTCTTGGCGTTTGTCCCACAGAAACGAAGACCTGCTCCCCCCGAACCCGGAGGTGAGCATTCTCAGCAGCTGCACGTGTGACGGCAAGAGCCGGAAACAAGAAAAATGTCCTTAAACAGGCAAACGCTCAAACCAGCTGGCCCATCCACTGCGGGGTGGGGGGGCTTGACACACGCAGCCGCGTGAGCGCACCTCGGGTTGTGCGGAGGGAGGAAGCCACTCCCCGCGGCCTTGCGCTCGCTCGGAATGCCACGGCTGGAGGGTGGGGGCTGGGGCGGGGCAGGTGACTCCAGTCTGCACGAGGGAAGGCTTGGTGGCGGGAGCAGCTCTGTATGGGACGGTGCTGCCCACGACCGTACGTGCCGCAGGCGTCGCGTAGCACACACCCCACACACGTCCGCCCCTGTGGAAGGGCCTGTCGCCCGTCCTGTGCCGTCCTGTGGAAAGGAGGGGGTTAGCACTACGGGGAACGACGCTGCGTCCGTGGGACCTTCCATACCATCTCGGCAGCTTCCTGTGACCTGTCCTCACTGCAAAGCAAAAATCCCAAACCAGCCGTGTAGCACCCAGCAGACAGGCAGCTGAGATGGAGGGACGGACACCCAGACACTGGTAGGTGAGGGCACCGGTGAGCTGTGCTGTCAGCCGGAGAGACTGGTGTGGTGAGCGGGGACTTAGCTGCTCAGTACCAGGAGCGCGTCGTGACTCAGCACGGGCAGCTCCAAAACCACTCGAGACGAAGACTGGTGGGACCACGAAGAGAAACACCTCGGAGGCAGACCCGAAAACAGGGCTCAGCACCCTGGCCCCGTGGGCCAGATCGGCCTGCGGCCAAGAACGGTTCTTACATCTTTAAAGTGTTGTTTCTAACAGAAGAACATTCAACAGAGATAGTACGAGGCCAGCAGAGCCTAGAGTGATCCCGTCTTGGCCCTTTACGGAGACCGTGTTGAGTCCTGCTGCGACCCATCCGGGCGCTGCAGAGCGTGGAGCAAGCGAGGGGCGTCCTAAGGGCCAACGTCTGGGGGCACCGCAAGCGCCCGACCTCGTGGGCAGAGAGCTGCTCCCAGAGTTGCCGGACGGCGTGTGCACGCGGATGGCTGGCCTGCACCCTGCGGTGCTCGTGGTGTCCCAGCCGCACGCCAGGCCGTCCCTCTGCCTTCGGACCACAGTACAAATGAGCTGGAAACCAGCAACAACAAAAACCAACTCTCCCAATTACTTGAAAGTTAAATAGTATGTTTGTGACTCATGGGTGCAAATAGAAAGTCACAGTCGACGTTATGAAACAATTCAAATGACAGTGAAAATAGTAATAGTGAAATTAACAGATGAAGCCAAAGGTCATTCTTAGAAGAAAATTTATAGCATTAAATGAATGTGTTTGAAAAGAAGAGACGTCGAGAGCCTGTGAGCAAGCGATGTCTCTCAACCTGAAACGAGCAATCAGACCCAGAGGGGGTTCGATAATAGACGAGCAAGAATCAATAAAGGGGAGTAGAAAACACAAGTGGCCCCTATGAGGAATGAAAGGGGGCATCCTTTTAGTCACGTGGGCACTAAAGGGGCCGTCAGTGGGGCGCCCGTCAGTGGAGCGGCTACTCTTGGTTTTGGCCCAGGTCCTGATCTCAGGGTGGTGGGATTGAGCCCCACGTCGCGCCCTGCGCTCCGCGTGGAGTCCGCTTGGGATTCTGTGCCCTCCCCACCCCATTCTCTCTCTTGCAAATCCATAAAAATCTTAAAAAAAAAAAAAAAAGAGATATGAGAGGATATTAGGAACACACTATACCAATAAATTTAGGATATTAGGTAAAATATTCCTTGAAAACTATAACATAACATGACTGAACTGAGAGGGTAGAGAATCTAAATGGTTCTGAATCTACTGAAGACGTCGCCTCTGAGGGAAGCCACAGACCCCGATGGCTCCCGGCGAGCACCCCCAACCCTGGGGAAGAGGCAGCGTCAGGGCTGTCGATCCAGCAGAGCCTGGTACCAAAGACTGAGGCCACGTCAAAGTTACAGGCCATCCTGTTGCGTGAGAATAAATTCAGAACTTCCAGACGCAATATTAGCAGATTGAATGTGGCAATACGTAAACCTGGTACAAAGTCGATTTAGCCTCTGAAAACCAGTGTGATTCCCCATAACAATAAGAAAAAGCGTATGTTTTTGTTAATGGATGCAGAAAAAGTACGTGGTTTAATTCACTACCTGCTCATGATGAAAACTCCGTAAACTCAGGCTGGAAGGCGCTTCCTTCCCTCGGAAAGATTAAGATCTCCAGCAGAGAGCGCACGCAATGGCGAGGTCCTGAGAGCTTTGCCTCTAGAGGGAGGGAGTCGGGGTACCTCCGCCCAGCACCCCGGTGAGGCTGGGAGCTCTGGCCAGAAGGGCAGGCCGAGGAAGAAAGTAGAAGGTACAGGGTTGGAAGAAATCAATGAACTTTATCATCGCTGACGGAGGGCGTGACTGGACGGAAGGTCGTATCTACGGAGCAGGCCTTAGCACTGGTGACCAGACTCAGCGGGTGCTACCCACGGTCAGTACGCACAACCCACACGTATTTGCAAGTAAAAGTAACCCCTAATTTTTTGTTTACGCTAACGTCAAAGAAAAAGCATGAAATAGCGAAAAATAAGTCGTACAAAATCTCCATGTTGACAGGCAGAAGATCTCTGAAAGGACCTAACTTGAGCAGACTCCTCGTGTAAAGGTGCCCGGAGTCCCCCAAGCCATGCGCAGGATCCCAGCATTGCCCACGCAGCCCGCACGGCGGCCCCGGGGTCGGGCAGCGCTCGGGGCACAAGCAGCCTCACCCGGGCCGGGCTGTCACCCACAGGAGCCAGAGCCGGCGGCGTCCGGGGGAGCTCCCCGGCCTGGAGAGTGTGGGGGCCTGGGTGGTGCTTGCCTTCCGGGGGAGGCCAGCGGGGGCTGCGGGTTGTACAGTTGGCACGTGGGGCCCTGGCACCTCGTTCATGACTTACTGTAAGGCAGGTCCAGGAGGACGAATGCCGACACGAGCAAGAGCTGACGCCATCGGGGACGATCCGAGCCCTCAGAGACGCCCGGGCGCGGGGAGGAAAGCCGCCCCTTCCGTGTCAGGGCCCCTGTCCCACTGGCTGGTCTGACTGAGCCGTCCCAGGGTCCGGGAGCCAGGGTCAGGGCGCCGGCCCACGGTGGGGCAGGGGAGGGGGCTGCTCGGGGCCAGGGCATCTGACAAACTGAGTGGTTGCGGTTCAGTTAAACTCCGCTGCCACTCACAGCTCCTGGCTCCTGGCGGGGGCAGCGTGGTCCTCGACGGCCCCACGGCGTGTGCCCTGAACGCGGGGCGGCAGCCTGTCCCCCGTCGCTGCCCCTGCTGGAGGCGCCCGCTGAGCACAGGGCCCGGCACGTCCGCCGTGACCAGACCCCTCCGTGCTCGCTCTTTTTAGGACAGTTTAAAAAGTTGTGGTTTTACTCTTTGGTTAAACCTTAGGTTAACTCTGGGGTAATCGCAGTTCATGGAAACTTTCTTCAGACGATGATCAGTTTCCCTTCAGTGACCTGTGAGGGGGTAGGACGTCCGTGACTTTGGTCGCGGTTTAGGTCGGCTGTGACCTGTACTGGACGCGCAGTGACGTCCGGGTAGCCACGGCGTATCTGAGCAGCCGGGGCCAGCCAGACGCGGACGCACGGCGGCTGACCTCGTTGACCCAGGCCTGTGGCCACTTGCTGGGTACGAGTCCGCGTGTGCCGTCGGCGGCGAGGACCCCGGAGCGCGAGCGGCCGCCGGCACTCACCACGGCACCGCGAGAGTGTGCGTTTGACAACAAGAAATATTCTACATCCGTACGACCTCAATTCATAGAAAGTCATCCGCTCAGCAACCCTCCGAGGGATTAGAGCTTGTAATTGAACGGCTGAGCGTGGTTTTGTAGAACGCAGCGTGACCCACCAGCGTCCCCGATGGCACCCTGGATCCTCTTCCTCTGCTGCGCTGTTAGGTTTTCAGAGGTGCGCACACCCGCAGCACGCGCCCTTGCGGCTTGCCCTGGCCGTGCTGCGCTGACCTGCTGAGACTGTGGCTCGGGGGCCGTGTGTGTCCACACGCCTGGCGGGTGTCCGGGTGTGCACGTGCTGCTCCCATGACCCGCGGGGCTCCCAGGGGCTGCTGGGCACAGCGCCGAGGCGCAGGGTGCGCATCCCCACGTGTGTGACTCCCCGTTCTCCGTCTGCGCCCCGCAGCTCGACTACATCGACTCCCGAGCAGTGCAGCTGGGCTCCCTGCTGGTGCGCGGCCTCACCACCCTGGTCCTGGTCAACAGCGCGTGCGGCTTCCCCTGGAGGACGAGTGACTTCATGCCCTGGAACGTATTCGACGGGAAGCTCTTTCATCAGAAGTACCTGCAGTCGGAGAAGGGGTACGCGGCGGAGGCTCTCGTGGAGCACAACGTGAGTGCACAGCGTTTTCCTGCTCGGGAACCAGGGGTTTGAGGTGCCCAGAGCCCGCGGCCACGCGTGGGGCTGGCTGTCGCAGCGCAGGGCGCACGTGTCCCCAGGCTTTGGAATTTAGCACAGTTAACGCTGACGGCTGGCGACGTGGCTGAGGTCACCGCAGTTCCGAGGGAGGGCTGCAGTACCTGCAGGGAGGCAGAGGCACGGACGGGGAGGCCTAGCGTATCTCCTAGCGTCCCCCAAGTCCTGCCACCCGGCTCGAGTGCCCAGCTGCTGAGCGATGGCGAGCGCCATCCGGTCCCCTCGGCCCTCTCCACCCTTCTCGAGTTGAGGGGACTGCGGCCCCAGAGCTGCCTTGGCAGACGTCAGACCAACTCAGTAGGAGTCACAGCCGGTTTTACTTGACAATACTCCCTGCAGGCTCCGGTCTGCAGGGGCCGTGGCTGCCGTCGTGACCCTGGGAGGTCTCCGGGGGCTTGCGTCCGGCTCTGGGAGCGTGTGGGGCCAGCTGAAGGTGTGCGAGAGACCCTGCGGCCCGAGGGCACCCACCAGGTGGGGGCAGAGCACAGGAGCGTCACGTCGGATGCAAACCTTGGGAGGCGTGCCGCGATCCCTGCTCCTCGGCCCAGCACATCCCGGGGTGTCCCGGGGGTTCAGGAGCAGCTGGCGCCGTGTGCAGGTGGCCGCAGGGTCACAAGGGAGGGTGGTGCTCACGTGGCGCTCGTGCCCGGGCATGGAATGGTAAAGGGTCAGCGGTGCACTCCCCACGCGGTGGTCCCATGTCTCAGTCACGGCCACATGCAAGGTGACCGCGGGCTCGCAGGTGCGGCTTGAAAGGGGTGAGGCCGATGGGGCCACGTGTCAGCCGTGAGCTCGCACCGAGGCAGGCCGTCCCTCGCCCGCCGCTGCTTCTCCCGAGGGGTCACGCCCAGGAAGGGCTGTGGTGGCCCGAGCGTCGCCAGGGAACCGCGCCCTTTTGGGGCGAGCGCTGAACCCAGGGAAGGGCCGGGGCGGGGTACGGAGGCCGTGCGCGGCCGGGACTCCGTGGTCCCCATGGCCTGCGCTGCTCACGCGTCCGTTCTGCTTGCAGAGGTCCCGGCTCACCAGGTTCCACGCGCTCAAGTCGGTCGTGTGCAAGGCGTGCGCGAAGGAGAACAGGCGCATCGTGAGCCGGCAGCACTGGCGCTCGCACCAGCCAGGTGGGCACCGCAGGGCGCAGGCGCGGGGGCGGGAGGCACTTGGCCCGCAGGTGGGTGGCAGGTGGAGGCGCGGTCCCCGTCCCTGTCCCCGACCCCGACCCCAGGAGAGGCCACGGAGGGCCGAGCGGGCTGGGCCCTGCACCATGAACCACCGCGGCCGCGGGGAGCTGCCCTGTCCCGGATGCACGCAACCCCATGGAAGCCGGCGGAGGCCACGGGGACTGGCCTCGGGCCACAGACACCGCAGGCGCGGGCAGGAGGGGCACTCCCAGTGTTTCCGGGCTTTCATCCTCGGCAAGGGGCCGCCATGGGCCGGGGCCGCTGTGGGCCGGGGCCGCCGTGGGCCAGGGCTCCCAGGTGACCGTCTCCCTTGGGCGGGGCTCCCGTGGGCCGTGTACCCTGGTGGCCCAGGCCTGCCCCACCGCCATGTGCGGGAGCCTGGTAGTTGAGCTTGGAAGTGCTTCTGTTCTCATTTCACGCACGTTGCTCCTTAAGGTAGAGCAGCCAGCGTGGGCGCTGCAGGCGGCTGCGGTCACCTCCAGGGAAGTGTCCCCGACGGGTCACCTGAGCCCCCACAGCAGGGACGGGGAGCTGTGCTGCCGGCTCCCTTGGCTGCGCCGCCGGCCTGTGTGGGCAGCAGCGTGTCTCACCCACCGGCGGCAGAGAAGCTGGCTGGGTCCGTCCGCATGCTGAGGAGCCCAGTTCTTTCACGTCCCCCTCCCTTAGGGCCTGTGCCCGTCACCCGCAGCCCCTCCTCCCTGGGAGAGAGAGAGCCCTCCTGGTTCCTGCCCCGGGCCACCCACGGGGGCTCCTCCTGAGGGCTGCCGGGTCGCGAGGTCACCACCAGGTGCTGGAAGGAGAGTGTGGGGTCAGAGAGGGGCTTCCTTCCGTTTCCCGGGAGTCACAGACCCCCCTTGTCCTGCCCACTTGTCAGCCCGTTCCCTTTGTCCTGCCAGCTGTGCAGGGTCAGGACTGGGGACCTTGCAGCTCAGATGTGCAGCGTTCTGCTCGCGGCCTGTGGTAGGAGGTGTCGGAGCTCGGGAACGCTGGGTGGTCGGGTGTGTGGACAGTGCGGGGAGGCCGAGCCCCGGGGCCCACCACCTGCCCGGAGCCCCTGGGACCCCCTGCCCCCCTGAGCCCCTGGGACCCCCTGCCTGCCCAGAGCCCTCTGCACCCCCTGCCCCCCCCGAGCCCCTGGGACCCCCTGCCCCCCTGAGCCCCTGGGACGCCCTGCCTGCCCCAAGCCCTCTGCACCCCCTGCCCCCCCGAGCCCCTGGGACCCCCTGCCCCCCTGAGCCCCTGGGACCCCCTGCCTGCCCAGAGCCCTCTGCACCCCCTGCCCCCCCGAGCCCCTGGGACCCCCCTGCCCCCCTGAGCCCCTGGGACACCCTGCCTGCCCCAAGCCCTCTGCACCCCCTGCCCCCCCGAGCCCCTGGGACCCCCCTGCCCCCCTGAGCCCCTGGGACGCCCTGCCTGCCCAGAGCCCTCTGCACCCCCTGCCCCCCCGAGCCCCTGGGACCCCCTGCCCCCCTGAGCCCCTGGGACGCCCTGCCTGCCCCGAGCCCTCTGCACCCCCTGCCCCCCTGAGCCCCTGGGACGCCCTGCCTGCCCAGAGCCCTCTGCACCCCCTGCCCCCCCAAGCCCCTGGGACCCCTACCTGACCCCCTGAGCCCCCTTGCACCCCCTGAGACCCTCCTATGCACCCGGAGCCCCCGGCACCCCCCTGAGCCCCTGGAACCCCCCCACCTGCCCAGAGCCCCTGGGACCCCCTGCCCCCCTGAGCCCCTGGGATGCCCTGCCTGCCCAGAGCCCCCTGCACCCCCTGCCCCCCTAAGCCACTGGGACCCCCACCTGCCCCCCTGAGCCCCCTACACCCCCTGAGCCCCTGGGACCCCCCCACCCACTGGAGCCCCTGGCACCCCCCCTGAGCCCCTGGGACCCCCTGCCCACCCGGAGCCTGCGCACTGCTGGTGATGAACCGACGACCGACCAAGGGCCCTGCTTTGGGGTGACCTCCTAAAGCGCCTTAGCTCTGGCCTAGCGTCAGCCACTTTGCTGTCTGTCGCCTACACGGGGTCTCCTGGGGGACGGGGTCTCCTGGAGGACATGCTCAAATGCACACGGCCATTGCCTCCATCCCAACTGGGGCCCCTCAGTCCACATTTTTCAAGGGTTTCCCCTGTGCTTTAAGGACCAGAGTTTTGAGAAGCGCGGACCTGGTGCCGCCTCGCTGCTCTGAGAGATCACGTGTCATCTGGGTCGAGGCCTGTGGCCACCTCCTAACGTGCCGACATGTCCCCACAGGCCGCTGGGGGAGGCAGGGATCTGGCTCCCACAGGACGAGCTCTGGCTGCAGCCGGGCAGACCCAGGACAGCACTGGAGGGACTCGGGACCAGGTAAGAGGCCGCGGGGTGCTCCTGGGGGGCTGGCGGCGGGCTGCTGCTGGGGCGGCGGGTCACCTTGACACGTAAACAAAACTGAACTTCCTGATACTCCCACGTGGTTGCTTCGTGAAGGAGACCAGCGATCTCCAAGCCCGGTGCTGGTGTCCCTCTGCTCCTGCCACCTGGTTTATGCGTCAGGACTCTGTTCTTTATCATCTCAGAGCAGGGCTCTTGTGACCGTTTCGGGCACACGCATCTTTCCAGCGAAGACAGAGCATTGTGACGTCTTCTACGTTCTGGTTTATAAACGAGACCCTCCTGGGTGATCGAGGAAGTAAAACGCGTCCTTGGCTTGTTGCCTGGGTAGCACAGGTGTCTGGTTTCCGTGTGTGAAGTGGAGTTTCATACGCAGCGATTTACATTTTAAATACACAGGAGCACCTCCCTGGTATTTAGGTTCAGAGTTCCTTAGGGTGTTCAGAGCGTAGCTGTGGGTGCTTCTGTATTACCTGAGGCGTACGGTTTTATCCTTGCAACAGACTTCACTGAAGGTGGCTTCTCGCGAGCTCCAAAGTGGACCCTCCCGTCCTAGTCTGCGTTGTCTCCCGCCTGCTGCGCCGTGGGCCCTGCGCCTCTGCCCTCGCGAGTCCGCTCAGGGGAATCGGAGACTGTCTCCGGGGGTTGCCTCTTCTTCTGGCAGAATTCGGGGTCCGCCGTTAGCTCAGGGTAGACCAAAGCTCATGCTGAGCACCCCTGAAACGCTCATGCCTGGGGACAGAGAAGTCGAGTAAGGGTCACAGCTGCTGTGCTTTGCCCTGGTGTGACGTGCAGAGCCCACCTCGCCTGTCCTGCTGCCCGCTGACACCTGGGGCTCTGAGATAGTCGGCCCAGTGAGGGCGGCAGCGCCCCACGCTCCCCCATCTCCTCCGGGACAGCCGTGCGGGACCCCACCCAGACCACCGGGTGTGGCTGCCAGCGCAGCCCGAGTGCCCTCGGGGATGCTGTCTCTGTGCCAGGCGTGTCTGAGGTTGCTTTTAATTTAGAAGGTACTGCAGTCGATTGAGCTGACCTGCAGACAGGGCCCCCAGGAACACGAGGGCTCGTCAGGTTGCCTAGACTCCGACCGTGACGCCCCTGCCGTGGGCTCGTGTCCACAGCGGGGGCATTCAGCCTGCTTGGTGCTGACCCTCGTGGACAGCAGCCCGCTGAGCCCTGGGGTCCGTCCGTGCAGCAGGTACAGCCCTGGCCTGGGGGCTCCGTGCCGTGGGGTCCTGCCTGTGGGGACTGTGCATCTCTGCATAGAGCTGTGTGAGGAGGAGCAGGAGCCTTCCTCCCGCACGGAGCCTGAGCATCCCCCCACCCCCACCCCGCTCCCACACACCCTGCAGTCTTCACAGAGGGATCCAGAGGGTCCTCCTGAAACGGGGTGTGTAGGCCGAGGCCTGAGGAGGGAGGCTCCCAGGAAGGGAGTTGGGCAGGCGGCGGAGGGCAGGCGCTCCAGGGCCGCGCAGCACTGCTCAGAGCCCTGGGGTTGGCTCCAGGTCCTTCCTGGACAGACGTCCCTTGGTCACCAGACTGCCCACCGGGGCCCGAGCCTGCCCGCCTTAGCGCTAGGCTCCTCTCTGCAATAGTGACAGGGTTTGAATTCAGGCACAAGACTGCGTGGAGCGTAAGTGCCTGGTGGGTTTGGAGCAGACTGGGGGCGCGGCCCTGTCAGTCCGTCCTGTCCCAGGCAGGCTCACGGAGTTGGCCCGGCCCCTCCTAGGGTGGGAGAGCGGGGCGAGCGGAGGTGTGCTGGGCATGTTTGGGCGGCTTGGGCTGCCGGGCATCCCCAGAGCCACCTGTCCCTGCTCCATGTCCCCCCCACGTGGCCTCTGTCCTGGCTTGTCTCCAGGAAGTCAGGGAAGATGCGACAGCACCAAGTCAGGGCGACGGGGCTGCAGGCGAAGGCTGGGCACAGGTGCAGAGCAACCGTGTGTCTGCGGCGACGTGAGCACGCTCACCCCCGGCCCGTGGCAGTGGCGTGTGCCGTACAACACACAGCCCCCATGTGTGCGCGCTTCCAGGCTGCCCTCCGATGAGCGGCGTCCCTGCAGACGCTCCTTGCACAGTGCTCCCCGCCGTGTCCTCAGCATCCAGCCCGGGCAGCAAGGCGTGTGGTTGCAGGAAGCCGGGTGAGTGCCCCTCCTGGGCCCCTGAAGTCGAGCCGCTCAGAGCAGTAGTTGTTGGAGGGTGTCTTCACGATTGTCCTCTTCCCTGGACAGAGGGAGGGAGGGAGGGAGCCTGCTGCCCCGGGTTCCCCCCTTAGGGCCCGAGCGGATCCCACGGCCTCCCGGGGTGCCATCATGAACACCACGCAGATGGGGCTCCCCCCTCCCGGCATCCCCCACGCACGCGACCATCCTGAACTTCAGGGAACGTTTGGAAGGCTCAGGGATGTTTGTCCGACCGGGTGCTAGGCCCAGGCGAGCACGTTGTACCGCTTCTGTTCTGGTTCTGTAGAAACCAGGGAATGAGGCTGCTTCGCGGGGGCCGGGGTTTGCAGGGAATCCCTGCTCAGGGCTGGGACCACGGTGGTCACACGGAAGCCAGGGGATGGTGGTGCCGGGGGTGGGCTGGGGCTGAAACCATGCCCTGGGAGGCCTCAGGTCGAAGGTGAGATGGTCGAGTGAGGGCTGAGCCAGTAGCAGACTGGAGAGCCTGGGGACGAGGATGCTTCAGGAGCAGTCTCTGGGGCCCCGGGGCGCCGCGGCGGGCACAGCGGAACACGCCGGCCTGCTGAGCCACTGTGTCGCCCACCTGAGCTGACGTAACGTCCCCTCCTGTGCTCAGAAAACTAAAAAAAGAAGAGTCCGGGCATGAGGAGTGAGAGATTGGGTCTCTGGCAGGACGGTAGTTGAGCGAGGACAGCGTGTCTTAGCTCACGTGGAGAAACATCCACAGGAATTGCACTGCTGGTACCAGGGTGTTTGCGATTCCAGATGGTTCTGGGTAGATGCGTGTTCACACACATATAACGTCCTTTATTGGACGGAGCACTGGTTAGGTCAGGTGGTCACTTCCTCGGTTTCACCACTGAGAGAATGACGGCGTCTCCCCTCGGCCACAGACTGTTTGCTGGGGGGTGTCTGCCTTTGACCTGCCCTTTGGTACATTTTAGAGACACGTAAGTCGTCTCGAGAGAACGTTGTCAGGACTTCCTGGGCGCAGTTGACAGACAAGACTCTCTTTTTCTTTTTTTTTTTTTTTACCTTAACTGTAATATTTTTATTGCCTAAAAAAGGGCTAAGCAGCATATGAGCTTTCAGCGAGTTGTAACTGTCTTGCTGGTGGAGGGTCTTGCCTCGACGCTGAAGGCTGTGATGACTGTGACAATTTCTTAAAATAAGGCAACAATGACTTTGCCGCATCCATTGACTCCTCTTTCAGGGCGATTTCCCTGCAGCATGTGATGCTATTTGGTAGCATTTTACCCACTTCTTTTAAACTTCTTTTAAAACGAAGCCCACCCTCTCGCACCCTGCTGCTTCTGCTGCTTTATCAGCTGAGTTCGTGTGATATTCTGGATCCTGTTGTGCAGACAAGACTCTTAAGTAAAACTACAACTGCCTCAGAATGGAGTTTTCTGAACCCCTGTGAGGGGAGGAGGGGCGGGGAGCAGGGGCCCGGCTGGCTGGGAGAGCCCGAGGCCCCCACTCTGTGAAGCATTTGCTTCCTGGCCTGGGAGTTGGGAGGGGACCCCTGGAGCAGAGGTGAGACCTCCTGGCCTCCCGGAGGGGGAGGAGCGGGGGAGAGCGGGGACTTCAAAGCAGCTGAAGTGAGAGCACTTTAACCTCTTCCTTGCTGTTGGTGAGAAGTGATGTGTTAAATTCCACAGGCAGTAGCAAATCGCATTTGCTTGTGATTTCTTCAGATTTCCACTGTTGGTGTAACCCTGATGAGGCCGGGCTGTTGTAAAAGTGTCTCTGATCATCTGTGATAACACGGTGGGGCTGCAAACCCCATGGTGGCCTTGCTGTGACTGGCTCCTCCTCCCAGCGCTGGCCAGAGCCCCTGCCCTCCTCCTGCCTCCCACCTCCCGCCTCCCGCAGGGCATGGGAAGCTTGTAGGAAAAGTGTTACCCTGGGAATGTGAAGCCACCACCGCCTTGTTTCCTGGCAGGCTGGCTCCCTTCTGGCTCTTCCCGACACTCCTGGTGGCGGAAGGTGACGTGTGGCCAGCGCCCCGGGACGGGTGCTCTGCCCTGAGCTGTGGAAGAGCCACACGGGGTGGGGTGGGGGGCGCCCTCGGGAGCCGTCTGCACTGGCAGCAGACACTGGGCACCCGGCGGGGCTGCACTGGCGTCGGAGCAGCAGTTTGGACGCTGCTTCCTCGTATCGGAAGAGCCACCTCGTAATTAATTGCTTCCTACTCTAATGGAAATAATTGTGCAACAGACTTCTGTGACAGTGGCCACAGCGGAAAAGAAAATACAGTGCTGCCCCCAAATACAACTCAGCGTGTCATTTTACACGGCTGAGAAAGTGCGGTGTTTTCTGTTCGACTGTTACAGAAACGTGATTAACTTAGTTTTGGTTTTCATATGTGTTTGGTGCAGGAAGTAGACAGTATGAGCCTGACCCCTGGAGAAGATACTCCTCCTCCTCTGGGTAAGTGCACACCTCTGTCCTCAGAATAAATCGGCTTTATCGAAGATGGAAGTAGAGCATCTGTCTTTATAGCATAAATCTTTCATATCAGTTGCTAGACTTTAAAAGAATTCAGATGTTGACTCCTGGCATGGGGCCCGGCTCACTTGGTGTGCAGGCGAGTTTGCCTCCTTCAGAGCAAGCGTGGAGAGCAGGAGGTGCACAGTCCAGCCTGACCGCCCCGTACGCCCCTTAGGAGCGAGGCACCCAGAGCAGCATTGCAGCCTCGTCCCTGTGAGGTCCAGACCTCGCCTCTCGTGAAAAAGAAGAACATCCTTTCTGGTGACTTCTCCCTCATACCATAGAGAACGCTCTGTTGACCTATTTCCAGAGGTTGTCCTTGATTCTGTGCCCCGAACGCTTGTAAGCATCTTCCCCCTAATCTCTTCATCTGTGTTTATGAGGGACGGTTGATTTTTCTTCAGCGAGTTGGAATCTTACTACATCCTGCTCTTGAAAAAACTTAACACTGGATTGCAAAGATTGTAAGGATTGCAGACGTGGTGCCCCGTGGCTGTATGATAGTCCAAGAATTGTTTCTAGTTACAAACACAGAAAAAGAGGTAACAGCCTTCTTGTGGCCTTCCTGGCGGGAGAGCCAGCTCTGCGTGGGGGGCCTGGCCCTGCCTGGGAGTCCTCGAGGCGTGTGGCCCACGGGCTGCTCCTGCCCGACCTTCCTTTCCGTTTTACTTTTGCCGAGCTCCCGCTCCGAGCTCCTGACAGCAGAGCGTGAGAGGCAGGCCTGGGTCCCAGCCCCCAGACAGCCTCAGGCCGGCCTGCAGGGGCGTGCAGGGCAGAGGCCGTAGCTCAGTGGCAGGAAGCTCAGTTTATGATGCCACTAACGGGCGGTTCCTTTGTTGCTCTGAGCACTGAACGGCTCTTGTCTTTAAAAAATGTTCCGGAGGGATCCCTGGGTGGCGCAGCGGTTTGGCGCCTGCCTTTGGCCCAGGGCGCGATCCTGGAGACCCAGGATCGAATCCCACGTCGGGCTCCCGGTGCATGGAGCCTGCTTCTCCCTCCGCCTGTGTCTCTGCCTCTCTCTCTCTCTCTCTCTCTGTGTGTGACTATCATAAATAAATAAAAATTAAAAAAAAAAATGTTCCGGATACATCCAAGCTCTTGGAAGAATTCTTAGACAATTGAAATTTCAAGAATTGTGATTGTACTGAGCTCAACTTCTGGGGTATTGACCGTGGAAAGAAATCTATATTTAGAGGGTAGAAGGCAGACCCTGTGTTAGCGGCCTGTTCGCACCACACGCCCTGGCTCTGGAGGCTCCGCACAGGCTCAGAGAGGGCTCGCACGTGTGCCCGGAAGACACGCCCGTTGTTGCTGTCTGTAAAAACCAAACGAGCCCTGAGCGTATTCGCAGTCCAGTCCGTATACTGCGTTTGATGAATTACCCTGACAGCTCGAGTGTGCGGAGCTCCTGGCTTTGTCTGACCTTAGAATCCCATCTAGTATTTGCCAAAACGGATACGGTCTCCAGCTGCTCTGCTTGCAGGTCTTATGTTTGAAACATCCTCACCACTTCCTACAAGTCCTTCTGAAGGACATTTGCGTATCTCGTTCCTTCCCCCTGTGAGTCTTGTAGGACCTCAACCTGATTTCCCATCGTTAGAAATAGATTTGTCTCATTCCACTTACGGAGTTTCCTGTCTGAATATCAACATTCTCTTCCTTTCGTTTCTGGTCATTTGAGACCACGGTTGCTTCTAGAAATTTCATTTCTTTACTGCTTATTTTTTATAACTTTGAAATAAATTTCTCATCCCTTAGACTAAAAGAGTAGACCCCCGTGAAAATTGTTTTCCCCCTTTATAATATCTGAACTCTGACTTGTCAGTAAAGTGTTTGTGGTCATTAGCAAGCTTCAGCACGTCATTGGGTTTGTACGGTCTCTCTCATGTTTGGAAAGCCAGTGCAGGAAGTTCCTGTGATCTTGTGGTCATGTAAGTTAGTTACCCTGCAGCCTAGTCTTCTGATAAAATGTCCATGAATTAATTTAAAAATGAAAATAAAACTATATTTATCACTCATAATTAAATATAATTTCACATTTCTTTATTTGGAGGACACTTCACGATCTAATATAGTGGGATCTTTGGGGAGAAAAAGGATGTTGAATTTTGTTAAATGCCATTTCTGCATCGATTGATATGGTCGTGTGATTTTTTTTTTATCCTTCATTCTGTTAACATGTGTATCATGTTGATTGACTTGCATACGCTGAACCATCCTTGCTTCCGAGGGATAATACCACTGATTGTGCTGTATGACCCTTGTAATGTTCTGTTGAATTTGGTTTGGTAGTATTTTGTCGTTTTTGCATCATTGTTCACCAGGGTGTCTGGCCTGTAGTTTTCTTAGAGTGTCCTTGACTGGTTTTGATGTCAGCGTATGCTGGCCTCATAAAATGAGTTTGGAAGTGTTCCTTCTAGTTCGGTTTTTTTGGAAGAGTTTGAGGATTGGCATTAATTCTTTTTTAAATGTTTGGTAGAATTCTCTAGTGAAACCATCTGGTCCTGGATTTTCATTTGTTGGAAGGTTTTCCATTACTGATTCAATCTCCTTTCTCATTGATTGATCTGTTCAGATTATCTGTCTCATATTTATTCAGTCTTGGTAGGTTGTACTTCTCTGGGAATCCGTCCATTTCTCTTAGGTTGTCCAGTTGTTGGCATGTAAGTGTCTATAGTAGTCGCTTCTATAGTATCCGTTTTAATTTCTTCTGCTTTGTTTGATTTGAGCCATCTGTCTTTTTCTCTTGGGCAGTCTCTAAAGGTTTGTCAATTTTGTATATCTTTTCAAAAACCAGTTTAGTTTCATTTATCTTTTTTATTGTCATTCTTGTCTCATTTTTTATTTTTCTTTTAAGCTTTGTTATTTCCTTCTTTCTGCTATCTTTGGGCTTAGTATGTTCTTTTTCTAGTTCTTTGAGGTGTAAAGTTAGGTTGTTTATTTGAGATGTTTCTTTTTTCTAACATAGGCATTTACTGTTACAAACATCTCTCTTAGAACTGCTTTGGTTGCAACATATTATTTTTGCATCCCATTAGTTTTTGTAGGTTGTATTCTGTTTTTGTCTGTATCAAGGTATCTTTTGATTTCTTCCTTGACCTCTTGGTTGTTCACAAATGTGTTGTTCGATTTCTATAGATTTATGAATTTTCCACTTGTCTCCCTCTTACTGGTTTCTGGTTTCACACCATTGTGATCAGAAACTATACCTGACATGATTTCAATCTTGTTAAATTGGAGGGGGGAAGGTCAGAGGGAAAGAGAGAGAGTGAATCTTAAGCAGGTTCCACACCCAGTGCAGAGCCCAACGTGGGGCTCCATGTCAACCCTGAGATCATGACCTGGGTCAAAATCAAGAGTTGGACACTTAACCAACTGAGCCACCCAGGGTTCACTCTAACTCTCAATCTTGTTAAATTTTTAAGACTTGTTTTTATAGCCTAATGTATGATCTATCCTGAGGAATATTCTTGTATGCTTGAGAAGAGTGTGTATTTTTCTCTTGTTACAGATGTGTGTCAGGTCCATCTGGTGCAATTCAAGTTCAATCTGTCTTTATTAATTTGCTGTTTGGATGATACACCCATTGTTGAAAGTGGGGTATTAGATTCCTCTGCTATTGTCATACTGCTGTCTACTTCTGCCTTCAGTTGTATTGTTTTCTTTATAGGTTTACAAACTTTTTCATCCTTTCATGTAAAAGCTCAACAAAGTAAGTGTAAAGAGAGTGTATCTCAACAAAGGCTGCATATGACCAACCCATAACTAGCATCGTATACAGTGGTGAAATGTTGAAAGCTCTTTCTCTAGGATCAGGGACAAGAGCAAGATGTCCATTCTCAGGACGCCTGGATGGGTCAGTGGTTGAGTGTCTGCCTTTGGCCCAGGGCGTGACCCCGGGGTCCTGGGATCGAGCCCCACATCGGGCTCCCTGCATGGAGCCTGCTTCTCCCTCTGCCTGTGTCTCTGCACCTCTCTCTGTGTCTCTCGTGAATAAATAAACAAATCTTAAAAACAACGCCAAAATAAAAAGATGTCCACTCTCACTGCTTCTGTGCAGCTAAGTACTGGAAATTCTATCCAGAACAATTAGGCAAGAAAAAGAAATAAAAGGCATCCAAATTGAAAAGGAGGCAGTTAGATCTGTTTGATGATGTCATCTATATAGAAAATCCTAGACTCCATCAAAAAATTGTTGAGACTATTAAATTAATTCAGTAAAGTTGTAAGATACAAGATTGATATAAAAAAAATCTGTTGCATTTCTATACACTAACAACAGACTATCCAAAAGAGAAATTAAGAATTATAGTAGCCTTAAAACAAAATTTTTAGAAGTAAATTTAACCAAAGAGGTGAAAAAGCCATCTAATGAAAACTACTAAACTGATGAAAGAAAC
Organism: Nyctereutes procyonoides; assembly: GCF_905146905.1. Taxonomy (NCBI): domain Eukaryota; kingdom Metazoa; phylum Chordata; class Mammalia; order Carnivora; family Canidae; genus Nyctereutes; species Nyctereutes procyonoides. The sequence goes on from NW_026575051.1 coordinate 72,433,340, forward strand.
TGAAGATACAAATGAATGGAAAGATATTTTGTGTTCATAGATTGGAAGAATTAATATTGTTAAAATGTCCATATTACCCAAAGGAGTCCACAGACTCAGTACGATCCCTATTAAAATTTTGATGGCATTTTTCACAGAAATGAAACAAACAATCCTAAAATTTATATAGAACCACAGAATATCCCACCAAAAAGCCAAAACAATCTTGAGAAAGAACAACAAAGCTAAAGGCGTCACATTTCTTGATTTCAAACTGTATTATAAAGCTCAAGTAATCAAAATAATGTGACATTTGCCTCAAAATAGACTCATAGATCAATGGAACATAATAGAGAGCCCAGAAATAAAATCTCATATGTATGGTCAACTAATCTTCGACAGGAATTCCAAGAATACACAATGGAGAAAGGAACAGTCTCTTCAGTAAATGATGTTGGGAAATTGAACATCCATATGCATAAGAATTGGACCCTTACCTTACACAAAAATGGATTAAAGATATAAACATAATACCTAAGATCGTAAAACTCCTGGAAGAAAATATAGGGAATAACCTCCTTGACATCAGTCTTGTAAATAATTTTTTGGATGACATCAAAAGCATAGGCAAGAAAAACAAATATGTAAGTGGGACTACATCAAACTTAAAAAGCTTCTGCATGGGATCCCTGGGTGGCGCAGCGGTTTGGCGCCTGCCTTTGGCCCAGGGCGCAATCCTGGAGACCCCGGATCGAGTCCCACGTCGGGCTCCCGGTGCATGGAGCCTGCTTCTCCCTCTGCCTGTGTCTCTGCCTCTCTCTCTCTCTGTGACTATCATAAATAAATAAAAATTAAAAAAAATATGATTTAAAAAAAAAAAAGCTTCTGCATAGGAAGAGAAACACTGAACAAAATGAAAAGGCAATCTATAGAACAGGAGAAAATATTTGTAAACCATATATCTGATAAGAGGTTAATATCTAAAATATATAAGGAGCTATTATAACTCAACTATTATAACTCAATTATAACTATTATAACTCAACTATTATAACTATTAATTTTTTTTAATTTTTATTTATTTATGATAGTCACACAGAGAGAGAGAGAGAGGCAGAGACACAGGCAGAGGGAGAAGCAGGCTCCATGCACCGGGGAGCCCGACGTGGGACTTGATCCCGGGTCTCCAGGATCGCGCCCTGGGCCAAAGGCAGGCGCTAAACCGCTGCGCCACCCAGGGATCCCCTATTATAACTATTAATAGTAAAAAAAAAAAAAATCTTAACCCAATTGAAACAGAGGCAAAGGAACTGAATACACATTTCTCCAAAGAAGGCACACAGATAGCCAACAGGTGCATGAAAAGATGCTCAACATTACTCATCATCAGGGAAATGCAAATCAAAACCACAGTGAGATATTACTTCATAACTGTTAGAATGGCCATCATCAAAGAGACAAGAGACAAGGAGCATTGGTAAAGATGTAGAGAACAAGGAACTCTTGTGCACCATGGATGGAATGTAAATGGATAGAGCCACTGTCGAAAACAGTATGGCGGTTCTTCAAAAATTAAAAATGAACTATCGTATGGTCCAGCAGGCCTACTTCTGATATATGTATCCAAAGGAAAGGAAATCGGTATCTCAAAGAAATGCTGCTGTTCACTGCAGCATTATTCACAGTAGCCAATATAGAAACAACCTAAGTGTCATGAACAGATGAACAGATAAATTGTGGTACATATACACAGATTGTAGCCATAAAAAAGAAGGAAATCCTGCCATTTGTGACTATGTGGATGGTCTTAGAGGACGCTATGCTAAGTGAAACAAGCCAGACGCAGACAAATATTGAATGATACCACTTGTATGTGAAATCTAAAGCAGTTGAACTTAAAGAAATATATAAATATATTCAGGTTTTTATTTGTCAATCATACCTCAATAAAGCTGGTCAAAGAACAACAATAACAACAACAAAAGCGAGCCTAGAATTGAGATGTGTGTGAAACAGATAGGTAAGCATCAGACTGAGTAACAGTGGTTATCTTTGAGGTGGGGAAGAAATTTAAAAAGACTGGTCATTTCCTGCATTTCTGTTTTGTTAGAAAAGATGTTTTTATAATCAAGGGAAAAAATAATTTGAGAGGTCCAAAGATTCAGAAATTTTTTTTATCCAGAATTCTTTTAACCAGAAGTCCTGATGGGCTCCATAGACAACGTATAGGATTGGGACTGCCTGCTTGTGCAGACTGAGAGCTGTGGAGTTGCTGGGTGTTGTCACATCACCTTCTAACCTGGAGTCGCCATCTCCTCTGCTCCTCTGACTGGTCAGCTCCCACTGCGCACAAGAGAGCTGGCCAATCCACTTCCTCAGTGTATGCAGGTTTTTGGTCCTTTTAATTTTTGCCGTCTGTGGTCAGAAAAACCACAATACAAATTTAGCATGCATTTCTGAGTATCAGTGAAGCTTCTTTTTTTTCATATACTTATTGGCCATTTGTAATTCTCTTTGTTAATAACTACTTATTTATACTCTTGGCCAAATTTTTATTTGATGATTTTTTATATTGATTTGGCCTTTTTTCATTTTGTGGGTATTAAATCTTTGATGTTCATATACATGGCAGGTATTTTTACCATTTCCTTCTTCCTGGCTTCCTCATTTTGGAAATCATTATTCACATAGAAACCGAGGCATCGGGACCCCTGGGTGACTCAGTGGTTGAGCATCTGCCTTCAGCCCAGGGCGTGACCCTGGAGTCCCGGGATCGAGGCCCACTTCGGGCTCCCTGCATGGAGCCTGCTTCTCCCTCTGCCTGTGTCTCTGCCTCTCTGTCTCTCATGAATAAAGAAATAGAATCTTAAAAAAGAAAAGAAAAGAAAAGAAACCTAGGCATCATCCTTGATTTCTCCATTTCCCCAAGACCTGACACAGTCTGTAGGGAACAACGATGTATGGAGCCACAAAAAAAACACACAAAAATATCTGGAATTCACACTCTTCCTAATATGGCCACTGCTGCCATCATAGTCTCCCTCTCACTGCGACTTCTGAAGCTGCATATGTATGGACAGTGAAGCCCCCTCTGCCTTCAACAGCCTCTTGCCTGGCTGTTTACTTTGCTCTGGCAGACCTGGCAGTCCCTTAATGTAGCTGTTACTCCTGTACCTTCGTGTTCCTCATTTGTGCTTCCAGACTGTTCTAGTAGTAAGCAGCACCACCTGGTGAACCATCACAATCCTTGGTGGAATGAAACATCCATCTTGTATGCTCACAGCTTGGCTCTGCTCCACTGTGCCTGGGCCCCAGCTGGGAAACCTGAAGTCCTACAAAGTCCTATTCTGTTCACATCTCTGGCTTATGCTAGAGGGGGCTTAGCCTGGGGCCTCAGTTTCTCTCCACATGAGCCTCTCCATTGGTCCCCAGGGACTAGTTTGGGCTTCTTTCCGGTGTGGTAATTGGATACCCAAGAGCTAAAGACCCAGACAGAGGCCCTGTCACCTTTTGTAACCTAGCTTCATGAGTCATTCATGAGCTCTGCTACCCTATTCTGTTCATCAAGGCAGCCAAAAAGGCCTGTCCAAATTCAGGTGAACATGAAGGAGGGGGCCTCCACAAGAGCATAGGAGACTAAATGTATTGCTCTGACCGTTTTGGGAAAATACTAAAACTATAAACTTTAAATCTCCTGTCATCTGACGCTACCACCACCCACCCTGCCATTGTCCTTCAGATTCTTCAAAATTTTGGCTCCTGGCTCCCTAGCACTCTTCCCACCATGAATCTTGTAATTTTGGTGATTTTAATAGATTGTAGATAGTCCTTCCCTGATATCAAATCCTTGACCTGCTGTCCCAGCAATGTGGTCTTCCACCTTGACCTTATCATTCCCAGTGGCTCAACCACTCCACAACTTCAGTTTCAAACACTCCAACCACACAGCTCAGTACAGGTCCAGGTGATCCTTTGGTCTGATCAGGAACCCCCAGTCCATTGGTCCAACGTCCTTCATTGGACCCCATACCCCTTCTTGTCCTCCCTTAACTATCTTCCATGTTCACTGTCAAAGTGACTTCATTGTATATACTCGTGACTGCTCTGCCTTTCTCATTTTATTATGTTTATGAGGTAAAACCACAAGCCCAAGTTAAACTCAAGCCTATGCATTTGGGATATGGTTAGAGAAAGACCCACAGTTAAGCTTACTAGTTCCAACTTAAATTCATGCTCCCTGACCTCGGTGAGTGCTTGGTCATCTTCCATTCTTTCCTGCTGTCCAGGTGCTGCATACCCCCACTATCACTAGCCTTCCAGCACTTCCTCTTCATCATACTCACAGCTGACAGCTTTGCTTTCTGTACATTCCTGTAGCCACATTTGTTCTCCCCCCAAGCATCTATGCACCATCTAGATTCATAACCAAATACCAGGAGAAGTAGACAAATCTATAATAACAGAGGTAGTATCTATTTTCTCACCTACTCATATAGACAGACTGGCCATGCTCTCAGTCTGAGACAAGGCGCAGCTGTTCTCAGCTCCTCATCACTGCTCCAAGACACAGCCCCCCCCTTACTGTTGAGCATCAGCTACATTCTCCCACCTCACAGAACCCTCTCCAGAAATCACATCATTCCTTTGTTTTCCTTTGTAGAAAAATAATTTTGAGTCCAGAAACCTATAGTCAGCCAAATTAACATTCTAACATAAGAGGAAAAATTAACACATTTTCACGAATCAGAAAATTCTGACTCACAGATCCTTTACAAAAGAAAATAGGTATACTCTAGCAAAAGGAGCACTTCATCAAACATGAATTCATGGGCTATAAGAAACAGTATTGAACAAAGAAATTAATAAAATGTGGTTATTGCTAAACAGTTATTAACTGTAAGAAAGCAAATATGTAGAAATTGTAAGAAAACATGATTGACTAAAATCCCAAATCATCACAAGGAAAGTGAGGACTGGTTCCGGGGAATAAGTTAAAAAGAAAAGAAAAGGCAAACTTTGCTTAAAATAAGATAAAAAGAAAAAGTAAACTTAAAAGTTTTGTATCTTGTTATAAAGAGGGGATAGAGGGGATCCCTGGGTGGCGCAGCGGTTTGGCGCCTGCCTTTGGCCCAGGGCGCGATCCTGGAGACCTGGGATCGAATCCCACGTCGGGCTTCCGGTGCATGGAGCCTGCTTCTCCCTCTGCCTGTGTCTCTGCCTCTCTCTCTCTCTGTGACTATCATAAATAAATAAAAATTAAAAAAAAATAAAATTTGTTTAAAAAAAAAAAAAAGAGGGGATAGAATTGAAATAAATCTTGATGTTTTTAGAGTAATAAGTTTATATGTGTGTAAAATATAGGGATATATGCTGGATGAAGGTAGATTTGATGATGGATGGGTGGGTGGATGGTTGGATGAATAAATGATAGATATGTAAACGTCTGTCATACTCTTTGTGCACCAATGTCATTAGGCAAAATGCAAGGAGAAATAGACCCAGGGATAGGGACTGTTCAGAAATGAGCAGATCAAATAGACCAGAAATAGTGACATACTTGAACAAGTCCATTAACAAGCTTATTCTGATAGAAATATACAGAGCAGTATATGTAATTTTGTTTACCTTATTTTCCACAAATGGACAGTTCAAAAATCTAACCATGTATTTGGCTCCAAAGTAAATCTCAACCAATTTAGTGAAAAGTAGAAATCACAATGCTATATTTTCTATACACAAGAAAATAACCAGAAATCAACAACAGAAAAATAAAAAGCAAAAATATTTCCACTTGAAATTTAATCCACTATTCTAAATATTTATTAAGGTAATCAAAATCACTTCTAGAAAGCATAATAACAGTACTACATTAAAAAATTAATGAGAGGGCAGTCATCAGTGTAGATAGGGCATAGTAAGCACTAGAAATCCATCTCTCCACCTGCACAACAATTGTACTGCCAGAAGCTGTCTAAAGGAGCCTTTTTGGAACAGTCTGGAGCCTGAAGGCTTGCAGTTCCCTGGGGATAGTGTGGCTGGTAAATTGTGGTTAATTTCCATCATTTTTGGCTGCCCATCCTCCAGCCCCATGGCAGGCAGCCATGCACACATTCCGAGGGTACCTTGCTGGAGCCAGGGTAAACAATGAGGACCTTGTCCAAATATCAGGCTTCTGTGTAGTGGTTGCTGTTTTTGATTGCTGAGATGCAAGCAGAGAGTCTGGCCACCATTGTTCCAACCTCCACTGGTTGACATGTCTTTCATAGCATTGAATGGGGCAGCACATGTGAATGGGCATCCTCCCCCCAACTTCTTGCTTTTTTGGGAGCCAGACACTTAAGAATCAGGACATTCAAAAACAACTGCATACGCAGGGGACTTTAAAAAACCGCCATGCTTGGCCAGGGAATGATGGAGGCTCAGAAAAGATGTGAGAAGACCTGAGGCTTTCCAAACCTCAGGCTGATCTCCAGCAGAGACAACAATAAACAGCAAACACTAGGAGATGGGGAGAATCTGATTTCCAGAGGTAGAACAGTATGATTCAATTTTTATAATGTCCAGTTTGCAACAACAACAAAAATCATAAGGCATACAAAGAAATATGTAAGCATGGCCCATTCAGAGGGACAAAGTAAGAGAACAGAAACTGTCCCTGAGGAAACCCAGATGTCATATTTAATAGATGAGACTTAAAGATGCTCAAAGAGCTAAAAGAAGACATAAACAGAAGAAAACAAGGAACAAACTGAGAAAATCAAGAGATACAAAGATTATAAAAATTGAAAAGGTTTCTGGAGCTGAAAGGTACAATGACTGAAATGAAATATTTTCTAGAGGGGTTCAAAAGCAGCTTTGAGTGGGCAGAGAAAGAATCTGTGAACTAGAAGATGGGGCAATTGAAGTTATTAAGCCTGAGAAACAAAAAGAATGGTGAACGAAGAAAAGTGAACAGAGTTTTAGGGACTTGCATGGTACCAGCAGGCAAACCAACATATGCATTGTGAGTCTCAGAATGAAAAGATAGAGGTAAAAAGACTATCTGAGTAAATGATGGCTGAATACTTGCCGAATTTGATGAGAGACATGAACCTACAAATCCAGGAAGCTCAACAAACTAAATAGAATAAATTCAACCCACACCAAAATACATCATAATCAAACTATTAAGGGCCAGAGATAAAGACAGAATCTTGAAAGCAGCAAGAGAGAAGTTACTCGAGATACAACAGAACTTCAATAAACTTACTATCCAAAACCTTAGAGGCCAGAGGGCAGTGGGTTGATACACTCAAAGTGCTGAAAGAAAAAAACTTCCTACTGAAAGTTCAATATCTGGCCAAACTGTCCTTCAAAAATGAGGGAGACAGTTTGTGGATCACTCAGAGTTGGTGCTACAGCCCTGTACCTTGCCTCCTGTGACTGCCCTGGGGAATGCCCAACTCAGCCCCATGATGCTGGTGGACCACAGCAAGTGGTCAGGCCTTTGAGCCTGCAGGAAATGGACAAGCAGTCACAGCATCTGCTGCAGAGCAAATACACTGGGGCAGAGGTCAACGAACTGGGCAAAGTGCTGCTGCCCACCCAGGTTAAGAACCAGCCCACCATGTTGCATGGGATGGCCTTGATCCAGGTCACGGCAGATCTGGATGCTCCCAGCAGGCAGGACCCCAAATACAGGGAATGGCCTCATTTCCTGGTGGTCAACATGAAGGTCAACGATAGCAGCAGCAGCAGCAGCACAGTTCTCTCCAGTTATGTCGGCCCTGGGCCTGCCAAGGTTGCTTTATGAGCAGAATGGGTCACTGAAGCGTGAGAGTGCATTCTCAGCAACTGACCTGGAGACTACCATGGCAAATTCAAAATGGCTTCTTTCTGCAAAAAGTACAAGCTCGGGTCCCTGGTGACTGGCATGTGTTATCAGGCTGAATGGGACGACTGTGTGCCCAAACTCTGAGCAGCTATCTGGGCAGAAGGGGAATGCCAGGAGACAGAGACTGTCCCAGAAGTCTCAAGCAGTGTCCTCAACTGATACCCATTCTCACAGGCGAGGCCTGAGCATTAATGAGATAATGAGATAAGACTTTTCCTTATGCCTGTTCTTTACAACCCTAGATGGTCACATCCCAGTTTATGTTTTGATCAAATTTGAACTCCATTTGGGGTTATATTTTGGAACTAGGATGTGGTCATCAAATTGTTAACATAAGAATAGCGACCAAGAATTTAAAGAAAAAATTCAGGTAAAAAGACTAGATCTGCAGTAATAGAGCAGAACATCAAAGGATCTTTAAGGGCTGTTTTAAAAAAAAAAAAAAAAGGATTAATTGCCTCTGCCCTTGTGAGCTTGAGACCAGAATTGTGCATGTGACAGCACTTGTGCATCGTGTTTTCATGGCTATGTCTCTTCCCGAGACCACTGTAGAGAGCTGGTACCTCTCAGACTGGTTACAGGCAGGTGGGGGGCGGGGTCTCGTTGTCAGTGCCCTGCTCTGCCTCCTTTAAAAAGCAGTACTGGTAAAAGCAATAGGGAGTCCCTTTGTGGGTAAGGTGTGGCCTTCTAGATGAGCTGCAGGGCTGGGTGAGAAGGGGTCAGAAATCCTGAAGTCTGTGCCTCTTAACCTGGTCACTCTTCATCTGTGTAAGAAAAGCCAATCTGAAATTGAATGTTGTGTTAGTTTTGCTGTTTGCTTATAGTTGAATAAAAATAAAAAACTTGTGAATGAAAAAAAATGAAGGGGAAATAAGGACATTCTCTGATAAACATAAAGTAAAGGAAGTCATTACCATAAGACCTGCCATGCAAGAGGTACTAAAGGGTAACCTTCAGGATGAAATGAAAGGACACACAAGATAAATGCATGTGTACTTACAAAGCCAATATTGCAATTTTGGTCTATTTTTACACCTTTTATTTTCTACATGATTTGAAAGACAAACACATAAAAATTCCATTTTTATTATATGTTATTGGGCATACAGTATATAAAAAATGCAAATTGTGACTTCAGTAACAGGTCAGCATGGAGCTGAAGACATTTAAGAGCAGAGTTTTGGGACTTTTTAATTTTTTTTATTTAAATTCAACTTGATTAACATAGAATGTATTATTAGTTTCAGAGGTAAAATTCAGTGATTCAACAGTTACATATAACACCCAGTGCTCATTACATCAAGTGCCCTCCTTAATGCCCATCACCCAGTTAACCCATCCACCATCCCCTCTCCCCTCCAGGGACCTTCAGTTTGTCAATGGACATCTGGGCTTCTCCACAGTTTGGCTATTAATGGACACTGCTGCTATGAACATTGGGGTGCAAGTGCCCCTTCAAATCACTATGTTTATATCCTTTGGATAAACACCTAGTAGTGTAGTGCTGGGTCATAAGGTAGCTTTCTTTTAAATTTTTTGAGAAACCTCAGAGCAGAGTTTCTGTATGCTATTGAATTTTAAATTTATTAAACTCTCTAGTTAAAAGAGTTTGGCAGAAGAGATTTTTAAAAAATCTGACATAGGTTCTCTATGAGAGAGATTTTAGATTCACAGACATAAGTAGGTTGCACATGTAAAGAGATAAGCAATATACCCAATAAAGAGTTCAGAGTAATGGCTTAAAGATGCTCACTGGACTGTACAAAAGAGTGGATGAACTCAGTGAGAACTTCAACAAGAGAAAAAAAATACAGTTGAAGAATACAGTAACTGAAATGAAAAACATACTAGTGGGAATCGGCTGCAGATTGGAGGATGCAGAACAGATCAGCAATCTGGAAGATAAGGGAAATGGAAAGCACCCAAGTTGAACAGAAAGAAAAATTTTAAATGAGGATAGCTTAAAAGATCTTTTGGACCACATCAAACAAATATTTTCATTATAGGAGTCTAGAAGGAAAGACAGTAAGAAAGGGTCAGAGAACAATAGCCAAACTATTGGAAGGAGCCTCAGTGTCCATCGAAAGGCGAATGGATAAAGAAGCTGTGGTGTATGTGTACAATGGAATATTAGTCATTAGAAATGACAAATACCCATCATTTGCTTCGACGTGGATGGAACTGGAGGGTATGATGCTGAGTGAAATAAGTCAATCGGAGAAGGACAAACATTTTATGGTCTCATTCATTTGGGGAATATAAAAAATAGTGAAAGGGAATAAAAGGGAAAGGAGAAAAAAATGAGTGGGAAATATCAGAAAGGGAGATGGAACATGAGAGACTCCTAACTCTGGGAAACAAACTAGGGGTGGTAGAGAGGGAGGTGGGCGGGGGGTGGGAGTGACTGGGTGATGGGCACTGAGGGGGGCACTTGATGGGATGAGCACTGGGTGTTATTTTATATGTTGGCAAATTGAACAATAAAAAATAAATTTATTAAAAAAAAAAAAGGTCAGAGAAGTTAAAGAAATAATTGAAAACTGCCCTAACCTGGGGAAGGTAGCAGACATCAAGGTTCAGGAATCACAGAGTTCCAAATAGAATGTATCCAAAGAGGCCCACTACAACACACAATAAATAATATGTTAAAGGTTAAAAATAAGGAGAGTTTTAAAAGCAGCAATAGAAGCAACTAGTTACATACTAGGGAAACCTCATAAGACTGTTGGCTGATTTTCAGTAGAAACTTTGCAAACCAGAAAGAAGTGGCATGATATAGTCAAAGTGTTAAAAGTTAAAAAAAAAAAAAAAAACTGCAACCAAAAATACTTTATCCAACAAGACTTTCATCCAGAATAGAAGAAGAAGAGAGAGTTTCCAAGACAAACAAGTTAAAGGAGTCCGTCACTACTAAACTGGCCTTACAGGAAATGTTAAAGGGACTTCTTTAAGTGGAAAAGAAACAGTTCTGATTAGAAGTGAGAAAATTATGAAAGGAAATGGACTCACAAAGAGATATAAAATATGACAACATACACATAAAGCCTGGAGGAGGAGTGAAAATAAAGTTCTTTTAGAATGTATTTGGATTTAAGCAACCAATGTAATATAAACTCCTATATACTGAGGATGCTATATGTGAACCTTGTGGTAACTACAAACCAAAAATTTATAATAGATATACAAAAAGTGAAGATAAAAACAAGACTAACAGTAAAGAAAGTCATCAATCACAAGTAGAGAGAGCAAGAGAAGAACCAGGAAAACACTGCAAAAACAACCTGAAAACAATGAACAAAATGGCAATGAGTACATAATGTATCAATAAGTTTTTAATGTAAATGGTCTAAATTCTCCTATTAAAAGAAACAAAGTGATGGAATGGATAAAAACAAGACCCATCTATATGCTGCCTACAAGGACTCACTTCCATCTAAAGACACATGCAGACTGAAAGTGAAGAGATGGATAAAGATATTCCATGAGAATGAAAGTGAAAAAAAATTGAGGTAGCAGTACTTGGGAAAAATTAACTTTAAAACAAGGACTGTAACAAACAAAGGAAGGGCATTACATAACGATAATGGGATCAATTCAACAAGAGGGTATAACAATTGTAAATAGTTATATGGCGAACATTAGAGCACCTAAATACATAAACCACATACTAACACGTGAGAGGAGAAGTGGACAGTACTACAGTAATGGTAGGGGGCTTTAACACCCCACTCACATCATGGATAGATCATCCAGGCAGAAAATCAATAAGGAAACATTTCTTTGAATGGCACATTAGACCAGATGTACTTCACAGATAAAACAGAACATTTCATCCAAAAGCAAAATAACACATTCTTTTCAAGTGCAAATGGAACATTCTCCAGGATAAATCGCATGTTAGGCCATAGAACAAGTCTCAATAAATTTTAAAAGATTAAAAATCATGTCAAGCATCTTTTCCACCCACAGTGGTATGAAACTAGATGTCGATGACAAGGGGAAAAAACTGGGAAAAAACAAACATGTGGAGGTTAAACAATATGATACTAAGCAACCAATGGGTCAACAAAAAATCAGAAAGGAAATAAAAAAATACATGGAGACAAATGAAAATGAAAACATAATGGTCCTAAGTTTTTGGGATGTTGCACAAGCAATTCTGAAAGGGAAACTTATAGCAATACAGGCCCACATCAAGAAACAAGGAAAATCAGGCTAATCTAACACCTGAAGGAACTAGGAAAAGAAGAACAAATTCTGGACTTAGGAGAAGGAAAGAAATAATAAAGATCAGAGTGAAAATAGAGACTAAAAATAAACCCCAGAAAAGATCAGTGAAACTGAGAGCTGGTTCTTAAGAGATAACCTTTGGCCAGATTTATCAAGAAAAGGAGAGGATCCAGATAAAATCAGAAATGAAGTAGAAGTAATAACTGACACCACAAAAATACGAGTTATAAGAGAATAGTATTAAAATTTTTATGCCAACAAATTGAACAACCTACAAGAAATGGTTACATTCCTAGAAACATAAATCTTCCAAATTGAATCAGTAAGAAAGAAAATCTGAACAGACCAGTTACTAGTAACAAAATTGAATTGGTAATCAAAAAACTCCCTTTAGGGATCCCTGGGTGGCGCAGCGGTTTGGCGCCTGCCTTTGGCCCGGGGCGCGATCCTGGAGACCCGGGATCGAATCCCATGTCGGGCTCCCGGTGCATGGAGCCTGCTTCTCCCTCTGCCTGTGTCTCTGCCTCTCTCTCTCTCTCACTGTGTGCCTATCATAAATAAATAAAAATTAAAAAAAAAAAAAACTTTAAAAAAAAAAAAAAAAAACTCCCTTTAAACAAAAGTGCAGGACCAGGTGAATTGATGGAATCCAGAGATGCATTCTATCACTCATTTAAAGAAGAGTTAATGACTATTTTTCTCAAACTATTCGAAAAAAAAATAGAATAAAAGAAAGGTTTCAAATACATTTTTATGAGTCCAGCATTATCCTTATACCATTATCCTTATACCAAAACCAGACAAAGGCATTACAAAAAAAGAAAACTGTAGACCAGTATTCCTGATGAACTGTAAACTGTAGGCCAGTTTTCCTAGATGAAAAAATTCTCAACAAGATATTAGCAAACTGAACTTAACAATATGTTAAAAGGATCATTCAGGGACAGCTGCGGGGCTCAGCGGTTGAGCGTCCGCCCTCGGCCCAGGGTGTGATCCCAGGGTCCTGGGATCGAGTCCTGCATCGAGCCTGCAGGGAGCCTGATGCCTGTGTCTCTGCCTCTCTCTCTCTCTCTCTCTCTCTCTCTCTCTCTCTCTCTCCGTGTGTGTGTGTGTGTGTCTCATGAATAAATAAATAAAATCTTTAAAAAAAAGTATCATTCAGCACAGTCAAATGGGATTTATTTCAGGGATGCAAAGATGGTTCAATATCCACAAATCAGTCAACACACAATGTATCACATTAACAAAACAAAAATCATATGATCTTCTCTCTGGATGCAGAAAAAAACTTGACAACATTCAACATCTCTTCATGATAAAAACTCAACAAAGTGAGTCTTTAGGGAACATCACCATAATAAAGTCCATATGTGACAAACCCACTGCTAGCGTCATACAAAGTGGTGAAAAACAGAGCTTTTCTCCTAACATCAAGACAAGGATGTCTGGTTTTGCAACTTTTATTCAACAAAGTACTAGAAGTCCTAGCCACAACAATTAGGCAACAGAAAGAAATTTAGGCATACACTTTGGTTAGGAAGTAGTAAAACTGTCACTATTTGCAGACCACGTGTTCTACATAGAAAAACCTAAAGATTCCACCAAAAACTTTCTGACCTAGTAAGTAAATTCAGTAAAGTTGCAGGACACAAAATGAATGTACAAAATTCTGTTGCATGTCTGTTGCATACAGTAATAATGAAATAGAAAAAAAGAGAAATCAAGAAAAAAGTTCTATTTACAATTGCATCCAAAAGAATAAAATGTCTAGGAATAAATGGTTTTAATGAAGGGGTTGAAAGACCTACACTCTGAAAACTATAAAACACTAATGAAAGAAATTGAAGAAGATATAAACAAATGGAATGATATGCCGTGCTCGTGGATTGGAAGAATTAATACTGCTTTAAGGTCTACAGGTTCAATTTTCCCTATTAAAATACCAATAGCATTTTTTTACACAACTATAATAAATAGTATTAAAATTTATACAGAACCACAAAAGACCCTGAATAGCCAAAGCAATCTTGAGAAAGAGGTGCCGTGTTGAAGGTATCACAACCCCAGATTTCCAGATCTGCTACAAAGGTATAATAATCAGAATAGTATGATAGTGGCACAAAAATAGATGGATCGATGAAACAAAATAGCCCAGAAATAAACACACAGTTATATGGCCAGTTAATCTATGACAAAGGGAAAAATACAATGAGAAAAAGTCTTTTCAATAAATGGCATTAGGAAAACTGAACAGTCACTTGTAAAAGGATGAAACTGGACCACTTTCTTACACCATACACAAAAATAAACTGAAAATGGACTAAAAGACCTAACTGTGAGACCTGAAACCATCAAACTTATAGAAGAAAACCTAGGCAGTAATCTCTTCAGTATCAGCCATAGAAATGTTTTTCTAAACAGGTCTCCTCAAGCAAGGGAAATAAAAGCAAAAATAAACAATTGAGACTACACCAAAATAAGTTTTTGTACAGTGAAGGAAACCATCAACAAAACAAAAAGGCAACCTATTGAGTAGAAGATATTTGCAAATGATCTATCTGATACTCATATCCAAAATGTATAAAGAACTTACACAACTCAACACCAAAAAAACCTCCAAATAATCTAATTTAAAACTGAGCAGACGGGATCCCTGGGTGGCGCAGCGGTTTGGCGCCTGCCTTTGGCCCAGGGCGCGATCCTGGAGACCCGGGATCGAATCCCACGTCGGGCTCCCAGTGCATGGAGCCTGCTTCTCCCTCTGCCTGTGTCTCTGCCTCTCTCTCTCTCTCTCTCTCTCTCTCTCTCTCTCTCTCTGTGACTGTCATAAATAAATAAAAAAATTAAAAAAAAATAAAACTGAGCAGAGGACCTGAATTAGACACTTTCCCAAAGAAGACATACAAATGGCCAACAGATACATGAACAGATGCTCAGCATCATCACAATCAGAACCACGATGAGGTATCACCTTGTATCTGTCAGAATGGGTAAAATCCAAAAGGCAAGAGATAACAAGTGACAGCACGGATGGGAATTAGAAGGAACCCTCATGCGGTGTTGGGGGGTTGTGATTTGGTGCAGCCGCTGTGGGAAGCAGTATGGAGGTACCTCAAAAAAATAAAAATAGGAATGTCATATGATCCAGTAGTTCTCTCCTGGGTGCTTACACAAAGAGAACAGGAACACTATTTGACAAAGACGTGTGCATCCCCATAGTCACCGCAGTAGCCGAGTTCTGGAAAGAACCCAAGTGCCGCCCGCCACAGATGAACGGTGAGGAGGATGCTCCCCGTAACACGAAGGGTCTCCACTGGCAGCAGCAGGGGTGGACCCAGGGGTATTATGGTAAATGAAATAAGACAGCGTGGGGGGTGGAGCCGCCCCCGAGGGCTCCCGAGGGGCACGGTGACCCAGCTCCTCGCTCGGAGGAGTCCGCCCCGGAGAAGGGGGCAGCGGCCCGGCCGGCGACTGGCCAAGGCCAGTGTCCGCAGCAGGGACAGCCACGACCCGAGGGACGAGGTGGGGGGGGCCACCCAGGCCCCCACCTGCCTGTGTCTGCACCGCTGCCGGCGACCCAGGCTGTCTTCTGTCCCCATTTTCTCTGCTCCCCGTTGCTGGGCTCGGGGCCACACCCCGCTAAGTGCGCTTGCTCTCCTAGTGACCTTCTGTCCCTTCGCTCCACTTCATGAGAGATCTCGCCAGCTCCGTCCCAGGCTCCTGGTCTGTCACCTTGCCGGCCCTGGGTTCTCAGGGCTCGGGTGTCCTCTTAGTGTCGTGGCCACGTTTCTTCTGCATCTAAGGAAATTCACCACTCCGATCGTTCTGCTTTACTTTGTTTTCTTCTTTTCCCGTCACAGACTCTCCTTCCACATCTCTCTCTGTGTTTTTGTTTTTTTTTTAAGATTTTATTTATTCATGAGAGACACACGGGGGGGCGGGGCAGAGAGAGAAGCAGGCTCCATGCAGGGAGCCTGACATGGGACTTGATCCCGGGACTCAAGGATCACGCCCTGGGCCGAAGGCAGGCGCTATACCACTGAGCCACCCAGGGGTCCCCCCTCTGTGTGTTTTAGTCTCTGACTTTGTTCTGTGAACAGTCAGGCCGCTGGAAGCCTGGGCCCCCCGGGACCTTGAGCCATGGGGTCTGTGGGAGGTGCTGATGCTGGAAACCGTGGCTCGCGCTTCTGGCTGTGGAAGCGTCTTCCTGCCCTTGGGGCCCCGGGAGAGTGACATGGTTAGGAAACTCCAGGAAGCCCTGAGCCACCGTAACAGGTGAGGGAGGCAGTAGCCCGGGCCCTGGGGGGATCCTCGGGCTGTGACCTGCTGGACCTCGGGTGTCAGTGCCGTTAACATGTGTAGAAGAACGGGTGTAGATGGGCTTCACCTTGGGGTATGACGTCATGGAGCCAGTGCTGGCCGTGGCTCTGCTCCTGCCCCGCGGTCTGTGGGACGGCACCCCCGAGGGTTGCGTCAGTCCCCCCGGGTCAGGGAGGGGTGCACATGCAGCATCCTGCACCGTGCAGGCCCGCAGGGAGCACGTGCTGCCGCGCTGGGCCCCGCACACCACTCGTGGGAAGGGGCGATCTTGGCAAGAGCACGCAGCGGGCCTGGAGAGGCCAGGAGCATGGTGCCCTGGGTCCTGGGGGCGGGAATGACCCCAGAATGTGGAGGGCGCCAGCACTCGGGGCCACGTGAGTGAGTGCGCGGGGGGCACGCGGTCGGTCGGTAGCATCAGGACAGGGCTTCATGGCTGCACCTGTGACCTTTGGCTTTAACGGTCAGCAGCGACCCACCATCCTCCATTCAGTTCAGGGTGTGCCCTCAGCTCATTGTAGAATCAGGCGAGGGACACCCATGGGACACACAGTCTCCTCTCCCACAAATGGGCCGTACACACGCACAGGCACGCACACCCCAGCCGCTCCAGCCAGGCCTGCCCTCCTGGGGACGGGGGACTGGTCCCTCCCCACCCCCACCCCCCCCGCCGTGGGCTGGCGTGCCGAGGCGCTTGGCGGGGACACTCACACGACACTTGTGTTGCAGGTGGTCCAACTGACGCCCGCCTGCGGGAGGAGGACGGACGCTCGGGCCGGAGAGAGACCCTTCCGAAGCGTGGACGCTGAGCATCGAGCCAGTGACCTTGCTTACCTACAGCCAAGACTCCGAATGAGAGAGCGCCGTACCTTACACTAACGGGCGCTCGGCACGGGCGTGGTGGGTCTGCACGGGCCTCCGCGGGGCCGTGGGCACAGCAGCGGGGCAGGGACGGCCCCGGAAAGCAGGCCGCCAGGCGGAGCCCAGGGCAAGCAAGACGGCTCCTGCCCTGCCCTGACGCACGGCTGTGCAGACCATCCCACCTTCTGACCGTCAGCCAACGTGGACACCGCAGAGAGCGAGAAACGATGGCCCAGTGTCAGCCGGGCCGCGGCAGCTCCCGGGGGCCGCAGCCTGGCGTGGGCTTGCCCGCCTGCCCTCAGACCCCGTGTCTTCAAGCCGCTGCCCTTGTGTCCCTTGCGCGAGTTTTAGCAAGTTATTTTCTGGGCGGTCCAGGCCCCTTAGGAAAGTTCTCAGGGCTATCGGGGCGCAGCATAGGGGCCTGTTCCTCATTCAGGTGGCTCGGAAGTGCCGCCTGGGGAACGGGCACGACGGGTGGCGTACTGTTTGTGCCAGGGACGGAGCGAGATCTGGAGCAAGCGGCGCGGGCCCGGTGGCTCGTGCAGGACTGGGACGCGCGGCCCCGTCTCCTGTGCTCGCTTCTGCGCACAATGGAGGTGGCCACCGTGGGGACAGTGGCCTCGGCTCTGCTCTCCTTTTGTGTTGATGCTGACCCTTGACTCGCGCTTATGGTCTCTGCCACGTATTCGTGGCTCGTCTGCTGCGGCCGCGACTGTGGAGACCCGCTCCTTTGTCCTACCCTCCGCTTGCACCTCCGCCAGCGTCCTGCCCCGGGAGAGGCCTCCGGCGGCCCGCGAAGACCAGCCCCCGCTCCCTGGGCCCGGCACCAGGGTCTCCACGTAGGGGCCTCGCTGAGTCCCCCGGGAACCCGAGTCGCCGCCGCTGCTCCTGCACGGCTCCGTAGCTGCCCGCACGTGCGTCAGGCTCCTCAGTGCAGCTTTCATCCCCCGATGTCCTGTAAATAAAATGGAAGTAGATGATGAAGCAGGTAGTGGTGTTTCCACCGTCCCCAGCAAAATTAACCTTCAATCCCCAAGTTCCCGCAAAATGGCTTGAGACACACGCTCCCTTGTCTCAGTCCCTATAGCTTTAAAATATGGGAAAAGCAAATAATTCTAGTACATTAAGCCGCCGATCTGTTTATTGGACCGAGTGCTTCAAGCCACAGCCCTCTGCGTACCCACATCGGGAAAGCCCGGCGCTTGTTGAGGGGACGTTAGGAGAGTCAGCCGCGGAAATAAGCTCCACCTGCCCTCGTGGAGCAGGTGACGAGCCCCAGCGCACTGCACCCCGATCCCGGGAACACACCTCCCCCTCCCGGGAACACCCCCTTATCCCTGGAACACCCCTGATCCCTGGAACACCTGCCATCCTGGGAACACCCCGATCCTGGGAGCACCCCGTCCCAGGAACACTCCCGGTCTTGGGGACACCCCCAGATCCCGGGAACACCCCCCCCCAGGAACACCCTCGGTCCCAGGACCACCTGCCATCCCAGGAACACCCCCAGATCCCTTGCCGAGGGCAGGGAGGGGTGGCCGCGTGTCCTGCACCCTGGAGTGTGGCGGGAGAGGTCACCCCGCGGTGCTCAGCTAACACCCCCAGCTAATTCCTGGGGCCTCAGAAATTGGGCGCTGGAACGCTCACTGGCCACTGGGCCCCTTGTCCATCAGGACTAGCTGCGGGGGTGGCGGGGGAGGCCGGGGGCTCTGTGTGGCCCGAGGCCCCCAGCAGCCTGGAGGCCGCGGGGGAGCCCTAGCACCCCGGGCTCTTGCGCGGCCTTCCCGCGGGCAGCACCCATGCGGGTGGCCGGCGATCGCCCAGGGGGAGACTCCTGAGAGGGCCCGGGGGATCATGTGCGGGGCCCGCGGGGGCCGAGGGAGAGGCGGCCTCCTGGGGCGCTGGGATCTGGGGCGGCACAGACCAGGAGCGGGCGTGGGCCCCCCCCAGAGGCCCTAAGCGTCGCAGGAAGGGTCATGTGGCCCAGGGCGCAGCGCAACCAGGGGCACCCGGGGACCGTCCCTCGTGGCCACCGGACCCGGGCCCACCCGCACTTGGCCTCCCGCGAAGACGCCCGCGGCCGGGAGGGACGTGCCCAGTGGCTGCCAACCTGCGCCCCAGGAGGGCCCGGTGGCATCTGGCCAGCAGGGCGGGCGCGGACCATCCCTCCCGGCGGCCACGTCCCGCCCGATGCCGATACGCACGAATCTGTGCCCGTGTTGTGTGGTCTGACCCCCCTCAAGCTTAGCCTTTCCAACGCCGGGGCCCCCAGCAGGCGGGCCATCTTCCCGGGGCTCCTGGGGCCCCTTAGTCGTGGCTCCGCTCAGTCGTGCTGATTGAGCAACGACGACTGCGCGCCGTGTGGGGGCCGCGTGGGGCAGCCCCTGGCTCCTCACAGCCACGGCGACCGGCTCGGGCACCTGCGGTCAGGGCTGCGGCGTTTGCTAGGAAACCAAAGAAAAAATGCGTGGTTGCTCTGGCTCAAAGAAAGGCCCCCCACGTGACCTTCTGGTCTTCAGCACCAAGGACGGAATTTGGCCATTGTTTCCTGAGCGCCTACTGTATGCGCCTGACTCACCCCAGACCTATAATAGTCACCGAAAATTCCAAAGCCCAAAAGAGAGAAGAAAGATTATGAGATAACGGTGTCCTGAGCCGCGGGAAGACGGTTGCCAGCCAGGTGCCGCCCCGAGACCTGGGAGCCGAAGCCCCACGGCGCCTCCACAGACCCCGGCACAGCAGCCTTCTGTCCGTCCGCACGGTCACCCAGACGACTTGGACGGTGGGGGGGCGCTCAGGGTGCCCTGTCCCAGCAGCCTCTGTGACCGCCCAGTTCCGGGCCTCACGCCCGGGTCCTGCTTCCCTGGAGGGCTCCCAGGTGGTGGTGGCGCAGCTTGGGGGGGGGTGTCTGGGACACTCAGCTCTTAAGTGACAGAAGGGCTCCTCAGAGGCCATTGCCCCAGGCCCACCCTGCCTGGCCCTCAAGACCGAGAGCAGTGGAGACGAGCAGAAATACAAACGTCCCCCACACACACCTTGGAACCCGGAGCTCTTCCTGTAGGGTCTCCGAAGGCCCGTCAGCCCGGGACACAGTTGACTCGCTTGGCACGCGTAGGGCCAGGGAGTTCCTGCCTTTGATTCTCAAAGTGCACGTGGAGAGAAGCGGTGTTCTGTGCCCTCCGTCCCCACCGCGGTGGTCCCCGAGTGCCGTCCACACTGTCACCCTGCCCGGGGGTGCAGGAGGTGGGCTTCCTGGGTCCTGCAGACCACAGAGGGCGGGAGACCCCCGGAGAGCCCCTGCCTGTTGTCCTGCCCTCGTGGTGTCGCGGCGAGGCCCCAGGGTCACGGGGCGTCCCAGCCCGCTCACCACCACCCACCGAATGCCACAGCCGCTGCTTTCACCCAGACGATTTCCTGGGGCACCCGCTTCCTCGAAGACCCCTGCAGACCCGCGGAGAGGCGAGGCCTGTTCCCTGGACTATTCCTCTGGTTCTGGCTTAACCAGGAGGGATGCAGACGTGGACGTTATAACGTAAGTAGCCTCAGGGACAACACCCGGAGGGACTGTCGGCTCCTGTGAGCTGTTCCGTGCTGGTAAATCCAGGGGAGCACAGACATGGCCTCTGCCCCCAGCACCTTGTGCACACCTGGCAGGTGGCCCGGGGCAGCCTCCAGAGGAAGCCGGCCTTTGTTTTTGCTTTGTTTTGTAAGATTTTATTTATTTATTCATGACAGAGAGAGAGAGAGGCAGAGACCCAGGCAGAGGGAGAAGCAGGCTCCATGCACCGGGAGCCCGACGTGGGACTCGATCCCGGGTCTCCAGGATCCCACCCGGGACGAAGGCGGCGCTAAACCGCTGAGCCACCAGGGCTGCCCATTGGCCTTTGTTTTTAAACAGACTGAGGTTGTCTCCCGATTTGCCCCGGAAAGGACAACTCCGCGACCTTTCCGATCACTTCCTGCTGGCAGGTCGCTGGCAGTGTCTGACCTGGAAGCAGCTTGGAGGCATCGCCGGGGCATCGCCGGGGCCTCCCCGGGCCACTCGGGAGGAAGCTGCCCAGGACATCCCCTCCAGGGACAGGCCCTGAGAGCCACGCCAGCGAACAGTGAGTTAGTGAGCCCTGGACCATCGGGCACACCCAGCAGCCAGGCAGCCAGGCCGGTGGGCACTGCCCTGCGCACACTCGCAGCAGGTGAGACACGTGCCCGGGCTGCAGACCCGCAGAGATGAGCCACGGGCCCGGCTCCGCGCCTGTCCGCGGGGGGACGTGTGCCCGCCTGCCTGGTGGTGGGGCTCCCCGCCCAGGCCACACTCGGCGCCTCCCTGTGCCCAGTGACCGTGCGACCCCAGCCCTCAACCCGATGGCCAGCCAGGAACCCGGGTGTCTCCGGGACCTTCGGTTGCGCGGCTGCGGACTGTGCACCAGCGTGGGCTGATCTGTGCGCCTCGGCGGAGCCTGAGATCCGACCTCACTTCACGGGGCCAAGCCAGATGCAGGGACTAAAATGGGCCTGTGGGCGCGGGAGGAGCATCACTGGGCCCCGTGCCCTGGTGTGAGTCACATTTCAGCCCTCACTGCACCTCCCTGGGCCTGTCTCTGCCCCTGCCCAGAAAATGCTCCACACGTTGGATTTCTTCTGGAAAAGCCACAGAAACGAGGTGGGAGCTGCAGACAGCCCGATGGCAGCAGGGCTGCTCACTAGGGGCCCCGAGGAGCAGCAGCCCGTGCCCCCCCCCCCGGGCAGACCCCGAGAAGCAACAGCCTGTGCGCCCCCCGGGTAGGGGCCCCCCCGAGGAGCAGCGGCCTGTGCGCCCCCCGGGTGGGGGCCCCGAGGAGCAGCGGCATGTGCGCCCCCCCGGTGCAGCCCTGAGCCAGGCCCCGCACCCCACCACCGCTGGCGGCCTGCACAGAGCCAGCGAGAGGCAGAGGGGACACGTCGCCGAGAGCCCTGCCCACCCTCCATCTGTGCCCGTGTCAGGGCTTACGGAGCATATGCTGCCTGTTGCTCACTGACCATCTGCTCCCGAGCTGATGAAGTGTCCCCGTTACCGTGGCAACAGAGTCCTTGATTGGCGGTGGCACCACAAACATTCCCTGCTCAGGTTTCTCTTTTATCTGTGCTCCGGAATGGTGGTGGGGGAGGGGGCCTGGGGGAGGGGAGGGGAGGGGGGCCTGGGAAGGGGCGGGGCGGGGCTGGAGAGGAGGGGGGTGGGCAGGGTGGGGACGGGACTGAGGGGCAGGTTCCCCTCTTCCCTTCTCCCGCTCTCCTGCCGCTTCCCGCCCCTGCTCGCCCCTTCCTGACCCTTCTTGTCCCCCACCCCCCGCCCGCCCCACCTGGCCTCCTCCCGTCCTGTGAGCAGGTGCCCCGGGGAGCTGAGTTGACCAGGCAGGGCCTGTCGGGCTTTCCCTGCACCTGGAGGCTCCCGGGGCAGGCGCCCTCCTGAGTCCTCCACTTCCTGCCTGGGTGACCGTCCGCAAAGCAGGCAGGTGTCCCCTCCGCTGAGGCATCGGGCACCTGCCAAGGGGTGAGAGGTCTGGGGCAAGACAAAACCTTTGTCACGTCCTGGGAACTGGACCCGGCGCAGGGGCAGCCCACTTGTCCCCTGGGGCTGTGACTCAGGGCCTTCCCTCTGGGCCAGGGCGGCGCTTGTGTCTGGGGGCACCGCTGCACCCCGAGGCCCTGCAGGCTCTGGAGCCCTCTGCCCTCTGGGCCTCAGGCGCGGATTCCCGGGGTCCCTGGGGATCTCGTGGCTGAGGGGGA
This sequence comes from Nyctereutes procyonoides, assembly GCF_905146905.1. Taxonomy (NCBI): domain Eukaryota; kingdom Metazoa; phylum Chordata; class Mammalia; order Carnivora; family Canidae; genus Nyctereutes; species Nyctereutes procyonoides. The sequence continues at coordinate 72,456,363 of NW_026575051.1, forward strand.
GCTGCCTCTTGGGTCACAGTGAGCGGCTCACCACGCCCTCCCACGGCCCTTCCTGCCCCGAAGCAAGAAGGCCCCGCGCCACCACTGCGCCCCCCGCCCCCGGACTTCACGGAGTCCCCTTTAAGGGTCTTAAGGGCTCATTTGTGGCTAATTTTAGAAAGTCCCTTCAGTCACGGAGGAGGCCAGTGTCACTGCTGTGGTCTCAGTGTCCTCCCCCCCGTACGGTCACTTTACCCTGAGCTCTGCAGTGGCCCTCACCCCTCCCCACAGCCACAGGTCCACCTGGGGTGACCTGCGGTCCGTCCTCCCAAACCCTCCTGCAAACTCCAATCACACCAGCTTCTCTGAGGCCCCATTCATATGCACCTGTGTGTCCATCTGGGCATGGACACGTGCACGTGTGTGTCCGCCTGCGTTCCCTGTGGGCGTCCACATGCACGCGTGTGTGTCCATGTGCAGTGCCCTCCTGGTGCTTGTCCAGCAGGGAGTCCTTCCTTGTCTTGTAGGAACCTGAGCTCCATACAGCAAACTCTTTGTTGTTTATTAAATTACATTTTACTATGTCATCCATTATTGCAGCTTACGAGCATAAAATAATGCTTTTTAAATAGAATTAAAATCTGGCCTCCAAACAACTTCCAAATTAACCAACAAACATGTGCCGGGAGCCAGTCAAACTTGGAATTTTACCAAAAACACAACTCCTGCTATTAAAATATACATTTCTCCCTTAGTATCATTTATCTTCTCATTTCCAACAGACGCACATCAAAGACCCATTTCCAGCTCACGTGGGTACGGTTCTGGCTGCGCCGCTTCCCCGTCTGCTCCAAGCACGGAAGCGGGAAGCCCCCCTCGGTTATTTTTGGGGTGTAACTGACACTCCGTGTCCCGCGAGTCAGGTGTGCAACATACTGATTCAACTTCCAGCGTGTTTCAGTGGAGCAAGCAGAACTTTGACAACAAAGAAATCAGTAAATAGAAGAGCATCGATTGATCTAATATATGAGTAACGGTGTGGAAGCCTAACCTGGCAGTGTGCGGAAAGGAGCATATACTGTGACCAGGCGTTGTCTTCCAGTGTAGCAGGACTAGCCCAATATTAGACCTACTGATGTAAACCACCGTTTAACAGAACAAAAAGGAAGAGGACGATCATCTCCATAGATGCTGACAAAACACTGGATGGATTCAACGTTCATTCTCTTTTTAAAATGCTCCTGATGAAACAGTGATTGATGAACACGTCCTTAACGGCACGATGGTGTGTCCCAACCTGAAAGCCACGCGGTGCCACTGCCTCCCAGGGGTTGAGGCCCCGGAGCTGACTTGGTGTCGGTGTCAGAACCCCTAGGGACGCAGCTGAAGGAGGGAACGGGGTGCTCCGCTGCAAGAAAGGTGGGCAGTGCCTCTGGGGGGGCCCCTTGCCCTCCGCGGCCCGAGCCCCAGGCTTTTCCTCCTTCTGCGCCCTGCGGCCCCGACACGTGGTCCCCAGGGTCCCTGCGGAGGGTGAGGGGCGCCCAGGTCCCTGCGTCCTATGGGCCTGCAAGGGGACCCCCCCACCCCTGGGCACTGGATGCTCCTGGGCCACGGGGGCGACACAGACAGCCCCTCACCCGCCACGCAGGCCCCGCTTTGTCCTTCGCAGAATCACACCTGAAGGCCCGGGGCCATGGCCACAGAGCCCTGCGCGCTCATGCCCTGGGGCAGCCCCTCCCGCGCCCCCCACGCGCCCCGAGGGCAGGATCCGCAGGCCCGGGCCTGGTTGGTTCACTGGAGATTGGACCGAACCATGGGCGGCTTCCTGGGCCTGTGCAGTGGCTCCTCCCCGCGGACCTGCTGCCCGGTCGCCCTGCGTGGGGGACACTGGGCGGGGGCTGCGCCCTGGAGGTGGCTCCGGGCCCGAGGGCGCTTTGTCTCCCTGCGGGTCAGTTCCCGGGGAGACGCCGCTAGGAACCCCAACCTCAGGTCCCTCCTCCTTACAACGTAAACCGCCTCGGGCCTCGGTGCACCTGCTGCTCAGCTGTTCAGCGCCACTGAGCTCTCGCGGGTGGCATCGGGGTCCGACTGGGCCTAGGACCTGAGCAGGACAGGCCCCCTGGTGCGGGGATCTGAGGGCTGGGGGGGTAGAGGGAGAGAGGGGGAGAGAGGGGGAGGGGGAAGTAAGGGGCGGGGCGGGGAGCAGTCCAGGCCACCCATCCCAGCCTTGCCCTGTGCCAAAGCCAACGGCCTCTGTGCCTTCGCGGGGGAGCCCGGGACCCCACGGTGTGACCTGGGCATCCTCCGTGCCCCTGCAGCATCTCTGTGCACACATGTGCACGCACAGGCGTCAAGCAGCCGCACAGGTGCCCACAGCCGGGCAGCCTCCCAGGGCAGGCTCCAGCCCTTCCCTCCTGTGGCTTCCTGGACTCCATGGCTGAGGGGTGGGGATGCTGCGCTGGTTCCCTCCCCCACGTGTCCTCCCCACCGAGCCCTGCCGGGAGCCCCCCGGCCACCTGATCCCTGCACCAGCAGGCTCCATGGCCCCAGCCCCAGCGATGGGCCCTGCCACCTTCCAAGCACAGACCCGCTGGCCATCTAGCGCCGGGCCCTGTGTCTGGCCCCCAGAGCTTGCACGCCCGTGCCCCGTGCCCCATGCCCCCGCCCATTTCTGTGTTCAGTTGCCGGCAGGCAGCCTGCTTGTGCCGCGTCACGGTCCGGGGGAGACAAGGCCTTGCCGCCTTGCACGACCCCCCAGCCGTGCTCCGTCCAGGGCGATGGACTCGGCTGCTGGCCGCGGGCAGGCACAGCTGTTCACACATGCGCTGGGAAGCAGGTCGGCCCCTGCGGGGGGCAAACGCACTGCGATGTTACAGCGCGTGCTGGGGACCACCTGCCTCGCCCGCAGGACCCCGTGCCCTCCGCCCGGTCCCACATGCTGACTGACGGGTGCGGCCGGCCCAGAGGTGCAGGGGGACACAAACCAGGCATCTGGAAGAGACTCAGGAGAGCGAAGAATAGGACCAACCAGGAGGAATGGCCCACAGACCCCGCCGGGAGGTGCCCTCTGAAGGGGGCGGGCGACTCGGCCGGACTGCGCAGGGCGGGTGGCAGGGCTGGCCTTGGGCACAGGAGCCATGGCCTGGTGGCCCTGCATACACGCTCCGCAGCCTCGTCCCACCGGCTTCCTGGACTCCATGGCTATGGCCCCATTAGCCCTGCTGGCCACGTGCTGGGTCCTTCCTGGCCGGGCGCCCTCCCGCCACTCCTCTCACCCACGTCCTCCCTCCGTTCTTGGTGCCGGGCCGTCGAGGCCACCGCAGGGACGCCTCCCAGGGTGGTGGGGTTCCCTCAGATGGCCCAGGCCCCGGGGCTGCACTGCCCCCTCCCCGGGCCCCAGCCACTGCGGCTTTCTGAGCAGTCTTCCCGCCAGGGCCCCGGTGGGGGAGCAGCCTGGCGCTGACCCGCCGGGACGAGCGCGGTGTCAGGACGGGGAAGGCCGGCGACAGGACCGCTGCGCAGGCCGGCTTGCAGACTGGCTGTGTGACCGTCCGCCAGGAACTCATCCTCCCTGGGCCTGTCTCCTCGGCTCGGAAGGAGGACCCAAGCCACGGGAGGCCCGTGCGAGGACGTCCATGCAGCGGGTTAACAGTCCTTCAAGCAGCAAGAGGCTCTTCCTTCCCCAGGGAGCCCCGCGTGGAGCCCCCAGTGCAGGAGCACAGCTCGGTGGCACCGGGAACCACAGGCGAGTCGCAGTCCTTGCTTTGTCAGCAGAGCTGCTGCCCCGAGGACAGGCGCAGGGCCCTCTGCAGGCCGCGGCCACTCCGGGGTGCAGAAACAGCCGGGGGCCCCGGGAGCCGGCCCCGCGGGCCCGCGTCCACCTCGGTCGCCTCGCTGACTCCGGCAGAGGCGCGGCTACTGCTCTCGTGCCCGAAGCACCGTATCGCACCAGAGGTTCGGTGTGTCGCCGTGATCTCGGGATGAGGGCGGTGCGGCCCCTCGACGGGGCCGACGGGGCCTCGGTGTTCTCTGCTCGCCTCCGACCCTTCCGGCAGATCCTCAAACTCAGGAATTGTGAGAATGCATTAGGCTGATAAAGTGCCAATTCAGTGAGCTTAGCGCCACTTGAGGGAACTAACCCACGTGCAGGGCCATGTGCGTGTGAACCTGCGCCTGTGCGCCCGTGGCTGTGTGCCGTACGCGAGCACTAACGGCATCTCTGGACAGCTGCTGCTGACGCCAAGTGTGCGTTCGGGGCTTGTGCAGGAGGCACGGGGCTGCCCAGCGGCTGCCGCATCGCCCGCCTCCCCTTCTCTGCTCAGCTCAGGCTGAGCCCAGCCCCTTGGAACCACCGTGATCCCCCGTCCACTGCAGGAGACCCCGTAACTTTAGGGGATGCGGGGTCCCCCCTCTTCCGGAAGGGCCGGGGGGCGGGGGGCCTGGAGGAGGCAGAGAGGACACGGGGCTCTGCACGGAGCGGGTGCCCCTCCTGCGGGCACCACCGCCAGCCCTGCTTGCCCTGAGGGAAGACGGAGCAGGGCAGGGCCCAGTGCTTTTCGTCGCCTCCCGCCAGGGGCTCCAACGTCCTTCCCCGGGTGACGTCCTCACTGCCCACCTCTGGGTCCTCTGGGCACCACAAGCAGCCCCCCACTCTGGGAAGCGAGGTGCCCCCGAGGCTCCTCAGGCCAACCTGGGGGGCTTCAGGCCTCGGGCGGGGGGTCAGGCTCTCAGCAGAGGGGGGTGATGGAGAACGCGAGCGCCGGGCCCCTGGCCACCTGGGCCGCTTGCTTTCTGACAAGACCTGGCTGGTGCCTTCGGCTCGGAGCAAGGGGACTGTCTGTGACCCGAACCTGTGTTTCGGTGATTGCTGACCTCAGCCCTCCTTCGGCCGCGTTTCCTTTCCTTCCGAGAGGGGCAGGTAAGACGCCGAGACCCCACTGGCGGATCTCGGACCATGCACAGGACCGCGGGCGCTGGCCCCCCCCCCGGGGTTCAGGACCAGGTGGGCCCGGGAAGCTGCATTTCTAACCAGCTCTAGAACCCGCAGGTGCTGTGTCCAGGGGCCCCATCTGAGAACCCCAGACGACGTGCAGCGGCGGCGGCTTTCACCCGGGCTCGTGAAAGGCGCAGCACAAACCCCAGGCGGCAGGACAATGCACGGCACCGGGGAGACCAGTACCAGCCCCCCTGCATCTGCAGCTGCGGACCCTGCTGGGAAGGTTGGGTCCTGCTGGCGCTGCGCCCCCAGTGCAGCTGGACGTCTCCCTCACGCCTGCCCCGTTCCCCATGCCGCCCCCCGCCCCACGAGACCCGCTCTAGGGGAGTCCGGCCTCTTGCCTGTCCCACCGGCCTCTGGGAGAAACCGCAGAGGCTTGAGGTCTCTGTCCTCGCGGCTCTCAGCGGCCGACGGGCAAGTGGACGAGGCGGGACAGGCCGGGTGCACGGTCATGAACTTGCCTTGGGCTCGCCGGCCTCCTCCGGGCGCCGGGCCCTGCACACCTGCGTGGCCGCGGAGCCCCAGGCCAGCCCCCAGCCGCCACAGGGCAGTGCCCCCACCAAGGGGGCCTGTCTCCAGGTCTGGGGGCCTCGGGCAGACGGGGTTCCCTCCGTCCCCACCTCCGCAGCCCGGGCGTCTCCAGCGCCCGTGTCCACTCCTCCCCACCTCCCCCTGCCTCCCCCTGCCAGGCCGGCAGTCACAGCGGCGACGTGGGCGTCCACGTGCGCAGGGGGGCCCAGGACCCCCAGGCGGTGGTGATGGGTCACACAGAAAACCCAGCCCACCTGCTGGCTCTTCTCTTCGGGCGTCTCCACGGGCAATTTGCACTGACCATGGCCGCGGACACAGTGGGCCCCTGGCCTCAGAGCACGTGGTCCCTCCCGCCCCCCAGCGCCGCCAGCTCCGACCCGGGGGCCCCCGGCGCCTCCGGGATGAGGCTGCGGCATGAGCTACGGAGCCCCCCCGGGTGCAGCCGGCGGGTGCCCCCAGCCACGGAGCAGAGACCCCGGGCTCTCAGGCCGAATAACCAGACGGGCCATGAGGCCGCGGCCTGGCAGCAGAGGCGCCTGCAAATGGCTGCACCCCGGGACTCGCCACTCGGGGAGGCCGGGCTGCGCGGCAGAGGCGTCAGGGTGCCGCCCCCGCTGCGGGCCCTCGGCTTTGAAGCGCCCGGCCTGGCCTCTGGGAGCCACACAGGTGGGACTGGCTGCGAGTCACACCTTTCCTCAATTGTCCGTGGACCGCGTGGGGCCCCTTCAAAGGAAAGGGCCGTGTTGCTGCGGGAGTCCGGGGGCCGCATAGCCCAGAGGGCGAGGAGGGGCTGGCGGCCTTCGGGGCTGGGAAAGGGCAGCTGTGGCCGGGCCGGGTCAGCAGGCTCAAGACCAAACCGGGGGTGTCCCGGGGGCCCGGCCTGTTCCCTGAGGAACCTCCGTGAAGCCGCTCGGCTTGCTGGGAAGCTGCAGAGGAACAGGCCCCCAACCCCAGCCAGGGTCTGACCCCCAGGACCCAGAGTCTCTCCGGCCTTTTGCTGGGCTCACGGGGCCAGACCCGGAGACCCTCAGGCAGGAGGCTGCACCCGGCCCCTTGCTCCCCGGGAGCTCCGTGGGTGCAGCCGGCCCTCCGGGAAGGCGAAGCGCGTGCGGCTCCCCGTCGCGTGGGGCCTCTTCCCTGGCCCGGCTCTGGGCTCCAGGCAGCTCCCAGGGCTGGGGCTGTGGCCTGGGCCCGGTGGGGCTTGGCGGGGAGGCAGTGGGCACTGCCACGGGCGTTGGAGCAAAACGGGGACCACAGAGCGGGGCACCACGTACAAGCCGCTGCAGCCCCGTCACTTGTGGGGCCGGCGCAGGAGCAGCGGTGGCCCTGTGTCATCTCTGGGTACCAGCCCGGGGGCCCCGGGACCTTCCGGAAGGTCCCCGGGGCGGCTGCTCTGGGCCTCGGAGGCCAGTCTGGGCTCCTTCTGCGTGTCGGCCGTGCCAGGCCTCAGCCCAGGGGGACCAAGGCACCTGCCTGGTCTCTGTCCCCGCTGCCGGGACCCCGTCCACTCACGAGGTCGCCGGTCAGGGCGACGCCTCGGCTGCCCACGCGGAGCCCCACGCCCGGTTCTGAGGGAGCGTGTGCGAGTCAGGGTGTCCAGCACGGCCCGGCCCACCTGGAGCCCCGCACAGAGGTCAGTGTGGGCGCCGGCGCCTTGGAGGCCTGGCCGGGTGGGCAGTGGCCGCCCGGGCTTCCTCGAGGTGCAGGGGGGCCCTCTGCTGGGCCAGGTTCTCTGGCCCGAGTCCCCACGAGCTCCCGCACCTCCCTGGAGCGGAGGAGATGACTCTGTGCTCCCGGTGGCAGGGGTCGCGAAGCGTCCGGACCCCGTGGGAGGGGGTCAGAGGTGATGCTCCTCACTGCCTGGGGCCAGGCCGCGCACGGCCTCCCAGCCCTTCTCCCCACGGCCGTTCTGGGGCGAGGGCCGGCCTGTCTCCTTCCTGAGGCCAGGTGTCTGCGTGCACGACCCGGGCCCCGGGCCTCCGGAGCAGGAACTGCCCACAGCTGTGAGCCTCCGCCTGGCACCTGGGCCCTCCCGGCCGGACCCCACCCCGCCGCCCAGGAGCCACGCGAGGGCCGCACCCGGACTGGGGCCTCGTGGTAGCAGCGACGTGGGAACCCGGGGTGAACTGCGGCTGGAGCACGAGCGTCCCGACTGCTAAGGCGTCCGCCTGGGGCTGAGCAGGGTCACCGGCCGCAGGAGCAGAGACCGCGGGGGCTCCTGGCGGGGGGTCAGGTGGGGGGTCAGGTGGGTCCTGCAGGAGCCGGAGCCTCCATGGCAGCGTCCCCGGAGCTCTGGGCGGAGTCACTCCGTCACAGCCAGTCACTGGGCACGAGGGATGTGGAGCCCGACCGTGAGCCAGACACAGAAGATGAAGTCAGAGCAGGTCGCGCCACCCAGGAGCTGGGGACGCAAACGTGTCTGCAGATTCGCGTGGGGCCGAGAAGCAGAGTGGAGAGGCCTGGGCCAGTGCAGCAGCCAGAGGGGAGCCGGGAGCCTGCAGGGTCGCTGACCTACCCCGGGAGCAGCCGGGGGCCCCAGACGCCCCTGGACGCTGGGAGCCACAAGGGCACCTGCTCGGGTTGGACACTGTCGTGAGCGTCCGACAGGCGAGGTGCTGGGGGCCTGAGCCCCTCGGGGCTGGGGGTCCTGCTCAGACCCGGGCGGGCCCTGGGACCGGGGAAGCCGGCACGGTCCGCGAGGCCAGGACGCGCCAGAAGCACCCAGTCAGGGAACCGCTCCACCAAGGGCTCTGGGCCTCTGGGGACAGTGAGACCCACACGGCTGTGGACGCGCGAGAGGGACACGGTGAGGCTCTCGCGGGGTAGCCCTGCCGGCAGCGCCCCGTGGGACACGGACACTGCCCGGAAGGACCCCTCAGGCTCAGGCGGAGTCGAACAGCCTCAGGCGGGTGAGTGTGTTCACGGCCAGCAGAGCCGCAGGGTCTGTGCCCACCGTCCAAGGAGCAGAGGAGGGGGGTCCCTGGCCCACCTGGAGGCCCCACCCAGCAGCCCCGCCGCTCTCCTGCCTCGGGGCCCTGGTGCTCTCCCGCGAGGACAGTCGCCCGCAGCCGCTGCAGGAGCGTGCAGGGGTCCCAGCATCCCCGAACAAGGCAGGAATCCAGGTGGGACACGCAGGGGAGACGCCAGGCAACAGTCCGCGGCTGGGGTCCCGCGGGAAGTCTGTGCGGGACGTGTCCCTGGGGCATCCAGGGGCTTCCTGACTGGGATTTGAGGCCGTTTTACCACGCAGACCCCTTGTGTGGAGCGGTAGTGGCGGCACTGGGGCAGCGCGCAGAGCCGTGAGGACAGATGCCCTCCGGCTCGCAGAGGGGACGCCTCTCTGAGTTCTGCCTCTGGGCCTCGGCTTCAACAGACAGAGCGGGAGCTGGGAGCAGGCATCCCAGAGGGGGGAAGCCAGTGCTGAAGTCTGGGGACGCGCGTGAAACAAAGGTACGTGAGTGCACCTGCCCCACGAGGCCGCTCCCGGGGGCACCTGTCACGCGCACCTGTCATGCTCCAGGGGCCATGGAAGCACCAGACACAGTCTGAATAGCCCCCAAGGTCCCTGTTCTGGTGACAGCACTGAGCATTGCCATCACCGGGGGGTCCTGGGTGTTCCTCCTCACCTGTCCCGCTCCCCAGGAGTCTGGGCCTTCCCTCTCACTCCCATAACGTGTTGGGCACCGTGGCCCTGAGCCCGGAGCCACAGAATGTGCCAGAACCTAATCCTCTACTTGTTCCATCATCGCAGAGGGGGGGTGTGGCTCACTCCACGCTCCCTTGCCCTGAAACCCTCCCACCAATGAGAATATATTTGGAGACACCGTGTCCCAGGAGAGTGGAGCTCTCCGGGGCTGCTTGGGATTCCTCGTGCACAGGGGAAGAAATGGAGAGCGGCTGGAGGCTAATTTTCTCCCAACTGTCAGCCTCTGGATGGAGATGGAGGAAGACGGTTCTGTTTTCATACACACCCCACACGATAAAAGGGAGAAACAGTCGTGGAGACGTCACCCCGTCTTTTCCTGAGCTCAGGGCCGAGGACCTGTGTGCCCAGGGGCCTGAGGACGTCCTATTCCAGGGCCCTCACTACGTGTGGTTTGTGGAGCCCCAGGGAAACGCTGACTTCACCCGGCTCCAAACTGGTGCCAGTCGGGTGTGGAAGCTGGTGTCCTTTCTCCCACCTGCGTCTGGGGAAAGAACGAGTTGGCGTGGAAACACGGAGTCCCAACTGCCTCCCAGGCTCCTGGGAGCCTCCCGGGGACTCAGGGCCCGGGGTGGATGGAGACTGGGGGTGTCGAGAGGCTGCAAATCCGAGGAGAGTAAGGAGGGAGCACGGAGCTGGCTACGCGTCGTCGTGCTGAGCTCTTACACACAAAGCTATTTATACGAAGCCGTCGAGTCCCTTATACCAAGAGGCAGGCAACGAGGAGAAGCTGGCGTGTCCCTGCACGAACGGCGCGTGGCTTCCTCAGGCAGTAGGCGCTGCGCCCGCTGCCCTAACCACAACCCGGGGGTGCGCGTGTCCGAGCCCCCGCAGCTGAGGGGCCCTGGGGCGTGTGGCCAAATGCTAAGACCTAAAGCAAAGACCCCGGGAGGCCTGGGAGGTGACGAACGGGATGGTCGGGCGGCCTAAGAAATGCTCGAGTGTTTTCTAAATCGACAACCTGTAACACCTAACACGTAGTAGGTGCTCGACAAATGTCCGCGGGGGCCTGGAAGGAGGACGGGGCACTGGCATATTCGTCATTGAATAATCAGACAAATCCAAAATTCACAGCCACGGCCGCCCAGCCACGAGGCCCACGGCCTCCCCAGGGCCTGGCCCTCCGGTGTACCCTCCACAGCCGTTCCCGCCACGCTCCCGCAGCGGCCACGGCGGCCGTCCCCCTCTCCCCTGCGGTGGCTGCAAGACGCAGAGGTGGGAGAGGGGTCCTCGCGGTGCTGAAGCACCGGACTCCCACCCACCCGGTGGCCCGCGGCGCACGTGCCCCTCCCCCGCCGCTGTCCTCAGCTCAGCGCCCGCCTCGGGCCCACGAGGAGATGGGGGCCCACGAGGAGCCAGTCCGCCTTCTCCCTGAGCTTCGTGTCCCTTCGTCATCCCCGTGCTGGCGGGAGGCGAGCTGTGTGGGCGACCGCAGTGGGTGTCTCCGGGCCTCGCTCGTGACCTGGGGGGAACCAGGAACTGTCCCGAGGTCTCCGAGGAAGGAGAGCTTTGCAGCAACAGTGCATCTGCAAAGCAAAGAGCCCAGTAAGCAGATGTGGCCAAGGAGCAGCACAGGACCGGGGGCGAGCCAGGGGGACACAGGTGGCACAGGAGGAGCCCCGGAGGTGGGAGCGGAGGGGGGCTCCAGGCCAAGGGGAGGCCTAGCGCCCTGAGAGAAGCAGCCTCGGCCCCTTGGGGAGTTTGGAGGACGGCGGAGCGGTCCCCTGGCCCGACGGAAGGGCGGGGGCCCAAGGCCGTCGTTCCTCCCGGGTCATCTGCAGAGCGACCCGCTGGGCTCCCCGATCAAGCTCACGCCACCCCCCTCCCGAGCCCAGGGCTTGTCCCTGATCCTGTTCCGGGGCACCCGGCACTGGGCGGCGAGGGCCTCGCTGGGTAGCCGGCCTCCCAGGCCTGCCCGTGGCTCCAGGAGGCTGGTACGGGGCCTGCAGGGAGCTGGGACTGGGGAGGTGGGTGCCGCGGGTCAGGCCAGGGCGACACAGGACCGTCCTGGGGACGGGAGCGGCAGCAGGCCGGGGTGCCGGGCGGGGGGCGCCGGGTCAGTGTGGCCTGCGTGGCAGCATCCTCATGGGTGTACTCTCCCCCGGGCCTGCCACTCTGTGGGCTGCCACCCCTGGGGAGCCCCCTCGGCGCCTGGCACAGTGCAGCCCTCAGAAATCCTGCAAGAAAAAAGAAACAAAAAGGTGAACTCCAAAGTAAGGCCATTTACGTGTCACAGAGAATTCTGACGACAGAGCTCGACGCAGCCGGTAATGAGCTCGCCCACCGCCCTGCTGAGAGGCCGTGAGCCGAGGAACACGCCACGGGGGACAGACGTCACGGCGGCGTGCTTTTAGAATAACATAGGCCCTTGGCTTTGTTTTGGGGGTGACTCTGCGCGTCCTGTATAAGTGCTGTCGGTCGTGGTCAATCGCCCGGCGGTGAACGTGGCCGGCTGGGACCGTCACACGCGTGTGCCACATCATCTCCCCTGAAATGCCAATACTCCCCTCAGTGCCCAGAACGCTCGTCACTTTTTTTTAACCGAAGCAGAAAAATGCAAGTGAGCAAAGGAACGTAAGGGAGTTTAAGGGACCCTCACGTCATGTCGTTGGCACAAGCGTCGGGATCCACAGGCGGCGCACGGGTGGGAGGGGAGTGGGTCACACATGGGCCAACCTGTGGGCACGGGCACCCACAGGTTGGCCCATGTGTGTGCATGCTCACCTGGTGCCCGCGGCCTGGCAGCACACGCACGGCCTGCATGCAGGGCAGCACCGGGCCTCGTTCACCCACGCAGCACAAGTGGCTCCTGGCCCACGCTCCACGCCAGGCGGGGAACATGGGGAGGATGCGCTGGTCGGCCCGGCGGCTGCAGGTGAACCTGTGTCACCGTGCTCCTGCCCGCAACCACTGGGTGCTCGGGGGCCTTGCGGGCCAGGGCTCCTGGAACCTTCTAGGTGTGGCCGGCCAGGAGGCAGGGAGCTGTATCCAATGAGCTTTTGAGGCCCCTTCCCTCAATCCCTGAAGCCTTTCAAGGGTGCCCACGGGAGCTTAAAAACCAAAGCTGTAGCGTCAGGTTTCCACACCAAACCAGTGTCACCGTGGACGTGTCAGATGAGAGAGCTGGGCCCCGGTGGCTCCCCGATGCCCCGTGGGCTTGGTGCCTGCAGCACCCGCCTGCTCGCCCGGGAGGAGCCACCACGGGGGGCTGAGGACTCCCGCCTGCAGCCCCGCGGCCCGAGAAGCCTGTGCCTCCCTGCACCCGTAGGTCCCGTGACCCCGGGGCAAGAGTGCTCGTGAGCGGCCCCGCGGTGACTGTGGCCCCAGGTGACCATCCAGGAGCTGTTCCAGCTGGGATGCGGCTTCCCCAGAGTCCGGCTGGGCCCTCCCCCTGCGGCTGCAGGTGCCCCAGGGCCTTGCACGTTGTCGGGCTCCATGGCCGAGTGGCGGGCACAGCGGCCATGCGGGCAGCAAGGTCAGCAGCGCTCGGAGCCACCAGAGGGTGCCCGTGGCCGTGGGGCGCGACAGCCTGCATGACAGCCTGCACACTGGTGCCCAGGAGATGATTCGTGGACGATTTGATGCTTGACGTGATTATTGCAGTTTGGCCTCTTCATGGAACAATGACTCACGGGAAAGTCTTGAAAGGAGGTCTTACTCGGTGTCCCTGCTCATTCCGGTCACCGCCTGTGGGAGTAGCGCGGGAAGTAGCTGCGCGTGGGAGTAGCTTGGTGCAGGAGCAACTGGGTGCGGGAGCAGCCGTGCGCAGGAGTAGCTGGGTGCGGGAGTAGCTGGGTGCGGGAGTAGCTGTGCGCAGGAGTAGCTGTGTGCGGGAGTAGCTGGGTACGGGAGTAGCTGTGCGCGGGAGTAGCTGGGTGCGGGAGTAGCTGGGTGCGGGAGTAGCTGTGCGCGGGAGTAGCTGGGTGCGGGAGCAGCCGTGCGCAGGAGTAGCTGTGCACGGGAGTAGCTGGGTGCGGGAGTAGCTATGCGCGGGAGTAGCTGGGTGTGGGAGTAGCTGTGCGCGGGAGTAGCTGTGCGCGGGAGTAGCTGTGCACGGGAGCAGCCGTGCGCAGGAGTAGCCGTGTGCGGGAGTAGCTGTGTGCGGGAGTAGCTGGGTGCGGGAGCAGCTGTGCGCAGGAGTAGCTGGATGTGGGAGTAGCTGTGCACGGGAGCAGCCGTGCGCAGGAGTAGCTGTGCGCGGGAATAGCTGGGTGCGGGAGTAGCTGTGTGCGGGAGTAGCTGGGTGCAGGAGTAGCTGTGCACGGGAGTAGCTGGGTGCGGGAGTAGCTGTGCGCGGGAGTAGCTGGGTGCGGGAGTAGCTGTGCGCGGGAGTAGCTGGGTGCGGGAGTAGCTGTGCGCGGGAGTAGCTGGGTGCGGGAGTAGCTGTGCGCGGGAGTAGCTGGGTGCGGGAGTAGCTGGGTGCGGGAGTAGCTGTGCACGGGAGTAGCTGGGTGCGGGAGTAGCCGTGGGCGGGAGTAGCTGGGTGCGGGAGTAGCTGTGCGGGGGAGTAGCCGTGGGCGGGAGCTGCGTGTCTGCGCTGCCTCCCACCCCAGCCGCGGTTGGTTGCCGTGGAAAGTCAGCCCCGGCCTCAGGCCCCTCCTGGGGCCCAGCCAAGGTTACCCCCAGCTCCGACCCGAGGGGCTGCGGGGGCGGCGCGGGCGGACCAGGGGCCTGAGCGCAGGGGCCCGCGCATCACAGGGGAGGGGGGGAGCAGATGCAAGCCGCCAGCCGGGAGCGCCCCCTCCTCCTCCCCCCTCCCCATCCCCCCGCTCCTCCCACCCCTCCCTCTGCGGGGCCCTTCAGGGAGCGCCCTTGCCGCCCAGGAGCGGTGACCCAAGGGCCCGTGCCCCCGACTTTTTTTTAGAATCTTTTTAAAGTTTTATTTTTATGGTTACATTCCATCCTTCCATTGTATCACTTTCATGTTTGTATATACATAAATTGTTCTTCCTTTTCAATTTCCAGATATGGTTTCTTCTAACAAATTGACCAAACTACGCTCAAGACACAGTGTATTGCTCTGTTCTATGCACCTGTTTGTACTCTTTTTTAATTTTCATTTTTACATTTACATTTTATCCTTTTACTGTGTTTAATTTTATTTTTGTACATATATAAGTTTTTCTTTCTTTGTAATGTTGGGATCTTGTTTTCTAATAGACTAAAATCCACACAGGATCCAGTGTATTGCTCTATTCTGTTAACCTGTCTGATTATATTTTTTTTCTCCCAGTTTTGGGTCTCTTCTGATTGCTTTATTTTGTATATTTCTCTGAGGTGGCTGTTGCCATTTTAGCATTTTATTCTCTTGTTCATCTATCCTTCTATGCACAGAATGACAAGACAGAAAAATTGACCTCAAAAAAAAGAACTTGAGGTAATACTGACTGCCAGGAACTTATTCAGTATGGGTCTAAGTAAGATATCAGAACTAGAGTTCAGAACAATAAGTATAAAGATAGTAGCTGAGCTTGAAAAAGCTTAGAAGACATTAGAGAATCCCTTTCTGGAGAAATAAAAGAACTAAAATCTAATCAAGCTGAGATTAAAAAGGCTGTTACTGACATGCAGTAAAAAATGGAGGCTCTAACTGCTAGGATAAATGAGACAGAAGAGAGAATTAGTGCTATGGAAGACAGAATGATGGGTAATAAAAAGCTGAGAAAAAGAGAGATAAACAGCCACTGGATCACCAGGGGAGGATTTGAGAGGTAAGTGATACCAAACACAAAACAATATTAGAATAATGGGGATCCAGGAAGAAGGAGGCAGAAGATATATTGGAGTAAATTATAGCTGAGAACTTGCTGAATCTGGGGAAGGAAGTGGGCATCCAAGTCCAGGAGGCTCAGAGAACCTCCCTCAAAATCAATAAAAATAGGTCAACACCCCGACATATAATAGTGAAACTTGCTAATCTCAGAGGCAAAGAGAAAATCCTAAAAGCAACTCGGGACAAGAGGTCCATAACCTACAGGGACAGAAACCTTAGACTGGCAGCAGATCCATCCACAGAGACCTGGCAGGTCAGAAAAGGCTGACGTGGTATATTCCGGGTGCTACACGAGGAAATACACAGCCAAGCACACTTTATCCAACTAGGATGTCTTTCAGAATAGGAGGAGAGATAAAAAGTTTCCAGGACGAACAGAAACTAAAAGAATTTGTGATCACCAGACCAGCCCTACAAGAAGTGTTAAGAAGGATCCTTTAAGCGAACAGAGAGCCCAAAAGTAAGATAGACCAGACAGGGACAGGGACGATGCACAGAAACAGTGACTCTACAGGTGATGCAGTGGTGCTGAATTCCTATCTTTTGATCAGTGCTCTGAATGTAAATGGGCTAAATGCTCCAACCAAAACACACAGGGTATCAGATTAGATTTTTAAAAAAGCAAGACCTGTCGATATGCTGTCTGCAAGAGACTCATTTTAGATGCAAAGACACCTCCAGATTGAAAGTGAGAGGGTGCAAAAGCATGTATCATGCTAACGGACATCAAAAGAAAGCTGGGGTGGCAATCCTTACACCAGAAAAATTAGGTTTTAAACCAAAGAGATGACGAAAGACACTATATCATGCTAAAGGGTCTATCCAACAGAAGACCTAACAATTATACACGTTTATGCTCCTAACATGGGAGCAGCCAAATATATAAGCCAATTAATAACAAAATTAAAGAAATACATCAGTAATAACATAATAGTAGTAGAGGCCCACGGCAAAGGACAGGTCATCTAACCCGAAGGTCAACAAGGAGAAACAAGGCTCTGGATGCCACCCTGGACCACACGGACTTCACAGATATACACAGGACATTCCACCCTAAAGCGACAGAATACACGTTCTTCTCTAGTGCACACGGAACATTCTCCAGAAGCGACCGCATACTTGGTCACAAATCAGGTCTCAACTGACACCAAAAGATTGGGATCATCCCCTGCGTATTTTCAGACCGCAGGCTTTGAAACTGGAACTCAGTTACATGAGGAAATTTGGAAAGAACTCAAATACATGGAAGCTAAAGAGCATCCTACTAAAGAATGAGTGGGTCAACCAGGAAATTAAAGAAGAATTTTAAAAATTCATGGAAACAAATGAAAATGAAAACACAACTGTTCAAAACCTCCAGGACACAAAAAGACAAACCTTAGAGGGAAGTACACCGCAGCACAAGCCTTTCTCAAGAAACAAGAAAAGTCTCAAATACACGAGCTAAACTCACCCCTAAAGGAGCTGGAGAAAGAACATCAAATAAAGCTTAAGCCCAGCGGGAGGAGAGAAATAATAAAGATTCGAGCAGAAATCAATGAAACGGAAACCAGAACAACAGCAGAACAGATCCATGAGACTAGATGCTGGTTCTGTGAAAGAATTAAAAACGTCGATAAACTCCTGGCCCAGACTTATCAAAAAGAAAAGAGGAAGGACCCAAATAAATAAAATCATGAATGAAAGAGGAGGAATCACAACCAACATAGAAGAAATAAAAGCAGTTCCAAGAACACATTACGAGTAACCCCCTGACAACAGGTTATGCCGCCGGAAGCGCTGGACGTCTTCCTGGAGACGCATAAACTACCAAAACTGGAACCGGAAGAAATAGAAAATGTGAACAGACCCACAACCAGCAAGGAGATTGAAGCAGGAATAAAAAAAATAAATAAAAATAAATAAATAAATAACCTCCCAACAAACAAGAGTCCAGGGCCGGACGGCTTCGCAGGGGAGCTCTAGCAAACACAGAGGAAGTAACACCTGTTCCCCTGAAGCTGTTTCAAAAAACAGAAATGGAAGGAAAACTCCGAGACTCGTTCTCGGAGGCCAGCGTCACCTTGCTCCCCAGCCGGGCCAGGACCCCGCCAGCGGGGAGGGTTGCAGAGCAGTCGCCCTGATGAACACGGACGCGAACATTCTCACCAGGGGACCAGCCACCAGGACCCAACGGCACCTTGAGAGGATTGTCCCCCCGACCGGGTGGGATTTGTTCCTGGGCTGCGGGGCTGGTCCGACCTCCGCCAGCCGGTCCGGGTGGGCTGGAAGTCGCCTCCTGTGGTGCCCGCGCCCGGACGCCCGGAGCTTATGGCCGTTTTGAGGTCGTAGCCTGACGGGCCTGTTTGCGTCCCGCCCTGTGGCCACTGCGGGGCCTGCTGCGGTGCTCGGGGCTCCGAAGCCTGGGCCCCAGCCGAGGCCCTGCAAGTGCCCTCGGTGGCAGGGGGTGCGGGCGCGTCAGCAGCCTGCTGGCCGAGGTTTTCAGGGAGCCGAGCGAGAACGTGCCTAGGAGCCCTCGCCGGGGTAGGCTCGGTGCCCACGCTGGGCCTTGGAGTCACGGCGGACTTCCCGTATCAAATAGGGATTTTGCCCCAAATCCTTGTAATTCAGGGAAGTCCTTCTCATGGTTTTTCAAAAGACGGTCAGGGAAAGAACTTCGTCGGACAACTTGGGAAGAAGAACAGCAGATACTCGGCCCCGGCGTTTCCCCGTCACCTCGCCGTGGTTTGCCTTCTCTGTTTTGTTTTTCTCCTCCGTCATGACCATGTCTGAGTGAATTCTGCGATCTGCAGCGACAGGAGGGCAGCCCCAGGGGAGCCGGTTCCCTCATCTGGGGGGCGGGTGCCCGCGTGAAGGCCGCCCCTTCCCCAGCCGCAGCACCAGCCCAGCGCCCCTCGTCGTTCTTGGAAACCCCGCGGGGGGCTGAGCAGGCCCACGTGCCTCCCACAGAAAAAAGAACTAGGGGTGGATGTGCCCCTACCTGGTTGTCCCCTCCTCCATGGTTAGCGACCCTCCCGGGGGGCGCTGGGAAAGCCACGTGCGCTTGGCACCTTCCTACTGTTACGTCGTTTGTTCTTCGCAACAAGCGCCTCGAATGAGGGTGTCGGTTAAGACCCGGGTTCGGCAGCCTGCAGGGGGAGGCCACGGAAACGGGGGGCTCGTGTCCTCCTGCACGAGGAGGAGGTGCCCAGAGACATTGCACACGGTGGCCCAGGGACCAGACGGGGTCTCATCTCCTTGAAGGTCCCAGCAGGGAGGAGGGTGCTGCTTACGGGGGCCCCTGGGAGGCTCCCGAGCGTCTTCCCGCGTCCACGGAGCGCCTCAGATCTGCGTGCAGTGGGCCTGAGCAGGGCGAGCTTGCAAACCCTTTCACGGGTTTGAGAAGCTGCCACTTGGCCCCAAACGATGCAGCTAACGAGAAGTGAGTCTAGGGTTCCAAGCCACAGTTCACACCCACGTCTGTCTGACCCCAAGTCTGCTCTTTCATTGTCCGGATGTGGACACACGCGTGTGCTCACTCGGGCACAGCACGGCCCACACAGTCAAAGTCACTGCCAAAGACTCTGGACGGCCCCACAGAGCATCACGCGTGGCACAGCCGCCCCAAGAGTCTCCGTTTCCAGACTTTGCTCACCATTGGGCCGGGCAGATGCTCTGCTTCTGGCCGCTACACACAGAGGCGCTCGTAAGTCCTCTAAGATCCCCCTCGTGGCTGAACAAGCTCCTGGGCCCACCCAGAGAGTCCTGGGAGGCTGGCTCCGGGGCTCCTTGCCCGCACGACGTCTATACCCGCAGACCAGGCCACCCCACCTAGTGCTGCGCCTTGGCCGGGCCAGCTGAGGGGGCAACCCTCCCTCCGTCAAACCCCGCGGCCTGCTGGATGCCCATCCGGCCCAAGGGTACCTACAGGGACAGGAAGGCTCTGGTACCTTCTGTGAGATTGCCCAAAGTATATTCTTTCTCTCCTTTTCCTGGAACCTCTGGAAATAATTGCAACGCAGCGAACTCCTTTCCACAAAGTCATTTTAAGAAGTAAAACTCGGGATCCCTGGGTGGCACAGCGGTTTGGCGCCTGCCTTTGGCCCAGGGCGCGATCCTGGAGACCCGGGATCGAGTCCCACGTCGGGCTCCCGGTGCATGGAGCCTGCTTCTCCCTCTGCCTGTGTCTCTGCCTCTCTCTCTCTCTGTGACTATCATAAATAAATTAAAAAAAAAAGAAGTAAAACTCATAGAAAAATCTTACGGAACATACCCCCCAAACATTGTAAGTGTGGGTGCAGACCTTGTGACTTCCCCCTGCAGGGTCATTCACCTCCCCTGCTTTGCTTCCTGCCAGGCTAGCGGGTGATCCCCAGGGTTGCACCTGCTTCTCCATCCAGGGATCCAGTTTTCTGAGACCCCACTTCAGGTCCCACCGTGTCCCGGAGCTCGTCCTTGCTAGGCTGGGGGGCTCCCTCCGTCCCAGAGCTTCCGCAAAGCTTAGCAGACCTTTTCGAACTTGATTAAAGCCTCACTCCCCTCCTCTCTGCTAGCGGCCTTGCCTGCACCCTCAGTGCTGGGTCCAGGAGTCACACGTCACCTGCAGCTGCTGCTTCCCCTGCACCCCTCCCCCACACCAAGGGCAGCTCCAAGGCAGACGGAGGGCGGAGGGCGAGGGCACTGGCTCCTCTGCTGGCTGCCCAGCCCCAGCTCCCCTCCTCTCCCCTTGAATGTGGCAACATCCTTTTCAGTCTCAATGGAGTTTTTACATCTAATTTCCAGTGTCTCTTTCCTATAGGAGCAACCACAGCCGGGGCATGGGCCACAGGTGCTCAGGAAGGGGGGGTTAGCTAGAGAATGAATGGGTGTCACGTGCCAGGATTCAGCTGAGGGCAGGGAAGGTGCTCCCAGGCCGTGAGCCTTCCTAAATCCTCCAGAACAGCATGAAACAACGCTTTTTGAGTAAAAGTTTTTAAAAGATTTTTTTAAAATTGTGACCCCCTTCACAATTTTAAATTGTGGGCCACCTGAGTGCTCAGTCAGTGAAGCATCTGACTTCAGCTCAGGTCATGACCTCAGGGTCCTGGGATCGAGTCCTCATCAGACTCCCCACTTAAATAAATTCCTTTTAAAAAAAAGTTTACACTTAAAATTTTTATCATGTGTTGGAATATTTGCAAAGAATGGTTTCTGGTCTATGGTAAAAATTTACATTTAGAAGTAAAACTGCTGTATCACTATTTTAAACGGATCTAATGGATTCTAAAGAAAATATTTGAAACCCAGGAGAATGTCCCATTGCTTTTCTCTGTGCTTGAATTCATATTCTCAATCCCTCCCTGACACAGCTTTATCCTAAAGTAATATACTTTCAGGGTTTACAAGTTTGTTTATTTGTTTTACTGATCACCCCCTCCTATTTTCTGTGATGAAAAAAAAGTATAAAATAAAAGTTGATGTTTGAGAAAAGTCGATGTTATCCAGGGACTTTTGGGAGGTGACGAGAACATTTTGGAAATGGAACTGGCGGTTGCACAACAGTGTAGATGTGCAAAATGCTGCCAGAGACAGGGGAAGGGGTGAAGCAGGGAGGGGATCAAGAAGCACAAACTTCGGGGACCCTGGGTGGCTCAGCGGTTTAGCACCTGCCTTTGGCCCAGGGAGCGATCCTGGAGACCCGGGATCGAATCCCACGTCGGGCTCCCGGTGCATGGAGCCTGCTTCTCCCTCTGCCTGTGTCTCTGCCCCTCTCTCTCTCTGTCTCTATGTCTATCATAAATAAATAAATAAAATATTAAAAAAAAAGCACAAACTTCCAGGTGGAAGATGAAAGCACAGTGTAGGGGATATAGTCAGTAACGCTGTAGCAGGTGGCGAGTGCGGAGTCGCGCACAGATCCGTCAGGTCCCCACGTTGCACACCCGAAACTAATACGACCTTGTGTGTAAACCATACTTCAGCTTAAAAAGTGAATTCACTCTGGATAAAGTCATCGTCATATTTACTAGTACTACATAATTGATCCAAAAAGCATAAATGTCGTACATTTTGATAAATAACTACCATCAAAGAGAACTTCTATTAAAATGCCTCTCTTAGTACCGTGCTTGAGGCTGGGGTTTTCCAGTTGGTTTGTCCTTGGGGGCCTGATACTTCTTTCTAAAGCGATAGGGGGTTCCCAGCATCAGTTCTCTTCCTAGCTCTCATTTTTAGAGATAGAATCTTTGAGGAAACTGTTCATATACAGAGTGTTTCTATAGCAACAGTACTCAATGATTCGGGCTCCTCCAGAGTTATGTGTCAAAAACCACCTGATAATGTATCATCAAAAATTGTGATGCTGTGTCCGTCAGCATCAGCTCGAACCCCCTTCAATTTGATGGAAGAGTAGGAAGCCAACTTTTCTCTGAAAGGTTTGTATTTAGACATTAAATACCCAAGGATGTAGCAAATGTCTCTTCCTTCCACCTGTTAGTCTTTCACTAAAGGCACCTGGTGTTCCCCCCGTGGCTCCAGGGGTGGAAAGTGGAGCCCAGACATCTGTTTTGCTGGCACAGATTGTGGGCGACGCCAGGCGATCTTGGAGGCGCAGGCTGGAGACAAGGTGCTGAGCTCTGAGTCAGTACTTCCGGAAGTGCCCCTGCCCTGTGTTCAACTTCTGCTTAAACTGGCTCAGGGTCATGTGACGGGTATCTGCAACTGAACAGACCCAGAAATCCTATATTTGCCCCCCGCCCGCCATTGGGCCTACTGTGCTCCTACTGGAGGTGACGCACCATGGGGGCAAGAGAGCTGCTGATGAACGAATCCACCCTGAGCCCCGTGTTTTCTTACCTGTAAGACGAGGTGCTCAGTGAACGCTCACGCCCAGGGTCCCGTGGTGGGAGGGGCACACTCCACATCCGCTAATGTTGGGTTGCCTGCCAATGGGCGTGCAGCTGCGGGAGGCAGCCAGGAAAGCACCGCGTGTCTCTGCTCTGAGCTCCCCCGCCGCTGCCCTCACCCCATCGGAAGTGCTTGCTTCGTCCCCAGAAGAGATGCAGTCTAGCCACGGCCCGAACCAGGGCTGGCCTAGGAAACCACAGACCCGGTGGGACAACGCGATCGCTGTGAGGCAGCAAGCATGGGGGCAACTTGTTACGCGGCGTTACTGTAGCAGGCTGGTGAGCGGCTCCAAGGGCTGTTTGCAGAGCAAACCAGGAGAGCCTGCAGCGCGCCCTCCCTGCGCCACAGGGCAAGGCCTCAGCGCTGCTACTGGAAGCCCCGGTCTCTGCCACGGAGCTGCGGGCCTGCGCCCCCCTCTTCCCTTATGGTGTCAGACCTGGAAGCGGCATATGACGGCGGGACCCCCTGTGCAGCTCTCCTGCTTCCGCCCTCCTCTGACTCCCGGCCAGCGGGCACACCCAGCTCAGCAGCTCCTCCGAGGCCTCACTCGGGGGCGACACCCCAAGCCCACTGGCATGTCTCTTGCCCCGATGGGGTGGCCAGTCCCGGTGCTGATGGGCCCGAGCCCTGCCTACAGCCCTGTGGAGCCCCTGTTGCCCCCTCCATCTTCCCAGCTTCCCCGAGGGGGGGATGCCTCCTCCCCAGGCCCCTGTCGCCCATTTCGGTTCCCTGTGTGCTCGCGGAGCTCGGCCTGCCTGCTGCCTGCGCTGCTCAGGCTGGGGTCCCGGCCAGGCCTCTGTGACGCACTCTGGGGGACTCTCTTCCACCCCAGCGAGCCCTGCTGTGCCCTCCGTCCCCCTCCAGACCCTGCTGTGCGACCCGATACACACAGACACGGCGCTCTTTCCGCCGCACCCAAGCCGCCTTCTCCCCTCCCTCCCAGGGAAGTCAATATACTTGCCCCAGTGGCCTAAGTCACACGTGCCCGTCGACTTGTTCTAGTTAATTTAGGGACACACACCTCTCTGCACCGTCTGCACGGCTGCGTCCGTCTTTGGAAAACTGTCGTAGGTCTTTACCTCTCACTCTCCTTCTTTTAAGTTTCTCCTGCAACTTCTCCAAGAATAAGGACTTCGAGATTTGGAGCCAGACAAGCCCCTGAGCCACCCTGAGTGTCCGCGTCCTCATCCATAAAATGAGAGAAGTCATACGTCCACTTCAGCAGGACAGTGCGGACCGACTCACAGAGGCGGTGAAAGGGGGAAGGTTGCTCTTCAGCAAACATTGTCGCCTCTCCTCTTCTTTCTCCTTCCTCCCTGCACCCCTCTGCCTCCACCTCTTCCGAGATGGGCATCTGTCTCTGTCTCTCTGTGTCTCTGTCTCTGTGTCTGTCTCTCTGTGTCTATCTCTGTGTCTCTCTGTGTCTGTCTCTGTCTCTGTGTCTCTGTCTGTCTCTCTGTCTCTCTGTGTCTGTCTCTGTCTCTGTCTCTGTGTCTGTCTCTCTGTCTCTGTCTCTGTGTCCGTCTCTCTGTCTTTGTCTCTGTGTCTGTCTCTCTGTCTCTGTGTCTCTCTCTGTCTCTGTCTCTGTGTCTGTGTCTGTTTCTCTTGTCTCTCTGTGTCTCTGTGTCTCTCTGTCTCTGCTCTGTGTCTCTCCCCAGCCCTGGCAGTCATGCCCTAGCCCCCCGCTCCCTGTGCTACAGTCTGGACACCCTGAAGACCACGCAGAGGAGCCCCTGCAGGGCCCAATGCTCTCCCGTCTCCGGCCCCCGCAGGCCCTTGAGCCTGAGAGCCAGAGGCCGGGGCTGGCCAGAGGCCGGCGACAGCCAGTTCCCCGCGTGGGCTGGACCGCGCGGCACACGGAGCTGGCCGCCGAGAACAGGAAGGGAAGCAAAAGACAACAGAGAGAACCGGTCGCCGGAAGCGGGAAGGGCACAGGACGCAGCACGGGAGCTGCTGCTGAGGCTTCTGGGCCACCACCTCCCCCCAAGGGTCACCTGGCTGCCGGGCTGAGGCCAGGACCCCTCCGGCTCCCAGGCGACCGTCGTCCTGCTTCCCCGGGACCTGCACACCTGAGGGCTGCCTCTTTGCCTGTGACCCGCATGACCCCGGCGGTGCAGGGGACACCATCCCGCTGTATTTTCTCTTCCACCAGGCATTCGGGGGTCCAGCCTCATGCTGGTCTGCGACCCGCTCCCCAACACTTGGGTCTCCCCCAAGTGACTGTCCTCCGAAGCAGCCACACATCAGCTGGATGAAAGACGGCAAAACTCGGAAGAAAGGAGATGCCGCTGAGAGGCGGTGAGGGATGCTGGACTTAGATGGTTTGCCCTTTCTCCTGCCCTCAGAGGCTCGTGTGTGGAGACCTCAGAAACGCGAGGGCCACCAGCACTGATTCGTGGAACCCACCGTCAGAGCGCTTCCTCCTCGCGACTTCTCATCTGGAGCAGAATTAGAGACGGTATCGAGAAGCCCCTCTTACCCCGACAGCAAGGGCAATGTAACCATGGCACCTCCAACATCTTCCCGAGGTCACCGTCTTTCTAAGTGAAGGGTCCCCAAGTGGACATGCACTGCTAGGAATTGTACGTCCTTTGCTAGGATGTGACATTGGGTAGTTGTCTTTCACTAACACAGTAAATTAATAATCTTTGGACAGCCTGCCCGCCCTCAGCGGGAGGACGGGGCCATCAGAGCCCTCCAGCGTCAGAGGGGGACAGTGGCTAAGCAGGCGTCCTTCAGCTCTCTCTGTCCCTTGGTCCATGACTTACAGGAATGCTGGAAGGGCCCCTGCACAAATGCCCCGATCCTGCCCCTCCTGCTGCTGCCTGTGCCTGCGGCTCCTGGCTTCCCCCACGGCGGTCTTGCTTCTTGCCTATTTTCAAAACCTCCCATGAATTCCTGGAGCTCCTCGCAGCCTTACAATATATCTTGGTGTAAATGGCCAGAATTGGTTTCTTAGTTCACAAACTAAAGAACAGAATCCCATCCCCCTCCCCTTTCCCCGCCCTTCTTGGTCAGGGCATCGCGTGTGTTGTTTATCAGCCTCATTTTCACGAGTCTTGAGAAGGGTGTTCTCTGACAGCACCGCCGGACGAGGTGCTGCTGGCCTACGCTCAGTGGCGCTTGCAGCCACCAGCCCTCTGAGCGGGGTCTCCAGCCGTCGTCTCCCCTGCTGCTTGCCGCCATCAAACGCCACTTGCTCAGGACATTTGCCTGGGCTGGCCTGGGGAGGTCTCGTATCATTGGTGAAAGTTGTCTGGGCTCCTCTTCTGCGGTGCTCCCTACATCCTTCAATGGGGATGGGCACCGGTAGGGCCAGAGATTTAACTAGGAGGCACCCTATCAAGTTAAAACCAATCTCTCTTTCTAAGAAGTTGTAAGATTAGAGAAGAAACTGGAGAAGTTGAATCCTGACTGGGCTTGGGAATGAAAGCACATTTGGTCATCCCTTTTCCACCAGCTCCCTCTCCGTCCTATGAGGTGCAGGGGCAGGACACAGCGGGGCAAGGTGGCCGGGAGCAAGGAACATGACCTCTGTGTGTGTGTGTGTGTGCACATATGCACACATGCTTGTGCATGTGCTTGTGTGTGAGTAGGTGTGCCTGAGTGTGCGTGCTGCACGTGTGCACGTGCACGTGTTTGTGTGTTGTGTGCATGTGTGCATGTGCGTCCTCATATGACTATTCACACACGTGGCCAGGAGCCATAGACACAGTACAGCCTGCAAGCAAATTAATAATCTAACTGCAGGGACGCCTGGGGGACTCAGCGGTTGAGCAACTGCCTTCGGCCCAGGGCGTGATCCTGGAGTCCCGAGATCGAGTCCCGCGTCGGGCTCCCTGCGTGGAGCCTGCTTCTCTCTCTGCCTGTGTCTCTGCCTCTCTCTGTGTGTCTCTCTCATGAATAAATAAATAAGATCTTTAAAAAAAATAATACCCCAACTGCAAAACCACTGAGAGTTTTGTAGCTGCATCAATTGATTGTTTTCTAGTTGAGAAATCTCACGGCAAACCGACAGGAAGAGGCCTTTAGGCTTGAGGCAAAAGGGGGGGACAGAGTGAGACCTGGAGGAAACATCTCCGATGTGAAATGAGTCTATGGCTTCAGCACAGCGTCCCGGAGGTGGCTCGGGGAACAGAACCCAGCCATCGGCCAGCCGGCCAGTGCCTGCTCTCCCGGCAGACCCTCCAGGCAGGGCTGTTGGCTAGAGGAGCCACAGAAGACACCTGGGGAAGCTGTGAGCATCTCCTCCTGCACTGCCTGCCACTGCCAAACCTGTCATCACCTTAAAACTGAGGAGCTCTTTGTTCGGGAAAGACCTCCAAGCAGTCTCGAAGGTGGCCCAGGGCCAGGGGCCTCGGAGTCCCCAGGGTAGCTGGAGCTGGCTGGAATCCGGCCAGGACGTGGTCTCTTTACTTGTGAAGCATGGACACACACAGGGAGTCCAGGTACCACACTCGTGTCGCCCACGGCACCCAGCGCGCAGAAGCACCTGCTGTGTTAGATGGTGGCCTGACTCACTTACAACCCTATTCAGCTGAAAACACCCACTAATGGCGATCCCTGGGTGGCTCAGCGGTTTAGTGCCACCCTCAGCCCAGGGCATGATCCTGGGGTCCTGGGATCGAGTCCCACGTCAGCCTCCCCGCAGGGAGCCTGCTTCTCTCTCTGCGTTTGTCTCTGCCTTTCTCTCTCTCTGTGTCTCTCATGGATAAATAAATAAAATCTTAAAAAAAAAAACACCCACTAAGTGTTTTAATCTGAGTAGTCTCCTACAGGATACAGCACATCCTTTGAACGAGCAGCCAATACTCTCCCTGCCATAACCAGAGTCCAGGAATCAAAAGATCGATGGGAACCATGGTCTCTGTCACCAATATCCTAATGACTCATGTGAGTCCTTTTGCTTTGTGTCCCCGTAATTTTGTTCTGTGCTGGTTTAAATGTTTTAGTTCTCAAGAGAAGATATATTAATTGTAATGAATTGGAAATTGAAGCTGCCACCTGGTCCTTTTGTGCTCCTCCTGCCATTGAATCACTAGGGAGGGAAAGGGGCAGGGCGTGGCCTGGTGAGACTCCAGCTACAAGAGGGAAACCCGACTGCTGCTGTGGAGCTGCAGAGGTGATGTCTGGACCCAAAGGTTAGTGGAAAACCAAGTAATGCAAGGAAGACAGACTCACCGGAGATCTGGACTCCTCGGAAATGAATGTTCGGGTCACCTCATCATGGAAAGAACCCATCAAGAGTTGAGGGCAAATGGAACATGAAAAAATAGAGAAAAAGAAAATTATTCTGAGAAAATAAATCTGGACACAGATCTTAGACTTTCACAAAATTAACTCAAAATGAGTTGAAGAATAAATGTAAAACATTGAACTATATAGCTTCTAGAAGATGATGCAGGAGGAAATCCAAGAGACTTTCAGGTTAGCAGTGGGTTTTTAGATATTTCACTGAAAGTGTGACCAATGAAAGAAAAAATGGATGAGTAAGACCTTATTAAAAATAATAACTCCTACTCTTTGAAAAACACTATCAAAAGAATAAAAAATCGGGTTATGGATTGGAAAAAAGTGTTTGCAAAACACACATCTGATAAAGGGCTTGTATCTGAAATATTCAAAGAATGATCTAAAAATAGGCAAAATTTTGGAAAACACACTTTACCAAAGTAGATATATATAGGTGTCAACTAAGTATATGAGAAGATGTTCAACATCATACATTTTGGGGGATTGCAATCCTAAAATGACAGTACACACCTATGAGAATGGCTAAAAAAATTTTTTTTGACAATACCAAATACTGGTGAGGGTATAGAACAAGAACTGTCATTTTTGGTGGTGGGAGTGCAAAATGGATTAGCCACTTTGGGAGTTTCTTACAAAGCTAAACAGAGTCTTCCCATATACTCTCACATATGAACTCCTGGGTATTTACCCAACTGAGTTGAAAACTACGTCCATACAAACACCTGCACACAAATCTTTATGGCCCCTTATCCGTATTACCTTAAACTGGAGGCACCCAGGATGCCCTTCAGTAGGTGGATGGTGAACCCGCTGGGACACACCCAGGCCCGGAATAGTGCTCGGTGCTGACAAGAAATGAGCTGTCACAGGACAAAAAGACACGGAGAAGCATTAACTAAGTGAAAGAAGCCAAACTGAAGCCCGTGTGCCCTGTGATGCCAGCCACGGGATATTCTGGGAAATGTGAAACCAGAGACCCTGAAAAGATGTGGTTGCCACGCTCCCAGGGGACGGAGACACCAGGCAGGGCCCGGAGCGCAGGATTTCAGGGCGTCGAAGCTACTCTGTATGATCTGGGAATGGAAGACACGTGACCGTTACGAACTTGTCAAAACCCCAGTCCAGGGGACTCGGCGGTTTAGCGCCGCCTTCAGCCCAGGCCGTGACCCCGGGGCCCCAGGATCGAGTCCCGCGTCGGGCTCCCCGCATGGAGCCTGCTTCTCCCTCTGCCTGGGTCTCTGCCTCTCTCTGTGTCTCTCATAAATAAATAAATAAAATCTTAAAAAAAAAAACAACAGAATGTGCAACACAAAGAGTTAACGTTAATGTGAATTATGGACTTTAATGATAATATATCGATATTGCTTCATTAACTGTAACAAATATGCACACTAATTCCAGATGTTAATAATAGGGAAAACTGAGTGGGTGGTGGTGGCTGGGGGAGGGGAAGTAATGCGGGAGCTTTCTGTACTATCTGCTCAGTTTTTCTGCAAATCTAATATTGTTCTAAAAAATAAAGTCTGTTAATTTTTTAAATGAGTAGTGTATCGATGAGCTATAGAAAACCTTTCCAAATCTGATGAAAACTATAGGCCACAAATGCATGCAACTCGACAATTCCAGACTGGAAGTGTGAACCGCACCACGGCTGCATCATAAATTGCTTAAAACCGATTATAAAGAGGTAGTCTTTTATTTTATTTTATTTTATTTTATTTTATTTTATTTT
The DNA here is from genome assembly GCF_905146905.1 of Nyctereutes procyonoides. Lineage (NCBI taxonomy): Eukaryota > Metazoa > Chordata > Mammalia > Carnivora > Canidae > Nyctereutes > Nyctereutes procyonoides. Next base: position 72,485,194 of record NW_026575051.1, read on the forward strand.
ATTTTATTTTATTTTATTTATTATTTTATTTTATTTTATTTTATTTATTTTTTATTTATTTTTTAAAGAGGTAATCTTAAAGACGGTCAAGAATGACCCATCATGTACAGAGGAAGAAGAATGGCAGGCGGCTTCCTATCAGGAACAACGTGAGCCAGAAGACGACTGGCCAACATCTTTAAAGTTTTGCGATATCATTGTCAACCTTGGGGTTCTTGGGGGCTCCATGGTTGAGTGTCGGCTTTCCCGGGGTCCTGGGATCGAGTCCTGCATCGGGCTCCCTGCTCAATGGGGAGCCTGCTTCTCCCTCTGCCTCTACCCCTCCCCCTGCGTATACACGTTCTCTCTCTCTACGTCTCTCTCTCAAACGAATAGATAAAACCTTAAAAATAATTTTAAAAATTTAAAATAAAACATTGTCGACCTGGAATCCTTTGCCTCATGAGAACATTTTTCAAAAGCAAAGGCAAAATAAATACATTTTTAGACCTATAAATGATGAAAGAATTCATCAGCAGGGGACGTGCGTGTGTGAAACCTTGTGAACCCCTTATTCTTCTGCGTGTTTCCATGCTCCTATGATCTCACACAAATATGAGAACGGCTCTATGCGTGGCCTGTTGTGTGCACAACCATTTTATCTCTCTCCTGAACCCTGCTTTGCTCGCTCAGTAGTACCCGGTGGACATCCTTCATTGTCAGCATTTTCATGGATACACAATACTTCATGAGACATGTTTTCCATCAATTATTCAATTCCTTTTAAAAAAGGAAATCACTAAAGTTAAGTGTGTCCTAAAGATAAATCACAGAAGAAGAACTATCAAAGCTTTGCATTTTCTTCCTTCTGGTTTATACATATGCTTGCATGTATTAATTATTTTTTCCCCTTCTCTTCCCCTCTAGTTATTTTAAAAGTTTTTCTCAAAAAAAAATAAAATAAAAGTTTTCCTCAGGTTGCAGACTATTTGGATGGGATTTTGCTCGCACTCATTGAGACTCAGCGTCGCTCCGACGGGCGAGTGACTAATGGAACTCTTTGTCCACCTTCCCGGGAAGAGGCTGAGGACAGCGGTCTTGGTACAGGTGTTGGAGTCCTCACCCAGGGAGTGGGTGGAAGCTTGTGGAAAGCTGACCTGTGACTCGAAACTCATTCTGGGCTGTTCCGCCCAGCTCCGTGGACAGGAGCCCCTCGAGGTGACAGGCAGTCAGTGCGGCCGGGCCTCCCGGGGCCTCCGGGCCCTGCGCCGCTGTCCCCCCCCACCAGCTGCAGGCGCCTCCTCCAGCTCCCTGACACCTGCACCGTCAGGTCGTCCCAGTTCCGTGTTTGAGTCACCTGGGGATTCAGGGACCCTGGGGCACAGGTTGGCCTGGCCGCAAGGAGCAGGTGGGTCCTGGCAGGTGGCTAACACCGGCGTCTGACGTCCCAACCTCAGTCAGTGCCAAAGGCCCCTTGGCAGCACCCTCCCGGCCCTGGGACAGCAGACACGTTCACAGGCCCCCCAGCGTGGGCCCGGCATGGCCCAGGGGGGACACCCCAGGGGTGCGCCAGGGGGAGGAGGACTAGGAGAACCTCTGCTCTCGGACTCGCTTCCCCTGCCTCGTCCACACTCTCCTGGCACTTGGCGCCCTGACACACCCACCTCATCACTTGTCACCACCAGTTAAAACATAAAGCGTATGAAGGGACAATCTTGCCTCTTTGACTCACTAGTGAATCCCCAGTGCCCAGAAGAGAGACTGACCCGTGGTAGGTGCAGAACAAAACTTTATAAAATCAGTAAATGGAAGCTCCCAGCAGGAGCGCCCAGAGGCTCACTGCAGCGTCTTACACCAACAGGTGTAACAACGGGAATGATCTGACGCGGTTCACTGAACGGCCTTGGTAATAGGCGGAGCCGCTGTGCACCCATAAAACACAAAGCTCTGAGCCTTGGTGGCTCAGTCGGCCAAGCGGCTGACTCGATTCGGGCTCAGGTCGTGATCTCGGGCTTAGGCGCTCCAGCCTCCGTCCGGCTCTGTGCTCAGGGGAGCGGCGAGGGGGGATCCTGCTGGAGACTCCCTCCCCCTGCTCCTCCCCAGTCATGCTCTCTCTAAGACAAATAAATAAAATCTTTTAAAAAATATTCTGGAACTTTACTTGTTCACACAAAGTGAGTGGTCCATGATGTAGCATTTAATAAAATTTAGAAATTTAAAAGAAAGTATAAAAGAAAACGTTTGCTGTCTGTGATTTATTCTTTTTTCTAGGAATATCATCCAAATTTGCTTTTGAGAACCATCCGTTTTCCATCTGAGCTGTGTTTGGATGGCTTGACTCATCATCTGGACTGGCCCCTTGAACCACGAGGCACGGCCCTGCCAACCAGCCGCAAGGGTGGGCACCACACCCAGTCACAGGAAATAAGAAAGTGTCCCAAGGCTTCTGTGAAAGGGCCTTCCTATCTCCTCAGAAGGACCCTTTATTCAGATCTGTCTAGTACCCCAGATGGTACCTGTGCTGATGTGGCCACTTTGCTGGCACCCTTGGGGGAGGATGCGGGCAGTGGGGCCTGCCGTCCAGGGCGCAGCGCGGAGAAATGACTAGGAGCCAATTCCAACCACTCGGTGAAGGGACCCCTACCTCTGGATGTTTAGCTAATAAATCCTATTACTGCTTGGGTCCAGTTGAATTAGGATTTTGGTCACTTGGAATCAAAAGAATCTCAGATGGTGTGTAGGGCTTGATCCCACTTTGGTTTTCTAAGTTTATTTAAAAATATTCAGTCGTATAAACACGATATCGTCCCTTCCAACCCACTTCCCAACGTCTTCCAACCGGCATCAGGCTTCATCCCTCCAAGAACCAGTTCCGGCTCGGGGAGCAGGAGGTTCATCCGTACACGGCTGGAAAGGCACTGTACCCTCCGGAAGATGGCGATGTGTGTTGCCAGAAGCCGTGTGTGTGCACACACATGTGTGCGTGTGTGTATGTGCACGTGCGTGTGTGTAGAAAATGTCGAGAGGAACATATAAGAAGAGGTTAAAAGTGGTTCTCTTTGGTTAGTACATTGCATGGCTTTTCTTCTTACTACATGCATTTTCCTTTTTCTTTTTAAAGATTTTATTTTTTTATTATTTATTCATGAGAGACACAGAGAGAGAGAGAGGCAGAGACACAGGCAGAGGGAGAAGCAGGCTCCATGTTGGGACCCCGATGGGGACTTGATCCCAGGACCCTGGGGTCATGCCGCTGAACCCCCCTGGGATCCCCCTACATGTATTTTCTAGCCTTTCTAGATAAACTTGTATTTTCCAGGTCATATTTTTTTTCTCAAAAAATATCACTGGGCAGATATCAATATTGACATCAATATATCAAAAGTTTAATGAGACACACACTGGCTGTACTTTGGCCTCAGCAGGTCGGGGTAGTACTTTCAGTTTCCAAGTCTGTTTGCTCGGAGTGTGGGTGCATGGAAGCCGCCCCCTGACTCCCGGGCACTTGTCTGAGCACACGCACGAGAAGCCAGACTCTGCTTCCAGGTTTTATATGTCGTGTTAGCCTCAGATTTTATGCCTAAATTTTATTATTGTGAACAATCCGAGAACCAGAGAAAGAGCCTTCCCCGCTTAGAGGGGCGACAGTATCTTCTGATCAGAAATAGGGACACACTGTCTCCCTGGTTCTGTTACACTTGCTAAAATCCTGGGGAAAGAGTGGACACCGCGGCTGGTTTCCACCGAGCTCCCCGCGGCCCCCTGTCCGGGGCCCTGGCCCAGGGTGGGGGCTCCCGGGGGCCCGGGCCCGGCGCTCAGGCCACACAGACGTGCAGAGATCAATCAGCCAAGCAGGTCTCTCCCGGTAAGAGGAGCCGGCGGGGCCGACACAGGCTGGACATCTGTCAGGCAAACAGCCACCGAGCAGAACAAAGCGGGGGATTATATTCGCTGCAGTTCGTCCCGAGGCCCAGCGGGCGACACCCAGGCTGCTGGCCTCCTTCCCCGCACATGGCGCCCCAGGAGGGCGCGCTGCTGCCAGGGCCCCGCGTGTAAGCCGGAAATTCAGGTGGGTCCTCGCTGTCGGGATGTCGCCGCCTGCCACGTGCGTGCTGAGGGGTCACATCCACAGAACGCTTGGCTTTGCGAGTGGTGACCACCGACCTCGAGGACCTGATGGTGCAGTTGGTCACACTTGACCCCCCGCCTCCATCCGGGGGGGTGCTCCGCTGCGTGGACATACCTCGGAGGCCCCGCGGGGCCCGGGCCAGATGCTGACTCTGCCCCGGGTCCCGCCACCCACGGGCCAGGCCGGGGCCCTGATTCCACGGCTGACACCGTGCAGTCATAGTAGTTGGCCCAAGTCCCTATGGCCGGGTGGCCGCCCACCCTGCCTCTCAGACCCCCCACGGGCTGCACGGCTGCCGGCAGGCTGCTCGTCCTCGCTGCGTGGGCCCCACGGCGGCGCGCGGGGAAGGAGGCCCGAGGCCGTTGCCGGGAGGCCTTGCCCCAGGGGCTCAGGCACGAGCTTCCACGCATGTCGCGGCAGTGGTGCAGGTGCACAGGCTCCTCGCCTACCCGCTGTGAGGGCCAAGGCCATCCCTCTACCGGAAGGAGACGGACTGCGTGACCCATTCATGACTCGGACGAGCAGCCCTGTCCCCTCGGGGTTGCCGTCCTCCTCCCTCGGGAACCTGTGCCTGAGGGCCCCATGCAGACGGAGGAGCAGCCCACGCGTGAGGAGCTGCGTCTCGCCCCCACTTAGCACAGAATCCCGGACGCCAGCCCGCCTCCTGCCGCAGGGAGGCCTTTGGCTACCAGCTTGGCTGCCGCCTCCCAGGCCACCCAGAGCCTGGGCCGCGCGGGAAGCCATGCACGCAGCCGTGACAGTGACGTGCTTGCCGTGTGGAGCCACTGCGCGGGCTGACCGGCCCGGTGGCACATGCCTGACGCACCTGCATGTGTCGAGGTGCCGCAGCTGCTGGAGATAAGCCCAGACGCCCGCTCCTCCTGGCGGCGCGACGGGGAAGCCACAGGCGTGGCTCAGGTTCGGTGACCTCTGCTCATAGGTGTGCGCTCCCTCGCAGTTAGGGCCGCGCGACAGCCGTGAGCAGGGCCAGGCAGGTGCGAGTGACGGTGTCACCAGCTGTCACCAGCCCTCGGACCCTGAGTACGTGGCCTCCCGTGGCGGACAGAGGCGTGGTCCTCAGACCTCGTTGGGAGCTCTGGCCCTGCGCCAGGGCTTGGACAGGGGCCCCTTCCTGGCAGGTCCCCGCGGTCCCCGGAGGCCTGGCAGCCGGGCCCACGAGGGCCGAGAAGGGCCCTGCGCAGCGTGTGCGCCCGAGGACAAGCAGGCGCCCCTCACGCCCGGGGCGTCCACACTGGCAAGCAGCCCCCTCTACACCGACGGCGGCCCTCAGCCGTGACCAATGGGGAAACGCGGATCTCCATGGGCTCCCCTGCCGCCTTGTCGCGCAGGCCGGGCTCGCCGGAGGGCGTCTTCCACAACCTCACGTCCTGTCTGCCTGCTGGGCACCGAGATGCGGATGACGTTGATCACCCTGTGCCAAAGGTCAGGGCTCCTGTCCGCTCGGGCGCCCGAATGAGTGTGTGGAGCAGGGACTGGACCACGTGACCTACTGTGACCCTGCGTGGATGAGGACACCCCTCCCGCGTGGAGTCGCTCCGACCTCAGGACGTGTGTCTCCTGCCGCCGAGCCGTCAGGGCGTCCTCCGTGGGAGTCAGCACCCCACTGGTTCAGCCCACGGCCCACTCCGCTGTGCTCTAATGACGTGCAGCCGCCTGGGGTGGCTCCTGCGTCCTCCCTGCACCCTGCATCCGGGCCTGGTCCGAGCCCGGCCGGCCGCTGCGTGCAAGCTGAGGGACCCGCCGGGTCGCCCGCTTACTCTGTCCCCAGCCCGAGGACATGTTCATTTTCCGGCGACGTCTCGACGCCGGGTCAGAGGCGAGGACACGCAGAGCTCCCTCCCGGGGCCATCTGTCCCCTGGTCCCAATCAGGGCCCGTGAGGCCTCCGCTCGGATTCTCCATCCCCCATCGCAGGGGAGTGCGCCACGTGTGCATGCAGGCTCGCCGTGGTCGCCATGCCCTGGTCTCTAACCATCAGGGAAGGCTCCAGGTGGACGTGAGCAGGTTACCCGCTTCGTGCCTCAGTGTCTTCATCTGTAGAGGGGGCCCTGCTGGCCCCCCCATGGGGCCCTGGGAGGCCTGGGTCCTACGGGCCGTGGACGGCCTCCCAGGCAGGGCACCATCCGCGCCAGGTGTCCTTGGCTCACCTGCCGGGCCTGCCCCCCGCGCTCCTGTCTGGCGGCCAGCTACGGAGGCACCTCTGCCCCTCAGCCTGTGACAGGACAGCTGCCCTCCCCTAGTCTCTGCTCTACCCACAGATGGCTCCTGAGGGGAGGAGGCCTCCCAAAGCTCGAGTCCCTGGAGACCCCAAGCCTCGGTAGATGCTGCTGGCCGTGGGACTCGCAGGGGCCCACCCACTGCCTGCCTGGGGCTCCAGGCTCCACCTTGGGTGCTTCCATCCAGAGTGCAGGGGGTGGGCGAGGGGCCCAGAGGAGAAGCAGCAGAGCATGAGTGCATGGGGTCCAGGATGCCTGGACCTCCGGGAGATGGGACCCCCTCCTCCTCCATACCCTGCCCACGGTTTCTGCTCTGCTGTCTGAGCCCCTCCAGGCCACCCACCCCTCCCCACCACCACCCTGTTTGTTGGAGCCCACCCTGCCCCGGGCCCCTGCCAGCTGCTGGGGGATTGGCCAAATTCACGAATCGCACTCCTCATTCTCCTACGGAAGATGGGTGTTCAGCCTCACAAAGCCTTCAGAACGAGGCCTAGCTTCTTGAAAATGGAGCCTGGGCCCCGCACCCACTGTCCCTGATGCGCCTTGGCAGCTCCCGCAGCCTCGGCTCAGCAGCCACGCGCTCGCGGCCGGCTGCTCCGTGGCCGGGCCTTCAGCCGCCTCTTCCGGGCCCCGGGGTGTTGCATCTCTCACCTCTTTTCCTGCACTTTAAACCCATGCAGGACCTGCAGGGCTGTTCTCATTCTGTTCATTTTTCATTCAGTCCTTCATTCATTCGTTCGGTAAGTCACCAAACATGCATCTGGTCCCCTCACACCAGGAAAGAAAAGGGAGAAAACCCCCGGCCTCACGTGGGGCATCGTCCGGCCTAATGAAGAGATCAGGACAAGCACAGAAGGGAGGCAGGAGGCAAGGCCCATGAGGGAAGTGCCAACAGGTTCTGAAGGCAGAAAATGTGTTTTACTGGCAATATCAGAAGTTTAAGGAGGCAGGAATCTCAGCCTTCAGGACACGTGCGCTGAAGCCGTGCGGAGGGCCAAGCGCGTAGGCGTCTAGGACGGACCTAAAGTGATGAGCAGGTTTTGGCCGGGTGGGGGTCGAGGGGAGAAGCTTGGCACGGAGGCGTGGAGAGGGGATGCCCGGTGGGGTGATCAGGAGCAGAACAAACCCGGCACCGACTGTCCCCACCCGCTGGCCACAGCGCCCTGGCTCTCCTGTCGACCACTGCTCCTTCCCGGGCCACGCACTTGGATAAAACTGACCCCGCCTCGGCCGGGCCCACCTCAGCTGAAGGCAGCCGCTCTATGCCGTCGTCCTGGGCACAGTGACGCGTCCCGGGGCAGCCTGCAAGCCAGGTGGGACCGTGGGCCGCACACAGAGGGCAAAACAGAGGCGATGGGAAACCGAGGCTGGATCAAGCCTTGCTGGATGTCCCTCTATTGTTTAAGCTGGGTTTCTCTATACCCTGTAATCTAAAATGTCCTAATAGGGATGCCTGGCTGGCTCAGTGGTTCAGCGTCTGCCTTCAGCTCAGGGCGTGACCCCGGAGTCCTGGGATCAAGTCCCACATCGGGCTCCTGGCGTGGAGCCTGCTTCTCCCTCTGCCTGTGTCTCTGCCTCTCTGTGTCTCTCATGGATAGATAAATAAAATATTTAAAGTAATAGTAATTAAATAAATAAAACTTCCTAATACATAACGCGAATAAAGATGCTGAGGTGAAAAAAATCCTGGAAACCACAAGTTATCCTAAACCATCAATAAGCAACAGCTGATAAACCCAGAAAGGTAGAGTTAACCCTCAACCCTTGAAATACAGTAACAATCGCGGCTGGTGATAGTGGGCGCTTAGTGACCGTCAGGTATAGTTTTAAGCAGGTTTACTAATGCACTCGTCCCTATGGGACAGACAACAGCATTATCCCCATTGTTTTACAGATGTGGAAACTGAGGCACAGCTGGGTTAACTGAGGCAGCACAGCGGCAGTGACACCGGCACCTGATGTCAGAGGTGGGGCTGCAGGAGCGAAATGGTCTGTAACCTCGGGCTTCGGGGTCTGACCCAACCTCGTCTGCCCTCCGGCTCGTGTGACTTCGGGGAGGAGCCTCAGGGCGCTGAGCACCGGGTTCCTGCTCCGCGAGACAGAACGGGGCGCCGTCGGGGTTGGACAGCCCATGTGTTTGGGGGGGTTCGGCCTGCAGGCCTCTGGCCTTGCCTCCACGGCCCTGCCTCCCGCCGCCCATTGGGGCCCGGGCCCTCCTAGGAGCTTGTCCGTGTCCACCTGCCGCCCTGCTCACACCCAGTTGCCAACCTGGAGAGGCCGCGGGGGCACTTCCGAGGAGGCTCCCGAGAGGGCCCCTGCCCCCAACGTCCCCACACACACCGCTCTGTCCGACCTCTCCTAGCCCACCCAGGGCCTCACCTCCAGGTGTGTCTGCAGCAGGTGCAGCCATCGTGTGAGCCCAGATCCAGACGCTTACAGGTAAGACCGCCGACTGGCGATCACAGAGCTCCAGGTCGGCATTGCCGGAGGGCTGACTGTCCAGCGGGGGGCCGGGGCGGACCGGGCTGAGACCCCCGCGCCGCGGCGAGGAAGGCTCCCTTCCTTCAAAAACAGGAGAAGGTAGAGAAGTCTATTTTATTAATACAGGTTGAAGAGGGTCATCCTATGAAAAAACAAATCCAGAAGCCACAAAGGAAGAGACTGGCAGATTTGAACATTAAACATTTGAGACTTCTTTGTGTGAAAAGACCACACAAGTTTAAAGAGTGGCAACTAAAATAAAGCGTGTGCAAAGTATGTAAGAAATAATTAATATGCATAATAGATAAATTATTTATATTGGTAGGAAAAAGACAATTAATAGAAAAATGAACAAAAAACCAGTCAATTCATAGAAGACAGACAAAATACAAACATACACATATGTGTGTGTATATATATATATATTTTTAAGATTTTATTTATTTATTTGAGAGAGAGAGAGCACAAGCAGGAGGAACAGCAGGCGGAGGGAGAGGGAGAAGCAGACTCCTCACTGAGCAGAGAGCCTGATATGGGACTCAATCCCAGGACCCTGAGACCATGGCCGCCTGAACCGAAGGCCGACTTAACCAATTGAGCCTCCCAGGTACCCCTATATATATTTTTTTTTCCATCTTCTCTCTCAACTGATAATCGAGGGAAGCAAACTAGAAAAATATATACAGTTTTTACCATCAAGGCTTGTTTGCAGTAATTATGTTCTATAAAGTCACCACAAACACTGAATTAGTGAAGAGTAAATCATTGTTCCTAGAAGAAACACCGGGTCTAGTTTCCTGTGATCCTGTGGTCACAGTATTTTCAACAACCCATCGATCTATCACCCTGTTTTAGGTGCATTGCTGTTCAAGACAGCTTATTTAATATTTATCGTTGACTTGTGAACGTTGAGCTCATGGCCAGCAGACCTCTGACTCAGGCCTGGATGAACCATCTACACACATATTTTCTCCATGAGGCACATTACAGCCTCTTTGTACTTAGGACCCCTCGATGGCACTTCAGCTCTAGGCTGAGGGCCACTTTAAATGGGAAAATCAGAAATAAAAAGCACGAAAATGTGGCACTATCTAGGTGGCCGAAAGCGTCCCTCTTAAGAGTGAGAGCTAAATCAGGAAGACAGAATGTCAGCTGGGAGCACGCACACGGTGACTCACTCTCCCCACCTCCGCCCGGGTCCACTTGTCGCCATGGGCTCACAAGTAAATTTTAGCAAGCAGGCAAATGCACAAATGCAGCATCAATGGGAAGTGAGGATTGCCTGTATTCATGAGTATGTATCCACGAAGCCTCTGTGTGTGTACATATGACTTTGTTCATAAATGCTGGCTTCACAGAGCTGTTACTGCCCTGCTCTTGTGTGCTCTGTTTGTTCCAAACACTGGGACAGAGTTGCTGCCTCCAAAGGGTTTCATCTAATGGCAGAGGCTGATTATCCTCAAGTGGGATGAAGAAATAATTGCAGATGGTGCTAATGACTACGAACACAATAATCAGTTTGCTGTGAAAAAGAATAGTCGGACAGGGTAGCTGAGAGAGATAGAAGCTGATGCCTGCAGAGCTGAGGGAAGCTTTTCTAACAGCACGAATACGTTTCATCTGGGGACAGAGACAAGGCTGGGCAACCAGGGGCCTAGAGACATGGGGTGGCTGGAGAGGCCAGTAGAGCTATAAGACCACAGCACACAGTGAGTTCTGGGGAGAATCGTGCTGCATGTGAATGGTTAATAGAATTTCAATACATCATATAATCATGGACTTCTTTTCAATGAAAAGATATCTTCATGCAGTGTAATATAATCTTAGAAATTATATCACAAAAACCAAGTATTTCCAACTTTCTTCGAGTAGCCTTATGGCCCCGAGAAACATCTACAACTAGAAGTCGGAGAGAAAAGGAGAAGGTACACAGGAGCAGCCAGTGAAACAGGAAAAACACAAAGGAATATGGCATCACCAAAGCTAAGACAAGAGGCTGCCTCCAAACAGAAGGACGTGGTCAAGCAAGAGAATTCTTCATTAGATTTTGCCCAAGTAAATCAGTGATGCCTTGACAAGAGCACTTCAGTGGCTCAGAGGGCAGGAAAGAAGGGACAGAAAAGGAAGACGTGAGAGCAGCATTTATAGAAAATGTTTTTGGGAAATTTGAGTATAAAGAGGATCAGAGTAAGGAAACGGTAGCTGGAAGGGAATTAGGGGGCAAGGGAAGTTCTCTTGTTGCCTTGTGATGGGAGATACGAAAGCATATTAGTTTCCTGGTAAGACAGGTCAAGTGCTAATGAAAGATCAGTAGTAGTTAGTGGAAGGAAAGAAGTCCTAGACAATGCGGGAGGAATGGGATCAAGAGCTCCTGGAAAAGAATTGACCTTTGTTAGGAGGAGAGACACTTCTCCAGTTATATTAGGATGGAATAGAGTGACAGGTGTAAATAGGGTTATAGATTTGAGAGTGGGAATATGAAGGAGATCTACTGTGATGTTATAATACTTTTTTAAAATATATATTTTATTTATTTTTTCATGAGAGACAGAGAGAGAGAGAGACAGAGACACAGGCAGAGGGAGAAGCAGGCTCCATGCAGGGAGCCCGACGTGGGACTCGATCCCGGGTCTCCAGGATCAGGCCCTGGGCTGAAGGCAGACGCTTAACCGCTGAGCCACCCAGGGATCCCTACTGTGATGTTATAATACTTTTTCAATCATGAGTGAAGCCATCAAGGCAATATTCAACTGGAAGATGAAGTTATACAGGACCCCATATGCCACATCAAGGATTGTTCTAGATGGGATCCCTGGGTGGCGCAGCGGTTTGGCACCTGCCTTTGGCCCAGGGCGTGATCCTGGAGACCTGGGATCGAATCCCACATCGGGCTCCCGGTGCATGGAGCCTGCTTCTCCCTCTGCCTGTGTCTCTGCCTCTCTCTCTCTCTCTCTCTCTGTGTGACTATCGTAAATAAATAAATAAATAAAATTTAAAAAAAAAAGGATTGTTCTAGATGCTAGGGAGATTTTTAAAAATGAATGAAAATGCAATGAGAAGAAAATAAACAACTTATTATAAAAAATAAGCAAAAGATTTTCAACATTATTAGTCATTAGTAAAATGCAAATTAAAACCATAGTGTAGGGGATCCCTGGGTGGCTCAGTGGTTTAGCGCTGGCCTTTGGCCCCGGGGCGTGATCCTGGGTGGGGATTGAGTCCCGCATCAGGCTCTCTGCATGGAGCCTGCTTCTCCCTCTGCCTGCATCTCTGCCTCTCTGTGTGTGTGTCTCTTATGAATAAATAAATAAAATCTTTAAAAAAAATAAAATAAAACCACAGCGTGTTACCACTACACACTTAGCAGAATGGCTTTTTTTTTTAAGTGTGACAATATCACATGCTGGTGAGATAATGAAACAACATAGATTTGTTTCTAGCACTGACAGAGATGTTATAGTCATCTGAAAGTTATTTTTAAATCATCATAAAAATACTTCGGCAAGCAATATAAATGCACTGAAAAAAATGGAAAAAATACAAATTTTCAGGGAAAAAATAGAAGATATAAGAAGAATCAAATGGAAATTTTAGAACTAAAAAAATACACTAAAGAAATAAAAAATTCAATGGATGGACCCAAGAGCAGAATGGAGGGGATAGAGGAAAGAATCATTGAACAAGAAGATAGAAAAATAGAAATTATCCAATCTGAACAACAGAAAGAAAATAAAGCTTTTTTAAAAAGCCCTCAGGGACCTGTGGGACCATACCCAAAGATCTAATATTCAAATTATTAGAGTGTCAAAGAGAGACAAGAAAGAGAGTGGGACATAAAATACTAAATATTGATTAAGATGATGATGACGATGATGATGGCGATTTCCCAAATTTAGCAAGAGATATATAAATTTATAGATTCAAAAAGTTAAGTGAACCCCAGACAGGATAAGCCCAAAGAAATCCACATCAAGACACATCATAATTCAACTTCTGAAAATTAAAGGCAAGGGAAAAATGTTAAAAGCAGGAATAGAAATGACACCTTATCTCCAGGGGAAAACAGTTCAAATGACAGTAGATTTCTCACCATAAATCAAGGAAGCAGCACATTTTTCAAGTTCTGAAAGAAAAGGACTGTCAGCGAAGAATCACACATCCAGAGAAAATATAAAGGGAAAATAAAGACAAGCTCACAGGAAGCACCATTAGGAGAATTTGTTGCCAGCTGACCTACCCTAAAAAAATGGCTAAGGGAAGTTATCTAAACAGATAAGAATGAAGGAAAGAAGGAATCTTGGATCATTATGTAAATAATGTAACAAATAATGTAACAAATAGAAAAACTATACAAAGAGACACACTTAATTTAAAAACCAATATAGATTAATCAAAATGGAATTCTAAAAAAAAAGTTAATCAACACAAAGGTAAGAAAAAAGAAAAGAAAGAGACAAAAAGAACAAGTGGAAAATAAAAAATAAACTGGCAACTTAAACCCTAACATCAACAATTTAATTACTTGTAAATAGTCTTAACACTCCAGTTAGAAGAAAGATTAGTAGAGAGGATTAAAAAGCATGACCCCACATTATGCTGTTTACAAGTACTTCAAATATAATGAAGTAGGCAGAAAGTATAAAGGTTGAAATACATATATATTATATTGTGCAAATATTAATCAAAGGAAAGCAGAAGTGGCTTTTATTACTATCAAAGTAGACTTCAGAGCAAAGAAAATTACCAGAGCCCAAATAAGTCATTATATAATGATAAAAAGGTTAATCCACCCAGAACATCCCTCGCTCAAAGACTGTAAAGCAACCGATACGTTTTCATCAATATTTATACCAACAAGAGAATAAATGTTCTTTTCAAGTGCCCATGTAAGATATACCGAGATATCTTAGAGGAAAAAGGAAAGAAAGAAAGAAAGGAAGGAAGGAAGGAAGGAAGGAAGGAAGGAAGGAAGGAAGGAAGGAAGGAAGGAAAGGAAGGAAGAAAGAAAGAAAAGAAAAGAAAGAAAGAAGCCTCAACAAATTTAGAAGAATTAGAAACATGCACATAAATACGATATGCTGTACATCATTTCTATTTCGATCAATGTATTTGTTTTATTCTCTTTGAGGCTTCATCTTTGAGATTTCCCTGTTTTTTTTTTTCTTTTTTCTGTTATTGATTTCTAGTTTGAGTCTAATATGGTTGGAGAACACCTTCTGTATGTCTCAAATCAATAATCTAAACTCCCATTTTCAGAACCTAGAAAAGAGTAAAATAAACACAAAGCAAGCAGAAAGAAGAAAATAATAAAGAGCAGAAATCAATGAAGTTTAAAACACTAGAAAAAAAATTAAAAAAAATAAAAAATAAAACACTAGAAAAAAAACGTCAAAACAGAAAGTTATTCTTTGAAACGATCAATAAAATTGCTAGATCTTTAGCAAAACAGAGAGGAAGAGAGAAGACACAAATGATCAATATCAGGAATGAAATGAAATAATCACTAAAGATATCAGACATCAAGTGGGTCATAGGGGAACACTATGGACAACTCCACACACATAAATTTGACAGTTTAGATGAAATAGACCAATTCTTGGAAAATACAACCTCTCACAACTCATTCAATGGAATCAACCATTTGAATAGCCCTATAACTCTTAATATTGAATTCATAATATAAAACTCCCCAAAGGGAATGCCTGGATTTTATAATTTTAGTTCAAATACAAAGTTATTAAATACCAACTATAAAGTTTTGGGGTCTGAGAATAGTTACCATATCTTACTGGGTCATTTACTCCATTTTGCACCTAGGGGATTTTAACTGCTAAACAGAGGCAGAAGGTGAGAAGAGCTGTTCCCAGATCTCAAGGCCGTAGGCAGCAACGTGACCCCAAGAGACCTTAGGGAGCGGCCAGGGGCTGCCTGCCAGCTCAGAGAAAGCCAGCAGGGGCCCTCGGCTGGCAGAGGGGCTGCTGATTCAGGAAGGGCACTGGTCAGCTGCGAGGCCCCGTATCCTAACCTCTGTGGCAGCTGCTGCCCCCTAAGCTCAGAAGCAAATGCTTAATTTGGAGATCAAGCTCCCGCTGGGATGGGAGGAGATGCTAGCTCAGTGGTTCCTCAAACCTTCTACCATCAAGAATTCTTTTTATCTCTTCCACCCCGCCCCCACTGATCCACCCTGTGTTGGGTAAGGTTTTCCTACAGAACTGGATTTAGTAACAATGAATTCTTCAAGAGTCGAAGACATTTATAGTTGTCAGCCGAAGCTTTATCCAGGGACGCCCGGGGGGCTCAGCGTTGAGCGTCTGGCTTTGGCTCAGAGCGTGATCGTGGGTCCAGGGATCGAGTCCCGCCTCGGGCTCCGGCAGGGAGCCTGCTTCTCCCTCTGCCTGTGTCTCTGCGTCTCTCTCTGTGTGTGTGTCTCTCGTGAATAAATAAATAAATAATAAGCAAAAAACAAGACTATCCAGAAAACCCCACTAGATCGACGTGATTAACTATATATTTATGAAGCAATAATGGTAGCCATGGATCTAGGGCAGGAGTGCAAAGAGGGTGAGGTCCCCGCCCTCTGGGCTACCAGAGGCCCATGACCTCGCAGTCACTGGCTACAGAGCATCTGCGCAGGACGAGAGAGCGAAGTGAGGTGGGGGCGGGGAGGGAAGGGGGAGGCCAGGGGCGGCTTCCCCAAGTGCTCCTGAGCCAGGACCCACCGGCTGGAAGGGTCCGTAGGAGAGTCGGGGCAGGTCGGGGTGGGGTGGGCGCAGGACTGGCAGCGAGGCCCTGCTCCGGCGGCTGCAGACCTGCGGGTGGGTGTGGGCTGTGGCCAGGCTCTGAGGAAGGACTCAGGCTCGGGGTGCGCCCATTTCACAGGTGGGGACAACAGTTCACCCATGGCCAATACTTCGCCTGTAGAGCTGGGACGTGATGGGCCTGGACTCCAGAGCCTTTGACGGCAACCCTGCGGGCGTCTCTGGAGCACGAGGCGCAGCACGGTGCTGCTGGAAAAGGAGGACGCGGCAGCCAGCGTGGGCTTGGCTGGCCCGACGGGTCCCTGGCCCGACGGGTCCCGGGGTCACTCTGGCTAGCGTGTGAGGGGCTGGTGTGTGAGGGCCCGAGCTCAGCGCCAAGCTGAGGGGTCCCCAAGTGCCTAGCTCCGCTGCTCTCCCCAGCCCTTGGGCCCTATTTCATGTGAGCGTCTAGGATCTGTTAGATGCCACAAATCACTGCCTGCACCCCACTCTTACCCGCAAGCTCAGAGGCGCCCTGAGCTCCCCTTGGTGTCCAAGCCGCGCAGGCTGCGGAGTGCGCCGAGCTCTGGCCCTCTGGCTGGACGTTCACGTCAGATCCCTTGCAGCCTGTGCCTTTCCTTGCATCCTCCCTCATTTGGCCTCCTGCCACATGCATCTGTCACAGCCGTAGTGTGGTGGACAGAGAGGTCCCGTGGCCCAGCCCAGGACTTTGGCCACATTTGCATGGAATGTCCTCCCTACAGAAGCTGATTTTGGACTGTAGTCGTGAAGGAAATCGGGATAAATAGGCTTTTCCTTTTCCAGACAATTCTTTGAGATGGAATCTAGTCCTAAAGGCAAGATGCTTAGTTTGTGCCCAGACCCTGCTGCCTCATGGGTGCGGGCCCCTGCACCGGGAGGTGTCAGTGACAGTCAGCCCGACCCTCCGCGGCACATCCATGAGTTGATGTGACTCGGGACATTCCGCGTCGTGGGACTCGGGACATTCCGCGTCGTCCCAGGGCCCTAACCTTTAAACACAGCTTTAGTTTTGGGAAACCGAGGCCGAAGAACAAAATGCCTCTGGAACGATAGTTTGAATTCAGCTGCTCCTCAGGGCGGCACAGACATAAAATATAAATAGGTTTTCAGCGGCTTCGCGTCGATTGGGGGTGATTGATTCGCAGCGAGCTATTCCGGGAAGCTCAGGCCAGCCAGGCTATTTTGAGGCCGGGCTCCGGGAGGACACCTGCGGCCCCCAGGAGCCCTTCCCCTGGCACCGCTCTCGGAGACAAGCGCCCGCGGTCTGACTCAGGCCAGCAGCTCCCAAGTCCTCTCCTTTTAAGGCCGCCAGGAGCGGGCGTGGCACTGGAGGGTGAGGAGCCCTCACTACGAATAGCTTTGCCTCCGAAGTTTCTAAAAGGGAATGGGGACCACCTGAGCCTCCCCGCAGACGGGCCGGTCACACTCACCCTGTCGCCCTTCGTGCCCAGGCAGAGCCACGTACAGAAGCTGGAACATGCGGGGCATTTGGCAAGACATTCCAGCTGGCAGGTTAAATGTGTCCCACAGCTGTCCCTGAGGCACCCTCCCAAAATAGTCCCAACACAGGGATAACGAAGATAATGGCAGAGATGAGACCAGCAGGTCCTTATTACTATTACGCCTTAGAGGCCAACACAAAGAGCCCGGAGTCGCCCAGAAGCAAAGGCCGAACTGACAGGAGCAGGTTGGTCACATCGGCTGGAGGCTGTGCTGAGAAGGCAGGTGACACGTCATTATTAACACGCGCAGTGTAACAAGACAGGACAATCCACGGTTAAGGACAAAAAACAAACACCGTGGAAGGAAAGGCAGCGCTGGGAAGAAGAAGCCGAGACCTTGTGAGGCTCTTCGTGCGCAGCCCGAGGGACTGGTGGGCCGAGGGTCCCCATCCCCGCAAAGGGGCCTCCCCCCAGCACCCCACGCGCAAAGGGGCCTCCTCCCACCCTCCCCCATGTGCAAAGGAGCCTCCCCCCACCCTCCCCACGCACAACAGGGCCTCCCCCCACCCTCTCCCACGAGCAAAGGGGCCTTCCCCTCCCCTCCCCCACATGCAAAGGGGTCTCCCCCCCACGTGCAAAGGGATCTCCCCCCACCCTCCCCCACATGCAAAGGGGCCTTCCCCCACCCTCCCCAACGTGCAAAGGGGCCTTCCCCCACCCTCCCCCACGTGCAAAGGGATCTCCCCCCACCCTCCCCCACGTGCAAAGGGATCTCCCCCCACCCTCCCCCACGTGCAAAGGGGCCTTCCCCCCACCCTCCCCCATGTGCAAAGGGGCTTTCGCCCTGCCTGAGGGGGAGGCCATCTGAGCCTGGAACCTACGATCTAAAGACGGCTTTTGGCTTTTGTAAAAACGGAAGGCTACCTTATAATGGCATAAACTAAAAAATCAGTAATACTTTGAGGTATGTGTCGTATCACAAAAGAACCAGGCTTGTTATAATAACGGTAGTGAAAAGCCGGGTGTCCGTTCACCACGGCGCTTCCAGAAAGCCGAGTAGAATCAGCAGCTGCAGAGAGCAGGTCTTCCGGTCCGATATTGGGAGCACGTACACTCATCTTGTTTCTGTGAAGGCTCCTTTGGCCCTGCCTGGGCTTTTGAGTGCTCCCCTTCCTCTGCTGAGCCCAGACCCTACTAAGAGACCAGGTCTCCTGAGTCGTCCTGGAACCTTGCTGACCCATTTCTGCCAAAATTGCCTGGAAAAGCGACTAGAGGCCCAGGTGCCCTTGTGCAATAGTTCAATAGAAACAGATCCAATTTGCTCATCTAAGCAATTGTAAGACTCATACAAGTGTCTATTTCTCTGTTAGTGGAAAAGTGAACTGAATCGGACCAAGTTTCTAAATCTACCAATTTACAAGAAAAGACATTTATAGAAACTTCAGAAATTCAATCAGTAACGTGCAATAAGCAGGGAAGTCTACAGGACAAGCCACCTGGCCTTTTTGACGATTAAATTTCAAGGGGATGAGAAAGAGAGATTTATTTTACTCCAGACTTGCATGAACTGTAAAAAGACATTTATGAGATAATTGAGGAAATTTGAATACAGTGGATATTTGATTGAAGAATCATGGTTAATTTTCAAAGGTTTGATTGTGATACTGTGACTATGTTTTAATATATAGTCATTATCTTCCACGGCTGAAATATTTACAGATGAAGTTTATAGAGTTTCTGAGATTTGCTTCAGAGTAATCGGGGGGTGGGAGGGATGACATAGGCTGGCCATGCCGAGCTTTGGAAGTAGGTGAGGGGCACCTAGGGTTCACGGTGCTGGTCTCTCAGCTTCTTTTGTGTGCACTTGAAATGTTCCATAATGAAATTCATGGATGAATGGATGAAGCAGCAGAGGAATTCAAGGGAAAAAAATAGCTTGTACTTCATAATAAACCAAAGCATGCAGTCACTTCAGATGATGAACAAATATAAGATATTGCCCTCTAGGAAATTTCTTAACTCAGGACAGACACAAGCACCCATGCCCACAGCCATGGCACGTTCAGAAGAAGAGGGGCTGAGTGTCAGGATGGCCTAACTCTATAAATTTTGAGCCACTGAACAGCTACTTAGGTGTTCTCTACTGTAAAATTTGAAAATTATTTTTCTTATAGGAAATTATGAGGGACATGGGACATTGGGCAATTTAAATGTATTAAAGGGATAAGAGAATGTAAAAGTGTCTCTAACCCTACACCAAACTTCCTGATAAGTTTTAACTGATAAATGTCTCCCTGCAAGCTGTGAAAACTGTAAGAAGGAATATGTGACACTACAACGAGCTTCCAAGGAGCAAAAAAAGCATTGGTCACTTTCCCTGCCCGCAATCTTTTTTTGAGGGAAATTCTATACCCTTCGGTATCATTTATTTGCCTTATTAGAATTTTGTAATGTGCATAAAGGTTAAAATTCCTTTGACCTTCATGAAGCCCAAGGGAAGTCATAATTTTCTGTGGTTTTCTCCAGACAACTGAGACTTTGTTCACATTTCTCTAAAAAGCCAGGGTTTTGGGGCGCCCGGGTGGCTCAGTGGTTGAGCGTCCACCTTCAGCTCAGGCCGGGATCCCGAGGTCCCAAGATCGAGTCCTGCATCGGGCTCCCCACAGGTCATGATCCCGGGTCATGGAGTCAAGACCCACAGAGTCCACCTGGATTCATTCTCTCTCCCTCTCCCTCTGCCCCTCTTCATGGGCACATGTGCACTGTCGCTCCCTCTCTGAATGAAGGAATGAATGAATGAATGAATGAATGAATAAAATCTTTAAAAAATACAATAAAAACCCTAGGGTTTCAGTTTCATCATCTGACAGATAAATCAGACTGTTCTTCCGGCCGGTCCACCACTAGCTGTCCAGCAGTGTTCACACACGTACACAGCTGAGCTGGGCTCAGCCACTTTCCCAACCTCGTCCCATATGCTGCCTAAAAATATTTGTGGCTTGTGGAGACAGTACTCATGGAAACATAGTCTTTATTTTTTACTAATTAGGAGACAATCAGGTTTGTTTTCATGGCTGGTTAAAAGTGAAATACTCTGTCAAACTGACTTTTTTCTAACTCTAGGTTGCCACTTAGATTTTTTTTCTATTAAGTTGTTTACTGTATTGCATCTACAATTACAATAAAAGATCTTGAGAATTTTGGCAAAAAGGGAAGAGGAGTGGGGCGCCTGGCTGGGTCAGTCCATGGAACATGTGACTCTCAATCTTGAGGTCTTGAGATTGAGCCCCACGTTCGGCACAGAGATTCCTTTACAAAAAGAATAAGGGGAAGAGGGATTATTAAACCAGAATTCTAAATTACAAAGCTTTCTCCTAAAATTAAAAATAAATAGATAATAGAAGTCCATTAAGGAGGTCTACAAAAGGAAACCACACACACCCGGCCACCTTGCTGTACTGATTGGGATGCCTTGTCTTCTGTGTTATGATATTCATTTTCTCACAGACCCATCGTGTGGCGCACAATGCTGTATTCTGCTCTTTTCGGTTAGTTTTCCATCCTAATGTTTTGCCAAGTTACTCACAAGGACTTCGTGGGAAGCACTTTTAATGGCAGGTTAGTATCCCATGTCCTGAGTCGCTCCTAAGCGGCCTAACCATTTCCCAATCGTTGGTTATCGAAAGGATTGAAACTAAAAGATCCCCCCTCTTGTAACAAGGTTTCCTACCCAGATGCGCCGCATGTCCCCACCAGCAAGACCGCTGCTAGTCGAGGAGCCCAGACGGGCTGTGCTCATGGCCCTTCCTTAAAGGGAAGCAAGAGGTCGACGGAAGGGCGGGTTTCAGCGTCAGGACTTCAGTCCCCTTCTGAGGGACGATGCAAGGATCACTAGGCCACATTTCCTTCCCAGAAAGAACCAGAAGCATAGTCCCACTTCTGTTCAGCTGGAGGAAGGAGGGTCCTTTCCCAGACACCTGAACTACCTGGCCCCACCCCACAAGTCGCCCCTTGCCTCTGTCTTTCTCCCCCTCTCTCATCACTGTGACTCGGGAAGATACACTTCGTCTTGTGTTGGTTGTGGTTGTCTCACTCTCCCCATGGTAACACGCGCTTCTTGAGAGGAGGATTGGGGTCCGTTCTGTTGAGGGCTGGACCCCAGGGCCGGGCACAGAGATGGTGCTCAGCTACTATTTAGGGAACAGATGTGTGTTGCAAGCTCACCCCTAGGACCCCCAAATCCCTGGTGTGTTCTTGTTATCAAGTCTCAGCTCGCATGTCAGCACCTCCGTACCCCCTGTTATAAGCCCTCCGTAAGCCCACTCCATTGCCTCGCACTTCTGTTGTGTAGACACCTGAGGTGTGCTGGCAATTTGCTAACTACCTCAAGAGAGCAGGGACTTCGTGTCTCTATTTACAGCAATATCCCCAGGATAGGAAAGTGCCTGGGACATGGGAGGAACTGGGAAAATACTGTCAAAATACTGGGTAGATGGAGCACAGGGCATGTCTGAACAAATAGCCCGACACCACCTCTAAATACACAACATAAATAGGCAAATTCAGATTTCCTGGAAAAAATGATACTTTAGTGTCTGTGCTCTCATAACATGTCAATCTGGCCCCAACGCCGATTTGTACTCCTTGGAGACCCCACAGAAGGGACTGTTGCAAATACGCCGACTCCTCAGCTCTACGCAGGTCATCCTGGCCCTCTTCTTGTCCTCTGCGCCTTTCTAGCATCTTCCCTCAGACGCTGGCCTTGCTAGAGTCATAGATGGCTTTCAGGAGACGTTCTTTCTGAGGAGTTTCACAGGGAAACCACCACCGAGGAATACTTCATGGCGTGTAAGGCTTTCAGGCCCGGAGTCCAGAAGCGCGCCGCCCGGCCGGATTTCAGGGAACGCACGAACAGCAGCGCTCCCAGGACGCAGGAGAGAGGAGCTGGGTCCGTCCAGAAGGTTGGCTTCCTGAGAAGCTAAGCAACACCTTGGTTCGCAGATGACTCTTCTCAAAATTGTGAACGAAAGGAAGGGCAGCGACACCGACGCGGATGGGTCGGCAGTGTCCTCACCTTCCCGGCCTCTCCTGTGCTTCTCAACAATCGGTTCCGACAACGAATAAAAACCGCCAAATTGACAAAGTCAAGAACGTAAATGAAATCGGAGTCCAGTTATAGCTCTTGAAGTCATTAAAAATAAATATTTAGAAAGACAAATTAAATAGGGACTCCTAACAAGTCTATCGCCACTGCTAATATTTCAGAGAGAGCCTTAGATTCAAATGTTTGGTCACACCCTGTATTAGGCACGTGTCAAACTTCGGTGTAGGAAATACGGTCGCTATAATTACACACTTAACTTTCATCTCCAAGTAGGGTAGGTTTGCCTTGGATTTATTTGATTTCTATTTTGAGCAAAAACGGAAAAAGACAGAATGACCCGTGAGACACGAGACAAGTACAAGTACATTTACCGCCCAGCAGTGGAATGAAAGCAGTCTGGGCCGTCCCCTTCTGAGCCAAAGGCATCGAGCTGTGTGTGAGAAAAGCAAGTCTCTGGGGAGGCAAAGCCCCAAGAGGACTCAGGGGTGGGGGGGATGGCGCCGCGGAGGCACCTGGGTGAGCACCGGGTGGGTCAGTGGTGATGACCCCCTGGATCCTGCTCCCGAAGGCTCTGCTGCACTGTCTGCTAACTAACTTGAATTTAAATTAAAAAGAGGAAAAGCAAGTCTTCTCCCGCATGTTCTTGGGGTTTAGCTGAAGGCCACCGGAAGCAAGCAGTGGGCCTGCTGGCCTCAACTTCATCGATTAAGCTTCATGGTTCGTGGATACATTCGTCAGCATCTCTACAAAATCCTCAACGAAGAATCTCAGTGGCATTTATAGACTAGAGTCCTTAGGTTTTCGTAACATCAAGGTTAATTTGAGAGGAATTTACCGAAGTACAAGAAACAAGAGGACTTGTTGGTAGCAGAAGACAAAAGAAAACCCAGAGGGAGACCCAGTAGAATAAACGCGTTCGGGGCTTAATCTCATTTCTGCCGCCAGTCAGTTGTCCGGAAAAACCTCATAAGTTTCTGTTTCCAAAGAAATTCTGTGTTGAGATTTTTCTCTCTCCAAACCACAACCGTCCTCCCCGCTTTCCCTTTCTCCCCCGCCTCGTTACCCCCACCCCATACACACACCCAGAGTCTCCAGCACAGATCACTGTTGGCTAATTTTTTGGTACAGATTACTACCAGCTTTGCTGGGTTTGTCCCGTCCTGTCCACTTTGATATGAGGACGATCTGGGATTCAGAGCGCCAAACTGCGTGCCTCCTTCCCGGTGGGAGAGGGGATTTACAGTTAGGGCCAGGGCAGTCGGTGCAGGGCCGGGGCAGGGCCGGGTGGCCCCAGCCTGCGTCTCCTCCGGGACCAGGCCTTCCCGCCGGTGGCTGGACCGGGAGGCCAACGCCGCCACCTGGCGGCCCCGAGGGCGCGCCCTCCACGAGGCACCGGGTTGGGCCCTTCCCGGGTCCACAGGCCCCTCTCCCGGGGCTTCCCGCAGTGCTGTCCCGGGCAGCTCCCACTGCAGGTCTGAGGGCCGAGCGGTACGAGATCGCCCCCCACATCCCCCAACTTCTAAGCCAGCCCCAGTGGGGTATTGTCTGCCCCTCTCATGGGTGCCCGAACCCCTGGTCCTGCCTAGAGGCAGCCTGCCCGTCGGGGAAGAGGCCCAGAGGTGCAGAGCGCACGCGGGGGGGGGCAGGCGGGTACAGTCTCTTCCATCCCCACACCAGGCAGCGGAGGGGAAGGGGCTCTAGGCACCGCCCCAAACTCAGGCCAGTGACGGGAGACCGAATGATCCTGGGGCAGCCGTGCAATCCACAGACCGGGCTGTTTTGAAGATTTATTTAGTCATGAGAGAGAGAGACAGAGACAGAGAGACAGAGACAGAGAGACAGAGACAGAGTCAGAGAGACAGAGACAGAGAGAGAGAGAGAGAGAGAGAGAACACGGGGCAGGGGTGGGAAGGGTTAGGGATAGTCTTAAGCGATGCCCCACTCAGTGCAGAGCCCAACTCGGGGCTTGATCTCCGGACTCTGAGATCCGACCTGAGCCGAAACCAAGAGTTGGGTGCTCACCCGCCTGCACCACCGGGGCGCCCCACCATGTTGTGTTCTGAGCTCCCAGAGGCCGACCCAAGAACCACATGGCCAGCTAACCTCGTGCTGTAGGATAGAGGACGTGTGCTCGTGAAGCACCCACTCACAGACGGTGACCATGGCCTGGGCAGGCGGGGCCTCTCCCCTCCCTGGACATACCCACGCCTGCCACCGCCAACATGCACACATGCTGGGAGCCAGAAAACAGCCCCAGGATATTAACAGACAAACCCTAGTGACCCCGTGGGTGAAAACTTCCCTTCAAACCATTTTTTTTAAAGATTTTATTTATTTATTCCTGAGACCCATAGAAAGAGAAGCAGAGACACAGGCAGAGGGAGAAGCAGGCTCCATGCAGGGAGCCCGATGCAGGACTCGATCCCGGGACCCCGGATCACGCCCTGAGCCAAAGGCATATGCACCCAACCACTGAGCCACCCAGGCATCCCCCCTTCAAACCATTTTCATATCCTCTCCTGGTTGAAAATGAGCTAACCAGCAGGAAGCAGGAACAAGGTTCCTGAACCTCCAACTCACTTTGCCTTCAGGCTCCCCCAGCAGTACCTCCCCTGTAGAAGCACCAATGTGGGGGGAAGCTGAAGCTCCTTCCCAAGTCTAGGGGTGGCCAGCTGCTGGGAAGTCTGGGGGGTGGGGGCTGGCAGGTAAGGGGAGGAGGCACCAGCCATCTTGCTTTCATGCCCACCCGAGGGTTATGGGCGGTGCCTGGGCTCCAGCACCTTCAGCTCCTGCCTCCCTCCCTCCAGGCCCAGTGAGGGTTTGGCCCAGTCCCTTGTCCCAGTCACTGACATGGGCTATCTGGAGGTAGTGAGGCTGGCACAAGTGTTCTCCTGGCCCCCATTCACAGGGCCCAGGCTGCCCCCCTGTGCCCCACTTCACACCCATTATCCCTTCCCAACAGCCCACACTGCAGACCTTAGGCTTCAGCACCACCCACAGACCAGATCCAGCTCCTCTTAATCACACCAGGCCAAACCTTACAATAATGTGTCTTCTATGAGTTGTTTCTCTGTTGAACCTGAGGAAGAATTTTAAGGGAGTTTTTAAAAATTGTGTATGCATCACCTGGGTATGAGATTTTTAGGGCCCAGCTCAGAGACTAGGACAATACGTCTGAGATGTGCCCAGGAATTAGTTTTTAACCAGTATCTACATAATTTTTTTTTTTGGATCCAGTGTCTACATAATTCTGATACAGGCGATCCCATCCATCATACTCCGAAAGTCACAAGTAGAGGGAATGCAGACCTCGAGTCAGGAAGCAAGTTAATAAATGCTCTTGGTCCTGAAGGGCACTTCTAGTATTAGATACAGAAAGGAAGGAGGAAAAACTATCAGGGTGATAGTCAAGACATTTGGTCATAAGGACACTGTCTTACCTACCTCCTTATCTCAAGTTGTCTTGCAGTTGGTCCCAGAGCCTGTTTTTTCTTTCTGCAATTCAAGCAGAAAACGTGTGTGTATGACACACGGAGGCCTGAGTGGCACCTGCCAGTCACAGGCTCAGCTCTGAGCCAGCACAACCGCACAGGGGAGTTCCATGGAGCAGACTTCAGAAGCCTATTTCTGCTCTGGTTATTAAGGCAAAGACAAACATATGCACTGCATTCCAATTCAGGGTGTGTAAATCAAGTTACATTAACACATCCAGAGAGTAAGCACCGTTTTCCCACAACAATCTCTAGTGTTACCAGATTCTCAATCCCTTTCACTCTGTGCAGCAGGCAGAAATGCAGATCTGACATTCATAGGAAAGGAAGTCTTGATGTAATAGCGGCTTTGCCACCAGAAACTTAAAGGCTAACTAGAAATTAAACCTCTAATCTACCAAAGTGCTAAAAGGCTGCCTTTTTCAGGAGAGGAATTGTGGTCAAATAATCTATAAAAGCCGCCCCAACTAGAGTCAGTTAGCTCTGAAAGGACCCACAAGCTAGTGTGTCCTGGACAAGACCGAATTGATTACAGCCTCCTGCAAACACAGGCCTTCAAATGAGACCACACTCAAGGTCTGGAGAAATACTAGGTTACTATAATCCATACCCGAGGCTGAAAAAAAGACATCATGAATTTGTGAAACTTCCCTAGATATCTTTGGAAGTGGGGACCCAATAGAAAATTCTAGACAAATTTAGATAATTTTAAATTGTGGAAAAGTTCAATCCCCAAATCAATGGAACATCCTTTGAAACAAAAATTTAAAAATACCAAATTTAAGGATTCCCCAGGTGGATCAGCGGTTTAGTGCCTGCCTTGGGCCCAGGGCGTGATCCTGGAGTCCTGGGATCAAGTCTCACATCGGCCTCCCTGCATGGAGCCTGTTTCTCCTTCTGCCTCTCATGAATAAATAAATAAAATCTTAAAAAAAAAAAAAAAATACTGGGCAGCCGGGTAGCTCAGCGGTTTAGCGCCACCTTCAGCCCAGGGCCTGACCCTGGAGACCAGGGACTGAGTCCCACGTCGGGCTCCCTGCATGAAGCCGGCTTCTCCCTCTGCCTGTATCTCTGCCTCTCTATCTCTCATGAATAAATAAATAAAATCTTTAATTAAAAAAAAAGTTTATAAAATTGTGATGATCAATTTTATGTCAACCGGACCAAAGGATGCCCAGCTAAATATTACTTTTGGGCGTTGAGGGGACTTCTGGGTGAGATTAGCATTTGAATTGGTGCACTGAGTAAAGCAGGTTGCGCCCACCCCCTTGCCCCCCCCCCAGGTGTGGGCATGTCTAATTTTCTGGGGGCATGCGGAGCTGGGGCAGAAATCTCCTGTCCCTGGAGATAGGGCCTCAGACATCACCTCTCCTGGGCCTCCGGCTCGCAGGCTCGCAGGTGACAGATCAATGGACTCCTCAGCAAATTTTAAAGTATGTATCTCTTAGGGTTTTGATAATTTTAATTAAATTAACAGGAGGCCAATAGGAAAACCCCCCTGTTGTTAATAGGCCACAAAACCAGTAACACCCCCTAGGCTACGCTGTATCTGACTTGTTCCCTACCAAGAAAACCTCTCCAACATTATAGGGAGATAAAATGTATTCAATAGTTCTAAAACAGAAACTACTTTAGCTCTATCAAAATTTAGGTCTTGAGTTTCTTTTTAAAGTAGGATCCATGCCCAGTAAGGAGCCCAACACAGGGCTCATCTCACAACTCTGAGATCAATACCTGAGCTGAGATCAAGAGTTGGGACTTTTTTTTAGGACTTTATTTATTCATGAGAGAGAAAGAGAGAGAGAGAGAGAGAGAGAGAGAGGCAGAGACACAGGCAGAGGGAGAAGCAGGCTCCATGCAGGGAGACCGATGTGAGACTCAATCCCGGGACTCCAGGATCAGGCCGTGGGATGAAGGCAGATGCTCAACCGCTGAGCCACCCAGGCGCCCCTCAGATTTAATACTCAAAGAGTTTATAAAAATTCTTCCTACTGACTTCTGGACAAAGCCCATTTAAAGGGTTATTTGCTTTTGTAATTTTATTTTGAACATTTTTCAAAAACAGCCATTTCCAACTGCTTAGCAAAGATGAGAAATTATAAGATATTCCATTCACATTTGTTAACAAGAGTGAGATGGTTTAAAGTTAAAAGTGGTGATTTAAAGGTAACCCAACCTGTAAGGCAAGCTGGGTGGACTAAATAAATTCCAAAAACCCTCTTCATAAGATGGGTTGGCCATTATGGAATGAGCTGACCAAAGGTCATCTTTTCCAGATAAATTTCTTGCTCATAAATACAAGCAAAAAATGACACAACCTTTTTTTTTTTTTTTTTCATTTCTAAAATACAAAAACAGGCACCCGGCTGGATCAGTCAGTGGAGCATGTGACTCCTGATCTTGAGGTCTTGAGTTTGAGCTGCATGTTGGACGTAGAGCTAAAAAAAATTAAAATGCAAAAATAGCTCTGAAAGACAGAAAAATAGCAGAAAATGAAAGGAAAATGAAATTCTACTTTCTAGGTTCATCCTGCTTAAAGAACACAAATTACAACAAAATGATTACTTCAGCTTTTATTTTTTAATGAAACATAATAGACCAATAGTTCCAAGATACAAAATTAACCAGTTCTGAAGTGATTAATAACAACAGCACACCAATCAATCCTTCCTCAGGGGAACAGTCTCCTCCCTGATGCCCTCCTTAGTCACAATGCAGATTCTGAGTGCATCCCCAGTGTACACATCCCTCTCCGCTGCAGAAATGAAGACGTCTTTCACAAGCCGCATGGCTCTGTCCAAGGACAGCGGGACATGCTCCACATTCTGCATGTTCTTAAAACCAACCTGGTGGGACAGGAAACATGGTTGAGGCATCATGTGACAGTACAAAGGTGGCTCCAGCCTCCCCAATGCCTTCACAAGTCTGGGGACTCATAATGAATAGATCACACACAAATTTAAAATGTCTCTCAACTGAGAAGCTTCCAGAGCTGACTGAAGGTCTCACAGGCAGACTGGTTAGCAGTCACAGGTCCTGCTGAGTTCTGCACCAAGCTCTTCATAACATTCCTAAAGCCTGACAAATATTCACGGAGACAAAGCTCCTGCTCCTGAGAAGCACACATACCATTATACAATATGCTACCATTAAGAGAAAAGAGCCAGGAGAGCCCCAGCAGCTATAACTAAATCTCCTTTGGCAGAAGACACACTTGAGTATGGGGGCACGAAGGATATAGCGGAGTCAGATGGCAGTGACACTGCAGACCGAGGGTGTGCTGTGCAGGAGAAGCACACCACATGGATGGGAGAGGAGGCAGGTAAGCAATACACACAAGTGACTACACGTTTATGATATATTTCAGAAACACAAGGAAGTAAGTTTGGAGGCAGAAAAGATGCTGGGAAATGCAGACCTGAATTTAGGCAACAGTAACAGAAAAGGAGGCAAATTAAAAATGTACTTGGAAGTTAGAATACAAAATAAGGGGACACAAAAATGGTGAATATGTGGAGAAAAGCATTTTCAAGATGTTTACGTAAAGGTGGCAAGAGAATTGAAAACACAGACCGAATATTATAGATACAAGAGGCCTGGAAGTCACGAGAGCACAGAAGACACTAAAGCCCTGGGAGAAGGTGAGAGGCCACAAGAGAGCCAGCAGAACACAGAGACCGTAGACTGGGGTAGGGAAAATCAGCCACACAAACTCAGCAGGGACATACAAGCAAGCCTCGATTTCTCCACTCTCCTCAGCTGGTGAACGAACTCAGAGGGAAGCACTCTGTGTTATCGTCATGACCAGCCTGGATGCGGTGTCATTACCTGGTTGTCAAGCAGCGGCTGGAGCATGGCACTTGCTGAGCCTCCAGCCTTGAAGGAGTCTCTCTGGTAGGACCCTACTGGGTCGAAGCTGTACACAGCTCCCTTCCCTGAAAGAATAATACAGTCGCCATAAGGGTGCATCCTGACCATAACCCCAAGCCACAGTAAAACTAAATCTAGTCCAAATGTGACACAAAGTGGACTATGAACTTAGCTAAAATTTTAGCCAAATTTCAGTAAGAAGCATGTTCTGTTATCCTCAGCAGTCTGCTCACCTACCCTCAGAACATGATCAGAGGCACACCTGCCCACTCCCGTGTCATGGTGTTTTTGCCACCCGGAGCTCAGCTCCACGCTCTCATCAAGCTGACATCAGCCATCACCGCGCAGTGGCCCCAATACATATGTGGACAGGAAGCAGACACAATACTGCTGGTTAGCAGTCACAGGTCCTGCACTAAGCTCTTCACAATGTTCCTCAAAAACGAGTGAGTGTAGTTCTAGCATAGACTTGAGTTTAAAATTCTCCTACTGCTGAATGTGAATAGTCGCAAGGAAGATTTACTGTTTTTAAACTTAATAGTAAGCGTCAACACCATAAAAAAACTGTTTTAATAAAGGGGAAATTTTGGAAAACACAAATGTCACATGCAAAAGGTTAGTTGTGCTTAAGATGTAATCACTTGCTTTGTGCTACCAGATTTAAGAATCACTTTTGCAAAACAAAACATAAAAAACAGAAACACTAAACCAGAATCTGAATGTACCTATTCTTTTTTAAGATTATATTTATTGGGATCCCTGGGTGGCACAGCGGTTTAGCGCCTGCCTTTGGCCCAGGGCGCGATCCTGGAGAGCCGGGATCGAATCCCACATCGGGCTCCCGGTGCATGGAGCCTGCTTCTACCTCTGCCTGTGTTTCTGCCTCTCTCTCTCTCTCTCTCTGACTATCATAAATAAATAAAAATTAAAAAAAAAAAGATTATATTTACTTATTTGAGAGAGAAAGAGTGAGCGAGCACACATGAGCGAATGCGCCCACACATAAGCAGGGGGAGGGGCAGAGGGAGCAGCAGACTCACCACAACCTGAGCTGAAGGCAGACGCTTCACCAACTGAGCCCTCCAGGAGCCCCTGAATTCTTAACAAGTCACAGAGCACTAAGAGCAGAAGGATAAATGGGGCTCTGAGGCTCACCTGAAGCATGCACAAACTGCTAGGCCTTGTTAAAGAACAATCTGGCAGTAGAATCTATCAAAGTGTAAAAGTACACACCCTATGACCTAGTAATAATCTCACTTATAAATCAGATCTACCTATGAGAAGGCTTATTCTGCATCTCTTAAAAGAGCAAAAATATACAAACACCCTAAAATCTGTTAGCCCAAACTGGTATGGAAGAGAAAAACGGGACTGCCCCCAGGCCGACAACCACAAGACAACGTAAAATGAAGAGCTCTGTAATAAGTACAACACAGTCCTATTTTGTTTAAAAGCATAAGAAAAACATGTATTTGTATAAGGCACACAAAAAAGTATGTAAGATAAACTGCAAACTGCAGTTAGTCATGTTTGTGGGACTGGAGGGAAAAGAAGGGAATCACTTTGTGTGCTTCCATACTGGATCTGTTATAAAGCACACCTGCCACTGTAATTTTTTTTAAAAACAACTGTGTTTTGGGTGTGAGAAATCATGGGTCATTTATGAGCTAGGACTTAGAAGTGATATAACTGACCTTCTAGCACATCATCCCAGAACTGAAACATCTCAGTAATTAGCCTGGGAGATGGGAGATTAAGGACAGTTGTCTCCCTATCCATGGACCTCCGCTACCCCCAGTTGTGTGTGCTTTTCCTGATGCAGAATTACTTACAATTCTCTGCTGAGAAGGCAGCATCTAGGTGCTGAGGCTGCCCAGGGAAGTGTTTTTGTGGGAAGAGTGGGACAAGATCGAGATCCCAGTGGGCAGTTCACGAACTATATATACAGCACAGGAAAAAGGGACAGGAAATACAAAGCGAAAAGAACAACTGTATCTCTCAGGAGGCCAACAGGACACAAGTACAACGAGGCCCAAAAGTTTTTACCGAAGGCAGAACTAATCTCAGGAAAACCAACAGATGTGAGGAAGAGAAGAGTGGGATAAATTGAAGACCAGAGATTCAATGACCTTCCCCCCCGCCCCTTAGCAAAGGCAAAACATCAGAGAAGGGTATGAATCTTGACTACAGAGTGCTTTTCCTCATCAAAAATAATTCTTAACCTTAAAAAAAGCAAACTGGCTTCAATGTAAAAACAAAGTCAAAACAAGTCCTAGAAAGAAATAAAGGTAAACCCTCCTTTCTAATAGAGGACACTCAGAGCAGTTAAGAAACACCAACAGATTGGACTGTATGAAATTCTGAAAATTCTGGATACCCAGACACTCCTCAAGATGTGAGACAGAAACATTCTTGGGAGGCATCCACTGGTGACATTACAGAGTTGACACAGTTGGATGGCATTCTTATAATTTTTTAAAAAGACTCATGGAAAACTGGAAAACTGACATACCAGTGCAGACATGGAAATGAGCAAAGGTCAGCACATAGGTCAGTCTCAAAGAAATGAAAAGGTAAATAAACACAAAAAACACCCAACTTGAGTACACTTATATAAATCAAAACCATAAAGTATTTATTAGGTAAAGATATCCAAAATGTGTTAATTCTGATAGTGGTAAGAATGCAAAAAACTACCCCAGTGCCCCAGGTAGGAGGGGCACTGGTGACCCTTTCTGAAGGGCAAGCCAGCGGTGGCATCGAAATGCCGAAAATATATATTCTCTGACCCAGCCAACTCAATTTCTGGGAATGTTTTCCAGGGAGGTACACATGGTTAAAGTATACAAAACTGTACAAGACTGTTCAGCATATTGTTTATATTAAGGAAACTGCGTAATGACCTTCAAAGGACAGGCAGGCAAACTATGGCGTAGCTACACCCCATGTAAGTCAGTCCTGAATCCTGAGGAGTCTACTCAGGAGCACAGAACAACTCCTTGACAGTACATCCCACCAGACACTCACATTATATACTCCGCTTACTCATCGCACCAGCACATGTGACCACCAAGATGCCTAGGAGCATGCTGACCAGAAGTTTAATACTAATTATCTCTGAGGTAAGGATTGGGGTGATGACTACTTTATCTCTGTATCTTCTTGTACTCTTCGAAACCTCTACAGTACCATTGTTTTTGTTAAGGAGAAACTAAATTCATTATTAATTTCATGGAAATATTTTTAAAGCATGACTGTAAGTAGAGTCAAAGGCAGAGGATAAAGCAGACGGCTACTGAGCCTGTGAGCTTCAAGGGCAGCTGTGGACCAAGCGTCCTAAAGACAATCACTGATCCCACTGTCCGAAGTTCAGCTGTTGACACCAGTGTCCTGAAGGACAGTCAGGGACCCAACTACCCTGAAGGTCTCAAGAAGGAGCACTGCCCTCCAGGTCTCCGTCTCCGTCTCCTCAAGAGAGCAAAAACAGGAAACAAGGTCTCTTGAGACCTTAGTGGAGACTCTGGACTTGAGGGCACCAGGCTTACATGCAGGCTGTGTAAGGGAATGAAACAGAAGCAGCAAATGGAAAACTGACATACCATGCCACCTTTACTCAGATTTTGGCATATCAACCTTCAGTATGAACTGTCAAAAATCAACAGAAATTTGAAGCCTCTGACATAGAAGTCAAGAATAAACAAACCAAATGGGAAAAAAAAAAAGTCTGGTAAAATGCAAGGAACACAAGAAAATGTCAAAGAAAGTACAAAAAATATAACAAGAACATACTTTAAGAAAAAAATTTAGGAAGCCAGAGAATAAGAAAAAGTTCTTGGGAAGTGAATGACAGCAAAAATAAGAATGTGGCCGAAGGGGCAGCCCAAGCAGCTCAACGGTTTAGCATGTCTTTGGCCCACAACATAATCCTGGAGTCCTGGGATAGGGTCCCGCATCGGGCTCCCTGCATGGAGCCTGCTTCTCCCTCTGCCTGGGTCTCTGCCTCTCTCTGTCTCTCATGAATCAATAAATAAAATCTTTAAAAAAAAAAAAAAAAAGTACCAAAGGTAAGAATCTAAACCTGAGGAAATCTTCAGAGAGGAAGAAAAGGACTAGTGGGCAATATGGCAAGGGAAACATTATAAAAGTAAGATCACAATGCAGGTGGCTGTGGAGACAGTGAGGAGGGAACAGGGGGAAATCTAGAAGACACTCTGTAGAAGGGGCATCATTATAAAATCTCAGAACACCAGGATTAGATCCTAAGTCACATAAAAGGTCTCTTGGCTTCTTACACCATGAAAGCAAGGAAATAAACCAAGAAGAGGAAAGAAAGCACAGGTAAAAGCTGGAGTACCTTGGGAGCAGACAGGACTGCTTTATGACACACATAAATTCCTCTAAGAAATAAAAACAAATTTAAAGGATAACCAAAGCAGACCAGAGAAGATTAAAAAAGACAGTTGGAAATGCCTGAGAGGGACACCTGGGTGGCTCAGTGGTTGAGCGTCTGCCTTTGGCGCAGGGCATGATCCTGGAGTTCCGGAATCAAGTCCCACATCGGGCTTCCCCACAGGGAGCCTGCTTCTCCTCCTGCCTCTGTCTCTGCCTCTCTCTGTCTCTCATGAATAAATACAAATAAAAAAATCTTAAAAAAAAAAAAAAAAAAGGAAAGAAAGAAATGCCTGAGAATACCACCAAAACATTAAAGAACAGGGCTCTGAACTCAAAACACACCCCAAAGCAGTCTCCCTATCTCTCAGCAAAACTCAAAGGACAGTTTGTTCTGCTAAATTCAATGGTAGCTATTACAAATGTGACTAAAACATAACTTATTTATCAGACATTCAAGTCAGACGTAATTTAAGTGAAAAAGTGCCCATGAGCACGCTGGGTATGCAAGCTATCTGTGGCTAGGATTTAATTACCTTATTAAGGGTAATTTGTTTCTACTGACCATTTCTATGCTTTACACTTACTTTCCTAGTTTTCAAGTAGATTGAAAGCCTCGAAATACACTGTGTTAACATAACCTGTCTACATGTAAACCACAGTCGATACTATGACTAGAAGGCTCCCAGAGGCCGCATATGGGGAAGCTAGTAAGATAGAAGGAAAACAAAGGAAAAGCCAGTGGACTAGAAGAGACAGGAATACAAAGTAGAGTGAGGGGATGAGAGGAGCCGAACTCATTATCCAGAAATGTTCCCTCTCAGGAGATAGATGTATTTCAACATACTGTTATCAGCCAGACATTCCTGTAACTTCTTTACTCAATGGACTACTGTAAATGGTGGCACAGATCGGTCCTGAGAGAAAGTACCTGGTTTTTGGAAGCAACCAAAGATCAGTCCAAATGAAACCCAGTGAAAACCATCAGTGTCCCTGCTCTGGATCAAAACAAGAGGACAGGGTATCCCTGGGTGGCTCAGCAGTTGAGCACCCTTCGGCCCAGGGGGTGACGCGGGGTCCTGGGATCGAGTCCCACCTCAGGCTCCCTGTAGGGAGCCTGCTTCTCCCTCTGCCTGTGTCTCTGCCTCTCTCTGTGTCTCTCATGAATAAATAAATAAAATCTTTAAAAAAGAAACACAACAAGAGGACATATCAAGTAACACGACATTTTCTCAGGCCCTTCTCATCAGACTCTGACAGGAAATCAAAGTGGTGCTTCAGAAAACACTGCAGGGGATGCACACACTTCTTTGAAGGCATCACTTTTTAAAAACTTAAGCAAATATGTTTGTTATGTAGAATCATAATTAAGTCAAGCTTCTCCAAATCAGATCTCTTTCTGAAAGACCGAAATGCTAATTATCTAACTACTGAACTCATACGAGATCTGCAGAAAATAGTAAAATAACAGCCTGCCCAACAGTCCTTATTAGAGCTTTAGCATATAACCTGTGATGTGCCTTCTGATCATCTCTTTCCCTTTTAGCTTCAGTTTCGTATTGCTTTAATTAACAGAAAATAAAACTGTTGGGCAAGACAGTGTTTATGGTTGAAATCTAGATGGAAACACACATCTAAAAAATGCCACCCCCCTCCCTTCATTTTCCAGAAAAAAGAATTCTACCTTCTTCATCCAGTCCCCCAATGATGTTGTAAACGTAGTAGGGAAAGAAGCGCCTTGAGTAGAGGATTGTAGACAGCATCGCAGCAATCGCCCCTGTAGTCATGGTTTTGTTGTTAGAATGCTTATACATCTGCAAGTATTAACAAAACAGGCACGGAGAGGCAAAATATAATACAGACCAGAACCAGCAAAGTAAAGTTAAAGGGTGAACACTTATCTTGGTGAAAGGGTGCCTACTGTTCTTTCATCATCACACACAATACTACCACACCATTTGGGGGGCTACACAAATTTTTAAGGGAAAGGAAGTTAAATTTGTCCTCAATTCTCTGTTTTCCATGCCACCCTTATCTCAGGAACGGCTCATTCAAGAGCAAATGCCACACATCAGGCATGAGTGGTGCATGGGAGGATGATTTAAGTCCAGCTCTCCTTTACTCTGCCTCTAGACCAGGGCCGCAGCAAACTAGAGCCCGTGGACCAAGTCCAGCCCACCAACTACTTCTGCAAAGAAAGCTGAATCAGATCGGAGTCCTATTTGTTCATTATATATTATCTACCTACATTTGCTTGTGCACTACAACAGCAAAGTAAATGGCCCATAGAGCTGAAAATAATTACTCTCTGGTCAGTTTGCTGACCCTTGATCAGACCCACATATAAGCCCTTCTCTTTGCAAAGTAGATATGTGTGAGAACAGGAGGTATGAGAGCAGAACCCTTACTCTGGGAAATGGTCTTACTCCTTAAAGCATCTATAGTGGAGAACTGAAGTATCCAAAGCAAATCTCATTGTGATTTTGAATCCTAGATTTACTGCACTCTTAGGGAATTCTAAATTATCCGAGAAATTCTAAAAAAAATTACAAACATAAATTTAAGTTCACCAATTTATCACCCACAAAGCAAGCATCTCTAAAGATTTACCTAAGAATATAGGGCAAAATAACAAGTCAAAATACTGAAAACAGATTAGGAAAAAATCTTCATTTCATTTCAAAACCAAGCATCAACATTTTAATCACCACACCATTTATGTAATAACGTATGAAAGAAAAATTTCAAGGATGGTATGATTAAATTGAATTCACTGTTCCTTGTTATATTTTATTAACACAATGCTACTCTGCTAGTCATGTATACCAGGAATCATATAAATATGTCAATAAATGTATGCCAATGAAGCTTTCAGTGTAAAAATTTCAAATAACAATAAAACATTGAATGAAATAATTTCTATATTCTAATGAGCTATTTCAAAATTTTTCCAAACCAGATATTAAACTTATTACATACTCCAGTATCTATGATATCATTCATAAGTGCATATAATCTCAAATGTTATTCACAAATAGGCAAAGACAGGATGTGATTATAGCTAAGTTCTTCACACATCAGGTGGCCTTACCAACTATATGAAAATTGCGACACATATCCTACAAAATTAAATCCTACTCCAGTCCAAATCTTGTTTGCCAGCTAAGAAGAGTATTTACTATTACAGATAAAATCCATTTTAATTTAAAGATTTACTTTAGAGAAAAAGAGAGAGCATGGACACACACTTGGGGGGTAAGGTATGGGGAGAAAAAACTCCAGCAGACGCCGTGCTGAGCACACAGCCTGACATGGGGCTCCACCTCGCAACCCTGAGATGACGACCTGAGCTGAAACCAAGAGTCAGACACTTAACCAACTGACCTACTCAGGTGCCCCTAAAACCCATTTTAGTACAGTCTAAATTATTCCTGGTCTACTCTCCTTGAAATTATTTGAAGTTACATACTGCTTAATATACACAGGTTCTAATAAAAATCCAGACATGCATTTGCTTTCATTCAGTCAGTATTCCTTTGTTCTTCATTCCTACCCATCACACACAAAATACATGCAGGCAGGGACACTGTCAGCCTCTCTAAAACCTGCAGAACAGGTTAGAATGGCTCATTCTCTCACTTCCCCCTCGGACCACCCTTTCCTACTGTTTCACCCCCACCTATCACGTGTCACAACTTCTTCAGCTGGCAGTCAACTAAAAACAATCAAGGAATCAGGTGATGACAGCTTAGGTGGTATCATCCAAACTCCTGCCACATCTACTCCTGTTTCTGCTTATGCGTCCTGTCAACTAAGAATTCAACGCTGTAAGGAGGGAAAGCATGTCAGCTGATGGTATCCAAAACCAAGCACCGGTCTACAAGCTTGCCTCCACCACAGAATTTTTGTTTTTGAAGGAAGATTATCTTCACGAGAAACCCTTCCCAGGCTACCTTGGAAAGGGTAGAGAATCTTTATATCGTACAGAGATTTTAAGAAAGGGAATATCCTGCAGTTTCACATTATGCTACTTTCACGTGGCTATATTAAGTTCCTTTTCATTTCTAGAATAGACTGTAGTTTCACCTGCTAACCTAGAGCTTCTCCAACTATTCTGAACAACAGTCCTGTCGTATGCTTCAATCAATCAAAGAAATTGTTATTAACTTTACACAAAAGTGTCTACCTTTAGTCTTGCTTCAATAATCTTTGTCAGGGTGAGACAGTCTCCATGAAAACCGCTGCATCCAATAACTGTTTTGTCTGTTCTGTAAAAAGCATATTTCAGGAAACTGAGCTGGTTAGACAGTAAAATAAAACACACTTTGGGCAATTTTAAATTTAAAATTCCTATTTCCATTATTCACCAAATGGTAATGCCACCAGTTAGACCCGTTGGAGGGGTGGGGTAATCATTTTATTCCCTACAATAAATAAATAGTGGGTGGATCAAGGACTTATAGACAAATGAAAGAATGAATGGCCTAAAGAAAACACAGGTGGTACAATCTTGGGTTGAGAGCCACCTATTTAAATATGATACAACTCAGTATCTACACAGAATAGCTTCATAAACTTGACTATGTACCAAATTAAAACTTTTTAAAAAAGATTTATTTACTTGAGAGAAAGAGAGAAAGACACACACACACACATGCATGAGTGAGCGTCCGTGTGCCCAAGCAGGAGGGGCAAGAGTGGGAAAGAGAATCTCCAGCAGACTCTCCACTATATGGAGCCCTCCACAGGGCTAGCTCTCATGACCCCGAGATCATGACCTGAGCCAAGACCAAGAGTTGGACACTCAACTGAATGAGCCCCTAAGCAACCCCCAAATTAAAACATATGGAGAAAAATATGATAAAGAAAAAAAATCATAGATTTGATCAAAGTCTAATGTTAATTTCCTTAGTCTGAAAGGGCTCCTATAAATATCAAACGCATCGACACAGTGTCTCACTCGATGTAATGTATAGCATGGGGACTACAGTTAATAACACTGTATTGAGTATTTCAGTTGCCAGAGATCTTAAAAGTCCTCAACAACAAAAATGTGTAATTATGTATGGTGACAGATGTTAACTGGCCTTACTGTGATCATTTGCAATATACATACAGAATCATTATATTGTATACCAGAAACCAGTCATGTCAATTATATCTCAACAACAACAACAACAAAAAAAAAAACAACAAAAAAAAAAAACAAAAAAAAAAAACCCCTCAAACAGAAAGATTGGTATAGTTACAGGAGTCACATAAAAAAGAGACATAAACATATGAAAAGTGCCTTCATGTTGTTCACAAATCCAAATCTACACAGGAGATTATTTCAACCTATTAAACTGGTTAATAATACCTAATGCTGCTGAGGTTGTGGAAAATGGTACTCTTAATAAATAACTGGGCAAGAATATACATCAGTTTAACTTTTTAGAAGGGTCATTTGGCAGTATCCAGTAAAAGTTTAAGTGAACATCACTTTTACTCAATAATTCCACCGCTAGAAGTTCTACCTGTAAATATATTCAAGTAATTTTTCAAAGATATATACTACAGGCTTACTTGTGAAAATATACATGTTATGTTAATGACTCTTCAAAACAAAGCAAAAAAAAAATAACTTAAATGCCCACCATTGGGGAACTGATTATATTTTGGTAGAGTTAAACAAATTTAACCAGGTCTCAAAGATTCCTAAACTTTAATATCAATCTATAAGGAAACCTACACCAATCTCATCAAGAAATGTAGCAGAGGTCACAAGATAAACCCTTCCTTTCAGAAATTTACACAAACCACACCTGTCCAGGTAGGGAGACCACTAAGACAGCTCTGGGGGCATCACCAGCATTTCCCCGACTATCCCTATAACCAATCTCACTGCACTGAGTTAAAGAGCTCCAATCTGGGCAGCCCCGGTGGCGCAGCGGCTTAGCGCCGCCTGCAGCCCAGGGCGTGATCCTGGAGACCCTGGATCGAGTCCCATGTCGGGCTCTCTGCGTGGAGTCGGCTTCTCCCTCTGCCTGTATCTCTGCCTCTCTCTCTCTGTGTGTGTCTCTATGAATAAATAAATAAAATCTTAAAAAAAAAAAAAAAAAGAGCTCCAATCTCCCATAAGGCTGCAGTGCCTTTACTACCAAGATGGGTGAATAATACCAATAGGATAAGACAAAATGTTGGGGCTTTAGGATGCTTTATACCAAATACTCAAATATATCAATGGAAAGGGAGTATGCATGCAAAGAATAAAGACTAAATGTAGAGTCTCAAACAGGTGGGGAAGAGGCAGGTTTGGGTCTAAGTCAGCCCCAAAGGGCTTGGTGTACATAGGCGGCTTCAACCCTATGTGTGATTTAGTGCTGAAGATGGATAAGAAGGACATAGGAAGTTGTTAATGTCCTATCTAT
This sequence comes from Nyctereutes procyonoides, assembly GCF_905146905.1. Taxonomy (NCBI): domain Eukaryota; kingdom Metazoa; phylum Chordata; class Mammalia; order Carnivora; family Canidae; genus Nyctereutes; species Nyctereutes procyonoides. The sequence goes on from NW_026575051.1 coordinate 72,525,504, forward strand.
CCATCTATATGCCTACAGTTATTTCATAAGAAGAAAGAAGAATGGGGGACAGCCCGCTGGCTCAGCGGTTTAGCGCCGCCTTCAGTCCAGGGCCTGATCCTGGAGACCTGGGATCCAGTCCCACATCAGGCTCCCTGCATGGAGCCTGCCTGCCTGCCTGCCTCCCTCCCTCTCTGTGTCTCTAATAAATAAAAAAAATCTTAAAAAAAAAAGAAGAAGAAAGAAGAATGGGTATTCCCTTCAGCAACACATACATTAAAGTAGAACATTATGAAGACGAGCAGAACCTTGTAGGAGAATGGTTATTTGTAGTTATAGTCCTCAATTTTATCTGTGACATTTAGTACTTTCAAATTATAAAACATCTTAGAGGAAGAAAAAAGGTAGTATCAACGCACTAAGAATTAGAGAGGAGAAAGGAATACTGAAAGACTTTGGAAAAGCACATGAAGAGGAGCGCCTGGTGGCTCAGTCAGTGAAGTGTCTGTCTTTGGCTCAAGTCATGATCCCAGGGTCCTGGACTGAGTCCCATACCTGGCGTCCTGCTCAGCGGGGAGTCTTCTCCCTCTCCCCTTCCTGTGCGTGTGCACACGTACTCTCTCTAATAAATAAATAAGATCTTAGTTTTTTTTTTAAAAACTACACTAAGAGGGATCCCTGGGTGGCACAGTGGTTTGGCGCCTGCCTTTGGCCCAGGGCGCGATCCTGGAGACCCGGGATCGAATCCCACGTCGGGCTCCCGGTGCATGGAGCCTGCTTCTCCCTCTGCCTGTGTCTCTGCCTCTCTCTCTCTCTGTGTGTGACTATCATAAATAAAATAAAAAAAAAAATTAAAAAAAAAAAAGTACACAAAGAGAACTGGGAAGACGACAAACAAACATCAGCTATTCTCTAGAGTAGGGTGTGGGCCAGCTCGACAAGGAAAGGTGGAGCCCTCCTCCTTACAACACAAGGCCCTTAAACCTCGTCAATTCATTCCTATTACAATTCAGGCTTAAATAGGCTCTTTGTGGACTGAGGAATTAACCACCCTTCGTAACTGTTTCCAAAAATCTTTAGTTACAAACCACTGCTCATCAGTGCAGATTTCATTTTCATGTCTTAGAAAAAATATAGCTAGCCCATTATGACTGTGGCTTTTTTTTTTTTACCCAAAACATTTAATTTAACCATAACCTAAGCAGCTATACCTATGAGCTTTAACCCTAACATTAAACATGCAATGGATTAACAGAAAAAAGAATACAAAGCTATATGATAAAATAATTACAGTAAACGCTAACAAGAGCCATGTGATAGCATAGAGGTATTCACTACAAAATTCTTTTACCTTTGTTATGTATTTGAAAATATTCATGATAAAACATTAAGGTAAAAATATTCCCTGCCAGTACAGCAAATATCATTAAGACTACATATTGAATTATTAGGAAATACTAATTCAGAAAACAGTTTTCTAAGAAAAATGCAAACTAAGCTCCAAATATGTAATCTAAAAACTCATTAAACAAATTGTTTAGAAGTGGAATCTCTTACAGCACAAAATCATCACAAGGCACTAGGAAATGTGACCCTAGAAATATTTACTTACAATTTATAACACTTGGGGCTATCCCGGGTGTGAATTGAAAACCCTTCACTCAATCGAGTGTCAGAAGCAACGATTGAAAAATCTTCTCCAGCGATTGCCAATACAGTACTGAGGGAAAAATAAAGGAGACACAAAAATTAATGAATATTTGTGGATGGCAATAGCATCTCTCTCTAGAGAACAGTCCATAGTATATGTTGAGACAAAACCCAATAGCTTTGACCAAGAGTAGGGCTCAGATGAACAATCAAAGGGAAATGATTCCTGGCTACAAGTTGTCTGGGGGAAAAAATGTAAGTACTTCCTAAAAAACACAAGCCTAAATCAGAGCAAAGATCACTAGGCAGAAGGTAACCAGAAAAACCACTGAATTATCATATCATTATCAAAAATTAAATACCAACCTTGAGCAAGATACTGATATCACAAAACAGGGCCATAACCCCTGCCAAGGGGATCAGGTATAGACACCACAAATCAAGTTTTCTGTGCTCAAAGAAGGGTTTAATGTTTTTCAGGTCTTCATATCCAAGACCTTATCTACCACTCAGTAAACACCCAAATATCTTGGAAATGAACAAAGAACAAACCTTTTCTTTTGTGACTGTATAATTTATGCTGGGTTCTGTAAAGGTCTAAAGCATGAATTCCCAGAGTAGTTTACCCCGTTCTAATTCTGGATCTCTCACTCACCAGACAGGAGACCCTGGGTAAGCTGTTTAATTTCTCGAGGCCTCAATGTCTTCATATATAGATCAGAGATCCTAACAGTAACTACCCTCACTAGGATTTTGCAACAACTAAATGCACTAATAACTGTAAAGCCCTTTTACTTTGCCGAAGAACATAACTGATCCTGCAATGTAAGCTATGATCACGTGGTTTACACGTGAGAACCTGGGCTCAGGGGTTACTGGACCTGTCCTTGCCACTTCCTAGCTCTGTGACCACAAATAATCCACCTTCTCATTGCTGGTAATACCAGTCCCTGTGTTAAGAGGATGACTGACTGTTGAATGACACAAACCACAAAAGTACCTAGCACAGCACTAAGAAAGAAGTACTAAGAAATAGAATATAAGCACTAAGAAAACATTATCCATTATTTTTACTAAGGTAGGACGTGCACTAAAGCTCTGAACTACAAAAGGATGGCATTCCAAATATGGACAATGGATAAAGAGAGTCAGGTAATGATCAAAATAATACAAACAACTTATTAGGGTGTTTCTTTGTGTGTAAGCTAGTGGAGGAACATAAAGCTTATGCAGTGGACAGGGGTCTGACCTCAGAAAATCCCACACTAAAGACTGTGAAATGAGATCAGCTCCATATACACACACAGTAGAGTTTTAAGAAGACTGCCGTGACAATAACACACAGTATGGGAAATGGCATCAAAGCACTGTTCCAAAAAGATTAATGCAGCAGTGAGGTAGCGGGGTGAACTGGAAGAAGCCGGGATACCGGGGGAACATGAACGCACGAATCGTGCAAGTCTTCGTCACTACCAAAAGTGGCAGAAGCAGGAAGAGCCAACCGTGATGTCCAGGATTTCACACCTGGTTGGGTAGCGTGATGGATAATTCTGAGCGCCAAGAAGGAAAGATGACTGAGGATCAGCTTGACTTTTGTTCTAGTACCTCGAGTTACGGGGACAGCAGAAAATCCAGGTAGAAATGTTTCATTTAAGAAGCTGGAAAAGAGGGACTGGGGAGAGGTAAACCTGGAGAAACACATTCGGGAATCATCCTACCCCGAAGGAGACGTGAGGATGTTAATGGGGTTTAGCTACATTTAAAAGAGACAGAGTAGAAGATAGGGAACCGAGCCTTGTTTTGCAGAGACAAAGGCTGCCCGAGAGCCGGCAGCAATAGGCGCTAGAGAAAAGGGAGAAAAGACTGGAAAAAAGTGACTTGATGATCACAGGATCGTAAGCTGGATCGCAAGGAGCTGGAGCGGCAGGTACGGAGTCCCCAGCGCCCCGCAGCACCCCGCAGCCTCCTGCTTTGCAACCGCCTCACGATGGGCCAGCAGCCCGCCCGGGACGCGGCATCAGAACCCGCGCCCCGGCTCAGCCTCCAGCTGCCGTGCCCGGAGCGGCCCAACCTCTAAGAGCCCCGGCCCGTCCGTGAAAACGGAGCGAATGCCATCTAGCCGTCGTTCTGGGAATTAAAAAAGAGAGAGGGAGAGAGGGAGAGAGGGAGAGAGAAACTGCTTACATGGTTACATGGTAGGGAACGCGTCCCTACGGGTTCCCCGTCTACACCGTGAGAGCCGGGGGCACCGACCGCTCGGCCCCCCCGAACCCCGGCGCCGCCCCGCCCAGCCCCCGCCGCCCTCCCGGCAGAGCCCCGGCTCCCACGCCGACCCCCGCGCCGAGCGGCCCAGGCGCTCCGGGGCTCACCCTCCGTTGAAGGCGTAGGGCGAGAAGCGCAGCTGCAGGGGGCCCGCGGCGCCGTCGGGCTCCATCGCCAGGTCTCGGCCGGGTCCCCAGCCCCGCGCGGCGGTCGACAGCATCGCGGCGGCGGCGGCGGCGGCTGCTGTCTCACGGCGAGATGGCGCCGGCCGGAAGTCCTCGCGCTTCCGGCTTCCGGCTTCCGGCGGCGCGCCTTCCGGCCGCTGTATCTCGCGCCTGTCGTTGCTCCTCTGGGTAGCCGGGCGCCCCCTATTCCGAGGAGGCCGACTCATTGTTTTTTCTAAGGAAGGTTTTTCTTTCCTGAAGAAACGTTCGAATTCACGCCTGATGGACAATTTAAAGTCTGACCACACACAAAACAATTGACGTGGATGGACCAGGATGGACCGGGATGGACCGTGGATGGACCGAGATGGACCGTGATGGTCCATGAGTGGATTGTGGATAAACCCTGGATGGACCTAGATGGACCAGGATGGACCTGGATGGACCGTGGATGGACCGGATGGAACTGGATGGACCGTGGATGGACCAGGATGGACCGAGATGGACCGTGGATGGACCTGGATGGACCGTGGATGGACCGGATGGAACTGGATGGACCGTGGATGGACCAGGATGGACCGAGATGGACCGTGGATGGACCTGGATGGACCGTGGATGGACCAGGATGGACCAGGATGGACCTGGATGGACTGTGGATGCATTGGGATGGACCTGGATAGACCAGGATGGACCTGGATGGATCGTGGATGGACCGGGATGGACCAGGATGGACCTGGATGGACCATGATGGTCCATGAGTGGATTGTGGATAAACCCTGGATGGACCTAGATGGACCTGGATGGACCGTGGATGGACCTGGATGGACCGTGGATGGACCTGGATGGACCAGGATGGACCGGGGTGGACCGGGATGGACCAGGATGGACCTGAATGGACCAGGATGGACCTGAATGGACCGGGATGGACCTGGATGGACCGTGGTTGGACCGGGATGGACCGGGATGGACCGTGGATAGACCGTGATGGACCAGGATGGACCTGGATGGACCGAGATGGACCGTGATGGTCCACGAGTGGATTGTGGATAAACCCTGGATGGACCTAGATGGACCCTGGATGGACCGTGGATAGACCATGATGTATCCGGATGGACCGTGAATGGACTGTAGATAGACCCTGATGGGCCATGGATGGACCGTGACCATCCGTGGATGGACTATGATGGATCGTGAGTGGACCTTGGCCATACCATGGATGGACTGCGGCCCGACCCTGAGTGGACCATGGCTGGGCCGTAAGTGGACCGTGGATGGACCCTGAAGGACTGTGATGGACCCTGGATGGACTGTGGGAGGGAGATTTCTTCATGTTTCACCATCTTTTAATCTCCATATGTTGTTTATGCACTTCCTTATAGAAATATAATTTTAGGAGCATAAAAATATCATCTCAAAAAACAGGCAAACAAGCAATTGGCTCCTATAGGATGGACCACCCGATAACATGTGTGTGATTTGGGGACCAGAAAAGATTTTTTTTTTTTTTTCAGAAAAGATTTTTGATAAGTACTTGTTTTAACAGTTTCCCCATGTTTTACTGGAAACAAAGGATAAAACAGGATTTTCTTTATTGGTTATGGACAGAAAATTATTATACTTATTCAGATTCTGTCCTGAATACAAATGGGTATGAAACATTCTTTATCCCTAAGGAGTTCACCACCTTACTGATTTATAAAATAGAGTTGACCCTTGAACAACACAGGTTTGAACTGCACAGGTCCACTTACATACAGATTTTTTTCCCAATAAATACAGTACTGTAAATGTATTTTCTCTTATAATTTTTTCCACCTCAATGATAATACAGCATATAATACATATAACATACACAATATGTGTCAATCAACTGTTCACGATATCAGCAAAGCTTCCAGTCAACAAAAGGCTGAATGGAATCAAAGGTTCTACGTGGATTTTCATCTCTGGGGAGGTTCGAGTTTCTAACCCCTGCATGGTTCAAGGGCTAACACTACAAAGGAAGTGGATTACTGTACAATATATGAATGTGCTTATATGGACCGTAGGGGAGACGGAGATACCCTGGGGTCCCACGCATGAGGACGTGAACAGACTAAGAAAAAACTACTGATACCCTTGAAGCCACCTTGGCTCCCCCGGCCCACCTGGTAGCCCTTACGCTTCGGCAAGCGGCCTTAGCCCACATGAGTAGCCTTTCTGCGTGTATCTGTGCCCCGTGCACGCTTTCCTGGGAGGAGCAGAGCACCTCCGACGGCAGGAAACAAACCAGACTCTCTTGCACAAGTCTGGCCCCTAAGGAACCAGACCCCTGTCCAATCCCGAGCACTGTGATGACGCTGCAGGCGGCACCAGGAGTCCGCACCGCACCAAGGAGTTAGGGACCGCTGCACTCCGACTCCTTGGCTGCCCTAAACTCCCTTGGGAGCCCGGGGCCAGGCAGAAACCCTGGAGGTGGCCTCCGGACCGGAGTCGGCCTCCTGCTGAAGCTCCCGTTCCGTTCCAGTGTCTCTGCAGTATCGGCTTTCCCAGGGAGGGGCGGCCCAGCTTGGGGTTCCGTCCTAGTCTGCGGCACGGGCGAGAAGAGAAGGTCGCGGCACAAGCCCAGCGGACCGCAGTCCTAAGCCAGGCTGCTTTCCTCCTATCTTCGTGTCTGGGGCTCTCAGGCCCCGAGGGCGTCCCACGTGCCGGGCTCCTCACCAATCTCGCAGCTTCTCCGAGGGCTCCTGCCATTCGCGTTCCATTCTCCCAGCGGAGGCGGGGAGCCCGGGGAGCTCGCCGAAAGTCACACGGCTGGACGGTTTAAAAAGTTAACGTTTGAACATCCCGATCTTGCCTCCCCGCAGCAGGGACCAATTGGGAAGAGCCCCGGCCGGGGCCTCCGCCGGCGCCTCCTCGCCCTTCCGCCCGGCGCTCGGGCGAACAGCGGAAGTGCCCGGGCGCCAACACTTCCCATGGCCGCCGCTCCGGCGTCCGTAGCCTGCTGAAGCCGAGGGCGGTCCTGGCGGAAGTGACATGATCAGCTCGCGCCCGGAGATCAGTAGGGTCGGAAAGGGTCGCCGTGGCGGGCGCCTGGGCCGCCTGCGGCCGAACTTCGGTTTCGCGAGCGCGCGGGGGACCGTGCGGGGACCGCAGGTAACAGCCGCGGTCGCCTTCCCGTCGTCCGAGCGCCGGCGCGGAGGCGAGGCCTGCGGCGCGGCCGTGGGGCGATGGCGGGGCGCCGAGGGGCGCGCAGGCCGCGGGGGGACGCGGCTCCTGCGCTCGTGCAGCGCCGCTCGGGCCGGTACGCGCCGCCCGCGTCGGCCGAGCTGGGGAGCCGCCCTGCCCGGGCGCGGGGCCGCCCCTCCGCCCCTCCGGCCCCTCCGGCTGCCCTGCCCGGCCCGCCGCACCGCGTCCTCCTGGGGTTCCCCGAGCGGGACTGCGGCGCGGGAGCCTCCGCTCGCCGTTTACCGCGGGCGCCGGGGGGGGGGGGGAGCAGGGGCCGCGCGGGGCTCACGGCTCCGTCCCTGGGCGCCCGACGTGGAGCAGCCCCCTCTGCGGGGCTCGTCTGGGCGCGGCCTGCCTGTGGGCTCCGCCGTCTTAAGGGGGCCCGCGGGGAGGGGCGGGGAGGGGCGGGCCGCGCAGCCCCCAGCTTCCGGGCAGTCTCCCGTACTGAGCGCTCCCAACCCCGCCCCCTTCCTTGTCGCCGCGGCCGGGGCGGCCCCTGGCTCCTCGCTCGCGGTCGCCGCTCCCGGGCCGCAGGGCCGTGCTCCGCGGCTCTCCGCCTCCGGGACCGGAGCCCCCCGTGTGTCCCCGCTGCCCTGCCAGCCGCGGCGGGGGCTGCGCCGTCCTCCTCCGCCGCTCCCCGGGGCCGCCGCGCTGCGGGATCCGGATCCGCGCCCCCGGCACAGCGAACTCGGGTGCGAATGGCCTTGCTCTCACCGATTTCGTGGTGTCAGCACTTCTCTTATTACAGGAAGACACTTTTAAAAATACACTTTTCTTATATCTGACGTTTTCTGAAGCAGAGTGTTCTTTCTTCCTTTTTTGGCCTTTTTCAGTGGCGAGTATGTAGGGTGCGTAGTGTTTGGGTCCCTTGTCCTCCCAAAGCGACTGTCCGGTTCTCTCCTTCGTCCGACAAACGTCTGAGTGCTTGCTTTGTGCAAGCTGGAAGGCCCTGCGTGCCTTTCGTGTCAGCTTGTCACTCTGAGACCGGCAGGCTCTGTAAGTGACAGTACCTTAGTAGATAATGTTTACGCTGAAATCTAACGGGAGCTAACATTTATCCTGTGTTTACTAGGTGATAACTAGATTTTGTCCTTGATGTGTTAATCAGCCAGTCCCGTTTGATCCAGTTCTCACAGAACCCTCAGCAAGTTAAGGATCCATCGGAACTAAACTCAAAACGGTCTTCCAGTAGTCACTTGGTTCTTTAGTCTAAAAGAAATAAAAAAATATGTAGCCAGTAAAGAGACGAGCTAATAAGGAAAGCTAGATAAAGTACAGTTCGTGTTTATGTGTTCTAAAGAAATCAACTTATTACATGTATAAAAACGTGCTATTTATTTTTGGGTCTGTACAGCTTCTGTGTTCTATTAAATCAGATTATCAGGGACACCTGGGTGGCTCAGCCGTTGAGTGTCTGCATTAGGCTCAGGGCATGATCCCAGGATCCAGGATCGACTTCCACATCAGGCTCCTTGCAAGGAGCCTGCTTCTCCCTCTGCCTGTGTCTCTCTCTCTCTCTCTGTCCGTCTCTCATAACTAATATTATTTATTTATTTATTTATTTATTTGTATGTATGTATGTATGTATGTAGGCAGGCCCCACTGGGATACAAACCAAATAAAATCTTAAAAAAAATAAATCAGAAGATCAGTAAATGATCACACTAAAGTGTATTGGATCCAATTCAGTATTTATTGAACTTATACCCAAGATGTTGTGGAGGATACAAAATATCAAATAGCACTGTGTATACTGTGCTCAATCAATATTTCTGCTCAGATATAAGCTTGCTTAGGAATTTGTTTTCTCTGAGTGTTTTTCCCCAAAAGTTGTTGTTTTTTTTTTTTTTAAGATTTTATTTATTCGTGAGAGACACAGAGAGAGCAAGGCAGAGACACAGGCAGAGGGAGAAGCAGGCTCCCTGCAGGGAGCCTGATGTGGGGCTTGATTCCCGGACCCCGGGGTCACGCCCTGAGCCGAGCCGAAGGCAGATGCTCAACCGCTGAGCCACCCAGGTGCCCCTCCCCAAAAGTTTTTAATTTTGATTATGACACCTTAATTTTGAACATTCTTAAGAGTTTTTAAATCAAACATGTAATAAAGTAGTTTTTGTTCTATTGACAGTTTTACATGCAGTCACAGTACACACGGAAAGAATAGCATTTCAGCATTATAAGGTTAAAAGAAATATATTCCAAAATAGTTTCATTGTTTTTTTTTTCTAATTTGTGTGTTATCATGAAACTGGTTTATAAAACTCTACAGCTTGCCCGTATTTTTACACTAAACTTCAAATTTTTTCAAAGCAGATTACTGTTTCTTGGTGTGCATGAGGATAACGCAAGCAGTTGAGGAAATCGCTAAGAAGCGTGTACTGGGGATGCTCTAGGAAAAGACTGAATGCCGAGGCAAGTTCCCGTCCAAAGGTATTTGATTTACCAAGAAGAGAGTGAACATCATGGATCAGAACAACAGCTTGCCGCCTTATGCTCAGGGCCTGGCCTCCCCTCAGGTAATACAGCTGGATGGAGGGCATAGATGGGAATCTGCATTGCTAGAGGTTGTAAAAAGGAAGCAAGGGGATTTAACCACGCATTGTTGAAAATGGATGTATATGTTTTTAAGCTTCTATTTTGTTGAGAAGTTCTATTAGACTTTGGTAGGCATGATAGTGTTAAATTTAGGGAGTTTATTTGGAAGTTAAAATATGTATCTGTTTATAATCTTACTCTTTCCATAAACATTTATGAAAGTGCTCCAGGTGATTATCGGGTCGTTGATTCTGAGAGTAAATCTCACCAAATTATTATTATTATTTTAATATTTTATTTATTTATTCATGAGAGACACACAGAGAGAGGCAGAGGGAGAAGCAGGCTCCATGTAGGGAGCCCGATGCAGGACTCGATCTCAGGTCTCCAGGATCATGCCCTGGGCTGAAGGCAGGTGCTCAACCACTGAGCCACCCAGGCATCACTTATTTTCTGGTTTTATCCTTTCTCTTTTACGTTTAAGGAGAAAACATATCTACTTATATTTTTTAAGATTTAATTGATTTTTTTGAGAGAGAGAGATAGAGGAGAGAGTGAGAGGAGGAAGAGAAAGAGAATCTTCCACAGAGTCTGCACTGAGTGCAGAGGCCGACATGGGGCTGGATCCTACGAAGCAAGAATTGGATGCTCAACTGGCTCACTCCCCCAGGCTCCCCAAAAGGTTTTTAAAAAGAAAAGTAGATATATTATTTGCAGGGCACCTAGGTGGCTTAGTCGGTTGGGTGTCTGACTCTTGGTTTTGGCTCAGGTCATGATCTCACTGGTTGTGGGATCAAGCCCTGTGTCAGCCTTTGCCCTCAGCTAGAAGTCTGCTTGGGATTCTCTCTCCCTCTCCCTCCGCCTCTCCCACTTGTATGTGCACGTGCACTCTCTGTCTCTTTAATGAATAAATTTTAAAAATTCTTAATCTATAAGTCAATCAGAGAAAGACAATTATATAATTTCACTCATATGAAATTTAAGAAACAAAGCAGGAGGTTATAGGGGAAGGGAGGGAAACAAAATCAGGAAGACAAACTAAAAGAGACTCATAACTCTAGGAAACTGAGGGTCACTGGAGGAGAGGTGGGTGAGGGATGGGGTAACTGGGGGATGGGCATTGGGGAGGGCACTTGATGTAATAGCACTGGGTGATAAATGCAACTGATGAATCACTGGCCTCTACCTCTGAAACGTAATACACTGTATGTTAATTAATTGAATTTAAATTAAAAAATGTAAAAAAAAAAAAAGAAAATATTTAACCTTTAGATAAAATTTTCATAGAATAAAAACACCCCTTTTAAGTGTGTTGATAATTATATATACTTGTGTATACAATTGATCTGCTGATCCTTAGCTAAAGATAGTTTTGCCTAGCCTAGAGTTTCATACAAATGGAATTATATCAGTATGTGGTTTTTTGTGTGTGTCTGTGTTTTTTGCCCAATTTAACACTTGTATGTCCACAGATGCCTTTTTATTGTCAGGTAATGCTCCTTTGTGTGGCTGTATCACATTTTGTGTATCCATACATTAGGGGGAGTTTCTAGGTCAGGGCTGTTATGAATAAAGTTGCTGTAAACATTTGTGAACAGGCTGTGTGTCTACTGTTTCTGTCTCTCTTGGGCGAATACCTAGGAGAGGGATTGCTAGGCCATATGGTTAAGTATACGTTTCACTCTGAGAAATTGTTGAACCATGTTCTAGTTCTGCCAGCAGCATGTGAGAGTTTTGGTTGTTCCACATCCTCACTGATACTTGAGGTTTTAAATTTTAGCTATTCTAGTTGTTGCTTAAGTTGTTGCTTAATAGTATTTGTGATTTGAATTGGCATTTTCCTGATGACTAATGATTTTGAGCATCTTGTTAAGTGCTTTTTGGCCAGTTGCTTGTCTTCATTTGTAGAATGTCCTTGGCATCCTTTGCCCATTTGTTTGTTGGCTTATTTGTCTTTTATTGTATTATAGTTGCTTTCATATATTATGGATACAGGTGCTTTCTCAGGTGTAGGTATTATATATGTTTTCTCTCAGTCTGTGGTGTGGCTTCCTTTATAATTTCCTTAATGGTGTCTTTCAAAGAGTAGAAGCTCTTACTTTTTTCTGAAGTCCATTTATCAGTTTACTTCATGATTAGTGCTTTGGTATCTTAAGAAATCTTGTCTTACCCGAAGTCTTAAGGATTTTCTCAACATAGTTTTATCTTTTACACGTATGTCTGTGATCCATTTTGAGTTCATCTGTTTATGTGACATAAAGAAAGTAAGACCTTTTACTTTTTCGGGATCCCTGGGTGGCGCAGCGGTTTGGCACCTGCCTTTGGTCCAGGGCGCGATCCTGGAGACCTGGGATCAAATCCCACGTTGGGTTCCCGATGCATGGAGCCTACTTCTCCCTCTGCCTCTCTCTCTCTCTCCCTGTGTGACTATCATAAATAAATAAAAAAAAAAGGGATCCCTGGGTGGCGCAGTGGTTTAGCGCCTGCCTTTGGCCCAGGGCGCGATCCTGGAGACCCGGGATCGAATCCCACGTCGGGCTCCCAGTGCATGGAGCCTGCTTCTCCCTCTGCCTGTGTCTCTGCCCCTCTCTCTTTCTCTCTCTCTCTCTCTGTGTGACTATCATAAATAAATACAATATATATATATATAAAATAATAATAAATAAATAAATAAAAATTTAAAAAAAAACAAACAAACCTTACTTTTTCAAAGTAATGTGACCTGAATGTCTATAGAGTGTTAGATGCCATAGACTAACTCCTATACAGTTAGGGCTGTGGTATACATTTGCTCCTCCTCCTCTCACATTCTTCCTGCCATCATGTTGGTGAAACAATTTAACAGAAATTCCTTAGACAGTTTTGGTTTATGCTTTCTGTCAAATAATGTGGTAGAAGTGGGAAGGGATTGTGGCTCTCTTTTGGATCTTGCACCCATTTGAGGATCTACTGGACACTGTGGATTCTTTCAGGCAGAAATATTGGGTGTAATTTTAAGAGGTTCACAAAACCACTGCAAGCTCTGCAGGCTCCACGAGCTCCATGGATTTTGTTGTTGAGTGAGGGCAGTGGACTGGGTGTCCAGAAAACTTAGCCGTTGATCATGGCTTCTCTACTAGTGAGATCTGTGGTCTTAGGGAAGTCATTTAGCTTCTCCTGGTGTCAGTTTTCTTGTCCTTAATGTGAGAAGAACAGCATCTCTTTTTCCTTCTTCCAAAGGGCTGTTTTGAGACTCGTAAGTTAGTAAATGTAACAGTGTCTGGAAAAGTTAAGTATTTGGAGAAGTAAATTGAGACTGTTCTGATAGATGCATTGGATTTTCTTGATTTAAACTTTTTGGAGAGGGATCCCTGGGTGGCGCAGCGGTTTGGCGCCTGCCTTTGGCCCAGGGCGCGATCCTGGAGACCCGGGATCGAATCCCACATCGGGCTCCCGGTGCATGGAGCCTGCTTCTCCCTCTGCCTATGTCTCTGCCTCTCTCTCTTTCTCTCTCTGTGACTATCATAAATGAATAAAAAAATTTAAAAAAAAAATTAAAAAAAAATAAACTTTTTGGAGAGCAAATGATCCACCTTTTTGAATAGTATTCTCACAATTGTCGTTATTGTTGTTAACACGGAGTGTTTTCCATGTGCTTGTCATTGCGTTGAATGAGTTAAGTGGCATCTCTAGGGTAAGCATGTGATTTATCAGCCAACCTTGGACAGATAATAGTCACTGAGAGTGAATGGGCTGTATGCTAGGGTAGTAGTTTAAACATCGATGGGCAGTCACTCCAGTTATTTCCTTTATTCTTTCTAACAGTATTAGAACATTATTACTAACACTATTATTAGGGCTAAGCAACTTCCTCGAGTTTTCACATGCAGTAAGTAGCAGGGTTGGATTGCACACCCAGGTATAATCCCAAATACTAAGCTCTTACCTACCATGCCATGGTGAAGAAGAAAGTGGTATGTATAAGAACAGAAGATGCATTTCTGTTAAGGCATCATAACCCTTTATATTCAGAAGGCATCTGTCCTTATACGCCTCTTCTATCACACAGGTGCAGGAATCACCCCATACCAGCTGGCCTGACTTACTGTTCTCCTGACTTTCCGCAGGGTGCCATGACTCCTGGAATCCCTATCTTCAGTCCAATGATGCCTTATGGCACAGGACTGACTCCACAGCCTATCCAGAACACCAACAGCCTTTCTCTCCTGGAGGAGCAGCAGAGACAACAGCAGCAGCAGCAGCAGGCCCAGCAGCAGCAGGCCCAGCAGCAGCAGCAGCAGCAGCAGCAGGCCCAGCAGCAGGCTGTGACAGCAGTGCAGCAGTCGACATCCCAGCAGGCGACCCAGGGGGCCTCGGGCCAGACACCACAGCTCTTCCACTCACAGACTCTTACCACTGCACCCTTGCCGGGCACCACTCCCCTCTATCCCTCCCCCATGACCCCCATGACCCCTATTACCCCTGCCACACCAGCCTCTGAGAGCTCTGGGATCGTGCCGCAGCTACAGTGAGTACTTTGTGTTGTGTCTTCTCCCTCATCCTGGAAGTGTCCTTTGGACTGGGTGCTGCTGTTCTTTGTTTTCAACTGGATTGATTTATTTAAGGATTTGATACTATTAAGGATAGTAGTCATCATATATCAAGTATATATGTTTTCTCTCTCACTTTTACATGAGAAAGGGATGCTAAGCTGCCTTAGTGAGTCAGTCCCTTCAGTAAAAGGCTCGCATAACATCTTCAGACCTGGTATCTCATGTTTATAATCCTGGGCCAAATATATAAACACAAGCTACCAAATTGTTTTTATAGACATTTCCCTCTAGCTGATTTGCTGAACCAAGCATTTTGTAGTCTCCCTCCCTTGTGATGTTTTCAGTCTTTGGGAAGGGAAGATTAGTTACTTAGTCTTAGTTCATGGTGGTCCTTGTTTGTCTTCATTGGTTATTATGAGGGCTATATGTAACTTTGAAGAGCTCTGTCCTTTCCACAAGCTGAGGATGTCCTTGTCCTAAATGGATTTTTCTACATAAATGAAATGGGTGCAGAGTCGATAGGGGTAGGAGAAAAATTCTTGAAAAAATACAAATATTCTCACATATGTGTCAATGAGAAGCCAGCCCACAGGAGGAAAAAGCAAGGCTTACAGAAGGATGGTCTTTTAGGCAGAAGCAGCACTAAAAGCACCATGAATCAAGGGGAGTGGGAAAATATCCCAATAAACCAGATTTTGGATACAACAACAACAACAAAAAAACAACAAACAAAATGAAAACAAACCCTAACTCAAGATAGATAAAAGACTTAAGTGTAAGATCCAAAGGAAAAGTCAGTGAAGAAAATATAGGACAAAAGCTTCACGACATTGAACTTGGCAATGTTTTCTTGGATGTGACACCAAAGACACAGGTGACAAAAGAAAATGCAGATAACCTGAACTACGTGAAAATTTTTATCAAGACACTGTTCACAGAGTAAAAATGCAACCCACAAGATGGAAGAAAATGGTTGTAAGTCATGTATCCAATAAAGGCTTATTATCTAGATATTTAGAGAACTACTAAAACCCAACAACAAAAAACAAAGAGCCTGATTCCAAAATGGACAAAGGACTTGAATAGACATTTCTCCAGGGAAAATATGCAAATGGCCAATAACCACATGAAAGGATGCTCGACATCACTACACATGTAAATGCAGATCAAAACTACAATGAGATACCACCTCATACTCATCAGGACAGCTGCCAAAAGCAGAATATAACAAGTTTTGGGGATACAGAGAAGTTTGAACCCTATGTACTGTTTGTTTAAAAAAAAAAAAGGAAAAATGAGTATGCGTAGCAATTGTATGACTAAATTTGTGGTAGATGCACCACAACTTGATTCAGTTTGTAAGTAAAGAAATGCTAAAGGCAAGTGTGTATATAAAATTGATTGAAAAGAAACAGTTTTTTTGTTGTTTTTTTTTAAGATTTTATTTATTCATGAGAGAGAGAGAGAGAGAGGGAGAGGCAGAGACACAGGCAGAGGGAGAAGCAGGCTCCATGCCGGGAGCCCGACATGGGACTCAATCCGGGGACTCCAGGATCACGCCCTGGGTGGAAGGCAGGTGCTAAACCGCTGAGCCACCCAGAGATACCTGGAAGGAAACAGTTGATGTAGAAATGAAAACAGTCATTGGGTTGATCATTCTAATTGGCCTTACAATTGTATATTAAAGTATACAGCTATCTTCTTTCTTAGCCAACCAAATTGTGAGCCATCAAGTTTTCAAAGTATTGCATTTTGACAGGATGGGAAAGAACCAAAAGCAGCAGTGAGCTAGAAACAATTGGAGATGTGTTCGCAATTTGGAATCAGCATTCACAGAACAGGGTTGTTCCATGCTCATGCATGATGGTTTATGGGCAGTCAGTTTCATTCAAAGGGCTAAGGCATGGCTCTGGGGATAGATGGGGATAGATGGATGCAAACACTGACTACCACTTTGGAACCATGATTACCTGGAGCAAGGTAACTGCCCCATTTAAGCCTCAGCCTCTTCATCTGAAAGTGTGAATATTAATAGTTATTACTTCCTAGTGCATTGTAAGTATTAAGTAGGATAACCTATGTGAAATGCTCACAAGGGTGTGTACTAAACGTGTAATAAATGTCAACAATTTTTAAAAATTTAAAATTTAAATTAGTTTAAATTAAACCAATGTAAACAAATTTGTTCTAGTAAAAGAATCAGATTTCTAGATAATTTCAAACATCTCAACCTGTAAAAGTTAAATAAATAATCATGTTTTCTTTTCAAATTTTTTGCAGAAATATTGTATCTACAGTGAATCTTGGCTGTAAGCTTGACCTAAAGACCATTGCACTTCGTGCCCGAAATGCTGAATATAATCCCAAGGTCAGAGCAATTATAATGTATTTCAAACTATAATAATACAGGAATTTACTGGTAAAGGTCCTTAGAACAAAATGTTTGCGTCATGCTTAGGTTTGTTGATGCCAGCAAAATTTGTATCTTTTTTTTTATTGAGTAGCTACCATATGAGAGACCCTAGAGTCAGGGCGGTCTGCATGCCATAAACTAAAATTTATTTGCCCGTTGTGATGGGATCCTGTGACATTAAAGAACAGAATATATGGTATGATTCCGTTAATGTTTTTAAATCTATATAGAATGGAATGATATACTATCTGGATTTTACTTCAGAATAACCCAGTTGGAGATTTGGGGAAGGGTACTTGGGTGAAACAGGATTGGCCAGAAGTTAATAATAAATAATGAATCTCTTTTTGGAAACTTGGGCTGTTTTAGCATTGGCCCTTTTAACAAAGAAAAGCTTAATCAACAGAACTACGTATATGCTGTTATTAAGCACATCTAGATTTTGGTTTGGCTACTTCTAGATCACATCTAAGTAAGAATTCAGCGTCTTGCTTCTATTGTAGTTTTTCTTGGCTTATGAAGTAGCCTTTTGAACTTCTCAAGTTAAATATCCTCACCAATATTCTTTTTTTCTTTTTTCTTTTTGTTTTTTTATAAATTTATTTTTTATTGGTGTTCAATTTGCCAACATATAGAATAACACCCAGTGTTCATCCCGTCAAGTGCCCCCCTCAGTGCCCGTCATCCAGTCACCCCCACCCCCCGCCCACCTCCCCTTCCACCGACCCTAGTTCGTTTCCCAGAGTTAGGAGTCTTTCATGGTCTGTCTCCCTTTCTGATATTTCCCACTCATTTTTTCTCCTTTCCCCTTTATTCCCTTTCACTAATTTTTATATTCCCCAAATGAATGAGACCATATAATGTTTGTCCTTCTCCGATTGACTTACTTCACTCAGCATCATACCCTCCAGGTCCATCCACGTCGAAGCAAATGGTGGGTATTTGTTGTTTCTAATGGCTGAGGAATATTCCACTGTATACATAGACCACAGCTTCTTTTTTTTTTAATAATAAATTTATTTTTTATTGGTGTTCAATTTGCCAACATACAAAATAACATCCAGTGCTCATCCCGTCAAGTGCCCCACTCAGTGCCCGTCACCCATTCACCTCCACCCCCCGCCCTCCTCCCCTTCCACCACCCTTAGTTCGTTTCCCAGAGTTAGGAGTCTTTTTGTTTTGTCTCCCTTTCTGATATTTCCTACCCATTTCTTCTCCCTTCCCTTCTATTCCTTTTCACTATTTTTTATATTCCCCAAATGAATGAGAACATATAATGTTTGTCCTTCTCCAATTGACTTATTTCACTCAGCATAATATCCTCCAGTTCCATCCACATCGAAGCAAATCGTGGGTATTTGTCGTTTCTAATGGCTGAGGAATATTCCATTGTGTACATAGACCACATCTTCTTTATCCATCATCTTTTGATGGACACCGAGGCTCCTTCCACAGTTTGGCTATTGTGGACATTGCTGCTTGAAACATCGGGGTGCAGGTGTCCCGGCGTCTCACTGCATCTGTATCTTTGGGGTAAATCCCCAGCAGTGCAATTGCTGGGTCATAGGGTAGCTCTATTTTTAACTCTTTGAGGAACCTCCACACAGTTTTCCAGAGTGGCTGCACCAGGTCACACTCCTACCCACAGTGTAAGAGGGTTCCCCTTTCTCCACATCCTCTCCAACATTTGTGGTTTCCTGCCTTGTTAATGTTCCCCATTCTCACTGGGGTGAGGTGGGATCTCATTGTGGTTTGGATTTGTATTTCCCTGATGGCCAGTGATGCGGAGCATTTCCTCATGTGCTTGTTGGCCATGTCTGTGTCTTCCTCTGTCCTCACCAATATTCTTGTGAAGTTTGAATCTATGTACATATTTGTGTGTGTGTGTGTGTCTCTCTCTCTCTCTTTTTTTTTTTTTGCTGGCCTTTTGTTTATACTCAACGTGTATATGCACATGCCTGAGTATTAAAATTTGAAGATGATTTTGAGTGACACCAAGCCACTTTGAGATATTAAATAAAAGCAAGAGAAAGACAATGACTAAGTTTCTTCCTTCCTCCTCAGCCTGAAAACTATATCATTGTATTGTTAGTGGCACCTAAACCTAGTAAGAGCTGCTGTTTACGTGAGTTAGTGAAGCCATTTTCCCTAGAGTAGGCTGTAATCTTACAATTAATATTTTCTTCAGAAGTATGATTTCTCTAATAAGTCACTATGTTTAATGTTTTGGAGATATCCAAAGAAGATAGAAAATTCTTTTATTTTCCTCGTAACATAAATCCAGATTTTATTGACTATTAATATTTACTCATGAACCTCTACTAGTAAGATAGCAATTTTAGTAGATAATGAGCTGTTGTAATAATATTTTATAACAATATTTAGAAGTGGGGCACCTGGGTGGTTCAGTCAGTTAATCATCTGCCTTCAGCTTAGGTAGTGATCCTGGCCGGGATCCTGGGATCAAGCCCCACGTTGGGGTTCCCTGTTCAGCAGGGAGTCTGCTCCTCCCTCTCCATCTGCCCCTTCCCCCCACTTGTGCTCTCTCTCTCATTTGCTTTCTCTCTTTTAAGTATATAAATAAAACCTTAAAACAATATTTAGATGTTATATCAACATAAAGTATACCTTGATTATGTTAAATTTATGAATCATTATTGAATGACTCATTCTAGGATGTATCAGCAATACAGAATGAGGCAGGTTCAGATGTATTTTGATAGTTTATTAAAATTATTTTTTTTAAGGGGGAGCAGTAAAGTAGTTGGGTTTAGATTGGAGCAGTATTTAACAGTCACACAGGAAGCAAAGTACTATGATAGATGTGTAGGGGTATGTTTAGCAGCTATAGCTGATAGCTAAGTTGGATAAATAAATGTTAGCTGTGCATTGAGAAAATTGTTAAGTAATGGTCTTGGAGCAAGTTTCTAGCTCTCTAAAGCGTAACCTGTCTTTTATATACAGGCGAGGAAGCTGTAGCCTATACAGAACTGTCCAAAATAAAATATTGCTGTAATAACTGGCTAAGAACAAAAATGGCTTATTTAGCTACTGAGACTTTTTGGTCAGCTTGCTTGAGCTAATTAAAATATAGAGAACATCAAATATGGCTAATTATTTTAGAACCCCTCCTTTTTATGGTAAGGGAATAAATCTTTATGGTTACCCAGTGGCCTTTTGGGAAATTACCAAGACACTTCAATGTAAAAACAGTTCTTATTTTTTTGGAGTTTAAGAAAGAGAAAAAGGGGGCAACCTGGGTGGCTCAGTGGTTTACCGCCTGCCTTTGGCCCAGGGCATGATCCTGGAGACCTGGGATCGAGCCCGTGTCGGGCTCCCTGCATGGAGCCTGCTTCTCCCTCTGCCTGTGTGTCTCTGTTTCTCTCTCTCTCATGAATAAATAATATCTTTAAAAAAGACAGAGAGAGAGAGAGAGAGAGAGAGAGAGAGAAAGGAGAAGTCAGAACTGTTTAACTGTTTTCATCATATAAAGCATTTTACCTTTGACTTTGAAATGTAATATCAGCATATTGAATAAAATGATACATATATAATGTTGAATTTGTGGTAATAATAAAATAACAATTTCGTTAATAAGAAGATACTGTATATATTACCTGTTGTGCCTGGTATAGTCTCAACCATTTATATTTGTTACTGTCTTTAGCCAAAGCAATCCAATGTGGTTGTGTACAGACACAAGGAAAACTAGAAGGCAGATAACTGAGAAATATGTCTCTCCATCAGTGCAGATACACATATCCCTTCTATAATTGTCTAAAGTGGTAAAAAAACATATATGTCAACATTCTTCCATCAAGAAATTAAAGTTATTACACAGCATATTAAAAAGAAAGTAAATGCCAAATAAAAACTGTTCTTGACCAGTGTTTTTATTTTTTCTTAAGAAATTTAAGTATATTAAAATTTTTTTAAGTATTTGTCTAAGATCCCAAGGTAACTAAGGCCTGGAAGTGACCATTTATCCGTTGGCAAGCCTGTATAATGTGTAGCATTAGAAATAATTAATCTTCTATCATTTTATTTGCTTTGAATACATGCTTTTACAATTTTATAATCCTCAGTGAAATGATACCATATGATCAATAAAACCAGTAGAGGGAATTTAGGGAGTGCTTTTCTTGGTACTTGTGTAAACTGGAATATAGGGCTAGCATTTTTGCACGATGGTGAAATCTGAGGGAAGACATAGAGCAGTTTTATTTTCTTTTAAGATTTTGTTTATTTATTCATGAGAGACAGAGAGAGAGAAGTAGAGAGACAGGCAGAGGGAGAAGCAGGCTCCATGCAGGGAAGCCCGACGTGGGACTCGATCCCAGGTCCCCAGGATCATGCCCCAGGCTGAAGGTGGAGCTAAACCACTGAGCCACCTGGGCTGCCCCATAGAGCAGTTTTAAAACTAAAATTGTTAAAGCAGTCTAATTTGTTAAAGAGTCATCTTGATTAGAAATACATGAATTGTTTTCTTATGTCATTACAGATACTAAAATTTTTAGAGTTATTTGAAAGCAAATTTTTGCTCTTATCATGTAAGCTAGTAACGGAGGCCATTAATTCAATCCATGGCTGAAATATGTTCCCCTTCAGTTACAATGTTAGCAATAAAAACATTCTTAAAACTTAAAAAGTAGAAGGGCACCTGGGTGGTTCAGTTGGTTAAATGTCTGCCTTCAGCTCTGGTCATGATCTCAGGTCCTGGGATTGAGCCCTGTGTTTGGCTCCCTGCTCAGTTGGGAGTCTGCTTTTCCCTCTCCCCCTGCCTCCTGCCCTGGGCTCTTGCTCTCGCTTGCTCTCTCTCTCTCAAATAAACATAAAATCTTAAAAACAAAAAACAAAAGACACAAAACTTAAAAAGTAGAAATTAAAGATAAAAACTTTGATTTTTTTCTTAATTTGCAATTTTATGTACTTTAACACTGTTTCTAAGGCCGTTTCACTACATGTTGGTATGGTTGTAATATGATTTACTACCGCTGGGGGTAGAAAAGGTTTATCAATCTATTTGCTAAAAAAATCATTAATAGAACAGTTACAGTTTTAGAAGCTAGCAAATATAAGTATAAACAGACACTGGCATTTATTAAGGATGTAATTGAAGTAAAAATGTTTGCAAATATTATTATTATTTTTTAAGAGGGAGGGGCAGAGGGAGAGGCAGAGGAGAGGCAGAGGGAGAGGGAGAGAGAGGACCCCAGGCAGGCTCCACACCCATCACGAAGCTTGATGCGGGGCTCTATCCCACAACCCCGAGATCGTGACCTGAGCTGAAACCAAGAGTTGGACACTTAACTGAGTCACCCAGGCACCCCGTAAATATTATTTTTTGTTGCAATGTCTGTGAAAGAATACATAGATCTAGGTTCAGCTTACTCAGTAGTCACTGTTGATTCTGCTCCCTGTGCAGAAGCACGCGTGCTGCATGGTGATGTAAGTGAATCCTGTCTAGGAGCGTCTGTCAGATACGAGACCTCTGTATGTAGCAGGTCCTTCTTATCAGTTGTGATGTTCTTTGTCATTTTCTTGTTCTCCTAAAGGAAATCAGTCTGGCATGACCTCATTAATGATTGTCTCTGACCATTTTAGCGATTTGCTGCTGTAATCATGAGAATAAGAGAGCCCCGAACCACTGCACTGATTTTCAGTTCTGGGAAGATGGTGTGTACGGGAGCCAAGAGGTAGGTTTAAAGAGTTTATTCTCTAGGTCATACAGTACCATGATATTCAGTTGCATTTTATGTATATTTGACAAAATGTAACATCCAAGCTATTACTAAGGATCCCTTTATGTAAAAAGTTTTATATATAACACAGATTCCTCCCTGAGTGAACAAAGAATTGGTCAGGAATCACAAAATTTTAGAGCTAATGGTGTGAGAGTGTATATATAGATCTGCAGCGGGGCAGCACCATGTGTGTTGTCACAGATCACTGCTGCCTCTTGTAAATAGTCTGCCTCATGAGGGTTGGGGTTATGCAGGTGTTAAGGAGTGTACCCTTTTCATAAAATGCTCTTGTCTATATTCTGTGTCTGTTTGGAGCAATCCTATTTATGAAGGTTAACACTTTGGGGCCTTGACTATAAACTTTGTCTAATAGACTCTGTGTAATTGGTAGAAGGCAAAGGACTGGGAAAGATTAGTTACATCAGGGGCACCTGGGTGGCTCAGCGGTTGAGGGCCTCCCTTTGGCTCAGGGTGTGAACCCAGGGTCCTGGGATCAAGTCCCACATCGCCTGAAGGGAGCCTGCTTCTCCCTCTGACTGTGTCTCTGACTCTCTGTCTCTCATGAATAAAAAAAAAAGTGGGGGGGGGGATTAGTTACATCAGCTTCATAAAGTTTGAACAAATTAAGTAAATTAAACTTTAAAATAAAAGATACTTAATATAAGACTTGCAGTTGTTCACTCACAGAAGGGGCTGTGGATGCTTTTGCTTATTTAATGAAGGGAAGGCTATTGGTGTGGACATTGGGATTCATGGTCTCTGGGTTTTTTCAGAAGGCAAGACATGGGTTTATCCCCAGTTTTCACAGAAGTCTTCATGTAGGGGACTTACTTGTTTTCCCTGGATAAGTATCAAAAACTTGGGGTTTATCGATAAATGCTGGTTGGTTTTATCTTTCCTAGACATGTTTTTCATGTGTACTGTTTAGCTTTCTTTATCCATTTGCTACACACTGAGTAGTCTGTATCTAGTTGCATCATTATTTTACTAAGATAGGGAACTAGAAATAAATTTATTTTCCTCAAGGAAAAGAAAGCATCTCATGTATGTATGCTTAATTTTTGTCATTCCTGACCCCTACACTTGAGTCTTTTGCTCAGGATGGTATTATTGCTTTTATTTTGCTTTTCCTAAGTTCTACATTAGTAAGCCATAGGTTTATCCAGCAGATGAGTTATAAGAATGGATAATGAGTAGAATTAGTGCATGCATTAGTCAAGTCTAAATCCTATCAATATTTTCCTATCAAAATGAAGTTGTTAATTTTCATTTTAGAAATATATAGGTTATAAACTACAGTAATAGTAATGATAGTGCTGATGAGATACTCCACATCTGTAAAACCTGGGTGTATTAGTAATTTGGTGTAGGCCTGCAGTTTTCTGTCAAGGACACAGGAGTACTTTATGATAAAATTGTTTTTTTGTTGTTGTTGTTGTTTTTTTATAAAATTGTTAATGTCTGTTCTCTTACTGGAAGTGGGGGTGACATTTTGCCTTTTTTAAAAAAATAACTTTTCTAGTTTGGACTTCTTATAAGTTACTCATTTAAATAATTATTTTAGGTGTCTTTGTAACTATCTCACTTTTTCCTTTTCCTAGTGAAGAACAGTCTAGACTGGCAGCGAGGAAATACGCCAGAGTTGTACAGAAGTTAGGTTTTCCAGCTAAGTTCTTGGACTTCAAGATTCAGAACATGGTGGGGAGCTGTGATGTGAAGTTCCCTATAAGGTTAGAAGGCCTTGTGCTGACCCACCAACAGTTTAGCAGGTGAGTCTGAAATGTATTACCTGTGGCAACAGTTCATTTACAATCTGTGTAAACCTAGTTCATAACATATGCAAAACAGTATGTAAGCACAAATGATGTAGCAATAGATGTATTTAATGTTGAAGTTTCTTCCTAATGTCTTGGAAAATGTATTATTCTCACCATTCTCCTACTTCCCATTTCATTTATTGACATCTATAACGCCCCTTAACTGGGATGAAATTGATTCCCTATTATTTTATTGCTCAATAAGTGCATTTTAAATGCATGAATTAAATCCACAACCTCTTATATCAATTTTTGTTCCTAGTTGTTTGAATTGTTTTTTTCTAGTGAACATTATATGAGCTCTGCCAGCAAAGTATAAACTTGAGTGAAATGAATCTTCTTTCTTCTTATTTTCCCTGCCACTTACAAGGCCACTGTCCACCGCTCCAGCCTCTCTGCTCCTGCCCCTCTTGGACCAGGTTTTGTACATCCCTCTTGTTCACTTCTCACCTAGGAAACTTCCACTCACATTTCCGATATCCACCCAAGTGTCCCTCTGTCAGAGAAGCCTGTCATGCATTTCCCACTAGGGTAATTACACATGTCGTAACTGGTTTCCGTCTGTCTGAACTGGGAAAATGAGGCTGCTGGGATTCCAATCGGACATGCCACTCATGACCCTTGATAAGGGTCAGACACTGCAGAGCATAAATCTAAAGGTCT
This sequence comes from Nyctereutes procyonoides, assembly GCF_905146905.1. Classification (NCBI taxonomy): domain Eukaryota; kingdom Metazoa; phylum Chordata; class Mammalia; order Carnivora; family Canidae; genus Nyctereutes; species Nyctereutes procyonoides. The sequence continues at coordinate 72,550,467 of NW_026575051.1, forward strand.
TGTTCTCATGTGAGAAAATCCAGTCTCATTAGAAACACAGTTTGTTGGTCTTCAGGTACTGACAATAGATCGCCCTCACTGGCCTTTAGTTTTCTCTCCTTTGGGTTGACCTCCCAGTGAGTCTGCGGTTCGGTTAGTAGTATTTTACCTAAAGCACGGGCAGCTTTTGATTTCTAAACTGTTTGTGCCATTCCCTTCTAGTTACGAGCCAGAGTTATTTCCTGGTTTAATCTACAGGATGATCAAACCCAGAATTGTTCTTCTTATTTTTGTTTCTGGAAAAGTTGTACTAACAGGTAAGTTGTAACAGGAAGTAGTGTCCAAAGGTTTGAAAGAATTTCACGAACAGATTCTTCTCAGTGCTGAGAAGTAATTTCCCAGAGTGGGGACAGTTGGATAGTATGTGGTGTAGATGCCATTGCCCCTTTCTCCTCCACTGTGTAGCACTAGTGAGAAACATACCATCCGGGGGTGGGGGTTGAGAGCAGGGAAATGAGACCACAGCAAGACCCCCAGTGGGGAGAGCAGGGAGGGTGGCCTTGACATTGGCTGAGAGGTGGCATTTTGAGTTGGAAATGCTCCTGTAAAGCTTTGGGATTTGTCAGCAGTGCCACTTGGAAACAAGTGGGGAAGGTTCAGAAGAGCTTGCTTGAAGGCAAGTGGGGGAATATGATGTGGCTGTTCCTTCTGCGCTGCTTAGGTCACAAACTGCTCAGGTCAGAAACTGATGCAGGGACCAAGATGGGTCACTTGTGGCAAACTGCAGAGGGAGCTGGAGTCACCCAGGGCACTGTTTTTGTGGTTAAAAAAAGCTATTTTAAGAACTTTTTCCTGGAGGCACCTGGGTAGCTCAGTGATTGAGCGTCTGCTTTCAGCTCAGGTTGTGATCCCGGGGTCCTGGGATCAAGTCCTGCATTGGGCTCCCTGCAGGGAGCCTGCTTCTCCCTCTGCCTATGTCTCTGCCTCTCATGAATGAATGAATGAATGAATAATCTAATTTTTAAAAAAGAGAACATACTATAAAAACAAAAACATGGGCAGCCCCGGTGGCGCAGCGGTTTAGCGCCACCTGCAGCCCAGGGTGTGATCCTGGGGACCGGGGATCGAGTCCCACATCGGGCTCCCTGTATGGAGCCTGCTTCTCTCTCTGACTGTGTCTCTGCCTCTCTCTCTGTCTCTCACGAATAAATAAAGTCTTTAAAAAAAAAAAAAAAAAACAGGTTTGTGACAAGGGATTCCCTCATTATGTTTGAATGCCTGTAGCTATTAGTCTAACTGGTAATGGAGAGAACTGTGCTTATGGTTTTTTGGTTTTTTTTTTTAGATTTTTAACTTATTTATTCATAATAGACATGGGGGGGGGGCAGAGACACAGGCAGAGGGAGAAGCAGGCTCTGTGCAGGGAGCCCGACACAGGACTCGATCCCGGGTCTCCAGGATCACGCCCTGGGCTGAAGGCGGCACTAAACCGTTAAGCCACCGGGCTGCCCTGTGGTTTTGTTTTAAAGTAATTTTACCTCTTTAACACATTAAGAAAAGCTATTTCTGACTCTCTCCTCCGACTTGTCTTCATAGGTGCTAAAGTCAGAGCAGAAATTTATGAAGCATTTGAAAACATCTACCCTATTCTAAAGGGCTTCAGGAAGACAACGTAATGGCTGTGCATCCTCCTGCCTCTGCACCCACTTGTTTTTAAAACAAATCAGTTTTGGTACATTTAAATGATGGTGATGTGGATGGCCCCAATTTGGTGAGAAAATGGATGTTCTGTGGGTTGTAGCACCTGGTGAAGCTCTCCAGCACGTGTTCCCCATGGGGATGCCGGGAAGTGGTCTTCCTTCTGCGTAGAGAACACCGCAGTGTTATGTAAGTCGCCCGTACTGTGCTGCTCTTTGGGCAGCGCTGCCCAGTTATTTATATTTAGGTTTTAAAGACACACTGCTGTCAACAAGTTGGTTTGAGGTACAAAACTTCAAGTGTTAAAGCCACCTCTACAGTTGATTGGACTTTTTCTTTTGTTTAATTTCTTCCCCATAAACCACAGTTTTTATATTTCTACCAGAAAAGTAAAAATCTTTTTTAAAAGTGTTGTTTTTCTAATTCGTGACTCTTAGGGGTTATTTTTGTGCCAGACACATTCCGCCTTTTCAGTATTGCAGGACAGAGTGGCCGTATTAATGGGAACGAATGCTGTACATATTTTTCTTCCTCAGAGTACTCTGTACAATAAATGCTGTTTATAAAAGTGTTAGCTTGATGTTATAAATGACACCTTGTAAGATTCATGTGATCATAACTGTTAAAGTTGTATTTTAGATATAATTGCCTGAAACCGTTTCAGTGTGTGCTTGCTTGCTGTTTGTTTCAATCAATGTTTCATTGTGTGTCACGGTGACAGCAGATGAACCACCTGCAAATGGAAGGTTGCTCCTGAAACACAAACTTGCTACGTTCCGTATCTGGAGTACCTCCTGTTCCCAGATACGCTGCCTGTAATTCTCACAAAACCCGTGATCAGGTTTGTTCCCCTGTTTGGTGCAGAGACTCAGGCCTGAGCTGTGGGATTTGCCCCAGGGCGCAGAGCCAGCGCGCTTGTGTCCTCCAGTGTCCTCGCTGGGCTTCGTGTACAGCCGGGGGAGGGGTTTTTCTTATGACTATTACCTGGAAATATGTAAGTTCTTGGGTTTATTGTTTGGGCTACTGTGTCAAAGTGTATTTTCAGGCAGTTCAGAGGCACATAGAATCATTATCAGGATCCTAACTCTCTCTCTTCTGCCGACTTCCCCCGGGGCTCCCAGGCCCCTTCTGTGCAGATTCTGCCCTTTGGGGCAGCGTTTGAGCCCATATTTAGAAAATACTAAAGCATATATTATTTTTATAGCTTTGCTTTTTTTCAGTCCGTATGTCCTGGAATCTGATAGCATCACAGACGTACGGCTTCCTCTCCCACATTCCGTGATCATTGGCAGCGTCGTAAACCGTGCCATAGGAGGCCCTTGCTCGCCTGCTTGTGGTTCAGGGCGGTATTTGTGTAGGGGACGTGCCTAGCGGAGGAGGCCCTGCCGTCCATCAGTCTAATATTCTCTCCTCTATCCAAGAAGTGTTTTTCCACGTGTAGATCTTCTCTTAGATTCTTTAGTAGTTTATAATGTTTTCGTATAGGGCTTCTGCGTTTCATAAAAGTTAATTCCTAAGTATTCTCTGGTCCCTTTTGTTCATGTAATATTTCATTATTTCAGTTCTCGGTGACATAAGTCTTTTAGTCCCAATGACTATTGAATTCAAAAGCTTTTCCCTGTGGAATACAGCACACACAGAAAACTGTAGTTTTTGAATTTTGAATTCTGAATTTGAATTGGATGAGTCGCTATGAACTCATGAGGTAGTCAGTTGACATCCCTGTAACCAGCACTCACAACTTTGTCCGTGTCCCGGGGGCCCCTCTTTCTGTTCCAGTCCAGCCTGTACAACACCCGCTCCCCCTCCCCCACAACAGCCATGGTCTTGTATAGTTATTACCTAAATTACTAATATAGGTTAGTCTTCCATTAAAAAAAAATGTTTTTATGTCTCTTTATGCCTTATATTCTCCTCCCTCTCTTTTCTTTAAAACATTACAGGCCACATTTACACCTGGTAGTTTCCTAGTTTGTTTTGCTGTTTTCAAACACATGGTATTGCTCAGCATGTTCCTGTGTTGTTTCCTGTATGCAAACGAGCACCTACATCCAGAGTCTTGGTCCCTTTGTAAAGACTACGAAAGTGGCATGTTCGTTGTTAGGAACCAAATGCCTAGTTGTCTCTTTTCTCATTGATCTATGATTGCGTTTATGGGGTGCAAATGATGAATTCTAGTTACTTCTTTTCCAGTCATTCATTAGAATACTTTTGTAAAGTGATACATGTCATATAGCAGGATAAATGCTTGCTTCTTTCCCTTCGAAAGCTTTTGAGATAAAATACCTCATGAGTTCATATCGATATATCGAATTCAAATTCGGGACTATGGGGGTTTCATTTGATCATTTACATATTTTTTACACTGAGAATCCTTAATTTTTAAAAATACATGAAATGAGTTAGAAAAAACCAGTTTTTAGTAGATAAATCTACTTTACCTTACATTATACCTGCAATCTTAGTTTACAATATTACCACCAGCGTGATTATCGAAAGCACTTAAACATACTTGTTTTGCTGTGATATCCAAATTGTCAAGGGATCATGAGAACGGCATTCAGTATCTGAAATAACAGGACGAATGTATTGCTGTCGTAGTAGGATGAGCGGTTGGGTCAGGCAGCGTCTGAGCCAAACGTGTTTTGGTGGACAGTGGAATACTTGGATTAGCAATAGTGAGTGACATCCTCCACAGGAAGTTACTGGATGAGATGTGAATATTTTATGGTGTTTTTAAATGCATCTTGCTTTTTCTAGAGACAACTGAGTTGCTTCATGTTTTTATTTAAATTTTTGGTTTTAGGTTATTTTTATTTGGTATTTTCTGTACGGTTATCTTTTTAAGATGGATGCCAGTTGACATGGACACTTTCTGGTAATTTGGACTAGTCTGTAAGTGCAAAGACCCTGTGAACTCTTCACTGTGATTTCCAGAAATTGGCAGGGATGCACACGTAAAGGACAGCCCAGCTGGTTATTCCCAGCACACCTGCGAGAATGTCTACAATCATTTGGTGAGGTTTCCAAACCCTAATGGATTTGCTTAAAGTCCTTGGCAGTGAGGGTGCTGATCTGCATTGAAAAACTAACATCTCCCGACTTCAGGAATCATTTATAATTTGCAATGTGAAGACACCCCCCCCCCCCGCCACTAGTCCAGTTTTCCAGAAGCCACGCGTGATTCTGACTTTGCTCTCTCAGCTTGAAAGCTGTGACACCTTCCTCCTTCCTGACAGGTATTTAAAAGTACCCTAGTGGTTTCCCATGTGGCGCTTTGCTTCACTGTATTTTATACACACCCTTCTATGAATTACATACACATAGGTACACATAGAATGTAGGCTAATGGGCACGAGTTTCTCATACAAAAGTGTAGGGAGATAGCCAAGTAGTCAGTGACGTTAACATATGGTGTAACATCCAAAAAGACACACTTATGGGAGAATATGGGCCAACCTAGATTAGCTGTTGGTTTTCAAGCACTCCGTCAACAGCAGTGTCCCTTTAGGCTTGCTGTAGCGCTTGGCAGGCGTCACTGGGTGTTGATAGAACCGGGAACCGTCACAACGTAATTGAGAAACACTATGGGCCAGAAGGAGCCTTAGCACCGTTAATAGGTTTAGCGGACCTCAGGGCCACATTTCCCAGTGGCTGATTCCTGCCTCCTTACTTGGGTTTACTCCCCACGTGTACGCTGGTTAGGAGATGGGGGTGGGAGGACCTCATTCATGCCTTGCAGCAGTCTCTGATCAAGGTCAGTTTTGAGGTAGACCTTCTCTCCAAAGTCAGTTATTCATAACACTCACCAGCCTGTGAGTTCTGTATTTTTCCATTGTTCTGGGCTTCTGTGTATCCTAGAGCCGGTGACAGTGACCTGATTACCAGTCAGGTCTCTTTGGGTTTTACCCAGATAGTTTTCTCTTAGTTTTAATGTTGCATATTTTAGGAGGAAAAATGTTCTGAGTAATGGATTGTCTTAATTAGGCAATTAACCCATTTTTATTGTAGAAAGAAACACGTAGGTAAAACAATTATTTCACTTAGTCCCACCATCCTTAGTTAACTAGTTCCCACCAAGTGCGTATCTTTCCAGGTTTCTGTGGACATACACGTGTATAAATACTTTAACAAAGATATGAACATGCCATGAAGATCTTGTGTCAGTTTAAAGCTGTATCTTGTACATACAAGTCTACGTCATTAAGACTGTATTACCCTCTGTAGGGATTCACCAACATTTAATTACCTGTCACTGGACATTATTGTTTCACTAATATTTACACATTGTAAACTCGCCTAAAACAACATCTTTGTACTTTTGTCTCTTAGGATAAAGTGTAGAAATGGTCTTGCAAGGTCCAAGAGATTAAGAGCATCTGTGAGGCTTTACAGTGTCTTTAGGGTGTATCTGTTATATCTTGCTTCCAGACAAATTCCTCTGTGTAGCCAATCCCCAGTCTACAGCTTTCAGCACAGGTGAAGATAGCCAGGACACCCCAATCGACACTCTTGCCCAGTCTGTCGGCCTTCAGGTAGTTGAGCAGCTGAGGCATGACCTGCAAAGAGGACGACTCAATCAGAGCCTTGTGTTGAGGCAGGGAACACTGTCTGCTTTCAACAGGCCTGTGCCAGGGTGATTACAGGGATGCTGGTCTCTCAGTCTCTAGCTTTGACACCAAGAACCAATTACTGTTGGATACAGTCTTCACAATTCCTCTCTTCCCCTAAGCCACAAATAGTACCTACTACCACTGTGTAAGGTTAGCAGATCGGCTGTGGAAGAGCACTTCTACCCAACCCAAATGGATTGTGATCCTTTTGAAAAACCGTATGTCTTAATGATTATGTCCATTTGTTTTCCTAACAAATCCACAAGCTAACACTAAACAGTTTAGCACCTCTAATAAAACACTCCTGTCACAAAGTACAAAGACCTTAATTGCTGTAACAAGAAAGAATATTTAAAATTACAAAGGTAACAAAATGGAGACACCAAAAATGATGCTGTAACCGCACTGGGAGGGGGGAGGATGGTCCAGGTGGTATAAGAAAGTACATTTAAATCCTCATTACTGCACATGTCAGTGAATGGATAATGTCTACAAACTAGTAAACTGACAAATTACCAGAAAAAGCATGTTATTTAGAGAGAGAAATAACTACCAGATAAGACCATCGAACCTAATCCCCTCCAAGGAATAAGCTCTTAGGTGAGACAAGGCACTTTCTGTAGCAACAACAGGATCCGTGTGTATGTGTTACTTTGGAAAAGTTTTATAGCATTTAGTAAGATAACTTAGGGTGATCGTATTTTAAAATACTCTTTAAGTCATACCTGGAATTCAAATATCCTCTTGGCACCACAGGGACAATGTGGAATATCCTTTTCTTGAGGGATATTTTCACCAGAGATCCAGATGGGTGCAATCCCTCTGCCGTATCTGAGAATCTAAAATCAACCAGGATCATGTGCAGATCGCCAACATGTCACCTAAATTGCCAGTGGTAGCCTGTGATTGCATAATCATCTGGAGAACCTTGATGGAACACTCATCTGAAACAGTTTTACTATTTCCCACCTCAGACCTGGCACTGTTAATAAAATGTCATCAAGTCAGTTATTTTAGCTTATCTGACTCTGGATACCAGAATCATATTTCATAGATGATAATATGGTTAGAATCTGAATCCTGAGTAGGGTCCCACATAATCCTCTTTCTCCATTACCAGTTTCTGAATCCAGAATGCAGCCCAGAGTCTGTGCTATCAGATAAAAGGAACCTCAGTTAAAAGATTTTAAAAGGGACGGGGCGTCTGGATGGCTCCACTGGTTAGGCACCTGAATGGTTTCAGCTCAGGTCATGATGTCAGGCCTGTGAGATGGAGCCCGAGCCGCGCTCAGCACACGGTCTGCTTGTCCCTCTCTCCCCGCACCGCCCCCCCCCCATACACACACAGGTGTGCTGCTCGCTTGCTCTCTCTCTTGCATACTCTCAAAACCTTTAAAAAATTGAAAGATTCTCTCTCCCTTTGCCCCCCCTACCCCTGCTTGTGCACAGTCTCGCTCGCTCTCAAATTTTTTGAAAAACATTTTAAAGATACAAATGCCAAGTAGTTTAGATAAATAATACAGAGATAAATGTCACTGTTAAGATCTTAATCAACAGAATGGCTTTCCTGTGTTTTGTTAAAAGCATACACATTGCTAAAAACTACCTTCTCAGTGCTTAGTGCTTACGTCTATCCTTATAATGTTCTTGCTCGGGATATTTATTTGACCCAGTGACTGCTTTATAGAAGTTTAGCTGAGCTTTCTGCAGTGACTTAGGGTCTTTATTTTATTTATTTATTCATGAGACACACACACACACACAGAGAGAGAGGCAGAGACACAGACAGAGGGAGAAGCAGGCTCCATGCAGGGAGCCCGACGTAGGACTCGATCCCAGGTCTCCAGGATCATGCCCTGGGCTGAAGGTGGTGCTAAACTGCTGAGCCCCCAGGCTGCCCTGATTTAGTGTCTTTAAGGGAATGATGTTAATGGAAGAACAGAGATGGAAAAAAAAAAAAAAAAGAAAAACAGATGAAGACAGGAAACATCTGCTGAGCACTTACTATGTGCCTACATTCTCCCTTCACGCTCACAACTACCCTGATTTTTTTCACACTGCAGATACAATGACATCAAAGCTCATTGTTTAATTCCAGGATCCAGGATTCTTCCCAACACCAAAGCCCATTTTTCTTTTCACAAAACTAGTGTCTGCGGTAACATGTCATGTTGGTTTTATAAGCAAAAGGTTCCTGTTGGATAAATGGGCAAAAATATCTATTCCTTCCTTCCTTCCTTCCTTCCTTCCTTCCTTCCTTCCTTCCTTCCTCCCTCCCTCCCTCCCTCCCTCCTTCAACTGGTACAAACTTCCTGTATTATAGGCAACACACCTTACTCATCTGTCTCTAATGCTTTCTTTAAAACACGGACCCCCTAGGTGATAAACAGTATAACCTGCAGTCTCAGAAACTACTGACAGGATCAGCAGGACCACTGTGTGAAAGGATTCCTGTAACAAGAGACTAGCTTTATTGTAGTTACTTCTCAGGGATTGTACCCGGAAAAAACACAGCCTGAAAAGAACACAAGAAGGAGTTGTAAGAGTTCTAGTTTACCTGTTCCGGCTCAAGCGCTATTTTAGTTTTGAACTTCTGGAAAATTTTATCTTCCTTTGATTCATGTTTGGCCATAGAATCCAATTCTTCCTCAGGTGCTTCACCTGAAAAGTCATCAACGTAACTGTTAAGGCAAGAGGACTAATCCCCATGACTTGACATTCCCCAAGTGCTGAGGGCAGGAAATTTCAAACCACCAACTTAGAGTTAAATCAGATAGTCAGATGTTCCCATAGGCTTTCCCTGTTTTAATTCATTAAAGTTAGTACTTCAGGACCATCTTATTTTCCAGGTACCCCACTTTGCTGGGCAGGTTCCTAGTGAGTGCTTCTCTTGAAAGCTATCAATTAAAAGCACAGACGCAAGTCCTGTGTTTAGGACTTGTGCCCAGTAGATGCAAGGACACCCAGCAAACACAGCCTTTTCTTCTCACTACTGCCCTTCCGCTGCCTGGACCGTCCCACCAATCTCCTGTCTCACACGTCCCTTCCCGGCTGGTACACTCACTCCCTGTGGACCCACTGGCTTGTTCCCTCTGCACACTCCCATCCTGGAATCCCAGCTCCAAACCATTGCTGTCCTCAATGGGATTTAGTCTGTGTTACATATACCAAAGCATATTTATGACAGCACCTGACGGTAACCTATTTTGAAGTCTGATTTAGACTCTGAAACCTAATTTTGTAGCAGTTAGGAACTAAAATTCTGCAGTCAACAACATTGAGCTCTAACTGCAGTTCTAAAACTTTGGTTACATGACCAACCAAGTTACACAGAAAACCTCAAGTTCCTCACTGCAAAATGAGGTAGTTCCTAACTCACTGTACTGCTTGAGAGGAGATCATGCACAAATAGCGTTTGCTGGATAAATGCTGTCTACGCATCCTTCTCTTAAGTATCTGGCTGACCCTGGGACTAGAGTCCCATACCATCATCTCCAGGTAACCTGTAAAATCGGGTATCTGAAACCAGCTAAATGAAACATTTAAAGGGCCTTTGTCACCCCCACCCCCGCAACACTACACTACACACACTCACATGCTCCAACTACAACTGAGAAACAGATCTTGGGTCCAGATGAGCTTATCCAGTGGAGGAGCCTTATCCCACGACCACCCGGATACTGGATACTTGCCCAGACAGGTCTTCATCAGAACCACTATCTGATAAATACACCATGCGGGGAGGTACAGTATTTGAAAATTACAGGCTACAGACTCCAAAGTGAGTTGACTTCTCCTGTCATACTGAGTCATACTTCTCCTCTCTTCTTGACATACTGAGCCTTTTCTTTCTAGCATTACATTTAATCACTTAACGTTCTAAAGCTAACTCCTTACCCATGCTCCCCACAATTTCGGATTCATTTTCTTTTTCAACAACTTCAGGTGTAATCTCCTCTTCTGTTTCTATTACAATTTCAAATTCTGGAAAAAGGAAGTTGTGGTCTGGAATTGTTCCATCTAAATCTGAAACAAGAAAAGGTAACTAGCATCATTACTAATCCTTTAGTTTTAAAGAGGGTCCAGTAATTTTCCAGTTCTAAAGTGTATTCTACGTAGTAACAGTTTTCCCTAGTAAATACAATACACAGAGTTCAGCAGTTTAGATCATAAATTAATCGCCCGTATTAAGGCAAGTCTGAGACACAACTGAGCAGGCAAGACCTCATGGTTCCTCCTTCCTAGGTATTGTTACCAGTTACCAAAATTTTGAAAAGTATAATACCTTATCTAATCTTAACTTTTATCCTCAGAAGTGAGACTATGAAACTGAGCCCAGACTGCAGAAGAGGTGCCTCACCTGGGTGCGGGCAGGCCTGCTTGTGCCCACACCTCCAGTCCAGAGCCTGGTGCTCCTTACTGCAGTAACGGGCCCTGTGGCAGCGGGAGCACGTTTTGGGGCCTAAGCAGCCACAAACCCTGCAGAGGTGAGCACCGGACTTGAGCTGGAGGCACACAGACTCTCCTGTCTCGGGAGGAGGATCCTCAGACGGTGGCTCATAGGAGTAGAAATCATTTTTTCTGGGCAGCTGGTTTCTAAAAACTACGAGGAAACGAGGAGAAATGAAGCATCGTCAGTAAAACAATATAGCAATCGAAATACTGGGGCCTCCGGTTCACACAGGATTGAAAAGAAGGAACTTTTCGATGTCAGGGATCTTATTTTCTGAAAGAGGAGAAAACACCACGTGGAAAACAACAAACTAGTTGGGTATCCACGACAACTGAATGCGGTCTTCGAGCTCGCCGAGAATAACGCAATGGCTCTGCCGGCCAAGTCGCACGGACCGCAGGGATATGGAGACGCTGTCGGGCCCAGCTCCCTCGGACGGTCGGCACCCGGCGGGCCCTTCCTTCGGGGCCACAGGGCGACGCGGGGGCGGCGGGGCCGGAGCAAGTGCGCGACGCCCGCCCCCGAGGCCCCGCCCTCCGCAAGCCCCGCCCCTCCGCAAGCCCCGCCCCTCCGCAAGCCCCGCCCGCCCCGAGGCCCCGCCCCAGGCCCGGGGCCGCGGCCGCTCACCGCGCAGACCGGCACAGCAAGGCGGCGCCCGGCAGCAGAAGAGGAAGAGGCCGCGGTGGAAGGCGTCGGCGCGCTCGGGCAGCGGCGCGTACAGCTGCAGCAGGAAGGCCAGCGGGCGGCCGCACAGCGCGCAGGCCAGCTCCTCGGGCCCCGGCAGCCCCGCCGCGCCCAGCCACGCCGGCCGCCCGCCCACCTTGCTGGGGAACTGCTCGCTGCGCAGCCGCCACGCCGGCGCCGCCTCCGCGAAGCCCAGCTCGACCGGCCCCGCGCCGGCGGCCGCCATGGAGCGCGCGAGCCGGCGGCGGGGCCCGGCAGCCGGAAGGCGGAAGTCGGCCACCGGAAGCACGCGACGGCGGCTCGGCAGCGATTGGGCTACAGGGAGAGGGGGCGGGACTAGGGCACCGGCTGGCCCTCCGCGGGCGCCGCGCGTCCCTAACTCCGGGTCACGGGGGCGCGGCGGCGCTTAGGGAGCGGGGGCGGCTGGGCGGGGGCGGGGCGGCTCGCCAGCCCCTCCCACGGTTTCGGTTGGGTCCTTCGTTTTGGGCTCTCCTCTGCCCCGCCTTGTGGACGTGGCTGCCTTCGTTACGTCGGACAGTGAGAGTTTTACTTTTCCAAGTGAAACTTGACGCGCGTCGGCGATCTCGCCGTCGTTCCCGGCGGGTCCCGCAGCCCCCGCCCGGCCCGCGGGGCCACCGCGCACGCGCACCTGCCGCGGGGCGAGCCCCGGCCCGAGGCCCCGAGGCCCTGCGCGGTGAGGACCCAGGACCCAGGGCCCGGCCGCTCTGCTTCGGGCTCGGCCCCACGTGGACCTCGTGCTGCTGCTCCCGCATCTGTTTTACACCGGATCACATCTACCAGGTCCTTCGTTTTGAAAACAAGTTTCTTTAATTTTACTTAAATCGTAGCATTAAAACACAGTAACATTCTCTTTCATCTTAGTGTTTGTTTTCTGGTGGTGTTTCCATAAGCACATGTTAATCATTCTAAAAAAAATTTTTTTTTTTTTTTACCATGTTATTTATTTCTCGGAGAGAGAACCAGCAGGGGGAGTGGCGGAGGCGGGGGGGCGGGGGGAGCAGACTCTCCGATGAGCAGGACCCGGAGCTGGGGCTCGGCCCTGGGGCCAGGACCGGAGCCACCCAGGCGTCCCCATTCGTAGATTCTTAAGCAACCAAAGTAAGTTCTATTTTACCGAAGGGAAAACAATATGAGAATATTTATTTTTGAAAACTAAGTTCAGGAACATGGATAACCGTACGTCGTCTCTTCTCAGATGGGGTGATCGTAGATGTGAATTGCGTTCTCTGTCCACTGAAGTGACGGTTTGCTCAGATTTTTCTTCCCAGCAATGGAATCCCAGACTTCTTAGAAAATCCAGTGACTTTTCACACCAGAAGCCTGTGCAATCCTCTTTTCTCTATGATACACATAATCCAAACATGTGAAGATGAGGTAAAGCCGGAGTGCCTCTTTTTTTTTTTTTTTTGAAGATTTTTATTTATTTATTCATGAGAGACACAGAAGCAGAGGCATAGGAAGGAGAAGCAGGCTCCATGCAGAGAGCCGGATGTGAAACTCGTTCCCGGGACCCCGGGGTCACGCCCCGGGGGCCCAAGGCAGCCGCTCAACTGCTGAGCCCCCCCCAGGCGTCCCAGAGTGCCCCTTCAAAGCTGAAACTCGTTTGGGAAATCTGCTTCGGCTCCTTCTAGGATCCCTCTGCTTTCTACCCGGAATCCATTTATTATGAGTTCTACCGTATTTTTCGTGGACGAGCGTTCAAATTGCTCTGTGCCCTTTCTCCTAACTCACTGTCAGATCAGCTGTAGCCTGTGGCTCAGCTTTCAATTCTGTCCTTATTTCCATAAGTCTGAAAGCATCAGCTTGCATTTTGGAAATGGATACCACCACCACTCCTCTCTCTTACTAAGTCTCCAGTGTGACCTTTGTGGTCCTTGTGCCTTCCTCACACCCCTTTGTTGAGAGGTACACACCTCCCCTCTGGACGTGCTCTAGCTCCTCCCAAACTCATCTCAAGGCAATGCATTTTTTATGAGTTTGTTTAGCTGAGGTTCAGCCCATGCCTCTGACTCACTTCCTCACCCCCATGTAAAGGGAGCAAGTTGGCAGCTCAGTCCCTTATGAGTTGTTAATATTGCAGAATTTCTGCATTGAATGAGCCCTGGTGAGGATGAGTCATTTTGCTGCTGAACACATGCATCCCTGCACTGCAGTTTGCCTCAGATTGCCTAGGCACTAGAATCTTCCACCCACGGAAGGGAATTTACAAGGACCACTTAATAATTTTTGGTCTATAAAGAGCAAAGAATGTTTTCCCAAAACCACTGAGGAGAAAATGAGGCTGAGCAGAACTGCCCCAGGTCACAACGGTAGGACAGTCATTGCATGATGTTGGGAATGGCTACTTTGTCCTTTGTAAGCCACCCAGCACAGGGACTCTTTGGGCCAAGTCTTCACCCAGCCCTGGATGAAAAATTGGCAAATTACATAATCCTCACCTTTGTTTATGGTCTTTAGTGGTTTTGCTCAGTCATCACAGCCCCAAATGCTCAGCTTGACATCCCATATTGGACTTGTCTTTTGACTCTAGTTTCTTGTTATTCTCACTTGCTATTTCTTATTTGTTGGGCAGTATCAGGGTCAGGGATGGGGTCTGGGTCCAGGTCAGCCTCACATTCTGGGTCAGCATTAAGGTCAGTGTTTGGGTCAGGGCCTGGGTCAGGGTTAGGGTCAAGTTTTGGCTTTAACCTAAGTGGCCCCCCTCCCTATCTTCCTCTTTTTCAGTGTCTAGAATGGACAGGACTCTCTCATGGTCACATATGCATCAGGAGTCGGTCTAGGGTGCATTGTTTTTATCCCCCTCAGTGTTTGGCTCTAAAAGAAGAGTAAACTATGTGCCTGGTCACTGATTGTTTCGACTCCAACTCAACCCCAATCATGGAAAGGGAGCTCCTGGCCTCACTCTGCCTGGGGATTCCCAGGTTCCAGCCCAGGGCACTGAGTAGACATACGTGGATTATACAAGGTAAGGTATGGCCTACCCACTCCTGTGTGCAGCTTTCTTGGGCGCTAGGGGTACCCTCCTGACATTGGCTTGATGTTTCATCCCATCCAAGCGGTCAGCAGTAGACAACGACGTCTTAGATGGGACAGCCCTTGGCCTCTGACCATCCAGGCAGGCATCTGTGGTCCTCCAGCTCTGGCCAGCCTGGGTCCTAATAACCCCCACGGCCAATTACTGAGCTGACTGTGCTCCTGGCAATGTAACAGCTCCATGAGCAGTGTAGACAGCTCCATGGGATGTCGCCATTCCCAATATCTGTGTGGTTGAGACAAGTGCTTCCTGCCTCACAGCCTGCTAGCCTATCAAGAGAGTCAATAGCCCTCCAAGCATAGAATGTGGCCCTGACCACAACAGCCATACAGCAGACTGGCCCTGCAGTCCTTTGGCCTCCCGATTGTAATATAAATCTTTGACATGCGTACTTGTTAGGAATCCAGATATAGGAGCAAATGTGTCTTCTCAGCAGGCTGCATGGTCTCAGAGAGCTGCATGCATGAAGCAGGGGCTGTGGCCTCCAGAAAGTCTGCCATATGTGGATTCTGTGCCGTGGAATAATCTTTGAGCTTCCCACTGCTTCACTGAGCAATAATTTCCTAACCATCCTTGCATTGGGTCTCTGCTCTTTGTAAAGCAGTGAGAAGAGACTGGAAAATGAGCCAGTTTGTTCTTTGGGGATAGGTGATTGATGTGGCGGAAGGGAGGGTGCGGGTGTGACTCCTGGGTTCCCTCCTCTGAGGGAGATGAGTGAGGTCTGCATGGCTCCAATCTCTGAGACACAAGGACCCAAAGCCCAAGGTAGGAGCCTTGAGTTTCCCATCAATAGCAAAGTTGGTTTTTTAGCAAGTGGAAGAGCTTCTTGATATTCAGAGAGGATAGCAAGAGCCCTGGATGGGCGGCTGAAGCCCCTGACCCTAAGTGAACCCCTTCCTTCCTTGGGCTTCAGAGTCCACAGCCGTGCAGCCAGCCGCCAGTGATGCAGAATCTGCTGCTTTTCCAGCCCAGCATCTGTTCTTATGTCCTCGTCCAGCACCTCAGCTTACCTTTGGGAACCATGTCTCACTGGCCTCTCATCCAAACAGTCCAGAGTTCAGACCACACACTCCACCCATCTCGAAGATGGGTGTATGATCCAAGTGCGCCTAACCTCATGCTCATTCTCTGGGTGCTCTGATGGCTTCAAGGATGAGAATGTGATCCAAGCCAGACCAAAGACACTGAAAGCCATGACTTTTCACGGAACCCAAGGGAAAAGAAACTCTTCCCAGTAGAGTGGACACTGAATGGGTGTCAGCCTGGAGTTGCTGGAGACCCCAGATGCTGGGAGAGACTGTGCCTATGAATGGGGCCACCCTAGGGCACTTAGCAGGATGGAAGGGTGGAGATGGCTCAGGGTCATATTGTGAGAGTGTGAGCCCCTGAGCCTGCCAGGTCCAAACACAGTCTTAAGTTGCCTCTCACAAGTATTTATTTCTACCATTAAAAATATTAACTTGTTTTACTTTGGTCAATGTGTCCAGTCCCTTGCCATCCAGAAGATGCTAGCTGACATACTAGGATCAACAGTTTCTGAGGCTCCCTGTGCACGGTGTCCTGGGTGGGCCATGGCTCGGGGGGTGGGGGGCAGAGGCAGTTTGGGGGAGTCAGGTCTCTGGGGACCTGTTCCTTCTCTGTCCCTGGAAAGGAAAACTCCAGAACAGTGAGAGGAGAACCGGCAGCAGCAGGAGGTCCCTGGGTGGTTAATTTCCTTATTTCAGTGTCCATTTTGTTAAAGTGTATTTTTACTAGGAAACCACTCATCTCCTCTGGGTTTCCAGTCTGTTGCAATTGGTTTCTCTTATTTGGCCTTTAATTTCTACTCTGTTTGTCTACAGAATTGTCACAATTAATGAACAGATACTGGTGTGTTATTATTTACTAAAGTCCCTACTTTATTCAAGTTCCCTCTGCTCCAACTCTTCCTGCTCCAGTGTTGCATACAGGGCACCACGTGACATGTGGTCATGGTGTCTCTTTAGGCTCTCCTTGGCTGGGACAGGCCCTGGGGCTTGTCTTGTTTTGATGGCCTTGGCAGTATTGAGACCAGGTCAAGTATTTGATAGAAAGTCCTGCACTGGGATTTATGGTGTTTTCCTCATGATTAGACTGCAGTTATGGGTTTTGAGGAAGCAGATCACAGAGGTCAAGTCCTCTGTCATCACTTGATACCAGGGGAGCATGCTCTGGAAGCCACTCGCCACTGTCTATGTTAACGACAGTCACCTGGCTGCGACAGTGTTGGTCAGACCTCCGCGCCGTGACTTACTTGTTCCCGTGGGCTTGCAACGTGTCGTCCTGAGCAGGAAGCACCACGTGAAGCCCGCATTGTCCGAGAGGAACTTAGCGCCTCTCCCTTGGTGGATGGCTGAGTGTCTGCATCTGCTATGTGGAATTCTGTTAGGCAAGGTCTTTTCAATTCATTTGTAAAATCCTATGTGATCTCTTAACAAACCAAGTAATTTAAAAGATCTCAATCCCATTGGCTTCATTGAACAATTAATGAATCAGTAGCATCCTATCTAGCAAATAGAAAGGAGTTCCTTTGAGCTGCAGGGAAGGCAAGGTTTTTGAAGATTTATTTTTAGAGAGAGAGTGCTTGCGAGAGGGGAGAGGCGCAGAGGAAGAGTGAGAGATAGACTTTCACATAGACTCTGCAGTGAACGTGTTGCCCGCCATGGAGCTCAGTCTCACGACCCAGAGATCGTGACCTGATCTCTGTTTTTTTTTTTTTTCTGATCTGTTTTTAAAGACAGGGAATTTAAAAAAAAAAGGATATTATTAGCAAAGGATGCATTGTTTTAGGCAAGGTCACCATCCTGAGGGGACCAGGAGGAATCATTTTTCAGGTTGAGTCGTTACAAGGTTACATGGAGTGTGTGTGTGTGTGTGTGTGTGTGTATGTGTGAAACTGCAGTTAGGTAGGTAGTAAGTCCTGGTTTGCTGACCTAGGTCTCAACGTAAGAGACTCTACTTTGGGACCTGTGATTTCCTTTTTAACTAATCATTTATTAGTGTGGACACCAGGGTGGTCACTTTAGGCTGTTGGTTAAACTCCAGCTCTACTGTGTTTGGTCACCGGTTCATTCCTGCTTGGCTGTTGAGAGGGCTTTCCATTGGCTTCCCTTTCCCTTTGATATCATTCCATCTTTGTGGGGTTTTTTCTTGGAACTTCCTTACGTTCTGTTACTTCAAGATTATCCTGGCTCCTGTATTTCCTGTCTCTGTCCTGATGTCAGCAATTTCTTCAAAGACCCTGGTTCCTTTTATTAGAGAAAGGTGTTAAAGTCTTACATGGGAGCCAAAAATGCTCAGCAGACAATGCAAGGAAATATATGCATGTATTCCGACCCATGTAAACACACCTAATTGTGAAGGTTTCTATGTGGAGCTGTCTATATCCAGATTAAACTAAAGATAAGTGTATACTGATATTTCCAACCTGGCCCATCATGTCATGGATATTGTGATCTTGTTCCTTTGCTGATCTGTATAATTCCCATTCCAGCATTGAGAAACCTGGCTCCCACCACTTTTCATTGATTTAATTCATTGTCCAGATTACAGATGTGGTGTTTTCAGAACTGCTAGCTACTACCCTGATGGGAAAAAACTATAAAAACCACTGTTTATGTACAGTACATTTTTCCTTTAGTCTACAGATTCCACTGACTTCCAGAGTTACTTAGGTCAACACCTTTTGCCACACAACCTACAGTGAGTCTTTCCTTTCTTCATATATTTCCTCTCCAGTTATATTATTTGTCACATCCTATATTCCACTGAAGAGGACAAAGAAATTTTCCTCAGTCCAAGGTTCTTGCAGCTGGGCTAAGAATTAAAAAGTCCTGAGATACATGAAAAGGAGAAGAAAAACCAAAGTCTAATCACGTGCCCATGGAACCATGAAATCAAGACCGAAGAAACGACCCAAGACAGACAGTTTTTCCATTTTGTGGACAAAGAGAAAATAAACCTGTGAGGAATTCACAGGAGAAAGAAAACAACCTTGAGGACTTCAGTTAGTAAGGAATTCTAAACAGAATTTGGGCTGGGGTGGTAAATTAGTAAAAAGTAAGGATTGTTTATGCAGACTTCTCTCTAAATTTCTCATTTTCTCTTTACCTCCTGGTACAGGGGGATCCTCATATGGGAGATTGATTTCCTCCTTGCATGGGGGACAGAAGAGGGTCTAAGTGTCCTCATTGTAGAGACTGTCTCTTAAGTAACCTTTATTCAAAATCATCAGTATGGCAAAGTGCACATTTGGGGCAGCCTGCCCTTGGCCGCTACACTGTACTGTGCACATCCTAAATAACTCGAGTAGATTATGGCTTACTCTTTGGAATGTGAAAATGTTTGCACAGTGGCAGGTATCCAGCACTAAAGTGTCGTGCAGAATACTCCAAACACCTATGTCCTGGTCATCTCTGTAGTTTTGCCTTTTCTAGAATGTCCTGTAAATGGGGTCATGAAGTATTTAACCTCTTCAGACTGGATTCTTTCACTTAGCGAAATGCACTTAATATTCATCCATCTAGAGAGTGATGGTTATTGCTGAATAAACATGAGAAAAACAAATGGAAGTTTAATAAAATGCATACATCCCAGGGAAACTGATTAACTCCCCAAAGTGGCCCAAGCCTCCACCCTACATGCCATCTTCAGCTAAAGACAAAAAGATTTTGGGTGGTGGGAAAGCCAGTTAGGGGACATTAACAGGCCAAGCACAGTAAAGGAGAGTGTGGCTGTTATGCAGATATAAGTCTGTTCCTTCTCTTTTGGTAAAAGGGTGTCTGAGATTCAGTCATTCTTCTGTCCGTGGTACGGAGAGGGAGACACGCTTAGAAATGGAGTTTCCTCTACAAGGGTACATTTCACTCACCAAGTGGCAAGCTCTGCTCTGTTTTCAGAGATTCTCCTATGACTGCTGTGTCTTAAGATTAATCAGCCTCAAATAATCCTTGTGCCAAAGAGGCATATTTGGGGCAGCATATTCTGCTTACCTAACATGGATGCACCCCAGTTGGCTTAGAGATTCATCTACTGAGATAATCCTGATTTCTGTAAGAATTTAACCACTAGATACAGAGCTGCTGTTCATAACTGCATGCAAGTTTTGCTTGCAAATAGCTTTTCAAAGCAGTTGTCTAAATACCAAAAGCACGATTGTTGGATCCTAAGGTGCGATTTAATTAGCTTTGCAAAAAACGTACCAATTTGTCTTTCAAAGTGGCTGTACATGCATTCCCCCAGCGTGGAGGACACTTGCTGTCATTTCTCACCTTCCAGCAATCGGTATTCTTGGGTTTGTTTGTTTGTTTGTCTTGTAGTTTAGCATTTCTCATAGGTGTGCAGCATTATCTCACTGTTGTTTAAATTTGTAATTTCCTAATGATAGTGGACGTTGAGCATATTTTGTATGCTTCTTTATTATCTGTACATCTTCCTTGTCCGGGCATCTACTCTGATATTTACCCATTATCGATTAGCTTATTTCCTTTTTACTGAGTAGAGAGTTTTCTGTATGTTTTGAATACAAATCCTTTATAAGATATGTGTTTTGTAAACTTTGCCAATATTGTCTCCCAGGGTGTGGCCCGTCTTTTAGTTTTCTGAGCGAGGTCTTTCACAGAGTTCAAGTTTTAATTATGGGAAGTTAATGTTATCAGTGTTTTCTTTTGTGGATTCACTTTTGATGTTGTGTGTTAAAATTCCTCGCCAAACCCAAGGTCATGTCCTTCATGTTTTCTTTTTGACATTTTGAAAGTTTTCCATTTTAAGTGTATCCACAATTTTGAATTAATGTTGTTATAAGTTGTAAAGTTTGCATCTGCATTTCACTTAACTCCA